>NW_003315865.1:1880002-2506670 GCF_000151355.1 Fusarium vanettenii 77-13-4 | reverse complement strand
TAGACTGAGATCCAGCCTCAAGCACAGTCTTTGGGGTCCTTGAGACCCAAGGGGTAGAGGGTTCAACCCCCTCCTCGGCAGGCGTTGGAGTCCGTAGCTGCACATCAAGCTTTGAGACCACAGTTTCTGGGTCAAGGGGAACAAGACCAGCTCCTTTGAAAGCCCCCTTAATATTTCTTTCCGTCATAGTAGCCTCGTGTGCTGCGTGGAAGGCCGGAAAGAACTCGGTCTTTGAAACGTGGGTTATAGAGCATCTGATCAATCGCTCTATTTCTCGACCATAAGCTTGCTTTAGCACGCTAAAGCATCCGACGTCAAGGGGCTGGAGTAGATGAGACGAATGAGGTGGCATACAAAGCCGGATGATCTTCTTTTCCTCACAATATCTCTCGAATTCGATAGATTGGTGACTTTCATGGCCATCGAGGATTAAGAGACGATAGGAACCAATTGATCGACTGGTTGTGCACCGGTCAAAGTGCTTAAGCCACTCGAGACCGGTCTCATTATCAGTCCAGCCATTTTGGGTCGTCGCAATGGCCCAATCGCCCGGGAGGTTGCTTTCTCGGTACCAGTTGGCGAGGTGATATTGGCCCGCACCGATGATAAACGGCTGGATCGCCCAGCCTTCCGCATTGATCGCTTGAATGACCGTAATCCATTCCCGGTTTCCAGGCTGCACTGATTTCGGCTTTGAACGCCTTTCTGCACCTGTGACAACCATTCCGCTCGCAATCATGCCCATAAGAAAGCCAGTCTCGTCAAAGTTATAGATATCTTCTGACCGGATGCCGTACTTTGCGATTGTGTTCGCCACAAGCCGAAACCAATCGCGGATAATGGTTGGATCTTCGCACTTGGCTCTCTGGTAGTCGTATTTCCGAAAAAAACGCGTCTTGAGCTCTGGGTGTCGCTTGACGAAGTTTGAAGCCCAGCGCACGCCAACTGGTGACGCGTCGCGGTCGGCAAGCAATTGATCAGCCATATCTTTCACACCACGCAGCCGGGGGGGGAATCCTCGGGAATCTAGGTCGAGAATAAAGTGAATAAGGATCTGTTCCTCTAGATCGGATAGCTTGCGTGATTTCGTAATAGTATCTCGCGTAGAAAGAATGCCCTTTTGCCGGCGCCATAGCATCATACGATTAATATTATAGATCTCTGCAGCGCGTCGGAGGCTTAATTTTGGGTTATTTTGAAGGGCTTGAAGTGCAAGAAGCAATCTAGCTTCAATATTTGATTGAGGCATATCAAATTGTGAAGGATCAATTGATCAAATAGAGATGATGTAGGTTGAGGGATTTTTGTCACGCTCGCTTGTCTGTCACGCTCGCTTATCATATACGTTATTTAATTAATTAAATTCTTTATATTCCTTATTATTTATATATTCTCCTTTCTTTTATATCCCTTAGAATTCTCTTTTTCCTCTTAGAGCCTCTTAAGGGCTTCTTCTTTATTTAATTCTCTTTCTTATTAATTATTCTTATCCTTTATAAATTTCTTTAGGTAATCTCTATAGATAGATTTAATAACCTTATAGCTATTAAGTGTCTCTAGCTTATAGTAATTTACTCTATTATAATATTTAAAGATATAAAATAAATTATATTATTTATATATTATTTTTATCTTTATTAATATATTAATTAATTAGGGAATATTAAATCTTAATATTAAGTCCTTAACCTTTAGGGGGGTCTTTCTTAGCTTATAAATATTTTTCTTATTTTATTTCTTTATAACCTTCGCCTAGAATACCCTAATCTTCTATTATATTACCTTTATATCTTTGCTTTTTCTTTCGAGGACTTTAATCCTCGCTAGGATAAGGTCTTTTATTATAGCTATATTATCTTAATTAATTAATCGCTAAGTAGGAATATTAACCTCTAGAGGGTATATTAGCTCTTAGCTATAGATAAGGTAGAAAGGGGAGTATCTATATAGTGCCTTTATAGTTATTTTATTAGTAAATAATACTTTCTCTAGGTTATTATATTAATTTATTTTTCCCTTTTTCTTTAATTTCCTTAAAGCTATTAAAAGAGAGTAATATCTTTATTTATTAATACTATTAGCCTTAGCGTTATATAGAGATATTTAGATTTTTTATACTCTTAATTCTTTAAGTAAGGGTAAGAATTCTTTCTTAAATTTAGGACTATTATCTATAATAGCTATAGAAATTATATTAAATTAGTAAATAAGGTTAATTATAAAGCATTTTAGCGCTATAGCTAAGATCTTCTTTAAGGGAATTACTTTTATTTATCTTATTATATTATACCTTATTTCTACTAGGTACTTAAATCCTTAGTTAAGGGGTATATATTAATAATCAAAATAAACCTTAATTATAAGATTAAATAGTTAGGTAAACTAGATAGCTTTTAATAGCCTCTAAGGGGTATATACCTAATAAATTAGATAATACTATATTATTTCTAAGATTTAGCTCTATATATTATTCTAGAAATATCTCCTCTTCGTGAGGTTATAGGTTACCTCTCTCCCTTTATAGCTATTATTAATATAATATAATTTAATTAATTTCTTTTATATTAACGTACTTGATAAGTGAGCTGTACAGACAAGTGAGCTGTACAAAAATCCCTCAACCTACATCTTCCTCATTTGATCAATTAATTCTCAACGACCCAGGATGTCACAGTCTAATAGAGAGGCTAGAATCCTTCTAGCCCTTCATGCCTATCAAAATAACCCAAAACTTAGTCTCCGACGCGCTGCATCAATCTATCAAGTTAATCATAATACCCTCCGCGCCCGATATAATGGCATCCAAGCCCGAGCTGATATGATCCCTAAATCACGCAAGCTATCTGATCTAGAGGAACAGATCCTTATTCACTTTATTCTCGACCTAGATTCACGAGGATTTCCCCCTCGGCTTCGTGGTGTTAAAGATATGGCTGATCAATTGCTTGCCGACCGCGACGCACCACCAGTTGGCGTGCGCTGGGCTTCAAACTTCGTTAAGCGACACTCAGAGCTTAAGACGCGTTTTTTTCGGAAATACGACTACCAGAGAGCCAAATGCGAAGACCCAACGATTATCCGCAATTGGTTTCAGCTCGTGGGGAACACAATCGCGAAGTATGGCATCCGATCAGATGATCTATATAACTTTGACGAGACTGGCTTTCTTATGGGCATGATTGCAAGCGGAATGGTTATCACAGGTTCAGAAAGGCGTTCAAAGCCGAAATCAGTGCAGCCTGGAAACCGGGAATGGATTACAGTCATCCAGGCGATCAATGCGGAAGGCCAGGCGATCCAGCCGTTCATCATTGGCGCGGGCCAATATCACCTCGCCAATTGGTACCAAGATAGCAACCTCCCGGGCGATTGGGCTATTGCAACGACCCAAAATGGCTGGACCGATAACGAGACCGGTCTCGAGTGGCTTAAGCACTTTGACCGGTGCACAGCCAAGCGATCAAATAGTCGCTATCGCCTCTTAATCCTCGATGGCCATGAAAGTCACCAGTCTATCGAATTCGAGAGATATTGTGAGGAAAAGAAGATCATCCGGCTTTGTATGCCGCCTCATTCCTCTCATCTACTCCAGCCCCTTGACGTCGGGTGCTTTAGCGTGCTAAAGCGAGCTTATGGTCGAGAAATAGAGCATCTGATCAGATGCTCTATAACCCACGTTTCAAAGAATGAGTTCTTTCCGGCCTTCCACGCTGCACACGAGGCCACTATGACGGAAAGAAATATCAGGGGGGCTTTTAAAGGAGCTGGCCTTGTTCCCCTTGACCCAGAAGCTGTGGTCTCAAAGCTTGATGTGCAGCTACGGACTCCAACGCCTGCCGAGGAGGGGGTTGAACCCTCCACCCCTTGGGTCTCAAGGACCCCAAAGACCGTGCTTGAGGCCGGATCTCAGTCTGAATACCTCGAAAGACGAATTAGAAGGCATCATAGCAGCTCCCCAGAGTCAATTATAGAGGCTATGAAGTCTCTTACGAAGGCAGTAAAGGGAAATATGCATGAGATTGCATTATTAAGGGCTGAGGTTAAAGACCTTCGAGAGGCAAATGAGATACTAAGCCGGCGCCGGAGGGCAAAAAGGACTAGATTGCAGAAAAGAGGAGTAATGACAGTAGAGGAAGGAAGGCAGGCAATTGATCAAATGGATGCTAATGCGCAGGTAGTAGCCGAATCATCGAGACGTAGTGGTCAAGGAAGGTCGGCGCGACCGGGGGTTCGGCGTTGTGGTGTCTGCGGCCAGCCCGGCCATAATGCAAGGACCTGTCAGGTAGTGATTGAGACGTCTGGGGAAGAGTATAGTGAGTAGTTTTAATTGATCAAATGGTTTGTGGTATTTTTATAGCGATTTTAATCTTATAGGCTAAGAAAAGTGTACAGCTCACTTGTCTGTACAGCTCACTTATCAAGTACGTTAATAGATTATTAATTATTAATAGGGGTAAGTTATAATCCCTTTTAGCTTATTTCTAGAGTTATTGCCCTTAGATAAAGAATATAAGGGCTTTTCTCTTAAATTATTATAATTATAAGTATATTAGCCCCTTAGGTTTCTTAAATATATAGAGGTATTTAGCTATATCTTTATGCCCCTATGAGTAGGTATTATCTAAGACGCTAGGCTTATTATTAATATAGACTAAGTTAAGATAGAGGTTAATAAAGTCCTTAATATCCCTTTTAACCTAAGTATCTATTTAATTAAGTAATCCCGCGTATTTTTATAATAACCTATCTACTATATAGTTCTTCTTTCTAGGTATATATCTAATTATAAAATTAAATAAAAGAAAGTAATTAATTTATCTTAGAACTAAGGATCTAGGGATATTATTTACCTTATTATTAATTTAATAGACTAATACTTATAAATTAATCTCGAGGATAAAGGGGATATTATATATTATACCTCTAAGGCGGCGAAATATATAAAGGATTACCTTATATTCCCTCTTCGTTACGTTATATTTAGTCTCGGCTAGGTTCTATAATCCGGATTTAAATCGAATTAGCTTTTATTTTCTATTAATTAATTATATTAGAATACCTCCCTAGCCTAGGAGGCTTATATTAACTATAAGGATTACCTCCCTAGCTTCTTCGGAGTAATTAAGAATAATAAGAATTAATAATACTATAATCTTTTTCTTTAATATCTCTATAGCCTCTTTTTAATCCGCTCCCTAGATAAACTTAGTATCTTTCTTTAATAGATCTATTAAGGCTTTTATAATCTATGCGAATTATTTAATCTATTAATAATAATACCTAATAATACCTAAGAAGGATTTTATTTCTCTTATATTAAGGTAAACCTTTTACTCTAAAATCTTTATAATTTTCTTTTCCTCTAGTTTCCTCTTATAAGTTCTATAGAGGTATCTAGTTATTACCGCTATTATCTTATAAAATTAAGACTTTTAGCCTATAATTATATAACTAGATAGCTTAATATTTATTAATACCTTATCGAGGTTAATTAAATACTTTAGAATAAAATAATATATTCTTAGCGCTATTTCCTCCTCGTCGTAGTCTATCGTAGGTCCCCTAATATAAATATTATCTAAGAAGGATTAATATATATTAAGAATAAGGTCTCTTAGGATTTAAAGAATATTCTAGGTAAACTAGGCGACTAAATTTATAGCTCCCTATAGTAATATATATATCCTTAGTAGCCTAATTAGTATTATAAAGCTAATTAGGTCCCTATTAACCTCTATTAGCTCTATCTAATTATATCCTAAGAAGAAATCTAAAAATAATAATATCTTATATATAATAAAATCTATAGAGAACTTATTATAGCCCGGAGAAATAAAGCTATCCCTTATTATATACTTATTTATTAATATAGCCGAATTAATTAATTAAAACTAATTATCCTTTTTCTAAATAAGAAAGAATAGGTTCTTATAGGGGCTATAGCCTTCTTCGAGGATTCCTCTCTCTATCTAGGTTCTTAGAAGTTTAATAACTTCTTTCTTATATCCCTTAGGAATAGGTATACCTTTTGCTTACTAGGCCTTATATTTAATTACCCTAATAACCTATAGCGGTGCACTAAATAGGTCGAGTTTCCTATATTCTAAAAATTCCTATATAAGTATTACCTCTCTATTATATATAATCTCGAGGAATATATCTAATTCTTCGCATATAAAGGTATTATCTACTTAATTAATTAGTCCCTAGAGTCGCTCCTTATAAATCTAGGTTCCTTACTTAATATCTAAGAACTTTAATATAATCTAATCTTAATACTTTAAATTTTCTTAAAGCTTCTTTTTTATTCTTTCTTATTTCTTAGCTTTTTACTTAGGGTTACCCTCTAGGGTAAAGCTATCTAATAGGATATTATCCCTTAGGTAGATCTTAATACTTTTCTTTTTATAAAGAGTATTAATTAAAATCTCCTTTAATTTACTTTAATTAGATAGGTCTTTTCCCTTCTATATCTTATATTTCTTTATCGCCTATCTTTTAATTAAATAATTTATATCTTAAAGGGCTATATAGTATTACCTAATTATCTCTATTTTAATAATATTAATTACCTCCTCTTTTAATTCTTAATTTAATTATTATAGTAATATTAGGATATTATTAAGTCCTAAATTACTCTCTTAATTAACCTTAGGTTTAGATAAAAAGTTAATATTTATTTTAATAATATATTATTATCTATATTATAATTTAGCGCTTCTTATTTAATAGAGCTAGTAATAGGGGTAATTACTTATATATTACCTAGTTAATAATAAAGAAATATAGAATTATCCCTAATTAAGTAATTAAATAATACCCTTACTAAGTAGATAAATAATATACTAAGAATAAAGGGAATTAAGATCCCCTTAGAGGGCGCTATATATATCCTTTGCTAGATCTATATATTTCTAAGGTATAGCTAGATAATTACTTAGCTGAGTATAATAATCTTATCTTAAGAAAAGGAGATTATAAAAGCCCTTATAATTATAACCTTAAGGCTATATGCCCTTATGAGTTCTTCTGAGATAATATTCCCCTTAGAACTAATATTTATTATAGCCTTAATAACCTTACCCTCCGTATTATTAAGTTAGATTAGAATTTAGGGTAGCTCTTATAATTATATAATAGCCTTACCTTAACCTTCTAGCGATAATTTAATAATATTAATTATCTAATTAGTCGATTTATTATACTTAGTAATAGTCTCGCTCTCTCTTATAGCCTTTGCCTTATCCTAATATACTTCTATAGTCCCGGTTTCTTTATCCTTTATGCCTATATTAATAATAATAATATAATCGCTAAGTTAAAGATCCTTTATAACTTTATTAGTTCGCTTAATTTAGGGCTTATTATTAATAAGAATTATATTTATTTTAGCCCTCTCGCTAATCTTTGCCTAATATAACTCCCCCTAGTCTTATTCGCCGATCTAGAGTATATTTATACTCTAAGGCTTCTAATTAAATAATCCTTATATCTCTCTAGTAATATATAGGGTAGGTTTAATATAGGTAATCTATTTAATGCTATTAGTAATATTTTAATAATCTTTTATTACCTTTCTTCTAAGTTATAGTAATAATATAAAAAGCTTATTAGCTATAACTAAAATCTTCTTAGTTTAATATTTATCTCTTAGCTCTTATAGGATAGAGGCCTATTTCTCTTTAAGTATCTAAAATCTCTAGTTTTTTTCTTTATTAGTTATAGATACTCTTTCTGCCGATATAGACTTCTAAATAGGCTATATTACTTCTTAGGCTTTAGTAATATCCTTAATATAGACCCTCTTCCTTATATTAGTATTAATAGCTATAATAATTATAGTAATTATCTAGAGTTCTTCGGCGCGATTAAAAGGCATAGTTTTTTTATTAATTAAAATAATATTAGTAGAGGCTCCTATCGGTAGGTTCTAGCTATCTAGGATATCCCGGTTTCCCTTTATAATATCTATAGGTAATTAATTAAACCCTACTAGGGACTTATATGCCGGTCGGTAGAGGTTTATAGCCTTAGGGTTTTTCCTAATCTAATTATTAATTATAATATTCTCTTATTAGGTTAATTAGAAGTTAATTCCCGCGCGGTTATATTATTTTATCCTCCTAACTAAGGGAAATATATCTAATTTTAGGAAGCGGCTTAGCTAATTATAAATTAACTTATAGATCTTAAACCTCCTAAAGGCATAGATTAGGTTTAGTAATAATATCTTATTAGACCTTCCTAGGAGAGCCGCGCTACCTTATAGGTTATAATTTACGATCCTATTATTCTTATTATAGGTAAGGTCTATATAGTTACTTAGGAAGTAGTTTTTCTTATTATAATATTAATATATTATATTATTCTAATAACTACCTCGCTTAGATTTATATGCTATAGTTATATAGAAGTTCTAGCTATTATATATTTAATTAAGTAATATTATATTTATCCTAAAAGCCTAGGGCGCTCCTAAGGCTATTTACCTATTATATTCTTTTTTAAAGATTTAAGCTAATTATAATTAGGATTTTTGCCCTTTTATTATATTAATTATAAGTTAGCTAAGCTATATAGTTAATTAATTAATCTTTAAGGTTATTACTTCATTAGATTCTTTCTTAAGGATCTTTAGGGTCTTAGTTATCTTTATAGAAGGGCTTAGGCTCCTAGGAGGAATTAGGGCCTAGGTAACCTAGTAGGTATCCTCTTTACTCCGGGGGCAATAAGTCTTTTAAATCTTAATCTTATTTTTATAGTATTATTTAATTATTTAAGTAAGTATATAATACTCTATAGCTATAAGCTCGCAGATATTCTTATTATATCTTTTATAAATACCCTTAATAATCTCCTTAGGGAATACTTTATAAACTACTTTAGATTAGCTCTTAGATATCTTTTAGTTATTATTAATTTATTAGAAGAGGTATTAATACTTATTTAGCTATTTAAGAATAATATAGAAGTCTACCTTTAGATAGGTTTTATTAAGTATTTCTAGTTTCTTTTTAATAATCTCTAATTAATTAGAATCTTTATTCATAAAGGCTTTTTTTAAGCTCTCTTAAGTAACTTCCTAATTAAGTCTATTTATAGCTTATTAGGCCTCCCTTTTAATCTCCTAATAAATATATAACTTAAAGAGAGCTATTTTTTTATCCTTAGAGATATTTATAAGTTCTACCTATTAATTAAAGTTTTAGAGGTACTTAATTATATCTTTTCCCTTAAAGAGGGGGAGGGGATTAAGAGAGATAATAAAAGAGGGATTATTTAATCCCTTAGTTAGGATCTTAAGAAAGAGTTTATTAACCTTATTATTACCTTTAGCGGCCTTATTACCTCTTATCTCTAAGTTTTAGCCTTAGATATTACTAGATCTCTTTCCGAGGTTAATACTTTTATTATTCTAGGCTATCTTTATAGTTAAAGTAATAATAGTTATAGTAATAGGTATTTAATTAATTAATTCCTAATAAGGCTAATTTCTTACTTTAAGATTCTCGGTTATTATAATATAGAATAAATTAGCTATAGAGGCTTCCTTAAATATTATAAGGATAAGAATAAAGGTAATAAGAGCCTTACTCTTTATAACTATCTAAATAAGAATTCTTATTACTAAGACCTTTTATTGCCGCTTAGTTAAGAGTCCTCTAGGTATCTTAAGTAAGGCTAAATTATTAGTCTTATTAGGAAATATAGTTTTCTATTTTAATTATGCGTTATTATTATTATTTCTCTCCTTATTTATAGTAGGTAAATACCTCTATCTCCCTATATTTGCCTTTTATAGGGTATTCTAGGGGTCTATCTTAGCCTTGACTCTTTAAGGGAATTTAATTAAATAATATCTTAAAATCTAGGGTTAAGAGAGAGTAAGGTATATTTATAATTAGTCTCCCTTCTTAACTAAATAACTTCTCGGGGTCTCTCTAATTCCTATCCTTTTCTTATTTATAATAGTTTTTAGTATTTTATTTTCTTCTAGCCTAATAATAATAATTATATTTATAGTTTATTAATTAGTAGTATAGAAGTATACTCTCTTATCTAATTAATTAAATTACCTTTAAGTAATATATCCTAGTGATTATAGAAATAAAAGTATTAAAAGATCCTATATAGGGGCATTAGATTTATTAGAGAAATAGAATATATTAATTATAGCTAAAACTTCTTATATAACTTTCTTCTAATAACTTTTAAAAAAGAGATTTTATATACTTTCTTATGAATTAAATACTATATGAAATAATAAGGGCAAATAATTAATTAATAGTAATAAAGATCTTCTTAAGAAAAGAGCCCTTAAGCTCCCCGTTCTTAATCCGATCCTTAAAGAAGATAATAATAATAATGGTTAGGGCCGCAGCCTTGGCCCTTTTCTATATATAGGAAATTGCCTAATGGCCCAAAACGGCCTAGCACGCCTCTCCCCCAACTTAATACTTAAAGGTATTAAGTATAACTAAGTTATATTAATAGCTAAGGTAACTTATATATAAGAAAGTACTAATAAATATATCTATATATTTATCTAGCCTAGTAATTAAATAAAGTTAAATAGACTTTATTCGACCTTTATATTAAATAAAGTTAAATAGTCTTCGTTCGACTTATATATCCGTGCCGAGTCTATTAGTTAGAATAGTAGGTCTCTTTCTGAGTCCTGCCATGCCTAACCGCCCTATCATGACATAGTCGTGACACCCAGAATAGTATCTTATCTATCACCTTTGGATAGGGACCTATAGTCTAGCTATTTTGCGCGCGACGTTGCCTCCTTGCGTGCTTTAAATTAGTCATCAAGTATATCTATATTAGTGCCTCAATCTACGGATGCTTTGCGACTGCATCTTGACCATATCAAATATTTTATAGCGAGCTAAGCGATGGACTTTAAGATCATCGCAAGGGCGTCATAAGACTAGGGCTTCGAGGCGAGCTAGGCATAGATATATGAATGTATTATTGTTATTGGTAAGTTCGGTAGTCTTGGAAGAAAAGATTGAATTCCAAAGGGAAAAGAACCTTGTCATGGCTAGGTAGAGAATTAAGGGTCGGCAGTAGGCTCGTCTCGAGTCGGCGGGGCATTTTCCGAGGATATTAGGACGACGCAGATAGTATTCGGAGAGCATCATATTTATAGGCCACAGTTGGTTAGACGCGCCAATTATAGCCTATTCTCAATTGAGTCGTCTATCTATTAGTGATGAAGTTGACTAATGTACGTGTGTAGGATAAAAAGACAGAAAAGCAATAAGTTAGTTATAATAAGTTGCTCTGCTCTTCGTCAGACGTCTCAATATTGACCCGACTTATTTACCGCAAGTTCATTCCATAACGCCTTGCCCTCGGTCATGCTGACCGTTCTTAGCCACCACTTATCGGCAACTTGGTCGCCACCTGCGTATTAATATCCATCATATTAATCACACGCTTACTCTTAGTTTAAGCTATCCTTCCTTCATTGCGTAGGTAGGGTGGTTTATTAGGGGCTAGTCTATCGAAGGTTATACGGCAGATCTTAGACTCTAATACTATTTAGTCCGCTTCAGTAGAGGCATATAATTGCTATTTTAAGTCCCGGCCAAATCTAAATATCCCATCCGGAGCAAGGAATAACCCCTATAAAGCGACTAGGCTCAGATCTAAAAAGCATATCATAGGAGCTTACACAAGCCCGAGTCTTATTAGATTTCAGTCAATTCCGAGTTTAGGAAAACCGTATTACCTAACATAAGTATTATAGGGAACGACCGGGTACTAACGGTTCTAGGTCCTTATTATAATAAACCTATTCCGCTTTGCCGTTTAATCATAATAATAGAGATACTAATGGGACTCTTCGAGCTATTACCGAACGAGACTATCCTATACCTCGCTGGTCTCTTGCCAATCGCAGACATTATATCCCTGAAGCGCGCAACACATAACCTCTTACCGGTTCTAGCTAAATGCATCGATCCGTCTCGATACCTCTAAAGCACGGGCCCTTTTACTAATAGCCCTAAGTTATTAGAGGTAATAGCAAGACACGGTATAGTACTTTCCAGATCTAAAGCTCTAGAATACTTTATTCCGGGGTCTTCCACAAACGATTCCGATTAGGATTTCTATATGCCCCCTATACTACCATCGATCATAGTAATTAAGAGTGCCCTAGAGAAATCGGGTATGATATTTGAATCTATCCTTAAGTCGGCCGCCCGAAAGTTAAGAGAGAAGTCAGAAGTAGTTTTAAACTAGAACTAGATCGTTTCTATCGCCTACGAGGCATTCTTTAATAAAAGTTTATAGTCGATAGAGCAGCGGATAGTGATCAATAGCGTCCGCTATATATACCCAGCCTTAAGGGATATAATAATACACGTTCGCGAGAATAGCTCGGTCGGCTAGATAGGGGATCTTATTCCTATCGTTATACGGGAGGGCGGCCGTGTAACTTTCCTACAGCCGCACGAAGAGATAGCCCATATATATCCCGAGAACGTCGCATTAAAGGTTCTCTCTGGCACGGCCTATCGGAACGGAAGTGCGGTATCTATCCAGTTAGTAGTCGGAATAATCGATCGTCGAATAACCTCCATCACTAATAGCTTATCGCAGATAGTATTTAGGAGTATTTTATCTTTCTACGGAAGCCATATGCAGTATATGCTAAGCAAGTATATAGCCATATATCTATATTACCGTCTTACATTAGGGAAGCGCGTATTTTATTAGTAAGTTCCTAAAGCTATCTATTAAAAGGCGGAAGATACTATAGAAAAATATATTACTCGCGGATTTCGGTTTATAATAGCATCTAATAACGGGGAGGAATAGACTTTTCGCTCTGCCCAAGATAGTAACTCGTTCTTAATCGAGTTTAATGCCTATGAGCACTATATGCCTACTTTATCATAAATCAAGGATTTGCGATAATACTATATAGGCGAGATGATCTAGATATCTTTATACCTAAGAATAACGGATTCGCGATATAAGTTACTCCGTTTTAGTATCATTAGTAAGTAGAGATACTTTGCCGAGGCGACCCCTAATATCGACCATAAGGTATAAGCCACGCGCTAAGGTATTATAGAGTAACTTAGTTATAACCACCATAAGATAATCTCTTTTAATAAAAAGCGCGGAAAGTTTACCTAGAACGCGGCAGAATGGCCAACTATGTGACCGTATTTTAAAAGCCTCGAGACTTCTGATCATTATATAGACGTGTTTTAATAACAATAAGGGAAAATAAGGCTACAAAAACTATCCCTGTATGGCCGTTTTTAAAGACTAACCGGGCGAACTAACCGGCCAGGCCTAGGGTTTACCCCGATAGCGATCTTTAACGATAAAGGTAGTACGGTAAATATGGCTTATGATGGCTTAATACGGAATAGAAAATAACCCTTAGAATCACTAAATATCGATAGTATAAGCAGCTAGATTAGGGGCTGGTTATTTTCTTCTAGCTATTTGCGAAATAAGAGCTTTCTCTCACAATAGAGCTATCATAGGCATACTAAGTCTAGATGAGATACTTGACTCCTAGATCTATTACCAAATAATCTAAGATCTCTAGTATAAGTAATAATCATCCATAAGGTATAATTACAACCCCTTTAGCATAAAACGTCCTACCCTGCCTCGGGCCGCTAATATTAAAATGCTTCCATCTATCTGCTTTAGTACTTTCTAGTTCGATGCCTAAGAAACGATGTAATACTGCTATGGCTTTATCCACTCGGCTAGTTTTTCGATCATGGCATTTGTCCTAATATGCAGCGATTCGGTATTTTTTTTCACTCGCGCTATTATATCCGATATTTCATCGAATTAGCTATTAAGCTTCTAGGTAGTTTGATCTTCGCTATCCCCCTCCTATTCTATATCGTACGCCAGTTATTGAACGGAGAACAAACGAAAACCAAGATCCTCCATAAAGGCGATAGTTTCTGCTATCATATCTCTTCGCTTAAGTAGCACCGATTCCGATATAAGACGAGTTACGGCTTTATTTCGTGAGCATATAATCAATATAAAGTCGTTTACCGATCGAGCATTTTCCCAATCGTTGCTAAGCGAGCTAAGCGACTCTTACAGAGTCCTAAGTCGGCCTTAAACGCTAAGCAGGCGTAGCGCGGATGGCTCAGAGGAATCAGCAAGTATTAACATATCGAGCAATGGCATATTCACAAGGATTTACTATGCAGACCTAACCACTTGCTAATAGCAGCTCTCTGGGTTCTTTTATTCTCTAGGCGGGCCACTATTTAGGATTTTATCATACTTTAGACGTGGAATAGGCGGGAATTAGATAATATAAGTAGAATCCGAGATCGCAAGGCCGCTATTTGGCCGTAAAAATCGGTATTTCTGAGCCGTCTGATCTCCCTTCCGAATGATATTCGGTGCGCTTATCTCTAGATAGTCTATTTAGAATAAGGCTTATACAGTAGAGTATTTAGGAATAAAACAACATATAGCCATACCTATTAGCGTGAAGTTCGGGTCCGACATACCTATATGGACCACAACAAGGGTCAACCCCATTCTAGCCCTAAAGACCTGCCGAACAAAAGATTAATAATAATCGGTCACCACAGAGATCAAACGAAGCTTAAGGCATACGCATCTAGACCCGGAGGGGTTCTATCTACCTATCGTGCAATGAATTGTATAATACTATATTAGATGGTGCCTTTTGTTCCCACGTGCTTCATTGTAGGATTTAAATGGTGTACCGGTAGAGGATGATATAGAAGACCTATTTCTTTGCCGTTATTTATCAGACGATGGCCTTCCTATGTGCTGGTGTCAGCTGATACTGAACTTGATGTCAAAAAGTGCATGGAGTGCAGGCCAACTGAGTTGCTGAGCTATTTGTGTTGTGCTGAGCGCACTGTTTTGTCCTCTATTTTAGAGCGGTAGCATAACTATCTAAAAGTAGTCTCGAATGTCTACGTAGCTATCTCAGAGCTGCCTTCTTTGTTATTGTGGCTGGTGGCTTCTTTCAGAAGCCTCACCAAGTTCGTTCACAACAGCAGCTGTCTTAGGGCGGCGAGTTAAGGTCGCCTCCATACTTCTTGGTGTGCTCGATACGAGTCATGTTAGGACTCAGCTCGACATTCTTAGCTACAAACTCGGCCAGCTTCTGTGCGGTTTTGGGAAAGGGGCCAATCGAGTACTTGAAGACCAATATGCGTGAAGGGTCTTGTGTTGTTGTGTCGCGCAGGAATGCTGAGTGCACTTAACAAAAGGAAGTTCTTGTTGTAGTGATTGTTATTATTCTTTGTTAAGTTTCCATTATCTCAATGAGAGGCCCTTTGGGGCCTTATATCTTTGAATAATCCCATCTAGGACTTTGAACCTTAATTATAGGACTTCAAACTTTAATCTTGATCCTGAAGCTTAGGGGGAACTCTTAGTTCTTCTAATATCTTGAAGGTGGCTCGATAGCTTTAGATAATCGGGTTGATCCCATTCTCCGTCATTAAATTCGTCCCTATCAAGGATAGTCCGCGCAAGGGCGAGGGAGGTTCGGACCATAATAGAGGGCTTTATTGAAACGAAATCTTAGTGATAGAGGGCGATCTCACGCAAGTAGGCGGCCACATACGCAACCTCCCGGTCCTCTCCCTCTTCCTCCACTACCTAATACAAAGTGGGAGGTCTTATAGTCACTTCGACACTTGGATTGGCGATAGTCGACCGAGACCTGCCGATGATTTAGGCTATCTACCCAGAATACCCGATTTCCGGCCTAAAAACCTTTCTCAAGCACTAATTCGAGATAGTTTAAGGTTAGAGGTATAAGTATTGGGCCAGCCTCGAGCCTTTCACCTCGGTTTCCGCGGCTTATAACAGAGGGTTGATGAGATCCTCTAAAGAACAGTTATGGCGGACGAGACGTTCGGGCACCTCCCCCCCGGGATGCCACATTCTTCAAGTTAGGGCAAGAATAAAGCCTCCAGACTCCTTAATATTTTCCGAGCGGGCTTTCCTGCACTGAACTGTAGTATTTTGGCGGTTCAAACTTTCGTAACGACTCGACAGTCCCTCTAATAATTAAAGAGAAGAACGGCTAAGGTAGTCATAGCGAGTGTAAAGAGCATGCTTTCATATTTTGAATCAATGTCCCAAGCAACATAGATCTACATCCAAAGCTACAGCCCAGCTCCTGGCTAAGCAATCGTTGTTCTAGATAATATAGATCATCAATCAACTTGCCCAGAACAATCTGCCTCCTCTTCTCAATCTATTCTAGTTTAGTTAATACTTATTTTACTTAAGTAGCGAGTCAAGATATTAGTAACCTACTAAGGGCCTTCGGACGTAGGTATCGGAAGATCAAACGTTAGTACGGCGCCCAAATTGCTTATTATGGCTATCTTGGTAAAGGCTTCGAATAGGATGGGGTCGTTGAAAACAAACGAAATGAGAATAAACTGAGCGATCTCTTTGCATATTATTGGCAGAGCAATATATTTTAGATCGGCAGGCCATCATTTAGCAAAGAACCAAATGTTATCATGACATTCCAAATCATCGATAACGGCAGCCATCTCAGCCAGAAGCTCTAAATTCACTGTTCGAGAAATATCGCGGTTCTTTCCGTGAATAATCTTTATCACAGTATCAAAAGCTACTAGATTAAATATTGCTTCGAATTTCCAGTAGTGAAGGCCATTAGTCTCTTCGGGTATAGCTTCCTTGAAACCATTTGCAAAGATCCGTGTGCGTCGGCTTGACCCCCTTTTTTTCCAGGGAAGCAACCGTTTTTCTCCAGTTAGTACTTAGCGTAGTTAAAGCATAAGCAAAGACAATATAGCTACCATTTTCCAGGTAGGTATCAATATCTGGCCAGGCCAGAAAAAGCTCAACCAATTCTATCGAACCAACGGATGCTGCTAGATAAAGGGGGCTTTCACTAGGACGTGAGGCGGCTAAAGCACCTTAATAGTCTCAACCTAATGGGCGAAGATGGCCGATTCCAAGGGGGCCCTTTATGCGCTATAGTCCACCAGAACGCCCTACTTAAGAAAGAACTCGACAAGTTTACTCCTTCCTAATGAAGCAGCTAAATGAATAGGCGAAATTCTGATAACGGCGAAGCTACTATGTGGCCGCCATGCGAGCCGAAGCTATGTGTTATTGAATTCTTCGGTAGCTAAGTATCTGCTTCCGAGAATCTCAATGAGCTCCAATAGAGAAGTTTAGACCTTCGACGTTATGCCCACCACGCAGCCGCAACCGCATAACCTAATTGCCTTAGTACCTACTATAGGGTACTTTACACTTTTGCCGCTAGCACAGTAGGTTATTTTATACGGCAGCTCGACCGACGGAGCAAAAGTAGACAGACATACACCGGTATTAACCCCCCGTCTATTCAGCTTCTTGCCGTCCATCGCGCAATTTGCCACATTTTACATCTCAGTGCTACTAGGAATTACATCGACAGCACACTTCGCGACATAGATGACGGGACTATACAAGCCAACGGCTCGACTCGCCTGGGCTAGCCCTTCCTTAATCAGCTTCATCAAATTCAGCCCAGCCAGCAGAGGCATTAAAGGATAACACAGAAGACCTATTTTTTTGCCGTTACTTTTCAGACGATGGCCTTCCTATGTTCTGGTGTCAGCTAATACTGCTTGCTCTTCGTGCATATCAAGGCAGAACAACCTGAAGTACTTAATACCGGAAAAGAGATTCCATACCCAGCAAACCCAACCACTGCGGTTATCTCATTCGGCTCCTCACCAAGACGGATTAATATGGCGGTTAGATCGTCGCACCTACATCCCGTTTACGAACATCAGGTTCAACATAGAGTGCCTTAGGACCAATGCCTTGCCGGATAGCATTCATCAGTCAGCCCAAGCAAGATCAAAACCTAGGATCTTCTAGTTAATTCACTGCCTCACAGTTTTGCAATAAGCCAATCGTAACAACTTTAGAACTCAGATAGCGCGTCATCCATACATTATATTGCACCTTCGTCATCTAATTCCTCCAGTAGCTCGATAACATCTGCCCAACACCACCGCCGCTTATCTATTCGCTCAAAGCATTTCCCGTACTCCATTAGTTACATTTGGCCATGCTCATAATCGATAGCAAACCATGTCTTAGTCATCGTCGTCGTCTTAGCTAGATTCAGGTGAAAATTGCAGATATAGTCTTCGGTCTCCCTTTGGGGGTAAATCGGGCCGGGCTAGTTTGGCATAGATAGAGGCTCGGTAGGATACTCGCAACTAGCCTCTGAGCAGTTGGAGGAGTGATCGGAAGAGTCAGGGGCCTACGAATTGTATTAGTAAATTGGTCTTAAGCTGCCCTGCAGGGGGGCTTAATAGGCATAACTTATGTGAAAGTTTGGCTGGTCGTAGGGGTAAGGGGCATTAAAACTTATGGGAGGCGTGTAATGATATGTTGCGGAGATGGCTAGCTCGTTACTAGCTTGGTAGGGCTCGCGCTCGATGGCGGCGCTAGCGTGAATGATCGAGGGAAATATTATGGGGACGATAAAAGCGAGGGTATAGTTGTGATAGGCGTCACCGATGGCCATTATTGGGTAAGCCTGAGCGGGGTCGTTGTCGGAAGCTGAATGAGTCGAGGAAGCGAACTGAGTGGGGCTGTCGGAATGGGCTCGAGGGCTATAGATCCCGGGGAAAAGACCATCAGCAGGCTCCATTGGGTAGGTGAACTAGCCTTGAGAGACGACAGGCTTAGCGGCGGTACAAGGTTATGGCTTCCAGGGTTTAGAGGTGGATCGTCTTGACTTTGTGATCCTATGTGGCTTCTCTTTGGGCTCGAAATCACCAGAAAAGCCAGCGCGGCGCTCAAGATCCTCGAGACGTTGCTTGAGCTTCTTCCCTGCAGGAGGCCATGGGCGTTAGCTCTTACTGATAATTAGACTTGGGTTAGAGATATCATCGGGAGTCAAGCCGGGTGGAAGTCAGGTCCTTGGGATCGGCAAGCGGGGTAGCATACGGTAGTTACGCTAAGCAATGCGGTTCTGTATCCGCCGACGCTCGACAAGGTCAGAGATCTTGGTCCAGTCCTCATCGGGCTCGGCAGAAGTGCTAAAAGCACTGCTGGTACGCGAGTGCTGTTTAGGAGAAGGAGGAGCTGCCGTGTAGGCGCAGGCGGTTTGTGTTATAAATATGGACATTATGAGAGAGGTCGAAGTTGGTTGATAGTGGAAACTGAAGTGGAGAGGCGCTGCGGGATTCGATATCGTCGCTGCTATCAACGACGAAGCTCTAGACAGCCTAGGCACGACTGATGCGATGAGTTGAGCCTCTATTTGCCGTCTTCTGCTGGTAAGCTGTATATGGACGTGATTGATAGGCCAAAATTAGAGGGGTGTGGTAAGGGGACGAATTATTTAAGGAGAGGAGGTGGGATCTATAAGAAGCTGAAAGCGTAAAAGTAAGCCGGTGCTATAAAGATCTAAGCTGGTAATAGACTCGGCGGTAGATGGAGTGCGGACGGCAGGTAAGAGAGAAGAGGCTGTAGATTAAATATTCCCAACGCTAGGCATAGGAAAGGCCAGCATGTGAGCGACGAGGAATGAGCCATGGGGACGCGGCAGGATTGAGGGCGTATCCAACGCCTGGTGACGGCCTATGGCCTATTTCTTAAGCCATCTTTCCTCCCCATGTGCGGTCTACCTTGCGCCCTACGCCTGCCTCTTTCCGCATTCTGGTGGAGGTTCCCTCCGCTACTCCCTTTTACTGGAACCTAGGTGCCTAAAGTTAAACCTCCTAGCCCACTTTACGTTTTATGTTCTCCATATGTTCATTTATATCCATGCGGGATCCTTACGCTGAGCAAGGGGATCATAGTGGCGTATTCACGAACACCTCTTGGTGTGCCATTTCCTCCTAAACCTACCCTTTCAATTCAGTCCTGTAACAGGGTGCTCATCTTCGTAACCTATACTAGCATTGTCTCTCCGTGCTTAGCGTATCGATGCCTATACTTTCCCAAGATTCCGCCCTCGTTCTGCATAATTGTTGAACATGCCGCCTCCTGTGCTCCGTTTTATTGAACAAATGGATTTAAGCTATCATGATCGTTGACTTGGAAAGAAGACTGCGGTCGGGTGGGCCAAGAATTTAGCCAAGATGTCGCCGGTAACTACTGATTGTTGGTGGAATCCCTACATGACTGTTCAAGCAGGGGCACGATGGGATGAGATGGAAAGAACGCCTCGTGAAGTAGATTAACCAGAGCCTCCTAGTGTAACTGGCTGGGCAGTGGAAGCCTTTCCTACATACTCTCGCCAACCCCTTGAACCAACTCCCCAAAAGCTCGTGTCATTCATGCGTACTTTCCGTTGTGCCTTGCTGTATCAAGGTGTGAGATCGTTGTCACAACACGAATAGGTGCTCACATTGGCTTTGGCTTGAACCTGGCAACGAATCGACTTACACTACAACTACACACAGCGAAAACAAAAGCACTATTCAGAGGGGCGACAGCTGTATCTAATTTGTCTTGAACTTGATGTCTAACATTTGCCGTGGGTGCATACCATCTGAGTTGCTACGCCATTTTTGTCTTATACTGAACGTGCTATTTCACAGTATATTAAAGAAAAGTGGAGTATCCAACATAGCCTCGGGCTTCTACGTGGCGCTCTTAGGGCGGACTAATGAGGTCGCTTGCGTACTTATTGGTGTGCTCGATATGAGGCATGGTAGGATTAATAGCTCGGCAGGTGAGGATAGCTTTCTTAGCCACGAACTTGGTAAGCTTCTGTGACACCCGGGAAAAGAGGCTAGTCGAGTACTTGAGGACCAGAGTGGGTGAAGGGTTGTGAAGGTGGTATGACAGCTTTAGATAATCGGGTTAATCCCGTTCTCCGTCGCTAGCTTCGGCCCGGCTAAGGATAGTTCGTGCAAGGGCGAGGGAGGTTCGGGCCATAATCGAAGGCTTTATTGAAACGAAATCCCGGTGGTAGAGGGCGATCTCGCGCAGATAGGCGGCCATGTGCTCAACCTCTTGGTCCTCTCCCTCTTCCTCCACCAATTATTACGAAAATGAGTCTAAAGTCGGGTGCCCAATGACCCAATCAAGAGCATCAAGCACATCTCGCTCCATACGGATAAACATGTTGATGTTGTACAGTTCGCAGCATATCAATGAGAGCAGCATCGGGAAGAGTCCTATGCTAGTCTTAATCAGTGACAGTCACAGCTAAGATAGGCTTAATACGCTAACATACCTCCATATACTCTCTGTGCTACATAATATCCTCTAGATACTCGTCGCGTATGAGACAGGAAAGCCTCCTAGCAGCGAAGTCCTGCTGTAGCTTGCCGTTCAAGCTGGAGGCTTCTTCGGAAGTAAGACTTTAGTGGTGGTTGGCCATATCCAATCCGATCAAGACAGTGATAGTATGGCAGTCCGTTATCTCGGGTAGAAAGCAGCAATAAAAAGAAGGTCCAGTATGCACTTGGTCAATACAGAGAAGCTAAAGAATGTCCCCGGCCTCGGATGATTAAATGGACGATTAAGGTCCCCTGTTATGTCTTTGGCGCCGAAGCAGGATATTCCAATCCTGGTACTCTGGTACTTGCCCGAGCTTGGGCTCCACACCCTCAGAGGTATACGTTGTCTCTCCCCCACTGTGCCTTGTCCCCGGACATCTTGATCCAAATGAGGCAGAGTGGACACCGTGTGTAAATGTGTGTGCGTTGGGGGTGGAATCCGGATGGACAAGTCAGACACACCACTTGATAGTACCAACGGGATATGCCTAGCCGAGGGAGGCGGGCGGTGGAGTCCTCTCGATGCCCGATTTCATTCTCAATATCCGGGTGTTCGTAGCACGCAAGGTTCTTTTGTGCCTTAGTCAAATCCTTAGAGGCACTGTAGTTGAAGGAGGGCAAAAGTTGGGCTAGACCTTGTTCCCATGATAGTTGCCAGGCGTTCTGGTGACTCGTAAACACACGTAAAACTTTCGTCTATAGTATACATGCTTCTTTAGTGGCCAAGATACTCTCCTCATCGAGAGCCAGCCTTACCGTTTTGTAGGAAGTGTTCCCTAGCAGGACAGTAGGAGATGTCCAGGAGAGATGGCGTGGTTGCCCTAGACCGCGTTCGACGTTGAAATCGGATCCACCTCGGGTGAGGCTTCAAGTGGGTACTCCCATTTTGTGAAAAAACGAGAGAGGTAGTGTGCCGTACAAGAGCGAGAAGAGAGAAGTGATTGTGCGGGATGATCTGAGAACGAACTCTCTAATTTCCCGGTTGCTATTCCCAGAACTCAACAATACTGTGGGTTCGAGCACATACCAGCATCCGCTCGAACCGCGCTATCAGTTTCACCTGGGAACGATCGGGTCTCGTGGCCGAATCTCTGGGACCACATCATCGCATGAGCCTCCAGGAACGTGTACGCCTCGCGCTTGGGCTTGATACCTTCCACATGAGTTTGGGGCAGGTCTATGAGGGTGTGGTACTCGGGATTATACATCGTCTTGGCGTCACCCTGTCTCATCCGAGGACTCAAGTCGTATAAGGGCTACGGTATAAAGAACGTCGATTGGGACAGTCTCTGAAACACTAAGTCTTCTCTCATACATTACTATATTTCCATATTTTGCCCTTAGAGCAAAGAGATATAAACAATCGATAATTTCTCTGGCTTACAACCTCATTGACAATGGGCACCAAACGGCAATACGAGGGCCAGCATATGCCTAGCTCGGCCAGACTTGAATAAAAGTGTATGTGAGCATCTTGGATCTACAATGAAGGCTTCTTAGGAACCCCTGATCTTCTATTCTCGCAGCCACGGGCGCTAACCTCACGCCAGAAAGAACTTGATCAGCCTGGAATTTCATTTCGTGCCTCCTAAAGACATCCAAAAAGCGCTAGATACAAATAACTGCGACCTCAGGAGATATTACCTCGAGCTGAGCGACATGGTCGACTATTGGTACGTCGATAATCCGCCATGGGCGGTGAAGTATACTGCCGCGAATACTAGCAGGAGAACTAAACCCTGCCTGATCGATACGAAGATCAACCACACCGTCAGGAGAAAGATACACGCTACGATTCAAGCTCTTAGAGAGGAACGAAGGGAGAGGCTACGGAGTAGAATTACTAGCCTAGCAACTGAGGGGTTTAAATAGCGCATCAGTCCCGGTCCCCAAAGTAATGAAAACTCGACTGAGTGTGAGTGCTGCTTCGGGAGCTTTCCTCGGTCTGGCATGACACGCTGCAATACCGAGCAAAGCCACGTAAGTGATATTGAGTGCTGTTCTTGATTCTATTTGGCGTGCTGGCTGACCATACTAAGTGGTTTTGCGTGCAGTATGCTTATCGCAATGCCGAAGCTATCGTCGGGAGAGCGCAGCATAAGATTCATTGCATGCCCACAAAACCCTATGGTGCTAGATTCTCACAATAGGAGTGGAAGAAATTCATTGACCATACTCTTCAGAAGGCACTAGACCGAATTGAGGCCAAAGAAGTCCAGGAACTCCTTGCTAGGAATAGTATTAAGCCTCTAAGTTAGTGTCCATTTTGCGGCTTCGCTACTATCTACCCCCCTATTGAGTCGAGTATGAACTTCTATTGCTAGGATCCTACGTGCGAAATCATCAGCTATCGTATCTATCATAACAAAAGCCATGAACCATGGGGCTATGCTAGTGTCGTCTGAGGCCAGCAAAACGTAACCGATGCGCAGAGGGTGGAGGAGGCAAAATCAATGGCACTCATCCGGAAATGCAACAAATATGCGAACCATCCCACCTTTTGACGTATCCGTAACTAACACATCACGAACACAGGCCAAACTCCCTTTGTCAAGTCGGACGGGTGCAACAGGATGAAATATCCAGTCAAAAATTGCGGCAACATGCAATGCTATGTATGTTCCACAACCTGCGATTACAACCACTTCGGTATCACTAGAAACTTCCCTCTATTCGAGAACACCGAGGAACGCCACCAGATAGAAGTTAAGTCGGCAGGGAAAAACATAAAGAGGAAGATCATAGGGAGGGTCGGAACAGAATTCGTGACTACCCGCGCGCCATAGTAGGGCCGCATTTCTAGACCTAGACCACAAGAAAAGGCCTCACTCCTGCTAAGTTGGGGGAAAGCGCTCAGCCAATTTCGGCTACAGGGTAATTTCTTAATATAGAGAAAGGGGGCCGGAAGTTCTTGCGAGCTTCTCCCAGCATCGCCTTCGTCCGCGGGCCGCGGGCGAAAAAAAGAGATATATATTAAACAAAAAATGAGGGGTTTTGGGAGCTCTTTTCTCCAGACGATTTTCACGGTTATTAATTGATCTTTCGCATTTGTTACATATTTTCTATTATTTTGTGATGAGAAAGAGTGCTTGAGATTTACGGTGTGAAACCCGCGCAAGAGCACGGAAACCACGTCCCATTTGGCCGTGCTCTTTTCCTCTGAGAAACTGCCTTGCCTTATTTTCTGCAATTCCCAAAAAATACATAGAGAAGACCAACTGACCTTCAATCGCTAACTGTCTTGTGTGAATATTCTTCACGATATAGGACTGAGCTAGCTCATTTCGCACTCTCCACACACTCGAGATGCTTTCGTCCCATATGACCCACTCTAACTAAACTGTTGGTGGTAGCTCAACCAATGATGCGCTGATTCTTATCGGGAGTCGAGGCGCCTAAAAGCAGCGTGATTGGTGGATTGTACACCCTCCGTTTTCGTCTCGAAGTCGAACGAATTGGCTCTTAGGCAGTTAGGAGGCTTCGGTATTGCCTATAGCATAAGTGCTAGGGTTGTGCTCGTAGAGGACTTTAATGCTTAAAAATGGAGACCGTAAGGTCTCAGGGGGATAGAGAGAAGACCCGGAGCGAAGCTCTTCCGCTTAATGCGTCATACATGCGTCGAAACGGAGAAGACAATGTCTGCCTTGTCGCCCCGTTTATTAGCACGCCAGGGAGGACTACATATGTCATAGGTGACAGTATCTAGCCCCTGCGAGATCTTCATAAGTATTGTATCTTATTAACCTCGAATTCGCCCATGTCAAGAATTTAGCCAGAATATTAAAAGAGGTGCCACGGGCTTTTGGTAGGTACCGATAGTATCCTACATCGCGTCAATCATCGGGGATGAAAAGGGAAGAAGTATCTCTCCTACGAAAGAGCTATTAGAGGATGACAAAGTCACGATGGGAGGGTTAGGCAGCTTGAGAAACCTTATTATAGCAGGGGAGATACAGAAGCCAGCCAATAGAATTCGGGTTAGACAACCTGAGGCTAGCTTATAATATACCGATACCATCTAGAAGATTAGAAACGTGAGGCCTAACCGAAATGACGGCGATCCGGCGACACCTAACGGTCACAGCCCCGAGGCCGTGGAGGCAATTCAGAACTTACTCATTGATAAATCCCTCGTCTCTGAAGATCCGCAACTATATTCTCCGATCTTCGAATAAGAGAAGGTTTCCGCATAAGCTAGACATAATCTTCCCCTGGGGATTTAGGGGTACGTAGGAATAGCTCAGATAAAGAGGTTAAGACAGAAGCTACGTGGAGCGCCTACTGCTGGGGCGTAGTATTCCCGCTGAAGCCTACCCGTGGTCTTCCATTTGCCCGGATTAGAAGGCATCTTAATCACAGATCAAGACGTTCGCCTACCAGAGTGGCATACAGCATATTAACAGCCTCTTACGGTTATTTCCGTAATACGATAGATCGAAATACATTACCTAGTCTCGTTTCACCATATCAGTAGTGCCTTCAAGTTTTATAGGGAAGGATATTTAGGTCACGAACCGATCGCGAGGAGACCAACCGTCCCTTATGCCTCACCACATGGTTTCCCGAAAGAAAAAAAAAAATCACGCGCATTCTCTTAAGGGGATATCACTAATAACACGGGGAAGTCGTCATAGGAACACATATATAGTTTATAGAGGCCCTTGGTTTCGAACGAGTATCCCGTCTCATTTAACCGGCTCCTTCATTATCGTTCTCTTTCGACGCAGGCCTAATCGGTACATTATATAAACATAACGCTCCGACCGAATCCTTCTTCATTCCGTAAAATATATTACACATGCCCGCATATTCTTAACGAAATTCTATCGCAATTATCGGCCTCCGAAGCCGCGTATGTTCTCGCTCTCGTTAACTTGCCCGAAAAAGAACACACAAAAGCATCGAAAAAGTACATCAAGCCCATCAGAGACATCCCGGAGCATGAAAAATGGATCAACATAGTGGCCTCGAAGGGCCATGCCGTTTTCCTTATTGGCTCTAATATGCCACGTCTGATGCTGAGGCTTAGGAGCCCTTTACGCTACTAGAAGAGCTTCGGGGGCGAGAGCCTTAAAGACGAGAAACCTTTGCGCATTTGGCTAGCCGTTAGGGTTTCCCGTGAAATCCATCGAGAGAGATAATAACGGCTCGAGAGCTCCGGATACGCCACGTACTCGGTATTAAAGGGATGGAACCGCGACCTACGGTGCGGGGATCAAAAGGCTCCGCAAGGCGGACATAGTTTTAACGGATAGCAACGTCATTCCGCCACCGGGCAGCACAAAAGTCGACGAGCGGGGACTCTAGTCACCTCAGTGGAAATACGGCAGCCTAAATGGGAGCCACATCGAGATTGTCTAGGCGCACTTTCCTTAACTCTATGGTGAAAAACACGACGTCACCCCCCGGGTCCACTTATGCCCTCTACAAGATGATACTAGAAATCCAGGCGATATCATGGGAGGGCGGCACTATTCAGTCGGCGGCAACAATACTTATAGCAAGATTACGCCGGGAGCACAACCTAAGTTGTTCGGTTATAGGAAGGACAAAGTCCAAGCTACTATGCCCTACGTATGCTTAAACACTGGAGGGCAATCCATATCTCGGGCAATCGATAATGGAGAGCTACAGTCGGACGAGTACGCATTTATCATCTGTTTCCGATGCATAGATGATGCTTCGGGTCCTCAAATCCGCTCCGAAATACATAGAATTCCCTGGCCTTCTGAGTGACGAGTTGGGGCCGGGAATGGCTAGACTATTACTGCGATGGATAATACAGGAGGCCCTAGGGAGGTACCGGTGTTATAGAAACTTTGAATAGAAGAAGGGTGATTAGAAGCTAGGTTAGAACTGTTAGAACTATTAATCCTATATAGCTATACTATGCAGTACCTACCTACTGCTAAGCAAAAAAAAATTTCTCCTATATAAAATATACTTTTTTAACCTCATAGGAAAAACCTAATAAAAATAATAAAAATAAGTTTCTTTATAGAATTTAAATTATAATCGAATAGATTTTAATATTTTCTAGGTCTCTTTACCTTATGGCCTATATAAGTATATATAATAGGTAATTCTTCCGCCTCCGAATTTAAGCTCTTATCCTTTATTATCCCTTCTACCTCGATTATATCCTTAATAGTATTTACCTCTATAGTTACTTCGTTTAGCTCTAAAATAGTATTACTAACTACTAAAGCCTCTATTAATATTATAAACTTCTTATTAGGATTTAATATTGCCTTCCTCTTCTTGCCTCTGCTTAATTAGTTGATTTCCTCCTTTAGACTAGCTATTCTTAAGCTTAGCGAGGTAATCTTTAACTCTTATGCTTTAAACCCTTTTAATATTATAGAGTACTATCTTCTAGTTAAAGGGCTTTTATTTTTCCCTAGATCTCTAATATAGTAACTAGTCTTTAGCGTATTATTAGATTTAAGTTACTTATCTCTATGACCCTCTAATATAGGTATAGTTTCCTTCTTATCTAATTAAATCTCTAGATATATAAGGGCTTTCCATCATAAAATTAGCCAATTTCTAGTCACTCTCTAGCCTAAGAGTATATTTTTCTTCGTTATGCCTATTTACCTAGCTTTAGTATATACCTTAATAAAGTTAATCTTATTTACCGGCATAGAATCGGTTAGGCTTATTAGCTTTTATAGTTCTTTGCGGTATATAGCCTTAGAGGTATTAAAAATGCTATTATCTAGCGGCTAAAGGCTATAAGAGTAATATGCCGGTAGGTAATAATAATATATATTATTTAAAAAGTATATAGCTATCTATTTATCCTAGATTTTAAGTTAGCGATATTTTTAATTTATAAGATTTAGAATAGGTAGATACTTATAGATATATAGCTTCTATGACTATCTAATATAATAAGCCTAGTATTAGACTTATCTTTAGGCCGTATCTAAGGTAGATAGACCTCTTTGAGCTACTTAACTATAATATAATTATCTATCTAGCTATTATTAGATATAATATAATACTAGTCGGCTATTTTCTTAAACTTATTAATAAATTATTATTATTAAAGCTCTTTGCCTTTGAAGATAATCCTAGGTTTTAGAAGACGGCTAGTTACTATAATAGCTTCGAGAAAGCTAGTCTAAGCGCGGGACTATGGGCTTTTAAGGAAGGCCTTCCTCTTAGGATCGCTATTACTAATAACTAAGGAATCTAAGCCTAAGCTAGGCATAGATTAAAGAGTTTAATAATAAAAGCGGTAAATACTCACTAAATCTAGCTATAATACTACCTTTATTAATATTAGCTATATTCTTAGGCTTAATCTAGCTATATTCTCTCTCCCGGATATTAAAGTATTAATTAATAGTTATTAAGGTAAAAGAATTAAATCTCGATGCCTCCTAATATTTCTTTATCTTTGCCTTTATAGATAGATACCATTATATAAACCTAGCTACCTAGTATATACTAATAGGCCTTTCCTAGCCTTATTGCCTTAAGAGGGTAGCGACGGTAGCGCGAACTTAACTATGAGAAGGAATATAGCCTAAGGCCTCTTATCAAAGTATTTAGGTAATTAATCTAGCCTCCTGAGACTTAGATAATAGCTAGGTAGGCTAAGTGACCTCGGAGATTAATAGTAAACCTCTTAATCGGGCCGAGAGAATTATCTAAGGGATACTATATTTCTAGGCGGATTTATTCTAGGAGAGGCTATTAACGTACATGATAAGTGAGTGGATCAAACAAGTGAGTGGATCAAAAATCCCTCATCCTCCACCCTCTCTACTTGATCAATTGATTCTTCACCACCAAGCATGTCACAGACAAATTATGAGGCAAGAATCCTTCTGGCACTTCATGCCTATCAAAATAACCCCAATCTAGGTCTCAAACGCGCTGCAAAGACCTATAAAGTTGGTTATGGTACACTATGGCGCCGACACAATGGCATTCAGTCTCAGCGCGATACCACCCCCAAATCACGCAAATTATCCGATCTAGAGGAACAGATCATAGTTCAGTTCATCCTAGACCTGGACTCGCGAGGTTTCCCCCCACGACTGCGTGGTGTGGAAGAAATGGCCAACCGACTGCTCGCCGACCGGAACGCACCACCCGTCGGCAAGCGCTGGGCTTCCAACTTCGTCAAGCGACACGATGAGCTCAAGACGCGCTTTTTTCGTAGATACGACTACCAGAGGGCCAAATGCGAAGATCCAACTGAGATTCGAAAGTGGTTCAAGCTCGTGGAGAACACAATCGCCAAATACGGTATCGACCTGGCCGATATCTACAACTTCGATGAGGTTGGCTTTATGATGGGCGTCATTGCAAACGGAATGGTCGTCACAGGCACAGAAAGGCGTGCAAGACCGAAATTAGTGCAGCCTGGAAGCCGGGAATGGATTACTGTCATCCAGGCGATCAATGCGGAAGGCTGGGCGATCCCGCCGTTCATCATAGGTGCGGGCCAGTATCACCTCGCCAACTGGTACCGAGACAGCAATCTCCCGGACGATTGGGCCATTGCAACGTCTCCCAATGGCTGGACCGATAATGAGCTGGGTCTGGAGTGGCTGAAGCACTTTGACCGGTACACCAAGACGCGATCGGTTGGCCGCTATCGTCTTTTGATCCTCGACGGCCACGAAAGTCACCACTCTCTCGAGTTTGAGAAATATTGCCAGGCAAACAAGATTGTTACGCTCTTTATGCCGCCTCATTCGTCTCATCTGCTTCAGCCCCTCGACGTCGGGTACTTTAGCCTGCTCAAGAGGGCATATGGTCGAGAAATCGAGCATCTAATGCGATGCTCTATAACCCACGTTTCCAAGACCGAGTTCTTTCCAGCATTTTATGCAGCATTTCAGGCCACCATGACAGAGAAAAACATCAAGGCAGCTTTTAGAGGGGCTGGCATTATTCCTCTTGATCCGGAAAGTGTGATTTCGAAGCTTGATGTGCAGCTACGGACGCCGACGCCGGCTGAGGAGGAGGCCGGGCTCTCTACTACTTGGGTTTCAAAGACGCCAAAGACGGTCCTTGAGGCCGAATCTCAATCTGAATACCTCGATAGACGAATCAGAAGGCATCATAGTAGCTCGCCAGAGTCAATACTGGAAGCATTAAAGTCGCTTTCCAAGGGAACAAAGGCAACTATGCATGAGCTTGCCTTGTTGAGGGCCGAGGTCCGCGATCTTCAGCAGGCAAATGAGACACTAAGCCGGCGGCGGAGGGCAAAACGGAGGCGACTACAGAAAGGAGGAGTGATGACAGTGGGGGAAGCAAGGGAAGCAATTGATCAGATGAATGTGGATGGGCAGGTAGAGGGGGAATCGTCGAGAAGTGGTGGTCAAGGAGGGTCGGGGCGACCGAGGGAAAGGCGCTGTGGAGGATGCGGCAAGACGGGGCATAATGCAAGAACATGTCAGATAGTTGTTGCAATGTCTGAAGAAGAGTATAGCGACTAGTTTTAATTGATTAGATGATTTGTTGTGTTTTTATAGAATTTTCAATTGAGAAGGGTGAGGATTTTTGATCCACTCACTTGTTTGATCCACTCACTTATCGTGTACGTTATCTATAATATCTAGTATGGCCTTAATAATATTATTCTCTTTATAAGACATTCGAGGCATTTTTAAGGCGATTAAGGAAGGCTAGTATAGATAAAAATTCCATGAAGAGTCGAGGAGGTAGATTAAAGGAGGAGGTATTTACGAAAATTTTATATTAGCTATAGGCGACTATACCGCATTCGTAATCTAAAAAATAATACGATAATCTAAATTATTATAAAACTATTAATAAAATAAGCTTTATTCTATATAAATTACTTTAATTTTAGTTAATTAGCGTGTAAGTGAAATTAGGTATTTTATATAGGTAATATTTTTTTTTACTTAGCAGTAGGTAGGTATTAGCAGTAGGTGGGTACTGCATGGTATACTAAATCACACGTTCCATACGATAACGCCAAGTCGCCTTTAGGGTAATTAATTTGCTCAACGAGCCCACCGAATTAGTGCAGCACCTTTGTAGTGAGCAGATGCTTTTATTCACATTCTGGTCGCAAGAATTTTCCATAATCTCGCCGGCGTTAGATTCATTTGACTTAGGCTCGGCCATCACATCAAGGACAGTAGTCCTCTCAAATATTTACAGACTTAACACTTCGAGGAGAGCATGCAGGGTTTTAACTAAATCTTCTTCCCTAACCCTCATTCATATCAATAGAGGCCGAAGGAAACAATTCATACTTCTTAGCGGCAAAGAATCATATGCAATAGACAGAAAAAAAGAGAAACTTTAATTGCGAGAGAAGGCCAACACTAGCCTATATTACATGAAGTTACCAATGATTGCGCACTCGCTAAGAATTAATATATTGAAAAGGTGATAGTACGCCTTCCTACCTTCCTACTATATTACCTCATTATCATACGATACGATCTCAACCGGAACAATAAACATTAGACGGCAAAAGAACTAATGCGAGAGTGGAATTAGGCTAGTAGGTCGCTGCGCCTTGGAGATATTGGGATTATAGCAAGACCGCCTAAATTGAGTGAGCCTATGCAGCTAAAGGACCTACATACACACAGAAATTAGAAATTAGGATAAGCAGGCAGTTCTCAAAGTCAGGCCGTTCAGCACTCTCCTGGCTTTTGGAAGCTCAAGTCTTCTAGAGACGGTGCTCTTAACCGCTTAAAGTAAGTAGGTTTTGGTTTCCACCAACACCGAAATCGACTTTTGCGGGCTACAGGTTCAGTCTCGATTGAACACAAGGCTGCGCTATCCGTCTCAGTTATCGACTCTAAAGGGTAGGTAGTAAAAAGTATGTCCAGGCAGCGACGTAAAAGCAGCTTCATCTCCGGAACTAGAAAGTCATTTAGACAATCAATAAACCTATAAAGGGGCCTAAGACGACAGGAACTGGCTTGCTTACAGATATGTGAGATATACCGCAGGGGCCAAGCCCATTCTCGGCCTTATGAGAAGAAGTTTATCCACTTTTCGGCAGGCTTCATGCTATGTCCAAGAATATTCCTATATTACAGAGCAGGATACGGCGACTTAGGCTTCTCTACGGCGGTAGCGCCCAAAAATAAGCCCTCAGTGAATCCAGATTAGGCGTCGATTAGCGTTGCGTCAAAACCGGAAAGTTATTTCGAAGACATCCAAGGCCAGTTTTTATTAGGGCGCTCGCAAACATCACACCACGAAAGCATCTCAAGCGAGCTTTGGAGGTATAAGGGTCAGAGTATGCCGACGCAATGGCTCACATGGCCAGTCGCAACGATAGAGAGGACTCATAGTCAGTCCAACAGGACTCACTTCTAGATATCTTACTCAAAAGGGTTCCCTATATCAACTTAGAAGCTTAATAGGCAAAGAGACTAAAAAAAATCATATTTCATACTCATTTATATCAAAAATCCATTCTTAGATATTACAAGGTTGCGCCGGTTCGTAATAGCTATCAGAGTTGAGCTTCATTATCTATTTTTCAATCAGCAGTGGTTCACTACTAGTAATCGTCCGAGTACGGACGCCTCCCACTCCTCGGTAGCTAACAAGGACGGAAGCAAGAGAGGTATATTAAGGCAAGGCAGTCCCTCAGTGACCAACGTCTAAATCGTCATTTCATTTGCAATAGCCATGGCACCTAGCAAGGGAAAGGAAAAGAAGCCCACGGCAGTACCCTCAGCTAAGAGTGCGAGAATAACGAGATCGAAGCATCTACAAAAACAGCTTAAGCAAAAAAAGGCCTCACTAGAACGCGCGTCTACAGCCTATAATAAGGCAAGTCCAGAAAAACAACGCGAGATTAATGGCATGCGTAATGAGGTCACTACGTTCCGTGCGGTTGCCGAGTCGATGGTTATAGACCCGCCTAACCAGGGACCAAACGAAAAAAGAGACACTCTCCAAGACAATGCGGGTCTAGAAGGAACGAATGGAAATAACGGTAGCCTCTCCCCAATAGGGCCCCCGTCCGGCAATAGCACATCATCTTTCCAGAATGATAATAGCTCAAAGGCACCTAGAAATCTCGGCGGCGACGGCGAAAATGAGCCTAGGCACGAGCCTAGGGCGGCAGATAAAGGAGGGCAACTACAAGAACCAGAGACAGGGCGCGGCGGGATAGGGCCTAATGTTATAGAGTCCATTGAGGCTGACGAACCGAATGGATCTTTGTTCCTCCAAGATAATAATGAAACGACAGAGTTTAAAGATCCAGAGTATAGCAAGCCGCTATTGACTATCCCGACAACAAGTGGCGTGAGCGAAGAAGGTATAAAGACAGTCGGATAGTTTAGTAAGCACCTTCGCAAGTACATCAACATATATGGGAAAAAGAATTCAGCAACCTATCGCCTAGAGAACCATGCATTCCCCCGTAGCTATGCGGAAAATCCACCAGAAGATAAGAACGTAGGAAGTGCGAAGAACAGATTTGGAGACACACTGCCAGGTATCGGCAGACTCCACTATCCCAATGCGGAAGCACCTAGGATCTAGGGAGTTACCTAGCGGGGCTTGAATTCGGGTGACTTAGAGCACGACTTGGAGCTCATCGATCCCGGATATAACGAGCCTTTCACCCATACTATCACTTACGTTCTCGTGGGATAGACAATAGATAGAAAGGAGGAGAAGAGGTAGGAAACGCGAACCGCTTATCAAAACATAATCGGAAGTAAGTCTTTAGCCGATATCCACATTTACAAGGCTGCGGTCGAGTCTCAACATAGGTACATCGCGGCCATGGAGGGCCGGCGGAGGGCGATCAGCAGGTCGCCATCCGTTCCCCTTCTGGTCGGGGACCTCAACATGGCGAGGGGCGGGACCCGGCCGTCAAGGCGCATGGGCAAATCATCACGGAGCAGGGGAGGGCTGTCGCAAAGCGATAGAGGATCTTCACCAGCTCAATTCTTGCCGTCCCCCAGGTCCACCGTGTCCCCCCAGCGGCGGACGAAGGGCATAGTTAATCTCAGGGAGGCCAAAGCGGCATTTATCGAAGACTAGCTTGAACTGCGAGACGCCGAAGACTTTTCAAAACTAAGCGCGACCGACCAGCAACAATGCGTAGAGGCCTGGAGGATTCATAAGTCGAAGGCTTTGACATAAGAGAATAGGAAACAGGAGGCGTGATAGCGCAGCTTCTGAAGCCTGCATTGTCTTGGTTTTCGTCTTTGATGTTGCTTCGGGAGGTGTAGGCTTTCAAGCGAGGGGACTGATGATCAAGGACCGCCATTTGATGATTTCTCTTTTTTTGTCCTGGAAATCAAGCTAAGGGCTATTATTACCTAGATGAGTCATGGTTTTGTGGTGTTTCTTTTCTCTTTTTTTCTTTTCTATTTGTTAGGTCATAAAATTAGGATAGGAAATTTATATCCGGGTTGCTTTCATTGCTTACACCAGTCTCTGGTGCGGCTGTTTCTTAGGTGACAAAGATCGGTGGGTACCCCGAAAGCAGGGACGTGAGTTAAAATATAAGAACACGGAATCAAATAACCACTAACTATGTACACCCTATAGCCAGTGGTCCTCCATGTTTCCTTCCTCCATTATATCCTCGATGCTATCAAAACGAATCCCAATAGACTCAAAGGCAAAAGGGATAAAGTTTCCTTTGCCGTGATGGACATTATCAGGACTAATATCATCAAGAAGAACAGCGTCGTACAGCAAACCAAGCCACTACCTAGTCTTCACTATAAATATCTACTTCTAGATCTAGGGTAGTTATACCCGGGACGACTCTATTGTGTTCCTCCCATAAGGGCCATGAGTCAGTCATGACCAGAGTATTAGGCTATAACACAAAATACCCATATAGTTTCCAGCAAAGATATCCTCTATTAGTCTCTACCCTCTCGTATCCCATCGGATGCTCTCGTCTTCTGCTATGAGTTGTTGGCCATATGGGCTCACCAGAAAAGAACACCCGGGAATAGGCCATCAAGCCGCTAAGGCTTAGTAGGGGAAACCCGTCGCTCTGGCATCTTCGTATGCCTTAGATAATCATCCTATAGAGAACATCCCGGATAGGGTAGCCAAGACGCTCGCTATCGGTCTCAGTCCATGGGAAAAGCCAACAGTCGACGTCGCACTTCTTAAATTCTTCTCTCTCATAAGCTCTAAATTATAACCCTAGGAACGAATTGCCGTCAAAGCAAAACGTCTAAGGACATTCACACTTAATGGCATATCTGCAAACAGCTATCAGATGTGGAACATAAGGGGGACGGTGGTATCAAGCGCATACCCTCGGAGCTCTTTCAGGAGCTTTACTTAGTCGGGCTTCTTCTCAAAGCTACCATCGAGGATAGTGGATGGTCGGATCAGGTTCCTCTTTATCTCCCCAATGAGGACGATGCGGCCATTCTAGACAAAGTAGTAGTCAATAACTACGCCACCACGATCCTCTTTGCATTGCAAGGTGACAGGTGGGTACAGAGCAAACTTTGATAGAATAGGTGCAACAATCTCCTAGCAGAGATAGGTTTCTATGTCAGCCTAAGTGTTAAGTTTCCATCCAGCCCGAGGGTTAGGCTAGAAAGAAGGCTGGCTTCGCCTGAGCGTGTCATCAGAACGCTTAGGAAAGAACGCAGACCAGTCGGCCCAGATTCGACCGTCGTTCATAAGTTGGGTATAGATTATTATCTGCTCCTTGGCAGTGGCCGGAAGCTTCTTAGTCCAGCTTTTATAGATAATCGACCGTTTGCGTTCGTTGTGTATATAATTATTAGGGTGCTAATAGAGGATATCTAGCGTATTTATCGTGTAGATTTAAAGTTGGTTAAGGATAATAAGAAGTATGTGTGGGCTGAGGAGAACGCCTGCAATATATAGTCATGGAAGTAATGCGAATTTAGTTGTAGGTACCCCCTTGAGCCCATGGGGAAACAGACCTCTACCAAGAAACTTACAAGTTGAGGACCAACTGACCTACGTTGCACATTTGACCAACAAGAGAAGCCGGGACAATTATCATGGGGAAGAGCCCAAGAGCCCTGCTGTTGCTTGTTCATGCAGGGAGTAGAACGGCCGCGACTGTGTTAGCCTGCTTCTTATCCAAGCATAATAACAAAACTAAACCCCTCACAGAGGGGTATCTGCCATTTTCTCTTGAGCAAACCAATTAGGACTCAGCATAGGTGCCTTCTCGATTCCTCAACCGGGACAAACTTAGTATATAGCTAATAACCTCAGCCACCGAGCCTCACTCTTTCCCACACCCATTTTTTATCTATTTATAGTATTCACCAGGATTTTAATTGGCAATATGCACGATAGCGTATTATTACCTATTGACGTACTACGAAGGTTACGTTGGCCGCCCAAACAGATACGTCGCATCGTTTAGCGCATTATCCAATATCAAGGATAGGGATCGCCCTTCACCAATAGTAACGTGATGTAGCCACGCGGAAGACTTCTATAAACTCCATATTCTTTAACAGAGATGTCATAGCCACGAAATGGACGACTCCACTCCATGTTCTCTGACAGGGATGCAAAAGCCACTAAATGGCAGACTCCACTCCAAAGAGCTTATAATACCCCCTGCTCCTATCCCCCTGAGCCCAAGCAGGCCGCCTCCACAGAGGATTGGCCCGGAGCTTCGGCGGGGTAACACAGCGTAAACACCACTGGGCGTTAAGGGACAGGCTTAAGACAGGGACAAGATTACCGAATGGAAAATTCGCACACCTCCATGGACATAAGCTCATACAATTCCCCATTTTCACCAAGGGCTCAGAAAAGAGAGACATATATATAACACACCCATCCAACTCGCAAGTCTATAACCACAGCTTAAGGCGCATAAAGAGCCAGCAAGTAGGCCAAGGAACCAGTACATAGACGACGGATCCGAAACCGCCGAGCAACACGTTGCCCTAAGGGCTGCCAATAGCCAGGTCACCTAGTTGAGCGAGACCGACGTTCAAGAAGTATAGAGCCCGACTGCCTGCACATACTGGAACTGCAAGGATGACCTTAAGACAGCAACTATGTGAGGTTTTATGATCATTACAGCTTAGGTTACTTATAGAGTGTGTTATTTGGAGAGTGACAACCGAGGGAAGGTCACGAGATGCCAAAGCAAAGCCACTAGCAAGTTACAAAGCAGAACCAAGTAGGAAGTTCATTAGAAGGAAGCGAAACGGTAGATATTCACCGCCATAAATTCAAATTAATAATAAACTAAAAAAGGTAAATAGAAACTACTTAAGAGCCATAAGGACATCGACCTTTTATCCGCTTCACTCTGATTTTTAGCATCAACGCAGCATATCACTACGGGAATCAGCCATCCAATAGACCCACCGTCTCGTAAAGAAACTACTCTAACTTCAAATCTAAAGTTTAGCCCGTCTTATTCTTTTACCTAAGCCTTAATGCAATTTTTAGCAAGATAAAGACCCATTTTATCCTTCCACTTTTTCATAGATCAAACAATAGAAAGGCATTCAAGATTCTTCAGGGCGGCTTTTGACTTCCTAGGCCCGCCCCCTCTGGGTTATATCCCTAATACGCTAGCACCACAGGGCCATATTTTAGCTATAGTTAAATCACGGTTATCCACCCGCAATTCAACGGTAGCATTCCAATTTCAAACTTCTAGTGGCCATAGATAAACTAAATGCCGTCTTCGGGCGTTAGGGCCTCTAGCGCCATTTTTAGTACAGGTAGATCCACCGACTCATAGTTAAAAATAAGCTTATATATCAAGGTTTAGATCCAATTATGCTCAAAGTACAGTTCCTTTTCTAGGTTCATTCTAGAAAAAAATAAGGTCGCCAACAAAAGACATAATCAAGCTTTTCTAGGCAGCGATCCAAGACTCTAACCAGAGCAGGAGGAACAAAGCCACTAGGACTAATTAACAACGGCTTCTTCCCACCACTCTCCATCATCACATTTCTAAGCTATCGCCCCCTCTCGACGCCATTCAAATTTAGGTAAAGGGCTAACAGATCAGCTCAGACACATAGTCCACGCAATAGAACCTAGTAGCTTCGCTAACAAAAAAAGGCTCCGCTAGAAATCTTCTCAGATATCCCGATATCCAGGCGCAAAGCCACTTAAACAGATTCATGGTATAGGTCAGCATCATACCTATTCCAGAGGCATAAGTTAACCATCTCAGCAGACTCATACCTCTCGTCCCACTTGCTCTACCATTCTTCTAGACCATTAGAGTATCAAGCGAGCGACACCAGCTCTACCAAAAATACTCCCAAGCCTTTAGGTTACCTAGCAGAGGTGGAATCAGAGTCATAGCTATACCCATATATGCATAGCCTTAAAGGCTTTCCTTAAACTAACCACACCCGAAACTCGCTAAATCGACTAAATAACTCTACTAGACCCCGATAAAACTAAATATAATGCGAGGATGCTAATTTAATGATACGTGAGCCCGCTCGCATGGCTATCGATGCGGTCGTAGGTAACCGATATCGGAGATCTAGGCGTAATTAAGCTCTCGCAACTTTAACGTAAGCACTACTATAACTATAGCTACTTCTTAGTACATAGCGAGCACAAATATCCGGCAGGATACATAAAATAAGAACGAGTATCTCTATCTTTGACATAGCTTAAATACGCTCTTTAAGCTGGTTGCTTTATTCGGATCCCATAGCTCGGCCTATACCTGCAACTCTGCGGTAATAATAGGGCCTTAATACACATAAAGAATCTTTAGAATAGCCTAGTAAATCACTACCTTATTGCCCCTATGACTTATAAAGGGGGGCCCAGGTGCATTTATAGATTATTGATTTTCTCTGGCGTAATAAGTAGGTAAAGATACTTATTAAGAATTCCTCGGTCTTCAAGATCGATAGAAATATTCGGCGTATCGTTGATCTCTATGCCGCCTACTCCTAGGATCCCAAGGAAGAGAATATAGGCCTTAGTTATTGCCATCGAAGCCAACTCGGACGACGCTTCGTGGTTAGATATTCTTATAAGTGCCTAGGTCCCTGAATTCCTTTTAAAACAGTTCTGTCTTAAAAGAGATACGTTGCTAAAAATAGAAGTTTAAAGCTACGTGCGCTCGGTATCCTTCATTCTACCTATTCCAGCCATGCCGAACAAAGGAGGGCTACATGGCGACCCTATCAAGATCGGCCGTAGAAAGGCGTGAAAAGCTCTCCCTAGACTACGCAGAGGCTCGGGTCGGTGATAGGCTTCCAGACCAGCCATGATGTTATTTTGTTCCATTCCGGTCAGCGCCGTGCTATTAACTTCGAGTTTGGATACGGCTGCGATAGGTACAAGATGCCTGGAACATCGTTGTCGTTGATATTGGCCATTTCCGCTACGCTACAAAAGAGTAGCTCAAGGGCTATGGATAACTAAATTTTGTAGATTGCTGATAGACTAGTGGCCCCGTGGGCTACTCGTGGGCTCGTGGGCTACTCGTGGGCTCATGGGCTAACTCGTGGGCTCATGGGCTAACTCGTGGGCTCGTGGGCTACTCGTGGGCTCATTGGCTACGAGCCGCCCAATCCTAACGAGATTAATTCCCCCCCATTTTGCTTTTTCCTTCTGGGGGCATTAATCATCGAGGCCATTATGAGTGGCTGGCTGAATCTACCACACACAGGAAGAATAAACAGATTAGGATAGGGGTGGGTAGGGATAAGATGCTCACTCTCGGGCCCCTATCATGATTACGGCCGGGTCTGGCCCACTGGTTCAATCTCGAGGCACTCCCAGTCAGACACGGGGCTCGTGGACCTGGTTCCCGAGCCGGTCTTAGCGCACTTGGCTGACTGTGGAGCATATTATCCCCACGGCGTGTGATCAGATGGAAAATGGGCATGCACACACACCGCGACAGGGGTATAGACACCAAGGACGCAGGGGTGGGATATCGGAGACATAGGAGAGGACAATATGGGAGTTATAGGAGATATGGGAGACATAAGAGACAAATGACAACCTCTGCTTGGGTATTACGATCTTCGGGCTCAGTTAACCCATCGAGGGCCGGGCTACAACTATAATAAAGAACAGATACTTAGGTATTACGTATCATTTTACAAAAAGTTTAGGTATAAACATCTATCTACATTAGTGGGTGCACTGATATCCTATGGCGATAAAAATACAAAAAGGCCACTACCCTCGTGGTTCGCCTAGTAAGCCTCAAGTTGCCTTATTCGCCTTGCCCGCCTCCTTCTTGCCTAACTCTGCTCTTTTGCCCCTATCACCGTATTCAGAGACGCTAGGCTAAGCTTCACTACTACACTTACACGAACTATCGATTCTTAGGCTATCAGTATCAAGCCAAAGATAGATGCCGCTGCATTGCCTCGAACGGAGACTAAGACTTCTCTTTCTTATTTCACCATAACCAGCCCATCTGCTAATAAGCAAAGTATTCGTCTAAAGTCACATAGCCTGGCCAAAGATTCAAAAGAGTCGCCCGATCTTGCTAAGCTCATATAGCTTATTAAATATTAATCGCGTATACTATAAAGCGCTATAGACTACTAAGTTAAACCCTCTATTAGGCTACGCTAGAAAAACTTCTAGAGCAGGCAATTATTAGCGCTTACAAAAGATAACTTACCCCTAGCCTATATTTCGGTATACAAACATAAAAGAAAGTATATTTCTGCCTACTTCGGATCTAGGCGCGCATCTTATACAGAGATATACCTCTTGCAAAAGATTATATTAATAACTCTACTTGCCGGATTGCCTTGATCTGCGAATGCGTATATCATAAGTTTAATTAATTGGGATTCCTAGGCAGATGACGGGCAGGCGGATACCTTTTCGCAGAAGACACCATACTACTCATCATTATATAGGAAGCCATCCAACAAGACAACACGGGTTCCCTTCTCATAGCTTGCATTTCAGATAACATCCAGCATCAATGAGGCATAAAATGCCATGCCATTGCATACCCCTAACCCCCTAATATCCCCCCCTCTAACTAATTCCCCTTCGCTATCTCCCAAGGCTCTAATTACAAATCCGCAAGCAGACGACATTACTTAATATCAGCACAATAAACGGCCCCCAGCCCCACCAACGCCCAAACCCGCTCATCCATACTCAGTGCATTCTTAACAGCAAAAATCCCATCGGGAAATATGCCAGTGTCCTCGTCGACATCGAGGACCCAGACTCCCTCGTCGTTTTCATCAGAAGGAACCCCAATCTTTCTCACAATCGAGACAATTAGGTCGAACTCGTCAAGCGCATAGCACTCCCCGCCAATATCTAAGTCTCTTCCCTCATGGTTCGGATTATACCATCCTCCACCGAATAGCCGGAGCTTATTGCAGAAGGTATCTTCTTCTTTCTTAGGGACATCAAGACGCTCGGTCGATAAGAACCGGTCGATATACAGGTACTAAAGCTCCAGGGCGTCCAATTCGGACAACCAGATACCGCCTGAGGAGGGGTAGCATGCTACTTGGCCTATATGGATGCTATAGCGGGTAGTAGGGAGAGGACAGGGCTAGCCCTAATGCTCGAGAGCGGAGCTAGCGAATCCACCGGAGGCAGACTCGGAAAGGTCTGATTCCTGCGATGGGGCTAAGAAGGGTAGAATTAATGAAATGGAGGCGAAGGAGTAGTAGCTAAAAAGAGCCATGAGGAGGATTGAGATTATTATGAATATCATAGTCACCGGCTGGCGCCAGTATGGGGGCTTAGATATTGGCTGTATGTCGGTCGCGACGGGTTATTGAGTGTTTTTGGCCATAGTCGTCGAGCTGAAGGGATTTATGAGAAAAGCAGAAACAGGGCGCTTAGAACTTGAAGTTACGGAATTACTTATGGGTCAAGTTGTTTCAGAAGTTCGCATATATTAGTTCTAGAACTAAACAATTAGTCCGTCGGATACGCTGGGGTTTACGAGGTAAGCGTCGATTGTGAACAAATGACGAAAAGAAAAGTCTCTGAAATGACAGGCCAGGTTGCAGAATATGGAGAATGGGGCTAACATCAGCTAATTATGCTTATTGCAGCCTAGAACTCTGAACGCCAACCCTAGGCTCACTAATAATATCCATCTCTCTCTATACTACTATTGGCATGTAACTTATAAGTCAACAAGGTGATACATTAGGGAATTAATACTTAAGGTCTCTTCCACGCCCGCCCCTCTGATCAAGGTTCATCCGGTTGATACACTTCGGCCTCCAGAATTCAAGTATCTCCTCTATAAGATTAGGGAGATCCCACTCCCAGTGACAGATCTTGGACATGACCGAGTTGATGGATTCGTACATGACCAGCTCCGACCGCGAGGGCCTGCGCGGGTGAGCTAGGACTGTATAGACCGACGAGCAGCGAGAAATGATTTGCTCTTTCGATGTGACGCTGCTGTCGGGGTCGGATACTCGGTACTCAAGGTAGGGCATAATAATTGCGTGGGTTAGCTCATAGATCTTAGTGATAATTGCATTTACCTCATCCAACGTATCATAGTTCCAATCAAGTGCGTCAGCTATCTCCTTCGTACGAGTCCGACGTTGGGCCTCAACAACCTTGAACAAAGCTTGCCAGTCAATGCCGGAGCACCCACTGATCTTAGAGGTCGATCGCGCTATCTCTAGCAGCCATGATTGGACCGTTTCGACATCCGACTCATCAATATCCAGCAATCAATGGCCTCTTCGAAGGCCCCGGCCGTTCTCGAACGTCTAATTACCCACGATGCCGCTATAGTGGGAACTAACCAGGCTCATCAATACAGGATCATAGAAAGATACCATCCGACAAAGATCCAGTTTAACCCTCGATAGAGGCGATCTACTATCACCACAGTAGCCGTAATGCCCGCTCGAGTTCCGAAGCCACTCCCAGGAGCCCTGCTCGGAGAAGCTGTTCCCAACCCCTCGAGGAGGCTGTCAGTTCGGGTCCTGCGGAAGCTATTTGTTGTTCTCGTTCTCTAGGTTGCCGGGCGCGGTGATGTTGGTGACGAAGAGCTCTTGAATGTCGTCGGCAGAGTAGTTGCAGATGAGAACCTCGAAACCTGCATTCATCCTCACGGCACCGTCGATGCTAAGGTCGGAGACGAGATAGCATAAGTCGAGCGACCGTTGATCCTCGTCGTATATGAGATAGTAAGACGGGTAGAGAGGAACGTTGCCCTGGAGGAGCGCGATTTATGAATCAAGTGTGCCGGCCGACGTCAACGTTATAGACTGGCCGTCGAAGTAGAGGCTTACACATACAATAGGGAATCGCTGGTTCCTTCGGAGATACCTACGGAAATTTAACCATACAGGAGACTTATTAGAATGAAAGAGCTCTCTCAAATTCGACGTATAGTAGGCTACTCAGGCATCGAATGCGAAGGACTTAGGCTTGCTAGGAGGACCATGACTCTGCGTGGTGGCATGGGAATCCTCGCAGTCTTGCAACATCTATGTGGGTTGCAGGCAGGCAGAGTACGTGTGTGTGTGCAGAGATGGCCCCTTGACGCGAGAGGTAGGGGTCCTTAGAGGATCGATGTTAGAGGCGCTACTATACTGCACAGTAGCAGCGCAGTGCAGCCAGTGCACCCCGGAATAGAGCCCCACTAGAATCAGCGCCCGCCGCGGGGTCGGGCAGCTAGTCAGGTCCAACCTTTCGGGAGCTAAATTAGTGACGCTAGGGTAGGGCCATCATCTTCCATCTCCAGCGCTCCAGCATCAAGAACTACAGGCAGGGCTCTATCGGCCAAAAGTCATCATCTCCAATAAGATTATTATACTTTGCACACTGAGGCGAGACATGGCTAGCCAGTCTAGCAAAGGTGATGAACAGTTCTCGCGTGGATAAGGAGGAAAGATCGATGCCTCAAAGGACATAAATACCTATTCGTTTATGAAGATTATTATAAATTGCCTCAAGTGCTTAGCGAGTACTTTAAGGAACCCTAGAGGCACGCCTTAGATAATTATTAGCTAAGGAGACTTAGAGTATTAACCATAGTACGCATTATAAGTATTAGAAATCTATTTAAATTACTCTATAGAAAGACTAATAATATAATCTTATTTAAGATTAGTGCCCTTCTAGGTTATTAAACTTAGAGCTCTTAGTTATAGTTTGGAAGCGAGGGAGGCATTTTTAGTAGAAAATTCTCTTTATAATATATACATAGTATAGTATTTATTGCCGAATTTTACTTTATATTTTAATATCTTAGATATAATTAAAATATCTTATAGACCCTTAGGTAGTAGATTTACTAGTTATATTTTGCTAATACTAGTTAGTCATGCTATGGATTCCTACTTATATCCTAGCAAAGTTTTTGTTCTCTGGCTTTAGCATGGTCTCTAATATCATAACCTGATATGCACCTAACCTCTGAAACATACGTGACTACCCTATACCTAAAGGCATCTATTAATTAGCGAAGGATTAGTCTAAAGCTAGATTACTATAATCTAAGGAATACTATGATCTTAGGATTATAGCGCTCCCTAAAAGACTATAATCCCCCTTATAACCTATTAAATATATAAAATATACTTATTTATATTTTCTTATATACTCGCTACCTTAGTTATTAATATAACTTAATTATATTTAATATCTTTAAGTATATTACTAGATATAATATTATAATACCTCGGTTTAGGATAATACTAATAATCTAGTACTAATATAAACCTAGTATGACCGGTTTATCCCTTGGACCTAACCACGATTGTTATAAAGAATATATAGCCAAAAGAATTATTAAAATAAGAAAAAATAATAATAAGATAAAATATTTAATTAAATAAAAGGATCACCTTAAATCTAAGAATACTTAAGAACCCCTAAAATATCTTATAAATTTATAATACCTCTTAAAGAATTTCTATTAATAATAAAAGGAATACTTAAAGTACTAAGGAAACTAAAATCTAAAAGATCTATATAAATTATAATATAGATATCCTTAATTAATAAGGACTCTTATTAATTAATTTATTTTAATTTTTTAAGAGTATTAACCCCTTTCTTTATTAATTTAACCCTATAAGATATTAATAAATACTTTTACCTCTAATATAACTCTAATTAAAATAGCAACTTATTTAACTTATACTAAGTATATTTAAGATTCTTATAATAAGAATTTAATAAAGCCTTAATAATAGCCTCTTAATTATCTTGTCATGACCTGACATGCACTAACCCCCGAGACACACGTGACTACCCTATACCTAAGAGGCACCTACTAATTATCAAAAGATCGGTCTAAGACTGGATCACCACGATCCAAGGAATACCGTGATCCTCGGATCACGGCGCTCCCTAGGAAACCATAATCCCCTTATAGCCCAATAAGTATATAGAGAATACTTATTATACTTTCTTATGTATTAGCTACCTTAGCTATTAATATAACTTAGTTATACTTAATACCCTTAAGTATATTACTAGATATAACTTATACCCCGTTTAAGACAACGCTAATAATCCCCTGCTAATATAAACCTAATATAACCGGTTTATCCCTTAGACCTAAATACGATCGTTATATATTAATAGCTCTTATTTAGAGGATTACTCGCATTACCTTGAACAATATCGAACGCAATAGCTACTTAGGCAAACCCCATTAATAATAACCAGTAGGTCCTACCTACCGGTCACCTACTCGCTATACCTACGCAAGTCCCCCCAACTAACAAAGAGATGGACGAAGCGGATAGCTCTGACGATGAAGAAGTCAAGCAGCTCTGAGCCTAAATTACTACTATGAGCACTAAGATAGATAGACTCCGCGAACTCATTAAAAGGATAGACTAGACCTAGCGCACTTAGAATACATAATACCTAAACGGCATCTAAGACCTTAATAACCTAGCTACCGCTACTATAAGAGGCAAGGATATAGGAGAAATCTTAAAGCTAAACCCATTAGAGATGTTCGACGGAACTATATATAAGCTATTAACCTTCCTTACGTAGCTTCGCGCTTTCATAACCTATTACTTAACCCAGTTCACCTTAGCGGCCAATAAAGTTTAATATGCCGCAGGAAGGCTTAAAGGTCACGCTGCCGCATAGTTTAAACCGGTCATAAGGGAATACTATATAACTCTATTCGCCGGACTCTCGCCACGAACTAGTAATCTATACTCGAGCTATGAAACCTTCGAGGCCGCGCTTTAATAAGCTTTCGGAATAATTAACGAGAAGGGATAAGCCGAAAGGGAGATTAAGACCCTTAAATAAACCCGATTAGCCTTAGAGTATGGAACGAAGTATCTCTAACTCGCCTTAAAGCTTAACTAGGATTAAGAACCCCTAATATCCCTCTTCTTTAATAGACTTAAGAAAGAAATATAGGTAGAGCTATATAAGGAAGATCGACCCGATAACCTCGTCGATTATATTAATAGAGCAATTAGAATTAATAACTAATAGTTTTTATAGAAGAAATTATAGAACCCTAGGTTTAGCAATAAGGTAAGTACCCCATAGTTTAACGCTAATTAAGGACAATTATAATAACCCGATATATCCTATAGAACCTAGGCCGGACCTATATAACTCGGGATGACCTAATAAAGAACCACGAGCATTAAATACTACTATTACTATAAGAAGGGCCATAAAGCTAATAAATATAAGAAGAAGCAATGAGATATCTAGGAAGGACGCTATTAACCTCGATAGTAACTATAACTCCCCGAAGGTAAGAAATAGGTAAGATTCGCATAGGCAAATAATAAACCTTAGATAGCTATTCGTACTACTAAGACCCTTAGAATAGCGAGGCATAGATACGATAAGACTAGCCTTTACCTAGGAGAAGTTACTATGCTATACGCATAAGTATACCTCACCTAGGAATAGGTAGAGTATAATATTAATATTAGATAAAGCTATGCCGATAGGCTATATAAAGCCGAATAACTAAAGAAGCCCAAAATAGTAAACCTTATTATACCTATAGTGGAATAGAAACCGCTACTAGAGCTACCTAAGAAGGAGGGGGCCCCGGATAATATAAAGACTATTGCGGTGCTCCGATGCGCTACTAGCTAGCCTAATGAACAAAAGGCATAAACCCTATTGATAAACTAAGAATAAGCCGACTACTAAGAAGCCGCTATAGAAGGATTTAACTATAAGAAATAGATCATAGGGTATAATAAGAGCAAATAATCCTAGATACCCGCTATAGTCTATCGCAGGGACTGCTAATAGAATGATCCTATGTAATGCGACCGTATGCTATGCCCCTGATACTAGGTTAAGGTATTATGAGAATATGATAAGATCTGCGAACAATAAAGAGTAGACCGATATAATAAATTACTATATAATAACTAGATCGCTAAGATAGCGAGCAATAGCCTAACTTAGGCATAAATTACGAACTATACTAAGGATCCCTAAGAGGACTAATAAAAAGAACTTATATAAATAAGGAGAAGAATATAAAAAACTAACGAAGAATTATAAGAGGAAAACCCCTACCTATATTTATACGACGAGAATAATAACCGATACTAGAGTAATATATAGGAATAATATATCTAGACGGCACGAGAATATATAGATACCTTCGATAAATAAGAAATCTATATTCGCGCTTACTACCGGGAATTAGTAGAAAACCCTTAATACCTAGAAGCATATTTTAACCTATAAGATAATATGCGAATATACCTAATATACTAAGGGCATAATAGTATCTCATGGATATTATACTAATAGCATTAGTGCGATACCTACCGGAGAGAGAAGTAGGAATAAGACTATTTCCCCGTCGCATTGCTATATTAACCTAATAATAAATTATATCTATGGTATAAAATAAAAGGCTACTAAGTCTTCTATTAGTATAACTCTATCGGCGTAGCCTATATACGATACGACGATAAACTCTATTATGCTATTTAGGAATAAAAATAGGTTACCTATAAAATTAAGGACTAATAGAAATAGATTAGCTAGTAGGAATAAGAAGACCTAGGAGCTTAAAAAGAAAGAAGCTACTAGGAGTATCTACATAATTAGATCGATAACCACGACTACGAAGTATACAGCAAAAGCGAGTATAAATTCGACTATATAAGCTATTGGCTATTAAAAAACTAGATACCCTATCCGGAATAGGGCAATGGGTGGATAAATAAGGAAACCTATTACCTTAGAAGGCCCTCTACTCTACGACTAGAGCATATAGGCGATAATGCCTAGAATTAAAAATACGAGTTAAGGGAGAATAATTAAACGCTTTAGTGGATAGCAAAGCTAAGTAGAACTATTTCGACCTAGTAGTAATAAATAGGCTTAAGCTACTATGGAGGCATAAATATAAGCCCTATACGGTATATAACCTCGAAGGAATACCTTTTGACTACGATAATAAAGTTATTAACTATGAGATTAATTACCTTAAGGTTTTTATTAAAGGAAAGAATTAAGGAGTCTCATTCGATATTATACTAAACCAAAGCTATGATCTTATGCTCGGGTATCTATAGTTATAACGCTTTAACCTATATTTCGACTAGAGAACTAGCTAGATGCTCTCTTATGATACCGAGATATCCTCTATATTAAATGACGACTTAGATCAGAGATCTTAGACTTCTATTAATAATAGAGAAGTTAGGAAAAGGCAAATACGAGATATCTCTCTACCTATAGGGATAAAATATAAATACCATAATAGATAAAAACGATAGCGATAATAAATAATTATATATATTATATAATAGTTCTATATACTTAAGAAAGATCTTAAAAGACCTAAAAGGGATAGCCCGGAAGAAAAACGACTTAAGAATATACTATAGAAGTACCGTATCTATAAATAACTCTTCGCAGAAGAACTTAAAATAAGTCTACCAGAATATATATCCTATAACCTTAAAATTAAGTTTATTAATAGGAAGTAACCCGGCTTTAGTAAACTATACCTACTTAACGAAGCATAACTTCTAGTATTAAAGGAATATATTAAAGATATAACACGGAAAGGATATATTAAGGAAAGTAAGTTATCTATCGGATACCCTATTATATTTATTCCGAAGAAGAACGGCAAGCTCTGACTTTATATCGATTTTAGAATGCTTAATGCTATTATAGTCAAAGATTATATATTACTGCCCCTTATTAGTAAGTTAAAGGATTGACTTTTTAGAATAAAGTATTTTATAGTACTCGATCTTAAAGGAGCCTATAACCTTATTTAGATTAAAGAGAGATATAAATAGAAAACCGCTTTTTATACTAAGTATAGACTATTTGAGTACCTCGTTATGCCCTTTGGACTTATTAATGCACCCGCTATATTCTAATAAATGATTAATAATATGCTATAAGAATATCTAGATATATTTATTATATATTACCTAGATAATATCCTTATCTTCTTTAAAACGAAAGAAAAATACATGGAATATATCTATAAGGTACTATAGATATTATAGGACGCTAAGTTACTAATAGAACCTAAGAAAAGCAAATTCTACGCCTCGGAAGTAGAATTCCTCGGATATATTATCTCTCATAATAAGATATATATGGACCCTAAAAAGGTTTCCGCAGTCAGAAACTAGAAGGAACTAATAAATATTAAGGAAATATAAGCCTTCCTTAGATTTGCTAACTACTATTATAAGTTTCTTAAAGCATTTAGAAAAATAGCCGCATTATTAATAGAACTCACGAAGAAAGATAAAACCTTTATATTTAGGGATAAGGCTAGGAACGCCTTCGATAAAATCAAGGAACTTATCCTAAGCGAACTAGTACTTAAGATATTCGACCTATCTCGACTAATCAAACTCAAAACCGACGCCTTGGACTTCGCCCTAGGCGCCTAGATTAGACAACGAGATAATAAAGGACGACTATACCTAATCGCATTTTACTCCTATAAGTTATATAGAGTAGAACTTAATTACCCTATCTACGATAAAGAATTCCTCGCAATTATTAATACTTTTAAAGAATTTCGGCACTACCTACTCGGAAGCCTATACTAGATTAAGGTATATACCGACCATAAGAATATTATATACTTCGCGACTATATAATAACTTAGCGGATAATAACTCTATTACGCTAAATACCTCTCGGAATTTAACTATATTATAATCTACGTATAGGGAAAAGAGAATAGAAGAGCCGACGTAATTAATCGATGACCTAACCTAGATAATAGGAAGGTCAAAATAGAAAGATAACTCCTCTAGTATACCCCTAAGGGACACCTCTAATAGAGGACCAACGCTAGCATTAGATAAGGCGATAGGCTCGCACCCCTATAAGAATACCTCTAACTCATATAGAACTATGAAGAATAGGTTATTAACTTTATAAACTACGCACGAGGATTTAACCGCAGATAAGATAGAACTATAATATTCAAAGGAATAATTATTATCCCCGATAAAGCATTTAAACTAATTTTCAAGCACTACTATAACTAATTTCCTCACGACGGAAACCACCGACTAATATTCGAACGGATAAACCGAATCTACGACGACTACTAATTTAAATAAAAAATCAAATAATAAACATAGAAATACGCGATCTATAATAAAAATAATAGACCTACTATCTATAAATAGAGCAGGGTTATAGGGATACCCCATAAGATCATCGGCGCAGCCTATATAGTAGAATAGGGCAATCTACTCCTTACTAGAATCCTAGAATATAATAAATAACTCCTAGACGACGAAAGAATAGGCAAATAATAAGTCCTAGACGAATTATAATAGGACCTTATATAAGAAATCCATAGCTACTAACTATATAGATACTAAGGAATTAATAAAACCCTAGAATAAGTTAAGACGACCTATATATTTCCTAATATAAAGAAAGTTATTTTAATAATTATTAGCTAATGCGATCTTTGCGCAAAAACTAAGGCATAACGCTATAAACCCTACGGCAAGCTATAACTACTGCCAATACTATAACTACTATGGGAAGCCATCATAATAGACTTTATCATAAAATTACCCCTATTAGAAGAATTAGCTACTAGTAACTTCTATAATAGTATTCTTATTATCATAGATAGACTCACGAAATTTTCTTATTTTATACCCTATAGAGAATTAATAATAGCTAAAGAATTCGCCTACCTTTTCTATTTTTATATTACTAAGATATATGGTATTCTACTTAAGATTATTACGGATAGAGGATTATTATTTGCTTTAAAATTCTAATAAAGCCTCATAGGATACTTAGGAATTAACTATAAACTCTCTACCGTATACTATAAGGAGATAGATAGATAGACTAAACGTATGAACTAGATATTAGAATAATACCTTCGATGCTATATTAACTATAAATAAACTAACTAGGTTAAGAAGCTATTAGCCGCTTAGTTAGCCTATAATATAGCCACTAATGAAAGCACGAAAACTATATTAGTATAACGTACTTGATAAGCAAGTAAGCCAGTCAAGCAAGTGTGCCACTTTCCCCTCCCCCTCTAGATAGAAATCGCAATAAAAACACCATAAACCATTTAATCAATTAAAACTACTCACTATACCCTTCCCCAGATATCTCAATCACTACCTAACAGGTCCTTGCATTATGGCCGGGCTTGCCGCATACACCACAGCGCCGAACACCCGGTCCGACCGACCTTCCTCGACCACCACTCCTCGACGATTCGGCCACTACCTGCGCATCCACATCCATTTAATCAATTGCTTGCCTTCCTTCTTCTACCATCATTACCCCTCTTTTCTACAGTCTAGTCCTTTTTGCCCTCCGCCGCCGGCTTAGTATCTTATTTACCTCTCGAAGGTCTTTGTTCTCAGCGGTCAATAAGGCAACCCGATGCATAACAGCCTTTGTTCCCTTCGCAAGAGACTATAGAGCCTCTAAAATTAACTCTAGGGAGCTACTTTGATGCCTTCTGATCCGCCTTTCGAGGTATTCAGACTAAGATCCGGCCTCAATCACGGTCTTTGGGGTCCTTAAAGCCCAAGGGGTCGACGGCTCAGCTGCCTCCTCAACCGGCGTTGGCGTCCGTAGCTGAACATCAAGCTTTAAGATCACAGTTTCTAGGTCAAGAGGAACAAGCCCAGCTCCTTTAAAAGCCCCCCTGATATTTCTTTCCGTCATAGTGGCCTTATGTGCGGCGTGGAAGGCCGGAAAGAACTCCGTCTTTGAAACGTGGGTTATAGAACATCTGATCAGATGCTCTATTTCTCGACCATAAGCCTTCTTCAGCACACTAAAGCACCCGACGTCAAGGGGCTAGAGCAGATGAGAGGAATAAGGTAGCATACAAAGCCAGATAATCTTCTTTTCCTCACAATATCTCTCGAATTCGATAGAGTAGTGACTTTCATGGCCATCAAGGATTAAGAGACGATAGCGACTATTTGATCGCTTAGCTATACACCGGTCAAAGTACTTTAGCCACTCTAGACCAGTCTCATTATCGGTCCAGCCATTTTAGGTCGTCGCAATGGCCCAATCGCCCGGGAGGTTGCTTTCTCGGTACCAGTTGGCGAGGTGATATTAGCCCGCACCGATAATAAACGGCTAGATCGCCTAGCCTTCCGCATTAATCGCTTAAATAACTATAATCCATTCCCGGTTTCCAGGCTACACTAATTTCGGCTTTAAACGCCTTTCTGCACCTATGACAACCATTCCGCTTGCAATCATACCCATAAGAAAGCCAGTCTCATCAAAGTTATAGAGATCATCTGATCGGATGCCGTACTTCGCGATTATATTCGCCACAAGCCGAAACCAATCGCGGATAATAGTTAGATCTTCGCATTTAGCTCTCTAATAGTCGTATTTACGAAAGAAACGCGTCTTAAGGTCTAGGTGTCGCTTAACGAAGTTATAAGCCCAACGCGTGCCAACCAGTGACGCGTCGCGGTCGGCAAGCAGTTAATCAGCCATATCTTTAACAGCACGTAGCCAGGGAGGAAATCCTCGCAAATCTAGGTCGAGAATAAAGTAAATAATAATCTCTTCCTCTAGATTAGATAGCCGACGTGATTTCTAGATAGTATCGCGTCGAGATTAAATGCCGTGCTATCGGCGACGTAATGTCATTTGATTAACCTCATATATATCTGCGGCGCGTCGGAGGCTTAGTTTTGGGTTATTTTGAAGGGCCCGAAGGGCAAGAAGCATTCTAGCCTCACAATTAGACTGTGACATACTAGGTGGTTGAGAATTAATTAATCAAATGGAGAGGATATAGGTTAAGGGATTTTTGGCACACTTGCTTGACTGGCTCACTTGCTTATCAAGTACGTTATGCTAACTTCGGATTTACCCTAGACGCCTACCGATAAATATAAAATATTATTATTAACCCTAAAGTAATCCTTACTAGCGACTAACTATATAACCTATATAAAGAAATAAGAATAGAACTCGAATTTATTAAAAATAGAATAATAACCTATACTAATAAAAAAAGGATTAAGGGATTAATCTTCTCGGAGGGAGATATAGTCTACCTCGTAATAAAAAACATTAAAATAAAACAATAAAATAAAAAACTTAATTATAAATATATCAGACTATATAAAATCAAAAAGAAAATCTCGAAATATAACTATAAATTAGACTTACCGCCTAAGGTTAAGCTCTACCTAATCTTTTATATTTTACTACTTAAATCGGCATAAGATACTATTTAGGTAAAAATAAGTAATAAACCCGATATCAAAGTCAATAGACTAGAAGAATATACTATAGAAGCTATCCTCGATATGAATAAAATTAATAGCAAAATAATATATTTTGTGAAATAGAAGGACTACCCTAACTCGGAAAATACCTAGGAACCCCCAGAATACCTCACTAATATATAGCGCCTTCTAAGGAATTTCCACTAATACCGCCGGAACTAGGCAAGGGATTAAAATTAAAATCACCTAGACTAAGAGAAGCCTAGTTAAAACCCTCGGGATTCAACGACTATAGCTCCTCCTAAACGGACTCCTCGCGACGACTTAACTCCTCCGCCAAACAATCCTCGCCCTCGAGACCTTAAATTCCCCGCCGGAACTCCATAGCCTAACGCTCCTTAACTAAGTTCTTGGTTTTTCGTAACCGCGATAAACAACCCGCGGCTAATACTATCTTCGCTTATAACTCTACTAACTCCTCATAAAATTATAATAGATCTATACTAGCTTTCTCCTTATCCTCCTCTAACTTCTTCTCTTACGAAATTAAACGATGCACTACCCCACGTATTAATAAGAGGGCTATGGAAAACCCTATCTAGAGAGAAAGACTTAGCACTCATAGGAATTTATGACTCGTATCCCGTCGTAAGAATGACCCCGATATATACACTCGCTATACCGCGAAGAACCCTCCGTTATTAAGTACTCCTTCCGATACTTAAAGTAATACGAGTATAATATATCCATAAACTCACGCGATAGTTTAATACTTATAGCCAGAAATTAATACTTTTTAGTTTTTCAGTTTAGATATTTAGAAATACGACTAGATATCTTATTAGTATAATATCCCGGAGTATTTATAAGTCTAAGTTATACCTATTAATAAGGAAGTAGGAAGTAGCTACTTAAAGGGCCTTATAGATAAGGCCTTAGAAGGGGAGATATTATATCACGACCTAATATATATTAACCCCTAAGATATATATGATTACCCTATACCTAAGAGGTACCTACTAATTATCGAAAGATCGGTCTAAGACTAGATCACTATGATCTAAGGAATACTATGATCCTTAGATCACGGCGCTCCCTAGGAAACTATGATCCCCTCATAGCCCGATAAGTATATAAAGAATACTTATTGCACTTTCTTATATACTAGCTACCTTAGCTATTAATATAACTTAGTTATACTTAATACCCTTAAGCATATTACTAGACGTAACTTACACCCCGTTTAAGACGATGCTAATAATCCCCTGCTAATATAAACCTAGTACGACCGGTTTATCCCTTGGACCTAAACACGATCGTCATATATCTAACCTTTTTACCTTATTAATAATTTAATTTACTATAAAGTATATTAGCTAAAATATAAGAAAATTATATAATTAAATAAAGAACTTATATAATAATAATAAAATACCTATAATATTATAAGGATATCTTAAGCTAATATAAAGATTATACTTAAGATAACCCTCTAATATCTTATATAAAATACCTTTCTTTTTATAGCGACTATAAGGTATAACTTTATAATTAAATTAATTAATTTTAATAATAATTAAATAATATATAATTATATCACAGTTTAAATTAATAGATTTTCTTTTATTAATATAACTTAATATTATATTAATATAAGAATATTTATAGGAAGAAATTAAGATTAATTAATTAAAAGAACCTTAGCCTAAGAAAATAATCTTAAGGGTAAGAATTAATAAGAGAAGAGAGATTATATTATAGCCTAATATATCTCTTATTATATATTATTTTTATTCCCTATATTTTCCCTTCTTAATATACTAACTATAAGAGACCTTACTTCTATAAATATAAGGCCCTTATTTAGACCTTATTTTTATAAGTATAAGGCCCTTACTTAGACCTTATTTCTATAAGTATAAGGCCCCTTATATATATATAATATTTACTATACCTTAGATAAATACTTAGCCCTTAAGCTATTAATAGACTTTAGTTACCTTTAAGACCTTAACCTATTACTAAGACGTAATTCCCCTATTGCATAGTAACGCCGAGACTCCCTACTAATAATAAACCTAGTACGCCTGGTTTATTCCCTTGGAAAACACTAGACGTCATATATTCGGCGCCTCTCAGTTAGGCCCGGCAAGTCCATACTAACGGGTATTAATTGCCGGTCCATCATGGTGGGGCTACCCCTCCTCGTACAAAACCCAGGCATCAGGCGCGTTCTTAACCATCCGAAATTTATCCCAGACCCTTCCCTGCCCGAAAAAACAACACATTCAATCCGACAAGCCAGCCGACCGACAATGCAGCCTCGAAAGCGCAATAGCAATGCTTGCGATGCATGTAGAGCCCGCAAGACCAAGGTAACGTGCTCCGTCCGCCGCGCCCATGCGTCGATCAGCAGGCAATCTTTCTTGCCTAGTAAATATGCAAATGCTAATGACTGTTCGCGGACAAGTGCGAGTATAATGGTGCCAACTGCTATTCCTGTGTGGCCTTGGAGATCCCATGTACGCGCAATATGCCCAAGAAGAGGAGGGGTCCTGTGAACCAGTCGGTTGACCCTGATATTATTAGTATCCTTCATTGTACTGATTCTAGTCTAGATATGTCACGGCTCAGCGACAGCACGAGGCCTGTTCAGATACGTCGCCTCCGTTGATATCTCATACGCCAGGATCCACGCATTCCTCGGCAGCTACAGACTCTCACTGTGGTCTGAACCAGCTTGGTCCACCACATATCATCGCCGAGACCATTGAGGACTGGTTCGAGCTGGTCCATTGTGTCAGCCCCGTTCTACACCGCGCCAGCTTCCTCAGGAGACTCGCAAACGGCGACGCATCGCGTGACCCCGAGTTTTGTAATCTTGTCGTCTCGGTGTGTGCAGCTACCATCTCGGTACTAAAGAGGTCACGGCACCGGGGAGTGGTCACGCTCTCCAAATGCATGAAGATTATCCGCAATAACGACCCCGGGGCTCCACGAATGGAATTCACCCTGGAGTGGTGCCAAACCAAGTACAATCTAGCGGTTGCTTATTTGACAAAATATGGGACCGACAGCCCCACTGTCATCCACCTCTTGTCTGAAGCTGCCGCTGGTGTCAGATACCTCCTCTTTTCAACCCCAGATAAACTCTCATTCATATCGAGGGAGCTACTAAAACGACTATTGTATCTTATTTTTGCAGGCCAGTGGTGAGTACCTACCTCTTTTCCCTCCTAACCATAATAGTTCTGACGGATCTCATAGCACCTTTGGGATTCTAGGGAGGCTCCACGCGATGGCCCTTGTCGATTCCGCAACTCTATTGTCTCGGAAACCCCTTTTCTGCACGGATCAGGAACTTGAACCACACGTGACGCTCCAGGATCACCACCCTTGGCACGGTGATGCGACTTCTTACATCCCCGGCCTCGTTCACCTAGTAAATCTCTTCCAAATATGGTATCAAGTCCAGCAGGAAAGACCGGCCACGCTCTCCACTCTGCAGAGTGCTTTACATCGTGTACAGGCAGCACTTGATGATCTCCCCAGAGAGCTTCGTTGGCGTGGTGGCCTGTCAAGGCCACCATGTAGCAATCTCGGCACTGATGTACAGATCGTCAACTTGTACATCACGCAAATTCATATAAGATCGAACCTTGTCGACCAGATCGACTGTATTTCCAAGGGTACGGACTCGCCGGCGGCATCTGTCGAGCCTGCCATGGAAAGGCAACGAATCATTGATGATATGCTTGCCATTGTTTGCCTAACACCAGACGAGATTCTTGAAGTTAATGGGTATACTCTAGTATTGAAACTTCGGGACATCGGCCTGACTCTTCTCACTGAGCATGCGAATACGCCAAACACCCTTGTAAACCTTGATAAATTACTAGCGAAGCTGGAGAGGCTCGACCAGAATCATGGATTCACCATCGACGAGCAGGCAGCTTCCTAAAGTCAGTTGGAACCCTCGCAATATGTTGTGGCGATAAAAAGGGACGAAAGGAAGAACAAAGAGGGACGAACGGAGGACAAAAGTAATACCTTGATTTGGTCTCGGAGGTGTGTTTATATATCTAACTACATAAATCCCAACAGCAAGAAAACCTAATGAATGACGTGGACTCGTTCGTTCATAGCTCATCCTCATCCTCCTCCAGGCTGTAAGCAACAACCTCTGCAATGGCAGTCTTGGCAGGGATAGTGACTGCAATGGGGAAGCCGCCATAGTCAGGGTCCTCGTTAGGCATGATATAGAACTCTCCATGGCGGGTCTCGTCGCCATTCATCACACGGCCTGTAGTGAGGTTGCCGTCACCATCGACAATCTTCTCCGCGCAATTGAGGATACCAGCGAAAGTGGACTTGGGGTTAGTACTCCTGAAAATGACCTGGTAGCCCCAACCGAGCAGTAGGAACTTGCCGTCGCCCTGGTGAATAATGATACCGCATCCAGGTCCCGGCTTGCCAAATACAAATGACCTCACAATGGTCAATTCAAAGTCGCCAAAGACCTTGACCCACTTCTCTGGCTCATCCTCCTCGTCCTTGTGTTCATCGAAGAAGAACCCGGTGATATCATCCGGACGATTGGCTTGCGCATCGAGAATGTATTTGCTCATCGACTGCAACAGTCCGTATACTCTAGTCATCGGGCTTGTCGCGGCCTCGAGCGTGTCGATGCCGAAAGGCGAGCACCCCATCGCGCCGTACGTGCCGAATGCGAGAAAGACCCTGCGGGCGCCGGCTTCGTCACGCTTCTGCTCCGGGATGAAAAGGGGTTGGTTCTGGTACCGGTACTGCTGGCACACCCATTCGTAATTATGGAAGTAGACGTCAGGGGAAAGGAAGTCAAGGGCAGGAGCGTTGAACTTCCAGATATCCATGACCTGGGGGTAAGGACCGCCGGAGGGATACATACCGGGCTTGACGCCTCCGGCAGCGACGAGCGATCTGTGGGGGCCAAGAGAGGCAGAGAGGTCCAGCGTACTGGGCTCATCAAAGCTGATCCACGTGTTGGTGTAGAAGGGGATGGGATATTCAGCTTTGCCGGCAGCGGCAACCTGGCCAATGTAGTTTGAGAAGCCATGCGCCATGAAGGCTTCTTCAGCTCCGAGGCCCTTGCCGAAGGCCTGCTCCCAAGTTGCGCCTGCTGAGACGTTGGAAAACCCGGGGAAACGCTTCTGGAACCTGGGGTGCCCGGCGGAGGACTTCAAATGGTTCAAAAGGTCCTCTGGGATGGGCTCGCTGAAGAGCTTATTGGCCAGGGGCGATCTGTCTCTTGAGTCGCCGAGCAGGCCGGTTTCGTTTTCGACCTGCACCATGATGACGGTGCTGTGGTCGCCATCGAACTCACGGATATGGCGCATCAGGGTGGCGAATGCCTTGGCATCTGCCTCCCATGACCGTGAGTGGAAGGGGGAGAGAAGCTCGAGAGTTTCCTTCTTGCGGTCTACCTCGGCGTGGATGCGGGGGAAGCGCTTGTGGTCCTTCTTGACCCAGGCAGGGACGTAGGTGCTCCGAGCATTCTTGAAGCTGCCAAACCAGAGAAGGACGAGGTGGAGACCGTGTCCCCGGGCATCCAGAATCATCTGATCGAGCTCCGAGAAGTCGAAGTTACCCTCGGTGGGCTCAATCATCTCCCAGTGAACTCCACCAAGCAACGCGTTGACGTTCATTGCCTTCATGTTTGGCCACACGCCCCTCATGAACTCGGCGTTGGACATGCTAGAGTTGTGCAGTTCACCACCGAGGCATAGGAACGGCTTGCCCTTGACGATGAGCTGGTGGGAGTTCACAGTCTTCCGTAGATGGGGGATGTCCTGAGCTGGCTGCATTGTGGCTGTTGATTTGGACAAATGGGTAGTGTAGGTGAAAAGTGAGTAATTGAACTGAATAGGAGGATGCGAGAACCGTATGCTTGAAGTTATCCATCATCCCTAGAAGCCATCAAAGACGTTTGTTATTTATGCTTTTTGGTCAAGATCCTTAGTCAACACGGAAACAAGTCGGTCAGCAATATTGGGCTCGTGAAGGTGCACATTCCTTGGGCCCTGGGATGGGACTCAGCTGTGCGCTTAAATTTCGGATGTTGTTTCTGGTGGGCATCCTCACTCATGCATAGAAGGCTTCAGTCTTTGGCTGCACTGTAGGAGTGATTCCGAACTTGAGCCGTGGTGTGGGAAACCAGGTGACAGACAAGTCGCACGCACGATGCTGAGGAGCTTCAGATCCGAGGTTTAGGCAATACATAAATCGTTAGTGTGGTGGTCGAATGGGGTCTGGTCGGAGCGCGTTAGCGAAGTGACACGAACGAGGAGGCTGCGGATAGTGTCTGTGTGGCGCCCGAAGTTATTCCATCTAAAGAGGCCAAGACTCTTCCCTATGCTTCTCTTGGACTGTAACCCCCCTGCTCTCCCCGCCTTCTCGTCTCGCCCGGTTCCATGTCCATGGAATGGACCAAGCCCAGTTTACCCTCTGCTGGACTTTAACCGGTCTTCGGTACGTGGAGTGACGGTGTCCCACACCCCCATCATACGACAATCATTCTGGGGAAGTCCGGGACACCTCTTATTCGTTGCCCTCTCAACACTATTGTCACCAGTCTCTCCTCTCCGTGCCTCGTGAGTATCTAGATGGCGTGTGCCGGGCCATGAACGAAGCTCCTTCAATTGTCTATAAGAACCTACCATGTTGCTGCATTTCTTTCTTTCTCGGCAACCAACTCACTCTCATCTCATCTTCACCTCTTTATCAAATCATTCCTCCTTACTCTGATCAGCATCGTTTCATCATGGCCAAAGTCCAAATGGGTGATCCACTCTCTGCGAGCCATGAAGAAGAGGCAGTGGCCGCACCAGCCATTGCCCAGTTGGCAAACGAAGAGGAACATCAACCTGGCAAATGGCAAGCCATCAAGAGCAATCCTCGCGCATTCGCATGGTGCCTGTTCGCCGCATGGTGCACCCTCCTGGTTAGTTTCGAAAACAACGCGTCCGGAATAGTCATCGGTATCCCACAGTTTCGAAAAGACTTTGGCAACTATTACAAAGGGGACTATGTCATCCCAGGCAACTGGCAGTCTGCATTTTCTGGGGCTCCCGTGGCTTCGTCAGTTTCCCCCAACGCAACTCGGCTGGATCGTCTAACATGTGCAAAGGACGGCTATAGGTGCATTGATAGCTGCCCAGGTGGCGGATTCGATCGGCCGTAAATGGACCATCATGGCCTCTCTCCTCGTTTCATACGCCGCTATAAGCCTTGAATTCGTGGCGACGACTAACCCCGTCTTCTTCGCTGGGAAGCTGGTCAACGGATTCGCCGTCGGCACCTTGGCCGCTACAACCGCCACCTACATTGGCGAGATCAGCCCACTCGCCCTCCGTGGTATGCTGACTTGCATCATCGCCTTTGCATATACAGTCGGTCCCTTCGTCGCGGCACTGATCCTCGACGGTACCGGTTCCTCGACTACACGATGGGCGTACCGTGCCGTGTTCTGCTCTCAGTACGGATTCTGTGCTGTGGCAACCCTTTTCGCTCCCTTCATGCCTGAGTCGCCGTGGTGGTTGGCCAGCAAGGGCAAGGACGCAAAGGCGCTGCGCAGCCTTAGATCCCTGGGATACACGGTGGAAGAAAGTGCCGAGCAGCGCCTCGCTCTTATCAAGCTCACGTTGGATGAGGTTCGCGCCGAGACGGAGGGCGTCACATACCTCGAATGCTTCCGCTACTCGAACCTGCGCCGGACTATTATCAGCATCAGTCCATTGTCGATCCAGGCCCTCTCTGGAGTACTCTTCATCGCCTCATATTCAACCTACTATGCCCAGCTCGCCGGCTACAGTAGCAAGATGAGCTTCAAGCTCAACATTGCTCTCCAGGTCGTCTCCATGTTTGGCAACATATGCTCATGGGATCTGATCGATCGCGTCGGACGTCGTAATCTTACGCTCTGGGGCACCGTAACCCTCACCGTCATTCTCATGCTTGCCGGCGGCCTCGCTACGGCGGGAACAACCGCCTCGATCAAGGGATGCGTAGCAATGATGATATTTTATGGGTTCATATACAATAGCACAATTGGTGCCACCGCCTACACCATCCTCACCGAGAACGCCACCGCCCGGCTTCGTGTCAAGACGATTGCCATCGGAGTCGCTTTACAGAACTGTTGGTACACGATGTGGAGTTTTGTCCTCCCATTCATGTTCAACCCCGATAAGGCGAACCTCGGTGCCAAGGTAATTCACATTCTACCCCTTCCGGTTTGTTTGATTCAATTTTGACTGACTATTTGACCACAGATATCTTTTGTTTTCGGAGGCCTGTCCATTCTTTGCTGCATATACATATTCTACTGCCAGCCCGAAACGGCCGGACGATCCTACGAGGAACTGGACGAATTATACACATGGAGGATCTCGGCACGGAAGTTCAAGACCACCGTCACCGACGTGAAGTCTCGGGTAATGCAGACGGAACAGAAGCTGGCTAACTAAAGGTTACGCCTGGCTGGACGAATCGGTTGAGTCTGGATAGTTCTCTCTTTGCTGGCTCTCTCTACTCTACTAAGGATGCTGTGTTCTTTGTTATATTGTCGTACGTCATGTCGGCTCTCAATTATATTCCTTCTCAATTAGGGGATAAAAAGGACACGGCGAGATTCGTGTGCAGAACGATTAGCATTGACTCATTCAATAGCCTGGCAAATGCATTCACAACTGTGACTCCTAGGCCAGGTATTATGTCGGCTGCCCAACCCCACAAACTGACCTGTTGCATTGGCCACCAACACGACGTCCACACAGCCAAATGCTAGCCATTTGCCCCATCATGCGTGGCGTCAGGTAGACATGCAAGAGGCCTTTCTGCCACAGGATTCACACAAAAAAGCCTCTTATCCCAGCTATCGCTACCCTCCGCCAGACCCAGCTCTTCGCTGCTTTACGAACACCCATCTTTCCATATTCCCCATGTCACGATCAAACACGCGCAGACAAAAGCCATTTATAGATTTCACCCATTGCCATGATTAATTTGGACATAACTTGCCGAGGGTTACGAAACCTCACAATTGAAAAACGAGCAATGCCAGAGTTAAGTAGCCATCGGAAAGCTTTTATAATTCTGGTTAAATTATTCTACGTGTATAAAATTCATGGTCTGATTCTTACCAAGGTGAGTCACGGGGGCATATGACTTGCCGCGGTGCATCTGTCAGCTTGTTTTCGACTTGGCTTCGTGTTGGGCATTACAAATAGCCAGGTCCAAGATTAACGTTACTATGCCGAGGCCGATCGTTTCCACATTCCAACTTGGAACACAGTCGGCCCTTTTCGAAGTCATTGTGCCCTCGCAGTGCCGAACCACTGCCGTTCCAGGTCCCATCTCGGCGTCTCGCTTCTTGAACTCCCTCCGGTCTTCCGTGGCACCGCTCACTGTCCATTGTTACTAAGCATGACATGACAATGGTCCCCGTCACTCAATGCCGTGAGTAGAAACTAGTCTCGGCTTCATCTTCCTCCGCCAAGTCCGGATGCGATATTAGCTTAGAAAGCGGAAGTTTGGGTTAATTGGTTGCTATACATTGATCTGCGCGAGGTGCCGGCTAAAACAACGGACCTATAATATGCAGTCATAATCTGCCGGAGCTTAATGAACCGGCGGAATGCTACCCGTTAGGGGGGCGATTTTTAGTCCCCTCGAGTACTAAAATAGGAAAGCTGTTATTCCAAAGGTTACACTCGCAGCGTTCAGTGTCCGGCAGGTCACTCATCGAGCTTAACGTTGAAGGTCTAAGTAGGACGGCATACTGTTTACGACTGGAAACGGTGATCGACATCGAGACAGAGCAAATTTGAAGAAGGCTTCTCGTATTGAACAAAATTCGATAAGGGGAGTGTGACGACTAACTATATAACAACCTCGTGTGTAACAGAAGCTAAATGGTTTAGGAGCTATCAGCCTCCCACATATACACTCCGTAAGGCGTGCCCTTGAAATCCCACTGACCAAGTCTTCTGCCCGAGTCATTGCCAGCGCTTGCAGCAACAGCAATATACGGCATCAGATGCTCCACACTCCCAGGTACATGGGCCAAGTGTCTCCCCGGGGCCTCGGGCCACCCACGAAGGAACTTCAGCCTTTGTCCCTTGTCTTTGGTCTGCGCGCCATTTCGCAAGAAGTCTTCGAATAGCTGAATTTCTCTCGGAGGCCACGGCAATTTATCTTCCGGATCAAAGTAGGCAGCACCAACCACTGAAAAGTCGTGGCAAGATCCGCCGCTGCCCACAACGGCAAAGCCCTGGTCGCGGAATTCCTCGAGCGCCTCTCCCAGACGGATGTTCTTCTCGGTAACATCTTGCTCAGAATCACCTCTCAGGATGGACATCTGCACGATTGGGATGTTGCCGTCCGGGAACATGGTGCCCAACGGAACATACACGCCGTGATCCCATGCACGGTTCTCGACCACAGGAGTGAAGCCTGCCGTACGCAGACGCTCGGCAATGGAACTAGCTAGTTCTGAATTGCCTTTGCCTTTGTATTCAATCTGGAAAGCCTCCTTCGGGAGCTTGCTGCGCATACCCTCGAGATCGTAGTCGTAGAAGATCTCCGGGTTGTCGGAGCCGGTGATGTGGGGTTGGTCCGTTTCCCAGTGGGCTGTCAGGACGATGATGGCTCGGACATTGTCAAAGTAGTGAGTCTGATCGCGGAGCATTTGGCGGTAGGATTCGTGGTCCTCAAGGAAGACGGGAAAAGGGCCTCCGCCATGGGAGATGAAGAGTGCTGGGGCACGGTTGGTGGACTTGGAAGCCGCCATTGGATAAATTGTGTTGGATTGGTACGCAAATGAAGAGTATCGAAAGGATTATGGGGTCCCAGCTTGGCTTTTAGACCCAAAGCGGGCACAGGTGCAGTAGCAGCCCATCAGTATTCGCGGACAACTACGGACTACCGAAAGTGCGAACTTCCGATAGCCTTGGCCCGTGTAGAGGCCGAGTCAAGCTAAATCCGATCAGTCATTATTTAGAACTAAGATTATATGTCACATTATCACTACGCTATGTAGAGCCTTTTTACGCATACTGTAACTACAGAGTGTACCAAGAATGCGAACTTCCGATGGCCTTGGCACGCTTCCTCGCGCTTCGGCATTATCTGGTATAACCGCGAACGCGAGTGTGATGTTTGCGAAACCTGGAAGTTCTAAGTGTTTCGATTGCCGAACTTATATCCGGAGTGTGTCTCTGGAACAAACCTTCTCTGTATATAAACTATTGTGCTTCGAGACGCTAACCGGTGATGGTCACGCTTTAGACTTTCGACTCTGCCAAAGTTTACCTCACCAACAGTTACCTATTCTTCATCAATCTTTGATCAACCATGTCCTTGACAGTTGGAATCGCTGGCCTGAGTGGTCGATTTGGCCGTCTCGTTGGCGAGATCCTCCTCAAGCGCCCTGCCTCCGAGGTCAAGTTGCGTGGCTTTTGCCGCGAACCTCGCAAGCTCGCCAAGTCGCTCTCTGGTAACTCCCGTGTGGAGGTTATCCAAGGTTCCGCCTTCGACTCTTCGGCCGCCCGCACTTTTGCAATGGGCTGCGATGTGGTTGTATGCTGCTATCTGGGCGACGACAAGCTTATGATCGACGGTCAAAAGCTCCTTGTCGACGCGTGTGAGGCTGAGGGCGTTTCACGTTTCGTGGCGAGCGACTGGACCATCGATTATACCAAGTTGGAATACGGACAGCTTTTCCCCAAAGACCCAATGAAGAGAGTCAAGGACCATTTGGATACGAAGGAACATATCAAGGGCGTGCATGTCATGGTCGGCGCCTTCATGGATACTTTCTTTACGGCATATTTCGACTCCTGGGACCCAGAGAAGAAAGTATTCACCTTCTGGGGAACTGGTGATGAAGTGTTGGAGTTTTCAAGCTATCGAAGCTCGGCCGAGTATACCGCCTCGGTAGTGCTGGATCGCAAGGCTGTGGGAGTGCAGAAGTGTGAGTGCAATATAACACGATACCGGAACTTGACCATTCCTACTAAGATATTTTCTTCACAGTCCTTGGTGACCGTCTCAGCATCAAGCAAATCCTTCAGCTGTTTGACTCCCAGTATGGCTTCAAGCCCGAGCTCAATCTGGTCGGCTCCAAGGAAGACTTGTACAAGCACATGTACGAAGTACAGGAGAAGGAGCCCGACAATGTCTTCAAGTACATGGTCTTGTAAGCAATACCGTCACCGCATAACCCTTTAGAGAATTAAATTAATGTCTTGAACAGGTTTTACAAGTACTACTTGATCAACGGACAAACCCACCTCGGCGCTATAGAGAATTCGAAATACCCTGACATCAAGCCAGAGACGTTCCGAGACTTTTTAAGCCGACATACCGTAGGCCAACTATCGCAAGCAGTGGAGGCTTTAGAATAGGTGCTCTAAGCATAAGCGATTCGCTTCTTTGCAACTTCGGGGGATGCCAAGGGAGGTCTAGGAATCAGAAGTCGGCGGCTATCTAGTTACAAAACTCCACCATAGGGTATACTCTCTGATAAAATCTGTACGCTTTCACGCGTACTTGGAGACGCTGTCGCAAGCCGTGTCGTGGAAATTGAACCTTGCATCAGCGCATGTGATGATCAAGTCTAAATAGTATCTGCAAATGAAGAGCCTAACCAGACCATCGGCATTTTGCACATCGAATAGTGACATGGAAGTATGCCTTTGCATGGATCTCGTGAGCTCACAAGGATTGGGCGAGAAATGACGAAGTCTTATTGGATTGAGCTGGAAGAATACTGTGTTAGCATTGGGGTATGATGCTATGATGTCTTGGAAATGTGTTCTTTATTGTAGTTGAAGCGGGGATAACCGACCTAGAAGATCGAGCTGAAAGAACGTATCATGATCTACTCCTATGATCAAGGTTCTGCAGCGGCAGTTTCAAGTCAGATTGCTGTCAATGGTAACAGGACCTGTTGTGGTCTCAGAACGATTAATAAAAATAGAATCCAAGCCCCTGATCCCTGCTTCGGTTTCGGTTTCGGTTTCGCTGTGGTAAGATAGTAATTTCCGTGTTAATCTTTCCCCAGATCATCAGACTGCCCCGCAGTCTAGACCAATTCTGGAGAATTAAATGCGGATTTATGCAAAGTCACACGCCATTACCGTATCCTCTCAGCAAATTTAGACAGAGCTAATGCATAATTTGCTCCATTTTTCTACTTCTCCCCCACTGTTACCCGTCATAATAATATCTCTAATTAAAGGCACTGGCTTATGGGTCATTAGGCTCATATTACGGAGGCAGCTTTCAAAAGTTTTGTCCCAAGGCTACGAGCGCCAAGGCCGCTTATCCCTGTCGGTACCTAAGGTACAAAAGCCTGAATTCCTTCAGTGGATTATTCCCTGAAGCTATAGGGAGTCGAGAGAGCTAAAGAAGCTATCTCGAGAAGCGAGGCGGGTGAAGCTCAGGGGGGATATAGAGGCTTCAAAAGCAAAGAAAGGTGACAAGAAGTACCGAAGTATCGTGGCTTTTTTTGCCTCTTCTTATTGGCTAGTCTCAACAGGGGGCTTACTGGCCAGGACAAAACATTTGAAGGCTGCCTCCGTAGCGCTGTCTGAATTAGTTGAGAGGATACGGTATGAGCCTTGGGCAGAAAAGCTGGCGCACCACCGCACAAGACGGTGCAGAGAACGGAGAATAGCCTTTGTCCGACGAAGGCCGAAGTTGCTACATACTACAAAACTCCGGGGGCGCTTATTATGCAGAGTGACGTGAACACGGGAAACAATTACCTATTTGAGCTGTCGAGGCATGCAACACCATACAAAACTTATTAATGAGGCTCATAAAGTACAGCTCCAGCCGAGCTTGTGCCTTTGCTTAGGGTATCTACTAGAGTATGGAATAATTTAAATCCACCTCGGAAGCTCCGGGGACTGCGTTGTCGTTATTTGTCAGGGTGCTGATCCACTTGATTGGCACTTTGTCCCCCTGTGTTTATAAACTATCAACTCTATCTCACTCCTCACCCACCATTGATGTCCTCTGACTAAAGGTTGAAGCACATCGATATCTACCGCCACCATCTTCTTCTCCAAACAACCCCACGATGTCCATGCTCAGCAGGATCCTTCTCACTCTCGATGCTGCCGGTTTGCTGCTGGGGACACCCATAGCTGACATGAATGAGACGCACCAGTATAACCCGCGATGGCCGCCACACGCAAAGTAGGTTTAGTACATGACTTAAAAAATCAACGTGTTGACTCTTGCCATTGTAGATTTCACAACGGCCAGACCATCACCCTGTCTATCATGCTCGGACTCCTCACGCTGTATTACACCTGGCGCCCCGCCACCGGCATCAGCAGCAAGGACTCCCTTACAACCGCCATGATATTCGGGTCAATATACTGGGCCGCCGGTTTGTGCGCGCAATTCTACCCCGAGGCCAGTGGATTGGATCCTGAGTTTGGTGGGCCGGGGTTCCCGCAGGCTAAGATATTTACTGCTTTCATGTGTTGCGGTATCGCGGGCTGGCTCTGTGACCGTTGGGAGGTATAGAAATCCTGAAGCTTGTTTGTAGGGTTTATATTTTCATAGCTTGTCTCTATTTCTTCCCATAGCTCAGCAGCTAGGTGACTTAGAAACTCGTCTTACCCATGTGTTAAATTCAACGGGGGATTTTTGACTGTGTTGGAAGCTCTTGATTTCTAATTAAAAGAATGCCTGAAGTTGGTCTATTTTATCCTTTCTTGGATAGGCTCGTATACGTCAGCTGTGACGGGGTGTTCCTGATGATATGTTTCATCCATGTCTGATGCCGTAGGTCACACAGCCCCTGTGCCAGAGCAACCGTAGTGATACGATGTGAAAGATACATAAGAAGAAACCTCCACCTGGCAGCCGCTCGGACTGGTCATCGGCATCGCTCCGCAGAACGCACCATCCACTCTAGGCCTTCGGGCATGTCTTTAACCATTGGTCTAGCTAGCTCGCGTGCCTTACAGTAATCAAGGCTTATAATAGATTACATTCAGATCGAACCGTTGGCCATGGGAAATACAGTTGTGCGGAATGGTCCCGAAGCCGCACCTTTGACTTATTGGGCCATTGCTTCCGTTGTCCAAGAGGCTAGGTTGTCACCAGGCTTTGAGGAAGTGTCTTGGAACGGCTGCATAGCGGGTTGCAGCTCGTCTCGCCGCGGCTCTGGTTGGCAAGCCTGCTGTCTATGGTAGTTATGTGTTTCACAGCATTGGGATTTAATGCTGCTATGTGTTATCAGGTGTGTTCTTTAATCTTGTGCACGGCCACGTGTCACTGAAAGAATATCAATATCTGCTGTCTATGGTTGTAATACACTTATGAAGCTAGATTTGCATGAAGCTTTGGCCATAGATTAATACCAGGGGCATAGACACTCCTTGATTCGCATGGAGTCTGGACCTCGGGCTTGAGAGGTGGTTGTGTGGGGGCGCAGGGATTTGCAGTTAAAAGAGTGGGAAGAACGGACTGAAGGTGCAATTGCAACGATGAGGATGAGACTCTTGAGATTTTACACCCGAGCCTGAATTCTGGCTCGAGTTGACGGACTGTGAAAGCGGAAAAATTGCCAGATTTTGAGAAATGCAATGGCCCTTTGTAAGCGCCCTATGCTATCACCAGGTTGTGAGGAGGGGCAGCCACATCTCTCGCCAAAGCGGTGACTTGCTCCAAGAGGAGAGATGAAAGCTAAAGATAGAGGCCCATTAGAACGCTCATTGGTGGCCTTCTTTCTTCGGTGATGATTTTGTAAATCATTACGACAGCGGTACGCCGGTCTTGGCCGAGACATAATCCCACAGGATGGCTGACAAGCAAGACGCCCATTGGTAGCCTTCTTTTGAGGGGGTTCTCAGATTGCTGCCACAGCGGCAGGCTGCTCTAACCACAGACATGAGATTGCAGCGTGGCGTGGAAGTGATATGTCCATTGGTGGCATTCATCTAAATGATTCGCAACGTTGCCGTATTTGTTGCTGTTGCCTGGTGTAAGAAACTTGCTAAGCCAATAAAGAATGATGAAGCCAATGTGCCCTGCTCGCCTACCAAGAAATGAGTGTAGCTGCCCGGGTTAAGACACCACTAATGCAGAAGGTGTCGTTCAGCTGATGCACGCCGAAGTGTTGAGATGCATTGGAAAATGGGAGTAAGCTGCATTTTGACCGGAGTGGTCAAGTGCAACTTGGCATGAGAAGCCCACTGGTAGGCACCGTGTGACATCCCTCAGAGCGCTCTCGCATTTGCTGCTGCTCTATGCCGTGTCACGCAGACATGGTGGACTCGGTTCAGCGAGTTGGAGAAAACAAGGCAAAATGAGGCATCCTGTCTACGGAGTACTAAATGTAGATTCGCTGATTCAGGCGCCCCGCAATGGAGTATAGTAGTCTGGTCCCGTAATCGCAGGTGTTGAGACATATGCAAAGCGTAGTGGCTACAAATTATTAGCCTAGCCGTAGTATGCATAGGGGAAATAGTGGCCGTTATTGTCCGTACTCTAATTGTTGGTTCTTCATTATCGCACGAGTAAGATGGAGAATCGGTAATCACCATTTGATGATCTCGAGGACCAGATGTTCAACAGCAGGATCATTGTTCGCCGGTTCACAGACCAACTCACTGGAGCTGATAACCTGGAGCGGTCGACCAAAGCCGCACAAGCAGAAATTGATGAAGAGCACGAGATGAGAGAGCGCCAACGCCTGGAGCTGTTCTTCAAGAGCCCCGAGAATTCGTAAGGTTACGCCCTACACCCATGAGCATTATCTCACATGAAGGACTTCCAGATCGCGGAAATCGCTAGGGTTGCCCTGCAAGAGACGATTGACAAGTTGACAGAAAGCGCAAAACCGTCAATGATGCAACGCATCGGCATATCAACCAAGTCTACAAAGACAAAAACAATCGAAGTGCTTACGGATGCAGTACAAGGAGACTTTGAAAGTCTCAAAGCGTCAATTGACAACCTGGAGAAGGAGTGGAAGGCAAAACACGGACGCGTGAGTTGAGCATTGTAAATTCTCGCCCATCACACTGACACGCATTGCCTAGGTACATACGAGTTTCATGTCGCTGTGAAAGACCCTGGATAATCACAAGCGCGTCTTTGCGATATTTCCGTCTCAAAACATCTACACTTCGGTCCTCTGTGCGAGCCTCTCGTGCCTGATGACGGTGGGTTGACCAGAGCATGGAGGACTTCAAGACAGCACTAACTCACAAAACAAGGCAGCGAAGACTTACGGAGATATCGCAGAAACGCTGTCAAAGGCAATCACCAGAATTTCAGAAAAGGTCACGACATGCTCTGGGTTCCTCGAGATCATCAGAACACCGCGGATGAGAGCAAAACTAGCAGACATCTACGCCCGCATGTTAGGGTTAGTTTTATAACTGCTTTTACTTAAATACTCTAGGGTAGCAATAATAAAATCTTCCGCTTATGCTCTATCTCGTGGCTATCGCGATTACAAATACAGAATGTAGTGTCCGACCTATTCCGCGGTGTCGCCACTTATTTTCAGATCTCACACCATTCGGATGCATCCTCCAGTCGGTTAGGACGGGTAGCGAGCGTCATTTCGGGGGAACTTGTGTCCTTGCTGAATAATTAATTGTCTTAGGACGAGTGGCCCTTGCTACGATAAACCTCCAGGTGGACACAATATAACGATACCTATCGCGTTACAGAACTAAACTTCTTTTCTTCTTCATTAGAGCCCATAGACCATCTTCTACCCACGTTTCCATATTCTTTCCTTGCTGTGCCAAGATCTTTCACCAACACCATGGCTACTCCTGCACCCACCCAGTCTCAGACCTGGACGCTCCGAGAAAAGCCTTACGGAGAACCAATTCTGCACGGAAATAATCCTACCTTCGTATTGAAGACTGTGAAGATCCCTCCTCTGAAAGACGGCCAGGTGTTATTGAAGACGTTGTATCTCAGCAATGATCCGGCACAGCGCTCATGGATTTCACCCCTCGCCCAACCAGAACGGCTTTACCTACCGCCGGTTCAGGTAGGAGAGTCGATGAAATCCCTGGGCATCGCTACGGTGGTCGAATCCCGAAGCCCAGACATTCCTGAAGGGAGTCTAGTCATCGGCAGTCCTGGCTGGACTGAATATTCCATTGATGATGCCAGCAACGTTTCGGTCATTGAGACTCAACCGGGCTTGCCAGTCACTCACTTCTTGGGGTCACTGGGTCTACCGGGACTCACGGCCTACTATGCTCTGACACAAATTGTCAAAGCGACGCCGAGTGATGCCATTGTGGCCAGCGGTGCGGCTGGGGCAGTTGGAACGATGGTGGTTCAGATTGCCAAGAAGATGATTGGGTGTCGCAAGGTATGGGAATTCTCCTCAATCGAACTAAGCCTTGAGCCTTGCTAAACTCAGATAAGGTGATTGGACTTGCAGGGACCGACGCAAAATGCAGATGGGTGGAAAATCTGGGAGCAGATGTCTGCTTGAACTATAAATCACCCTCATTCAAGCAGGATCTTACCAAGGAGACCGAGGGATTTGTGGAGATTTACTTTGGTATGTTATTATTTACCAATCTCAGATAACAAGTTCTAGGTGCTAACGTCTTGCTTTCGAGACAACGTTGGTGGGGATATCCTGGATTTTATGTTGACCAGGTTGGCAAAGTTTGGACGTGTGGCGGCCTGGTAATGACCTCTTCTTGCATACTATGAAAGTAAAATACTAACCTCCCAGTGGCACTATTGCGAACTATAATCGGGATTCTAACATGATCGGTCTCAAGAACTTCTCCGTAAGCCTTTCCATATCTAGACTTTCTCGATTGGGCGCTGATTTCTACTCTAGGAGGTGGCTATTATGCGTCTCCAAATTCTGGGATTTATTAACATTGACTGGATCGACCACCTGTCGGAGGTACGACAAATATTAGTCGACGAATGGAAGAAAGGCAATCTGATTGTCAATGACAAGAGTGAGATGATTGTTGAAGTAGATTTTAAGGACATTCCTAACACTTGGATGATGTTATTTTCGGGAGGGAATACAGGCAAGCTAGTTACGAAGCTGAGGCAATAAAGCCACATATAGAGACCTCTGACTTTTTAAGATCATGCCACGAGGAGGGAAGGGGTTCCGTCTATACCCGGGTGCGCTGTGCGGTTTCGTACATTGGCGGGCAAGTAGAGAGGATAGGAGCGTTAGGGTTCATACTACGCGTTAAATCCGTATTTGGCAATAATGAGAAAGGTATGAGGATGTCGTGGGTGCATTTTGACTTTCTGCTTCTGCCTTCGATCTTCTGGCTCAGTTCCCACCAAGATCCGGGCTAACATATCCAGAATGTTCAGACTCTGTGATTTCTCTTTTCATTGGGAATTCCATTGAGCTGGGGCACGGATTCGAGCTTTTTGGGTGTTGTTTTGGGTAACTCCTTGGCTATAAGAGTCAGCTGGCTGTGTCAATCAGTTTTCGATCCTGTTAATACCATCATTGGAGTTGGAAGCCTCCGTCATTACTGATCTCCACGACGTCTTCAAAAGAAGCCCTCAGCTACAATAGCAAAGAACCAAGTGAGGAGTTCGTGATCAATGGCAGGATACTGAGGTTTCAAGCATGACGTTGCCTTGCCACTGGCAATAGTTTCCCAATGCACTTTGAACCATCCTGTAGCATATCATTGAATTTATCAGGTATGGAAAGTCAACCTGAGAAGGCTGCGCAGTAACAGCACCTAAAGCCTTGACAACTTCCCTCGCGGCAATGAATAGTATACCACACCGGGCCTCGGCCCCCAATTCCAGTTCACACTTTGGCATGGATTAATTCCAGGTCTCTTCCTCGTTATGCAAGCTACGCCCAACCGCTCCTATCATGCTTCAATCATTCTTGGTTGTAGCCACACCAGCACAACAATTACATGAGCATCAAATCATTGTATGCACTAGAAAGCAGGCTCTAGCCGCTACCCGGGATCTCGCGTTCGAGCCCTGGCCATGGAGATAGTCGAACTGTGGGAGATCTGCTGCCCCCTCAGGGGGGTGAGCTTCTTGATGCGTCAGAGGAAGGACCCCGCTCTGCGATGGGGCAATGATCTGATTCAGATGCTGACTTACACTCGAGATCGACTCTTGTAATGCATCCATCATTGTCCGTCGTGCTGGTGGGGGTTATAGGTTTCTGACTGAATGCGTCGTCCCTGGCGTCTTGCAGGGAGTGGTTTGGAAAGACGGTGAGGGCCGAGAGAGGACAGTGGAATAGATTATTCTTTAGTAGTGTTAGAAACCGATTGTCATAGGCGAAAAAATGAAGATATAGTTACGCAACAACATCTTTTGGTAGACACATCTTAAGTTGCAGCAATCATGTAGCCTTTGCTAATATATCATCTACCACGACAGTGGGGATAAACCCAGTTTCTACTTCTACGGCTTTGAAACTAGAGCCAGATGTTCACGTACCACCTTGCCCTGAAGCAATCTTGAGATATGACTCTGAGTAACGGTTGTTTTCGGGTGGATGAACTCGGTCGAGCAGATCATCAATACTGCGAGCATTCCCAAACCCTGACCCTATCCAGACCGCTGATTATTTCTTCCTAACTATCTATGCCCTAATAACAGCACACACGTCTTAAAAATCTTTGTACTCTCTGACCTCCTCGCTGATAATACTCCCTTTGCTACCTTTATCCTCCTGCAGCGACATACGTCCATGACTCGGATCTAGTTGCTTCTCCCGTTCTGATATCTGGCTCCTCTCATCTTCGCTCCCACCTCCAGGACTTGGCTCATAAACAGCTGTATCTTTATCTGGAGAGTCACCGGACACGCAAGGCCTGGATCCTTTCTGGCCTGACGCCCTTCTTTCACTTGATCCTACCTGGAGGTCTATATCAGATGGCACCGACATGAACTTTGGTGTGGCTGAAAGAAGTGAATTCTCGTCTAGGAGGTCATAAGATTTCTTTTGCTCGTCGGGCTGCGGATTAGGCTGCGGAGGCGGCCCCTGGGTTACAGCCAGAGAGGTATAACCCCCTAGGTCAGGTACATCCGACTCTTCGTGGATTGTAGCTTCTGAAATAGAATGACGCTTTCTAGGTGTAGAAGACCCTGAGTTGCGCCGGGGAGGTAGGAACCGGGGCGAAGAGCATTCGGATGACACGCTGTGCCTGGGAAGAGATGGCTCTACCTCTTTTGGCATGCCAACGGGTACCGCCTCCAACAGCGACAGGTCGGTGGTCTTCCGCTTGGGTGGCTTCTTGAGCCTCCGAAGGCAATAGTCCTCGTCGTTAACACATTCCTCGCGGACTTTTTCGAAGGCGGCTTTCACTTCGGTGCAGCTCGCTTTCTCCTTTGTTTGCGATAACTTTTTATAGCTTAATATAAGCTAGCCTTAGTTATAAAATAATAAAAATATATATTCTTATAAACCTTAGAAAAAGGGCTATTTAATAATATAGGTTAGGTCTTATATATTATAAAACTAATTTTTCTAAAATTCTTTAAACTTAATTTTTTAAAGTAAGAAATATTTTCTTTAAGACCCGCAGACCTATGCTAACTCTAACCCTATCCGGGCTATTAGTTTCTATACCTTTGCTAAGCTATATCTCCTCTTTCCACGCTAGAAACTGGTAGGTCATGTAAACCGTGAGCATAGCCGCTAAGAGCGCGCCTAGTCCAAATCCAGAAGAGTGATCCGAGGTAATAGCAATATACACAATAACTCCAACGCCAATAAGGATAAGAATAACCATTAACCAGAACAAGATAAAGACCCAATTTAAACTCTCGTTGATGCGAATTCCCCAGCCGTTTATAAGTTGCCCATTGTCGTTGTCTCCACCTGGTCTCGAAAGCCCCTCCTGAAGTTTCTTGGGAAAAAGTAATTTCCAAAAAAGGCCAGTATGAGGGCCCGGCTTCAACAAATGTGGCAATGGTATATCAGCAACAAGAGCATCTTCCATGGGGAAGGGTTTGTAAATATATCGCCCCTCTGTGACCTCCTTTTGTGGGGGAAAATCTCGTGTTTTGAAGGATCTGGGACAACAGTCTAGACCCACAGGCACCAAGTAAAACTAGATGCATGTCAGTTTGGTTGGATATTGTCGGCTATGGACTTACCTGTACGAAATCACCGGAAGCGATTTTGTGAAGACTCATGATTTTAGGAAGGATACCCGAAAGAAAAGCGGAAAGATAATCCGCCAATGTTGACAAGATTGGCAACCATGATGTTGCTATTGCTGCTACCGCTGTTGCTGTTCTTCGAATCCACGGTGGTATGGCTCTTGAAATTGTCCACTCGTGTTCAGCCCGAACCTGCCGATACCTGTCCAGAATGCTCTCAAACAAGTATTGATCATTTGTGATAGAGCTGACAACGATGGTGTCTAGTGTTGTTGAATTCCTTGTGTTGATGCACAATAACAGGTATTGCGGCTCCTGTCTCTGGTTGGAAATGTTCGTATTGCTGTTTGAAGTACTACTAAGCCCCGAGGATTTCGACGGCTGAAGATGTGCCTGCCCAGTCTGCAATGAGTTTGGGGACGCGTGAGCTCCTTGGTTAGCAGCTCTTGCACCCACTACATGTGCTTGGGGTGGTGGTCTTGGGGCAACAGGGGCTGGTGTATTTGAAGCCTGAGGTCGAGATCTAACAGCGGCAACACTGCTAAGGAGATTCTGTTCAAATCTCATTAGCCCACCTGTCGACAGTTCTCTCACATCAAGATATGTTAGCTCTCCACAGCCCTAAAAGCCTGTCAGAGTACCTCCCGTGACTATAGAGATTAGAGAAACTGACGCATGTGTAGTAGAGCCTCTGGAAACCAGGTGGTGGTGGGAAGCAGCTATCTGTAAGCCATTTCCACATGGATAACCATAGAGTGATTTTCTCTTTCACTGTACAACGAGCTAACCCATCGGAAGAACCACCGTTGACCTCTTCTTCGGATTGGCTTGGATCGGTGGGTTTCGGTTCGGCTGAAAATGAAACCGCGTCTTGTTCCATTTCATGATCTAGATAGTTTAGTAATGGGCAATGTATAGTTATACACACCGACTTTACCTTGTTCCGGAGAAGGTTGGTGATCCGTGATGTTAATGTCTTTCTTGTCATTGACTGGGGGTTCGTTGGTCCTCTCCGATTCGTTATCGTCCTCTTTGTCCAGTTTAAGCCAAACTCGGAATTCCCGGCAAAGGATGAGAAAGGCATCAGCCGAAATCATGAACTCTTTGACCTCATTGAGACTCGGTAATGAGGACTCGCCTTCGTTCTCGGAGTCGCTTGATTCAAATTCATCCTGCTCATTCTTCAATGCGGTATCGGTCGCTGCGAGAGGCGTGTTGATTTGTCCCTCATCTGCTCCTGATTGATCCAGCCACTCATTGACTCGTGCTTGTCGAGCAGTTGATCCGAATGAGTCCAGTCTCTGTGACCAGGAGATGCCATCTCCTTGTTCCAGCTTTCGCGCCATCATGGCGACGGCCTGGTGTCTTGACCTCCTGATAAATTGTGCTGCCTGGCGCTGAGGTTCATTTCTTGCCTCCTGATGGAGTCTCTGGCCATACATCTTCAATAAACGAGGAAAGTTCCGTCGAAATCTCTGAGGTCCAACTAGTGAGAGTGCAGAAGGATAGAGACCCTTCAGGTCCTCATTGCCGAGAAGCAACTGAACGAGCTCGACAATAGCCCCTTGAGTAACTTCATTGAATGATGTTTGAGACGAAGGGGCGGAGAATGCAGAGAAAATGCTCTCGATATCGCTGTCCATGACAACGCTTTCGGTGACTTGGGCGTCAAGATCGGGAAGAGTGATGAAGTAATACTCCATCTTGTCTCTGAGAAACTCGCTGACTTCACGAGACGTGGCCCGCTTACTATAATCGATCACTAACATCCGGTCGCGGATGAAGTCTAGAAAATCGATCAAGTAGCTTGACTCGTGGCCAGCTCCAGATACCGCCTCCTTGTTCTCCTCTATGCACTACTCTTGGTTAGTCTGAGTTCATTTATTGATGGGAATGGAATTGGCATACTTTGTGGACAGACCTTTTGACAAAGAAGGCTTCGGGAATCACTGTAGTGCCATCGATTCTGAAATCCTTTCCGAAGAACGTATCCGCCAGCCAGTTGTCACGCGAGCGGCCCAAGTCTTTCTCATTTAGACGATCTTGACCATACGCCTCTAGGCTTTCCCGACCACGGGCCGCCCAGGTTAAAAGCTCCGTGAAGACGCATCCCAAAGCCCATATGTCAGACTTCCTAGACACGTAATAGTAGTTGTTGGAGCTCTGCTCTGGCGAGTCGTAGGTTGAGGAGAAGGACGGTTTCGAAACCGTGTCGTGGAAATCAGCAAGGCGAAAGTCAGAAAGCTTTAACTCACCGAGCATATGAGAATAACCTTCTGAAAAGAATCGCAGGATGTTTTCTGGCTTCACATTCCCATGAATTCCGTACCTGTTCTCCCATTCTCTTTTAACAGCGTCCCGCCCTCTCCTAACAGCGGGGTTCAAGTTGTGAATGCTGTTTAGCCCTTGAGCAAGCCCCGTGCATTGCTCGGCAATCCACCTAATAAGCTCCTTGGGTGAATCTGACGCCGAGGTCAATACCTCCGAAGGGTCCTGTATCATCAGATCACGTAGACTCCCCTGCTCAGCCCAGGGGAAGAGGAAGGAGGATTTGTCCCCCTGTGTGAATGTTGCGAATAGATTTACCACATGGGGCCCGGGCGGAGCTTTTCTCAAAGCATAGAGTTCTTTCTGGAAGAACTCCTCGTTGTCTCCTGGTGTGAGAACCTTGAGAGCAAAAACCTCATTGCCGTACTACATTAGATGGTCAGATGCAAAATCCCCTCACCCACCAGAAGGTACTGCAAAAAGACACTTACGAAAGCATGTTGGTCCGGGTGAATCTTGACTTTGAAAACCTCGCAATACCCGCCATTGTGAGCCACGGGTTCGAAGGAAGTCCAAGGCATGATTGTATCGGTCTCAAGCACATAATGTGACGCTTCCATGTTCCCGGTCTTGGCGATGAACGGGACCAGAACGGTCCATTGCTGCCTGTAGAAGTCCCGCATAAATCTCTGCTCGTTTTTCTTGAAACAATGTTCTTCCACAGTGTGGTTACCAGCGTTCTGACGTCTCTGTGAGCAGAGCAACTGGTATTGGGGCCCCCAGATGAAGGGGAGGTCTCTGTCGTAGATTTGAGATTCGACAAAACGAGGGAGACTATCCAGCTCGTGAATCAACGCGAGTATAGCGAATACCTTGAGAGCCGAATCTCTCGGTTGCAAGTTCTCCAACGGTTTGCCGCACACGTAGGCAGCGTAACTTTGAGCCTGCTCCTCTTGAAAGAATTCTTTGAGCTCTCGGATAACGTTGTCGAAAGTGCAAATCCGTTGAAGCTCGCTATGAGGCAGAAATTCTTTGGTCCCATCGAGTACACACGGCTGCATAGCGTTGGAAAGGAGGCCGGCTAGGGAAATTCGATCAACAGCGCCAAGGCTTAGGGGTTCCTCGGTATGCTGCATTTTGCACACGTCCTCAATGTCGTTTGATAACGTGGCCTCAGGGTCATTAGTTTGGGTCAGTATGGAATGCCGCTTGTCGAGCAGAAGCAAGTTGCCATTGTCAAATGACTCCCTGGATTGGTCTGAAGCGAAACCATGAGATGCGTCTATAGCGCGTCTACGGATATGCGCAATCTCGTCCTGAGTGAGGTATGGTTGTAAGCTACGCATCTGCAAGTAACGGATCTCTGTCAACACCCACCGTGGTCAAAAGCATAGGGACAGTGATAACCCAGTCACTGCCTCTCATCCCCTGCAAAGTTAGGCCTTTCAGCACCGATGATTCTGACAGGGCTCCTCGTAACTTACGCGGATGGAATACTGACCCTCCCCAAACCTTTGGTCGAGGAAGTTTTCCAATACATTCTTATTAGAGTATTCGGCAGGGAAAGTCTGGGTTACCATTTTCTTTTTGGTGCTGCCCTCCGATGAAAGAGAACGGGTGGAAACGAAGATGCATGAGAGAGGATTGCGCGATCAGGGATATGTTGGTTTCAATGGACATTTTCAATGCAGGAGGGCACGGTTAAATAGATACATATGCACAGGAACCAAATATTCTACCTGCAAATGCACTGGGCCAAAAGACGCCGATCCGCCTAATATCAAGGTAGAAAAGTGCACCTTGCCGCATTCCCAACCAATACACTGCCGGCCTGAGCCGCTGGGCGGAGTGGCTTTCCTGCATGTTCCACGGACAAGCCCGAAGGAGAATCAGGCTCTTCAGGATTACTGCCTAAGGTGGCAACAGGTGCACCATTGACAACTCATAGCACACCCTCTTTCTAGAAGGATGGGATTTTGGCGAGGGGTTTACAAAGGGAGGGCATAGCCGACTTTGGCTGCGAATGGCATTTTTGTGGCCTGACTCTACAAGAACTAATAGCGATGTGCTTTTATATATACCTCTCCTGAGCATTCCTCCAAATAATCTTTCAGTCTCGCCATCACATCCTTGGAGTGGCCCAGCGCAGTTTCCATAAGCCTGACATGGGATATTCTGCGTTGTCGGTGAGATGAGAGAAGTTAGGCAGTATTGAGGCGAAGCTTGCATGTGGCTTGCCAAGTTTCGCAGCATTTCATCAGATCAGGCTGCAACACGCCGACAAATAGGTAAGCTAAGAACGCCTGACACCTTATAAATACTCCAACTTTCATGAGATAGGACTTTGCGTTATGATATGACCTCTAACAAAATCATCAAAGAGAGATAGATCTCCCAACAAATGTTTATATATTACTATAGAAATTTCTTACATCTCTATTATTAGCCATGGACGAGGATTGATAAATGTCTCCATGACCTGGTGCTCCTTTGACCCGCGTCGGCGGCTAAGCCGCCGACCTGTGACATCCTTGAAGCATTATTTCATTGGCGCTTTTGTGCCATTGCCGCTACACAGCCCATCTCCTGCGTCAGCTGCATCGTTCAGCTCGTCAGTAGGTCGCCGCACACCACCGCCCGCTCGGCGTGGTTTCGCTCCGCCACCGCAACGATCCACTGCACCGTCTGCCGCACCCGATCCATGTCATAATGCTTAAAATAGAGGTCGCTGAGAAGCAGCCATTATCTATGATGAGCCTCAGGGTCCGGGTTGACACGTGCGTTACGAAAGGGCCAGAAAAGATTTTGACGCACCATGGATCCGACGTAGTCACGTAGCAGACGGCCAGGGCAGAGGCGCACGTGACGAAAGCTGCGTCTTTGTGAAGAACGTTGCACACGACGATCTCCTCCACTACCTAGATTGGGCTTGATTGCGGAAGCTTATCGGACATGCTTTTGTGGTTAGTTAGGGCCTGAATACAAACGACAGTTTGAATGCCTTGTCAAAAGACTATCTCACATGTAACAGAGGAACCAGAAGTTCTTCCAGTGGGGTATCTCTAAGGAACCCTTTCTTGGCTTTGGTCAAGGGTGTACGGATCGCCTATGTTATAACCTTGCGGTGCAATAAGTGTCAGCACCCGTGTTTAGAAGCGCATAAATAGTCTATGCCCACAAGACGGCAGTGCCACTAATACGAAACACATCATTTGAGCTCGTGTCAAAGATGTGAGGTGGCAAAGCCTTGCCACCATCTTCGGCGTAGAGTTGGTGAGATACCAGGCTGAATCGTTGGGTTGCGGAAGACATTTATGCGGCCATGGTAAAAGAGACTAAGGATGTTGATGAGATTCAAAAGAGACAGCCTGAGAATGATAGAGATAGGTAATTTAAATGAAATAAAGGATAAGCCTGTGATCATGTGATATTCATGCGCATGCCTATTCTACCTATAATCTAGTGTAAGGCAACTCCAGTGGCTTTCCAGTGCGGTCAAACTAGATCTTCTAGCCTATATTGAGGCTCTCCTGCAGCGACGCAGCAATTACCAGGCTTATCAAGGACGATCTTAAAGGGATAGGTATCAGTGCTCCATCTAAGATCGCATCAACCTATCTATTCACCTCCGACACGAAAGCATCTTTATAGCGATTATACCACGACGGTATCAGATCGCTCTTAATAAAGCCGTCCCTATCATAAAGTTCTACTCGATTTCTTCGCGACGTAAGGTTTACTAATATCTTTCTAGAGATACCAAATACTTCGCTCTAACTATTATATCTATACGCGGCGATTCATAAGTTATAAAAGAAGGCAAACTAGCCATCCCATAACTCGCACATTCCCATAGCATTATCAGCATCTCTAAGATCACCTAGATCTATATACATAGCGTTTATCCTAACCGCTAATACAGACTTTAGAATATAATTATCGCCTCCGAGGAACATTAATACGAGATCGATATCATAGATAATAGAGTCGATAAAGATACCGCCAGAGTTCCTAAGGTACCCCTTAAAGAAAGGGCCAGTATCTCCCTTCTTATATTATTACGACCGGTAGATAAGTAGCTTTCTAATCCCCCCTCCTTTGATCTTAGCGAGGGCATCCTAGTAGCTTTCATTAAACCGCCTCACAAATCTAACTATTAGTTTTGTTTAAAGATTCGCCTCGGCATACTAGATAATATACTCAAGCTAATCGATTATCAGTCAGACTATTCGCCAAATCATCCGTGGTCATCTCTCTTACCTCCTTCACTGTAGTACAGACGGGCTTCTCGCACAGGACATGAATGCCCCTGCCGAGCGCTGCCTTTGTCTGTTCGGCGTGCAGGGCAGACAATGAGGCGATGATAATGGCCTGAAGGCCCGGTGTCTCAATCGTCTCATCAAAGGTGGCGTACAACTTGACCCCATGGGGTGCCAGATGCTCCCTCCCCCATCTGAGATCCTGCTCTGCTGGCGAACAAGCGCAGAGCAAATCGGCACGAGGTGTCTTATTAAGCAGGTTCAGGGCATGCGACTGGCCCATACGGCCAATGCCAACTACTCCCACGTTCAGCTTGGTTGGCGTTATCATTGTGTGTTTCTCTTCACACTACCAGACTTGTCGCGGTGCGTTTGACCTCTGGGAAATATGCCGAATCGCGGTGCATTTGAATGAGTGTCATGGATGTGACAATCTGCTCTGTTGGATCCACATTGAGCTAAATGCAATCTCCGTGAGCAAGGACACAAAGCCTAGAGTGATACACGTAGCATTCACCATGGAGCCTATATCTAACCATATAGCCGCGGAGGAGATCCTACCTGCCATGGGATGGCTGTAAGGGGCCTGTTGCACTGAACCTAACGGGTCCATTGATCCCCAGCCAACCCTATCCCATTTCTCTACCAATAACTACATTCATAGACACGGGGTTCTCCACACCTCCCCAGACACAAACAGCATACTTTACTACCCAGCGACCTTATCCCCAATACTAACTTTAGGAGGTTAAGCGTCACCGGGCCAAGGTTCTGTCAAATTCTCCGCAGCCAACGAACCCCACGGGGAAGTTGGAGAATGCTGGGGAAGGGGAAACAGGAAATACCAGCTCTCCGGCTAACAATAATGACTTCTCTATCCAGAGCAAGTATCTTAAGCTTAGACTACACTCTCCTCTATATAAAGCCGATCTTCTTCTAGTAAGCCCCTTCCTATCTACAATACTCACTTAGCCTCCCTTTCACACCTACCCACGGCTTTGAATTATTATTTCTCATCCAAACTATGCCTCGATTCTTCGGAAATCAAGGCAACGCCCTCCGCTACCATATCACAGCGGCTTGTGGCAGCGGTTTTCTCCTTTTTGGATACGACTAGGGCGTCTTTGGCGGTCTTCTGAGTAACCGGCCCTTTCTGGAGATATTCAACTACCCAAGCTCAACTATCCAAGGCCAAATCATAGCCACCTACGATATTAGCTGCATTATAGGTACACTGCTATCTATTTTTATCGGCGACAAGATTGGTCGTCGACGGTCAATTCTTGCGGGCTATATCATCCTCATCATCGGCGGTATTATGCAAGCTGCTTCGTACTCTTTGGCGCCTATGATTATAGGTCGCATTATAGCCGGCGTAGGAAATGGCATGAATACGATCGCTATTCCTATTTGGCAGTCTGAGACGGCTAAGCCCGAACACCGCGGCAAGCTAATTATCCTTCAAATGGTCACCAATATCTTTAGAATCGCCCTTACTAACTAGATAAACCTTAGCTTCACCTACATCCCGGACAACCCCGTTTCCTAGCGCTTCCCATTGGCTTTTCAGTGCTTCTTCGGCCTAGTCACTATGTGTCTAATATGTGTGGCTCCCGAGTCACCCCGATGGCTCGTTATGCATGACCGCACTAAGGAGGCACAAACTATCTTAGCACACCTCGCAGCCAAACCCGAGACCGACGCATCTATTGTTGAGGAAATTAGTCGTCTTATAATATCCGTTCGCCACGAGGCTATAGTTCAAGACGCTATGACATTAAAGGAGATTTTCCGCAACGGCGAACAATAGACATTACGCCGTGTCCTGCTTGGCGCCGGCACGTTAGTATTTCAGCAGATTGGAGGCGTAAACGTCATTGCCTATTATCTACCTATCGTACTCGTCCGGTCTTTTGGCATATCGGAACGGCTAGCCCTTATCCTCTCAGTTGTCGACTCTATGCAGCTTATGTTTTGGGGTGCTTTGGCCGCCTTTCTGATCGATCGAGTCGGTCGTCGACGTCTGATGATCATGGGGGTTGGCTGCAGTGGTGTCTGCTTTACCCTTGTGGCAGTTGGACTACGTTATGGTAGACCCAGCACCGATAACAGCAATAGGGCCATATCAATTCTGGCCATTACCTTTATCTTCCTTTATTACGTCTTTTATAGCATGTCTTTACTCTCTATTCCCTTTATATATCCTGCCGAGATCAATGCACAACGAATGCGTAACACCGGTACATCTATTGCCACTACAGTCAACTAGACATACGTCTCCCTGGTAGTTATGGTAACCCCTATGGCGATTGATATAATTAGGTAGAAATACTATCTAATATATAGTATTTTTAATTTTATCTTCGTCCCAATCGCGTGGTTCTTCTACGTAGAGAGGGCGAAATTATCACTCGAGCAGGTCAACCATCTCTTTCAAATCAAGTACGAGGGTGGGAAAGATATGACCTAGAAGGAGGCTACGCAGCTGGCTCAGATGGAAGTGCATAAGGCAGTAGAGGCCAAAGCTCAGGGTACAGAGCATGCCGAAACTTATCACTACGAGAGCACTAAGGGCAAGAATTAACATGTTGACGGAACCTCAATGCATGTATTTGAAGGCTGGGGCTTAAGCTATCTTCTTAACCTTAAACTATACTATATCTAGTTCCGAAAATAATGCTCAGAATGGACCAAAAGTGGTTTAATCTGTTAGGTCTACACGCTCGTGCTGTTTCAGCTGTTCAGACTCGGGCGAGTAGGTACTCCGTCCTGTGCTCTGAGTTGTGGTTAGGAGACCCCTGTCCTTGGTGAGTCCGAGGCCTCTAGGGTAGGCTGACCTAAAACTGCGGAGAGTCAAGAGTATTCCATAGTTTAGTAGCGATCCCCTGACCCATCGCCTGACTGCCAGTGTGAGTAGGACGATTGCATCTTTTGTAACGTACCATTATCATTTCAGTACCAAAATCTGTGCATCTTTTGGGTGTTTAATCAGGCAACACTGGGAAGACTGGGCCTAGTGGGAGATGTCTCAGGGGGTAAGAGTTGAAGAACCTTCTCCCCGCTTCCCCACATGCACACGGGCCGCCCTCACATGGGGATCACGCTAGTTGAGTCAAGATGGAATGGTCTAGGCAGGCATCCATGGATTGCTGTGTCGTGGTTCACTGAGGGGGCAACCCAATAATTAACCCCCTGCCCCAGTCCAGTGTGGTGAGCGTCATCAGGTTTGAGTGGCAATGCTATTCTCGACCTCAAGAAACCTCGACAGCGACAAGTGCAAGTATGTACTAGGTGACACCATGCGCAGACGAGAGGCATCAGGTAAAAAACAGGTAGACAGACAGACAGTTGGATGCAGAGGCTTTTCGAGCGACACGGAACCTAGACGGGAAACGATTGGTTCTCTTCTGGCTACGTACTGTCTTCTTCATTGGTAGCGTAGCGCCGCCTGGCTTGGTTGGAGCCCCCATGCTTATGAATCAAGCTGGCCAACCCCTGGAAACACCTGACCGACCAAATAACGTTGGCGCGGCATCACACTTCCGCGACACGGAAATCACCCCCGATGGAATCCATCTTCCGGCAACCTGAGGGGAAGCGTGGTCTGAATTCTAAGTACGTACTCTCTCTACACCTCGGAAGTAATAATACATTTTATCAGGTCCGAAGGCTTACCTAGAACTAGCTGCAGACCTTTCTCGGCGTCCAGTAAATCGAACCTGTGCGTGATGAGAGACTTGAGGTCGAGTCGGCCGGCAGCCAGCAGGTTGATGGCTGTGGGAAAGGTGTTGGCGTATCTCCAGACCCCAAGTAGTTCCACTTCCCTGACGACCGCCAACCCCAGATTGAGCGTCTGCATCGGTCTACCAAGCCCGACAATCACCACCCTTCCTCCGGCCGTGGTGGCTCCTATACAGGCATTCAGGCATGCTTCGACGCCGGTGCATTCAAAAGCTGCATCCACTTTCAATCCTGTCTGTCCCTCGCCCCCCGGAAGGCCTGCGTAGGTTACATCGGCAAGGTTCTGGTCCTTGGCAAACTCAAGCCTGGCCTCATCGATATCAACCATGGCTACTGACGCTGCTCCCGACGCTTTAGCCATAGCAGCACAGAGCAGACCAACTGTACCGGCTCCAAGGACCAGAACCGAGTGTCCAGCGTGTATTCTCGCCTTGCGAACTGAGTGGATTGCTACCGATAGAGGCTCAATCAAAGCCGCCTCTTCATATGACACGCCATCCGAGAGCTTGTAGACCAATCGAGCAAGGTGATTAAGGCGTTCTTGAAGGGACCCTTGTGCTGGAGGCTTCGCGCTTGCAGATCCGTTGAATCGCATCCGACTGCAGAGATTATACCTGCCGTCGAGGCAATGTTCGCAGCACAGACACGCCTGCTGAGGCTACAACGTGACGCGATCCCCAACACGGATGTTTGTTACCTGGGAACCAACGGCTACCACTTCTCCTGCAGCTTCGTGTCCCAGAATAAGAGGCTCCGTGACTTCGTAAATACTATTTCGCCCATTCTGATAGTAGTGCTGATCTGTTCCGCAGATACCTGTCGTTCTTGGTGCAATCTGGACCTCGTCAGGTCCTGGGGCCACCGTTTCGACACGCTCGACGACCAACTGTTGAGCGCCGTGTAATACAACCGCATTGTGGGTGCTGATGTTCGGGTTGTTCGACATGTTGAAGCGTGTGGGTTGAGTAATCGATAGCCTGATTGTCGCTTGGGAACGGGTACGGGTATGGAAGCAGGAAGCTTATGAACTCGGCAGGTGAACGCGAGAGCATGCCACCCGTCATCATACCTTAAAGGCCCTGTTGTGGTCATTTTATGCCCGGGCATCTGACTGTCAGTAAAATATCACGCTAAATTAATTTAATGCCTTCAAGGCTGCTACCTAGGCTATATGCTTCATGTCATGTTTGCCTACTTTCTCCCCGAAATCTGGGCTGCGCTTCCTTACGGCTTTCATGGCCGCTGGCTATACCCGTCCTATAGCCTATCGAAATTGAATTGGTTTGGCATCGAGTAGCGATAATCACTTCACCATGTACGCTGCAATGCGTCAATGTAGCCGGATCGATGACCATAGATTAATCACATCGACACATTTAATACAATACAACACAGGTCAATACGACTAGCAATCTCTATTTCCATACCCTAAAGATACATGCTGCTCAAGCTAGACTACTACATGTAACCAACAGCTCCGTATCTACTTGGCGAGAAAGCTTGCACTCAAGCCCAGTACGAGGGAAGAGACCAAGCCTCCAGTCATGACACCCCAGAGAGCCAATTTCGAGAATGGACTCATAGGAAGACTTCCGCTTCCACCGTAGATATTGAAATCCTTCCAAATGGGCCAATAGAGCTGCCACCAGAACTTCCATGTCGGGTCATGATAGTTGGTCGTGTTACGCCCTGCGGCGTCAAGATTCCAGTTAGCACAGCCAGAGCTCCAGACCATGCCCTTGAGCTTCTCTTGCACAAAGCTAGCGTCCCTTGTCTCGGCGGCCTCCTTAACATCAATTACATCAGAGTGATGCTTGACGATCGGGGCCACGAGCCTCTTGATGATATATTCAGCCTGCGTCTCGTTGGAGAAGATACATGAGTTGTGCGCAGGAAATGCGTTGGGTCCGAATACAATCCCGAAATTTGGAAACCCCGAGACGAAAGTCGCGCGATAAGCCTGAGCACCACGAGTTTCCTTCCAGTGTTCATTGATCGTTTGTCCACTCCTGCCTTTGATCTCCATCTTGAAACCTGTACTGAGGATTACCGCGTCGAACCCTAGGTGCCTCTTGGTGGTTTGGAGGCCCGTTTCCGTGAATTCGACGATAGGTTCATCCGTGAGCTCAACATTTGGGCCATGCAAGCACTCGAGATAGTCGGGATCGAAGATGCGGCGTTTGCAGCCCAGTGGAAAGTCGGGGATGAGGAGATCATGAAACTTGGCTGGAGCAACTCGGCGCATATACGTTTCAGCCTCCCTGGTCTGAACGGCCCGTTTGCGAGCTGCGGTGGGACTGTTGCCAAGGTACAAATCGTGGAGACTGTCGGTTGTCTTCCACAGGTAAAAGCGGTACAGTCTGTGGTAAAGAGGAAGATAGCGGAAGCACCACTTCTCAAAGGGTGTAAATTTGCGGTTTGGCCGTTCATTAATCCACTGTGCTGACCGTTGAAATTGGACGACGTGTGTGGCTGTCTTGACGACGTAGGGCATGAGCTGGGCCCCCGAGCACCCGTTGCCAACGACCGCGACAGTTTTGCCCGCCATATCAAATTCATGATTCCATCGTGCCGAATGCCATATCTGGCCTTTGAAGTTGTCGTGGCCTGAGATGGTGTAGTCTTTTGGTACGGATATAGTGCCCACGCAAGACACGAGCATCTCGGCCTCTCTAAAGAATTTGTGGCCCGTTGCCAAGTCGACGAGATTCACACGCCATACCGAGCGTTCCTCAATCCATTCAGCCGAGTCTACCTTCATCTGGAGACGCACGTGGGGCCGAATACCGAACTTGTCCACGGTGTCATTGAGGTATTGTAGGATTTCACCTTGCTCGGCGAACCTCTTGGACCAGTCCGGGTTTGGGTTAAAAGAGAAGGAATAGAGATGCGAGTCGACATCGCATCCTACACCTGGATAAGTGTTTAGGTGCCAGGTACCCCCCAACGCGACCTCTCTTTCGTAGATGGTGAAGTTTTGATAGTTAAGTCGTGTTCTGAGACCGGCTGCGAGGGCAATGCCTGTAATACCGCAGCTAATGATGATTAACCTTAGCTCTTGATGGGAAGTCATGTCGTAGAGAGAGTCGGATTATTGGTGGTTTCGTAGCGCAAGACCCAATGCCCGTCGATGCTGTTGAGTAACGGTGATTGCAATACAATTTCCGTAGCATCTGCCAATGGCATCGTGGTGAAAGATGAGGTTCAGAAACAAGTTAAGTCAGTTATAGCTGCTATGAATGTGAAAGTGCTCCAGGAGGCTAGATACTGACCACTTGGAGACTGAGTTGCATTATCTGCATAAAGCCTGCATCCTTCAACTTGCTTTTGCGGTCGAGGCTGCGGGCAGTCTGCAAAACATAAAGGCTGTATGGCTTGCATCAACCACCCCATCGCCATCAGTTCCATACCGTACCCATTTAGCCAGGAACAAGGTTGCGCTGTAAGTATTGCATTGCTCGGTCGCACCCTCTCCCCCCATAAAGGGCACCACAATATCAAGCAAACATTGACGCAGGTTTAACACTGGAGAGCACTCAAACGCTTCGTATCTTTCTTATCAAATCATGATGACTGCGACAAACATGGTACCGGCCAATTCCAGAAAGCTTACGGCCGACGATATCGCTGTTCGCGACATCAGGAAGCTGGTCATTGACTGCTGTCGACAAAACGGAGGCGGTCACGGTGGCTCAGCAATTGGCATGGCGCCGCTGGGCGTCGCCCTTTGGCGTCACACGCTTCGGTTCAGCACGAAGAATCCCGCATGGTTCGATCGAGATAGGTTCGTTCTATCAAACGGACACGCAGCAATCTTCTTATACGTCATGCTCCATGTCGCAGGGTACCCACACATGACCCTTGACGAGCTCAAGATGTACGCAGATCCAAAGGCCTTCGACCACAAGACAGGTACATGGAAATCTACCATCTGTCACGGGCACCCGGAAATCGAGGTACCTGGCGTTGAAGTAACGACGGGCCCTCTTGGACAAGGAATTGCCAACGCCGTTGGTCTGGCCATCGCATCCAAGCATCTGGCAGCGACATTCAACAAGCCAGGATACGACATGATACAATCCCGAGTATACTGCTCAACTGGTGATGGGTGTCTCCAAGAGGGCGTGGCCATGGAGGCCGTGGCAATTGCGGGTCATCTAAAGCTGGACAATCTTGTCTTGTGCTATGACAATAACCAGGTCACATGCGATGGACCCCTAGAGTAGATCGTATCGGAGGATACCAACTCAAAGATGAGGTCTATGGGTTGGAACGTGATCGACGTCTTTGATGGCGACAACTCGGTTGAGAGCATCGTCAACGCTCTCAACCTCGGCAAAGCAACAAAGCACATGCCGACATTCATCAATATCAGGTCAACAATCGGCTACGGCACAACGACCGCTGGGACAGCCAAGTCTCATCACGGAACCTACAGTGAGGCAGACGCTGCCTTATACGCCGAGACTAGTGACCAGGCCTCACACCGCGTCTCCAAGGAGTGCAGAGCATATTTCAACGAGCGGGCAGATCAAGGCAATTGTGACCAGGATCTCTGGCTTGACACGCTCGACCGTTATTGTCAAGACTTCCCCAGAGAAGGAACGCTTCTTCGTGCCCGAATCGCGGGCGAGGTGAACTACGGCGACGTGCTCTCACGCATACAGTTCCCCCAGGAGCCTGCTGCTACACGCTCTCTCAATGGAGTCATTTTTCAGAAATTAATGGACCACGTCCCTAACATTATTGCCGGGGGCTCTGATTTATGGAATTCCAATCAGATGGGTGACCACTCGCACCGAATCTTTGATGGATCAAGGCGTGAGGGCCGAGTCATCCGCTATGGGATCCGTGAGCACGCCATGGCCGCAATTTCGAATGGCCTAGCTGCCTACTCTCCCAACGCTATCATTCCCGTTACCGCAACCTTCTTCATGTTCTATCTTTACGCCGCTCCTGGAGTAAGAATGGGGGCGCTGAGCTCTCTCAAAGTCATTCATGTTGCCACGCATGACTCTATTGGAGAGGGGCAGAATGGGCCGACCCATCAGCCAGTAGAGGTTGACTCCCTATATCGTGCCATGCCCAACCTGCTCTATATACGCCCTGCAGACGGCGAGGAGATCATCGGTGCGTGGTCTTCAGCCCTGGAGGTCCAAGGGCAACCAGTCATCATATCCCTTGCCAGAGATCCACCTGAAATCACAATACCAAATACAAGCCGCACGAAAGAATCCAAAGGAGGTTACGTTATCGTGGACCACCCCAAGCCAGTTGTGACTCTCGTATCTTGTGGCTCCGAGCTACAGTTTGCTGTTGGTGCCGCTGCTAAACTAGCAGAACAAGGAATTGGTACGAGGGTTGTAAGCATGCCTTGTTTGCGTCTCTTCGAAGCTCAAAGCAAAGATTACCAGGAGTCAGTTCTCTCTGACGCCCGACATATTATCTCTGTCGAGGCATATGTCCCTGGATTCTGGGCACGCATCTGCACGGCTTCTATTGGGATGAATTCTTTTGGATACTCTGGGGCTGGAAGATGTAACTTTTCCAGATTTGGAATTGACGATCAAAGCGTTGCTGCGAAGGTCAAGGCTCACGTTGGAAGTTTTGATGGCGATTCTGCTCCAAGGCGTTGGAGAATGCTATAAGGCCGGCCGTTACATTTTCGTGTAGTTTAAAGATCCATGGCTTGTATGCGTTTCGTATTCGTGATGCGATTCAATCGTATGGCACAGTCATGTTTCTCAGTACAGCAATATGCTTCTGTCATCTTCCTCGTGGTTGTCTATAATGCATTTCGCCCTACTCTATACTTAAAATCACAAGTCCCACGCAACCCACAAGGCGGGGCCTGCATCCGGTCAATATCGTGTAATAGTTAGCGCACGTGACTCTCTGATAATGTAATACTCTCACATCAGCACATGACAGCGTTTTTCTCCCATCTTCAACTAAACAAGCCACTGCATAACCAGATCATCCAGAGATGGACTCCGAGTTCCCTCTTTTCCCTCTTTTCCCTCAAGAGATCCAAGCACTCATCTGGGACGCTGCTGTCCGACCAATCCCAGACCGACGTGGGGTGCAGAGATTCATCTTCTCCGGCCACGACATCGGACGGGCCAGTTCACGATATCCGTATGTCTCAAAACCTCTTAACATTAACCGTTACGGCCGGTTAGTTGGAGGGTTCTCAATTTCTGTTCCTCTCGATGATCCATATGGCGGCCCTAATGACTCCGTGTACGAGCTGGACGGCGGGCTTTGGACGGCATGTACTGCATCTCGCGCTGCGATGGAACGACGCTTTAACAAGAACGAGTGGTGGGTAGTTCCCGAACGCAGTCAAAGTTCGGGTCGCTCAACTACACTGGGTCGATATTTTGGCGAGGACAATGTCAGTCATTCGACGTCATATGTTGACGACACTGGACTCGTCAAGTATATCACCGTTGACTACGGCCAAGACCTCATCTTTCTCGACCCCAGAGATATGGACTCAGTGAGCTGGTTCCAACTTTATGTTAGGGATCTTTGTGCTGAGGATCGCACTCCTCTGGTCGACTTTCCCCGTTATGACGACGATGGGCCGAGAGCGAGCTTCATTGGCCACGATATTGCCGTTGAATTTGATCCAAGGATGATGGATGAGGTTTCCGGCAAACAGGCCCACTACTGCCGAAAGGACCTAGGCCTGTCAATGTCACTGTATGACATGGTTGATGTTTTTCACGACCGTGCAAAGAGAAGATTTTGGTTCGTTGACTACAGGCTTCAACCACTTTCTGCTGCCTCTACCAAAATTCAGGGTCGAGAGAGATTCTACACTAGCAATGCGGTGCTTATAGAAGTTGACCCAAAGGACTTGAACTCATCTTGGATCACTGTTACTGAAAACGTCGAGCCTAATGTCAACAAGCAAACGGTTTTCGAATTTTTCCATGACTTGGGGGTCGGGAGGCTGCAAACACATTTCTCTGGCCGCCTGCGGGCCTTAGCGTACTATCCTCTATCTGAGGAGGCGAAACGGCCCCTAGTGCAGCTTCAGAGGGCTCAAGATCCATCGTGTCCGACTTGCTTTCCGAAGGAAGAACCAGTTCGGCATATAAGGCCGAGGCCGTGCACAGATCAGGAGCATAATAGCTTGGACGACAGTCGCTGAGAAATTTGAAGCTGTTTGATTAGTTATCGTTGTTAATACAATGGGGATTAGTTGTACATGCAGTCCAGCCCCCCTTTTTGGTGGGTGGGGTCTTAATATTTTGAACCCCCTCACTGTGGGAGATGGGGCATTCAAACATCCTACTCCTAGAGGAAGGTTTAGTTTCCTCCTCACGGCCTAATCTTCTTAAGCCCAGGCTCTCTTGGCCCTGTAGCCGCTTTCTAGGGTAATTGGTAAAGCCTTTGGGTACTGCGCTTATTACGGAATTCCGGCGAGCAATTGGTAGCTTGTGAGAGCTGCCATGTTTGATCCTCCAGTGCCCCTTGGTCCTCTAATGCTCTGCTTCCGTTCTTGGTTCTCTTTGTTGAAAGATTCCACCACGAATCGTTTCTCATCCATGTTCAGGGTCATTAACCCGAGTCCATCGGAAGTTTGGTCATACCTTCTCTTCTGTCGAATCATCTTGCGCCCATTAAACACCTTGCCCCAGCATCTAGCCTCCAAGCAGAATAATATCCTCCCAGGCTTTGGTTTCGGTGCTCGCGCAGATACAATCGCCGCCACACCACACCTGATAATTCCCTCGCCCCAGGTAGAACTGGGAAGTAGCTTCTTAGCCGTAGGTCAAAAAGGGAAGGTCCGTGAAAGCGGCTTCGGGCCAACCTCCAGGCCCCCCCGCACCTCCATGCCCCGGACCAAACAGCCCAAAAGTTGAGACGGGGACTTTCCATAGCAGGAAATTCCGCTTCCCCGTGCCGTAAGGATAAAAACTGGCATACTGGTACTGGAGCTTAAGGGCTGAAATTTGTCCAGTAGAAGGATCCTATCAGAGCATCTTTGTCTAGTCTTTGTCGTCCTCGACTCAAACAAGCTGTTCACCATGTCACCCAAAGTTCTCCACGTCGGCATCATCGGTGGTGGCGACGTCGCTCAGATCGTCCACCTTCCGACCTTCTTGTTCTTGTCGGACTTGTACAAGGTTGTCACCGTTTGTGACGTCTCGCAAAAGACAGCCAATCACTGTGCCACCAAATTTGGAGTCCCTCGTGCCACGACCAAACCCGCTGAAATCTTCGATGATGCTAGCATAGATGTGGTGGTAGTCTTGACTTCGGACGAGTACCACGCGCCCTACACTATCGCCGCCCTTCGAGCCGGCAAGCATGTCATGGTCGAAAAGCCAATCACTCTGAGCTTACAGGCGGCGCAAGAGATCATTGAGACGGAAGGGTCAGCGCCAAATGGAGCACGTGTCTTTGTTGGCTACATGCGACGTTATGCGCCTAGCCTGCAAGCGTTCAAGCGCGAGGTTGCGTCCATTGGCAGCATCAAGTACGCCCGTGTCCGAGACATAATTGGCCCCAATGCCTACTTTATAGGGCAGTCAGGCACTGAACCCAAGAAGTACCACGATGACATCCCCCTCGAGGCTTCGCAAGACCGATCCGCGCGGCTGTCGGCGTTGCTTGAACAGGCGTGGGGAACGCCGTTTGGGGATCTCAGCCCAGAGCAGATGGACTACTGTTGCCTTCTTGCCAACCTGGGAAGCCATGGCCTTAGTTTGATGAGAGAAGTACTTGGTGGGCTGCCAGAGCGAGTCCTAGCTTCCACTGATAATGCTCGATGGTATACAGCCATGTTTGAATACAAGAATCGAACAGACGCTCAGGATCGATTCACCTGCCTGTATGAGACGGGTATTGATCAGGTGCCGCGCTTTGACTCGCAGGTTGCTGTCTTTGGGGAGACGAAGAGCGTTTCAATTCGTTACGACACACCCTTTGTCAAGGGACTTGGTATTACTGTTGAGATTGACGAGCTCAATGAACACGGGGAAAAGTGTCATCGAACCCTGCAGACATCGTATGAAGATGCCTACACGGCCGAGCTCAGAGACTGGTACGAGTGTGTGGTGAGTGGTAAGGAGATCAAAACCACCGCCAAGGATGCTTTGGAGGATTTGAAGCTGTTCAAGATGATGATGGAAAAGTATCCGGAAGGGAAGAAGAAACCCAAGGGAGATGAAACCAGAAGCGCTACCTTCGTGCCATCGGGCCCATGAAAGTGCGTTGAATATGCACAGTGGACGGAGGAATTCTAGGTATGTCTTTGCATCAACAAGATCCTTGAGGGCGCTAGTCAATAGAGAAACCAAAGAGATATGTCGATACTTCGAGACCATCAAAAAGCATGACAGTTGGACGGTTGGACGGTTGGACGGACAACTCCACAACTCCACAACTGCTAAACACTCTTAGTCGGGTTTCCGACCAAGACTAAGTTGGCCTAGACCAGACAACGTCATAGCTCATGCCTCATGGATGCCCGCTAAAGCACCCCACGGGATCCCCAGCTTCCTCCGCATTCTTATCCCCCTTTGGACAATTTCCGCCCGACGGGCTTTCCGTTTCCAGACAACCTACGAGACTCAAGCCGGTCCACTGTGAATCTGTGATTAGCAATAAGTATGGATATTTACGTGAGCTTCCCCAGAAAGATTCCCCAGACTTCCCCAGATTCTTCTCTCTGTATCATATCTCGCCCCCTGCAGTCTTGTTGCATTCCCTTATTCTTCAAATCGCAACCGTCTTCAAGATGGGATTCTTTGACGCGTTCAAGTTCGACTGGAAATCCCACAAGTGGGCTCTCATCTACTGTTCCATTGCCGCTATCGGCGCGCTCTGCTACGGTTATGACAACACCTACTACAATGGCGTTCTTGCGATGCAAGAGTTCAAGAACGACTACGGTACACACTACGACGAGAACGGTAACAAGGCGCTGCCTTCGTCGTTCCAATCGCTCACGGCTTCGTCCATCTACATCGGGGACCTTTTTGGTGCAATCCTTGCCTCGCCCATCAATGATCGTTGGGGACGAAAGGCCGTGTTTTGGGTCGCCTCGTTCTTCATCCTTTTCGGTGGTATTGCGCAGGTTGCCGACACGAACCATGAATCTGTGATTGTGGTTGGGAGGATCTTAATTGGCCTCGGCGTTGGCCAGTTCACTGTTACGACGCTTCTTTACATGGGAGAAATCGCACCCACGGCGATTCGTGGACCGACCTTGATGATGTTCCAATGTGAGTAGCTTTGGTCTTCGCATGGAATAATATCTAACAACTGTTCTAGTCCTCCAGTCCTGGTCGCAACTCATTGCCTCAGCCATTACACAGGGCAGCGAAAACATCAAGAGCTCGCTCTCCTACAAACTTCCCATGGGTGGTCTTATTATCCTCCCGCTGATGATGTTCGCCGGTCTTCCTTTCATCCCAGAAAGTCCTGTCTGGTACCTCTTTAAGGGCCGACGGAGCGAAGCCGAAAACGCCCTTCGAAAGATCAACCGAAGCCAGACCGAGTATGACCCGACGAATGATATGCAGACGCTGGAAGAGACGGAGCGTGTTGAAGAACAGCATACTGAAGAGTCGTCCTGGAAGTCGCTTGTCATGGATCCCATTGAGCGACGCAAGGTCATTTACTCAGCCGGCGCCCTGTTCAGTCAGCAAATCTGTGGTGTGCTGTTCTTCTACGTCTACGGTGTTGTCTTTGCTCAAGAGATTGGCATCAAGGATCCGTTCCTTATTCAGCTGATCACCAATATCCTGCAGATCTTTGCGGTGGGAGCATCCGTCATCACTGGAAACAAGATCCGACGACGAACTAATCTGTTGGTGACGAACTTCATGATGCTTGTGGCATTCATCGTGATTGGAGGCATTGGAACGCAAAAGACTCTGACGACGGCCTCTCAATATGTTATTGTCGTCTTCTCGTACATGTTTGTTGTCGGTAAGGCGCGCTTCCTAGATTTTAACACGAGTAGCTTTCGCTGACCTGCTGTTAGGATTCAACTTTGGACCTGGGCCCTTGGCTTATACCGTTGCACGAGAGATGGCGGTTGGCATCAACCAGAGCAAGATCATGTCCACGTCCATCGTCGTCTTTTATTTTGCGACCTGGCTCGTCTCCTTCACGGCGCCCTACATGTACTACGATGGTGGTCTCGGCCCCATGGTCGGCTTTGTGTACGCTGGAACGACTGGCATCGCCCTCATCTGGACTTGGTTCTGCGTCGGAGAGACCACGGGACGAACCAACCTCGAGATTTCGCTCTTCTTCACCGAAAGTATTCCGGTGCGTGAGTGGCGAACCCACGTATTCAACTCTTCCCACACGTCTGAGGACTTGGAGAAGAGCGCTGGTAGCTTCGAGCAGGGAAAAGGAACGGCCGCCCACGTGGATGTTGCGCCTTGAACACCGAGATGTCTGCCACGGTGGTAGTCGATTGATATCACGCGGGTAGATAGTCTCGTATCGCTGTATCGCTATAGCGACACAAGTATCTTGCCTTTCTCTTCCAAATTTCCTTGTCCGTAGCTCGGGTGACTGCTGTTCTTCTTCTGCCTTGAGGAGGTCGCGATATAGAGACAAATAATCTTGTCCAACACGCGCCACGTTCGCCTTTCCGCACTTGGATTGATATGTAGGAGTTTCCAAACGCCTGGACCGCAGCCAAATTGGATGAGATATACCAATCAGAGAGAATAGCGAGAGTACATTTAGAACGAATTATTCAACGCCTACGGTCATGACAGTTAGGCGAGGCAGCGATATCGACCAGGAGACGAGCGTGATCTATAAAACCACAAATTACAGAGGGAACACATTAACCGAGAGATCAATCATGTCGACCGACATGTCAATCAGACTGCCTGGCCTGTCAGGGCTGTCGGCAGGGACGCCTGAGAGCAAAAAGTGAGGCTTGGAGCCCTCTTACGGAGAGCAGTGGCAATAAGAAGAGGCCCAATGGATGGAGTCAGACCTCTCATGGCTGTCGTGTTTGCAAGGTTGCGATTTGTAAGGACCAAAATTGTTGGGACTTCTATCACCACCTAATTTAGCAGAGGAAGTAAGTATCCTTTATTTGACGCCTTCTGATTGGACTAGACCCCTCATCATGACATCTTCGGAGAGCTTCGCGCACTCAGGAGATAGTAGGTGTTATCATAGCAATAAAAAAGAGCGCCAATAGCAGCAATAGAACAATAAATAATAGCCCGCGTATGGGCTTTCTAATCAAATCTGAAACTGCCGAGGAACCCCATCTTGAAAGAAATTGGCGGTTGTCTCAGAAATCTGAACAAGGTGACTAGGGAACCGAGAGGGGAAATTTTGGGGCTAAATCGAGAGGAATTCTGGGACAGATATTGGAGACATCTAGGGAAAATCTGGGGGTCGGAAATGGGAATTCGTGCGGAGTTCTCATCTTCACTAAGTCAGCGATCCATGTTAAGCTTGTCCAGCAGTATGCTACGGCGGGACTTCCAAAAGAAGAAGGACCGCGAAGGGAGTTATCCCAATGTGGAATAAACGCGGTGAGCTAGGGCTTTCACTTAACAGGCTTAGAGCAATCTGATGAAATAGAATACGAGGTACTTAGGTCCTCGCCTAAATTGTATGCTTACAGAAGTCTTCACATTCCTGGTCGAGAGAAACCACAGTGTTACAGACCTTTTTATGCAGACTACGGCTACTTCTCGAATCCAGATGTTCTCCTACCAGCTGTGGTGTATTTGAATAGTTTTCCATCCCCTACGCTAGTTTGCGTTTGCGGAATTTGAGAGAGTGCATCGAGGTACGACATCTAGGCGAAACTAGAGTTCCCGTCAAGGGTAAGAACCTACGGTAGCCAGCTAGGAATGACTTATCGAGATAGTAATCGCGATGATATCATACATTTCTCCAGATGGCCGTGCATACTCTATCGGATATTGGAACAAACACTCTCTTGGTTCAATGTCATTCTTAAGAGCACAGACGTGATTATGCGCTAATTAGAGAGCTATACTAGACGTCCTGATGGGTGCAAGCCAATGTTGCTCCTTCGCTATCACCACTTTTTAATACCAATTCAAGCTTCACATCGTTAGTAGGGTTCTCTCTTCTTTCATGCTTTATGACTTACCAGTTCCAGATCAGCGAGAGCAGCTTCAGGCTCCTGTTCCTTGAGAACTTTGCCCTGGACAAGTGCCTGCCCCCAAGCGCGAATTTCTGGAGGTACTCCTGTTCTTTCGTTTGGGATAGTCTTCTGAAACACTTCGCCATGCTTTGATACTGTAACCTCAGAGCCGCCTCCGTGACCATTGATCCTAATCCAGCCGTGCTCACATTCGACTAGCCACTCGTCGGCAACGGTAGTACTTCCCACTGAGAGCTGGAACGTGCCTACTGCACCAGACACTGTTTTAAATAGGGCATGCGCAGTATCAACTGGTGGAAGATAGCCTTGTAACATAGTTGTGAAAGCAGTGACTTGGCTCACTTGGTTACCAGGCTGAACGGATAAGAGTTGACGAATACCAGCCATGTAATGGACACCTCCGTCGAGTAAGAATCCGCCTTGGTGAGTGGGTTCTTTTCGCCATTGGGTTTCTTTGTGGTACGTTAGTTATTAACTGCTACTAAGGAATGTCAAGAAACACAAGCTTACGGTGAAACTTTCCATCTGGTTGAACTAGGGAATGCTGTTTCCCGTGAAACGCTCGAATTCTTCCAAGTGACTCCAACTGATTTGCTGCGTACTTGTAGCTCTCAAGGAAACGCCAATTCTCAGCAACGCACCACGATGGGCCCCTCACCTCAGTGCGATACCAACCGATGAGATCAACGGCATCCTTGACATTCTCGCAGACGGGCTTTTCAGACAAAACGTGCTTGCCTGCTATGAGTGCTTGGCGGATATACTCCGCCTGGTTTTTTATTGGCAAGCTATGGAATAAATCATTAACATCTCTAGACATCATTTACAACGAGCGGGACTATACTCACGAAATGAGCACGGCGTGGACATCAGACCTTTCGAGTAGTTTGTCGAACCCGTTATTGTCTTCGTCCGTATGTATGTAGAGATCGTGAGCCACAGCAGCCGCGATAGAGTGTGCGGACTTCCTAGATCGAGAATAGACGGCTTTCAATACTAACTCCCGACATGCTAGTATGGCAGGCTACAAAACAACACAGTCAGCTCCACAATATACTCGAACAGGGATGGGGGAGCGCTCAGTGCGAGATTACCAAGTGCTCTTCCCTAGCCCAGATACCTAAATGCTTATCGTTAGTCTTCGTGTAAATTACATTGAGCTCAGGAACGTTTCAACATACCCCCTCCAATTAAAGCAACGTTGACTGCCATTTCCAATGTCGAAAGAAGTAGTAATGGAGTATAAATCGAAACTCGCACAGTTGTTCTGGTTCTACCCTCCTTGACTAGTAAGGCAGTGAAGGTAATAAAATCAGCTTAAGTACATGCTTATGAGCAATAGGGGGGTAAAGTCCACTCCGATACCAGCGAACCCCTCATCTAGATGCGGAACCTTTCCTTATTCAACAATCCCCGCCTCCGCAGGCGGGATACCCTTTTCCAGAGCGCGTGACTGAATTTCTAACCTAGGAATACAACCAGGTTAGTATGAGTTAACTGAAGTCTTGCATGCAGCCGTAGAGCACTTAAAAAAGGCTGTGCATAAGATGCGAAGAGATTTCCGAGTGTATCTTCGTCGCCGACTCCGTAGTATTGGCCGATACTTGTTCCAGTGCTGCTCGCTGAGAGAGGTCTATTCTCGAGTAACGGCGGGCTAAACCTGGCTTGTCGGCTCTGCCGCTATCGTTTTCGGGGGCGCAATGGATCGCTAGGACTAGGACTAGGACTACAGGTTCAGCGTCTTGGATTGCTCTCTGAGTTGGAAGCTTGATCGCGTCGCGTGTCATGCCCACGTATCAATTCGCCATGCGCCCCTATCAATTGCCATTGTAGAAGGCATTCAAGGAGAGCTTACTGCCTCCTTGAGGACTGCGCAAGACAAGAAACATGTCCCTCAGTGATAGAGGCCAGTTACTATTGAGTTTTTGCAAATCAGGTTAGGTGACCACGAGAATCAGGTTGAAATACCGGTAGCTCCCTGCTTCAGGAGAGTTGATTCGAGGATTATAACTCTTCACCTAATAGCCACAGAAACGGCATGAACGGGACCAATGGAACTAATTATGCTGAATTTATATGCTCAACAGTCAAAATTCGTGTACACAGGTAGGGTGAAGCCTTTTGGCTACAAATAATCAAGATGCCGTGTCCCTTAATTGCCCAACACCTCATTTCCGTATTGTAGAGCCTTTGCTTCACCCTCACTTCCAGCTGCCTCGACATCGAACGGCGCAAATCCCATGGCACGCAGTCCATCTGTTCCGGCCATAGCCTCGAAGTCGTTAAAACCAGGACGACCGACGTGATGGCTCTCGCCCTGTCCACCAGGGAAGTCTGAAGGAGGGACACCTTCCAGGAAGGACTGACGCTGTTGTTTTATATAATTGATGTTGAGCTCGGTGGTTGGGCACGCAGGTATGTACATCACACTCGAGTCTCCCTTGCCAGCGTGAATCTTATCCACCGCATGAATCGTATCGCAGTGCCAGGCCACGTAGTCACCAGGCGCAATCTTAGGAACGTGAACCATGGTATGGGGGAGGTTGAGGTGTGGGTGCCAGTCGGGCTTGAGTTCTTGGCCGTGTCCGGGCCAAGCGCCGTGCAAGGCCGACGAAATAGGCTCGTCTTCCAAGACCCAATTAGCAGGCTCCAAGTAATCCGACTGGAACATCTCGTCCGTGGACAGGATGGGAGCGGACTTGGGAGTGAAGAAAGGCCGGAGGAGATAATAGGCCGTGGATAGAGAAAGGAGGGGGTTGACAAGCAACGTTCCTTCCCTGGGGCCGGTGTGTGACATGCTCAACCATGCCTGGAACATGCGGAACATGGAACAGGCACCGGTGCCATTGTAGAGGTCTTGGGTGGCCTTCAAGCGGGTGCTCAGCTCCCAAGGGTCAAACTCTTCCCATCGACCCTCAAATATCTTGTCATACACTCCGCCCTTGCCGTAGCCCTCCTTTTCCCAGCGCTCGACGCTTCCTCCATCAACATGAGGTCCCAGCGCAAAGCCAGCGTCGCCAGGTGTTCGAATGCGTAGTCGATCGGCGTATGTCAAGGGCTGGTTGGTGGAGCAAGTGGCAAAAGGGTCCCGAGAGTGGTAGTAGGACATGAGAAACTGCTGAGCCTTGAGCATATTGGGATGGCTGCGGGCCGCAAGCTGCGGCCTGGACCAGTACAGCTCATACACTTGTGGATCATGGGGTGGAAAGGCTATAGAGGCTCATGGATTAGGGTTTGATCATATCTGCCAAGAGTGTAGAGTCAACGTACCTCTGGTAGATGGGTTGGCGGCAATGTAAGCTTCTACATCCTCTTTGTAGGCACGGGCTTCTTTCTCGGGAATGACCTGGCGCACTACTGCAATACCTCTTTTCCGAATCTCAGAGGCGAACTCGGCTGATGGGTTGTCGAGGCCCGTGAATTGGATCTCAGGTATGCAGGCCGAGCCTTCTGCTTTGACAATCTCGGTCTCCTCTCGCAATTGAGTTAAGAGTCGACTCCAGCTAGCATGCAGAGCATCCTTGTTCTGGGCTAGACTGCGCTTCACTTCAGCGAACCTCGGAGGCAGAGGCTCATCATCGCCGCCAGATAGTGACCTAAAGACCGAAGAGATATCACCCTCCTTCTTCGAAGTAGTCTCTAGCGTCGCGGCGCATCGGCGTTGGGATGCGCAATTTCTGATAAGGGTTGAAGCCCTGTTGCAGGTTCTGGCGGTTCGAAGCATGATGGAAGATTGGGGAGTCGAGACAAATGTGTGCAGCGTTAGTCTGACAAGATTTGCTATTAAGTCTCGTTCAGTTTGACGGCTCCTCAAGCTCGAGACCCGTTGATCATGGACGTGACCTCATCTTCTTCATGGGGAGAATTGCGGGAATGCCTAAAAGAGAAATGGGAGGGTCTGTTTTGGGAAAGTCGCGAAGAGAGGAAATTTCCAGATACAGAAATCTCGTTTTACGGAGCCGAGACGGCCCCACTTCATCTCCACATTTATCCGTAAGCCCGGAGTCTGTTCTCCGACGTTCAAGCCTTGAAACCCACTACTGCGTGTTGTCAAGACTGATTGGGCTCAAAGAAATCCGTTACCGGCAAGCCAATCTTCTGTGAGACCAGGCACGGTCGGGTCAAGATTAGCTGAAAAAACGGCATCAATTCGTCCGAGATCAAAACTGGGGTCGAAATCGTTAAATATCCCAGCTTCACCGCTAAAGTCCTGAAAGGAAGAGGGGTCGAAGGCGAATGGCCGATCTTTGACAGATGACGAGGGTTGTGTGATGTTCTCCGCGGAACCCATATCGGTGCGAGCAAGTGAGGGATGGCCTACCTCGTGGGAACCGCTGGAACCGTTCAGCCCCTCGATGACTTCGTTTCCTGCAACGTCCATGGATCTGCCGTACTTATTTATCTCCGATGTGACCCGGTCAACCTCCTGCATAGTATTCGTGGCTAGCTTGGCAATAGCTCGAGCTGACAGAAAGGTCTTGCTGAGTTCGTCTAGCAATTCGCAGCTGCTGTGGAACAAGACGTATGCGCGCTTGCGATTGTACGGAAGCAGACTGTTGCGGAGGGTCTGGTATGCAACGGAGGCTGCCATAGAAACAGAGTAGGGGAGGGTTGGCCAATAGGTGATGGTCGACTTGAACTCCTCGGACGCGATTGACACCAGACTGGTAGCGCAGAACCATTGTAGTTCAGAGCTCGATGTCCGGTTGCCGTCCTTTCGTCCTGGTGGTCTGCTTCTGAGGATAACAACGGACAAGTAGAACATTTCAAGGGATGCTGCAGCGTTCGGCGGTCAGTAAAAAACACAGAAAGCTAGTCAAAAAAGAATAGAACATACCGAGAAGTCCATTCCCAATATTCAACGCCCCAGTTGCCTCAACAAGACCCTCGAATGTCTGGCTGTCATTGCTGAAAGCCTGCTCCGGAAACGTAGCATGAGGGCGATATAGGAATATGGTTTCATCCAGAAACTGGGCAATACGAATCATCAATTTGAATGAAGGTGTCTGTGATTCGAAGGAATCCATCACTCTTTTGTCCATGTCTTGTTTGTGGATCAGAATGGGTCTCCCGTTGGTTGCCGCGTTGAGTCTGTCCAGGACCCAGACACACCAGAAGATGCGACGAGACTTCTCCCCTCCTACGCTGTCTTGAGGCCAGCCAACGTGGAGTCCTAGTGTCTGCGAGTGGTGGACAGCCTGGGAGCAGAAGTACGTTGACAGCTCGCTGCAACCAGGCCTGTCCACGTACATGGCCATCAGGGCGCATACCTGCAGCAGAACCATCTTATCGCTGATGAAGCCCAAGTTCAAAGACTGATTGACCGCTGCCGCGATGCGAGCCCGGAAGTCGATAGGCGATAGCACTCTCTCGGTGAATGGCAATCGTAGGTGTTTCTTTAGAGAGGGGTCCAGGGAAGCAACAAGGCAAATGCACTGCTTCAAAGCCACAGATTCCATGATGCCCAACTCCTCAATCGCGTCTCCCCGCAGAACGGGAAATATTGGATCAATTTTGGCAAAGAACAGGTCTGACAATAATCCAAATTCGTATGGTGGTGGCAGTGTCGAAATGCATTCTTGACGCAGTGATGGCATTAAAGCCTGAAGATTAGGGAGATTGGATGGGTGAGGAATCGAGAAATGATTGGCGGTGCTTGGGTCATGGCCATTCGAGACGCCAGCCTGCGAGTCTTCGGGTTTCTGGCCTAGCCAAACGCCCACATAATCGTGCCTGGACACATTGCGGCTGCCATTGAGTCTCTCAGCTTGAGAGGTGGCAAGAAAAGAGGCCTCTGGGCTCAGATCACCCACGAATCTGAGATACGCGTCTTTTGAGGCATTCTGTAGCTGCGGTCGTCCAGCTGGCGATGCTTCAGATTGCCCATGCGATGCCACCTCATCCACTGAAATGTGAATAGTTGGTGAGTTTGACTGGCCAGTCGATTCTGGTTGTTGATTCACGGACTCGACTCGGGTGTCCGCCAGGGCCTGAACCTGGGACTCTGGTAGAGGCGAGTCGGGTGCAGCTTCTGAAGTTCCAGATGTCCCGAAGCCTGTATGATCGCAACGTCGCTGTTGTGTGTATCAGTATCAATAATAAACGCCCAAAATCCATCGAAATTGCTCACATGGCGCTTTTTACATTGATCGCAAGACCTGGGCGTCCTCTTGCGCTTCGCCCCCACGCCTCCAACGTCATCCGTCACGAATCGGAACATGGTGCCAATATGCAGACCATTGCCTCGCCCGTCTGCAAGCCGAATGCGACCAAGTTTGACAGCATAGTCTCAGAGTCGTTGTATGAAAGTCGGTTCTCTCCAGACCTGGATCAAGATCGTGGGGGTGGCGTGTGGGAGGACAGAGTTTTAGACAGCAAAGACGCGCTTGGACGTGGATAAGATTTGAGTTTTCCACGTGATAAGATCAGTGCGATCTAACTAGTTAGCATAAAAAATTCGGGCATATCTATAATTATCATAAAGAGTCTCTAGGGTATGTATTATCTATGCTATGGTTTTATTAATAAATATAAATATTTTAATTAAAGAGTTATAACGTACTTGATAAGCAAGTGAAACAGACAAGCAAGTGAAACAACATACTGTGCACTAAGAATTTACTAAGAATTAACCTACCCTAGATAACCTAACTTTCTATATAAAATAGTAAGAAACTTATAAAAAGTATTTTTATAATCCTAGATTTATAAATAATCTAAAAAGAATTTTTATATATTTTTAAAAAAATTCCTTATAGAGATATAGCTAGACATACAGTGTGAATATAGTTTTTATATACTACCTTATAAGGAGTTTAATTAGATTTTTTTCAAGATAAATATTAGATAATATATTACGTAATAAGTATAACTTTAAGTTTTTACTTATTTTAAGCTATATTTTAAATTTTTAGGGTTTTTTAAATTTCCTCTTTTAAGGTAGATATACCTCTGTTTCACTTGCTTGTATGTTTCACTTACTTATCACGTACGTTAACTTTTTTTAAAATATTTTATAATTTAGAAATAAAAAATTACTTATTAATTTTTTTTTTCTTTTTATTCTTAAGGTATAATAAGATAAGTAGTATAATAAAATAAATTAATATATATAACATGTCAACTCGCTTATCGCCAAGGTCCAGAAGAGGCGGCGGTTCTTACCCTTCAGACCAACTTGAAGGCCTTCCAATTATCGACTTCGTTCCAAAGATCCTTGGCCTTTTTAATTAATTTGCCTGTCGTTGTCAACTTTGCCAAACACCAGATGAAAAGCCTTTACCGTATGTCTAAGCATGCGACTGACATCGTTCTCATACTGGAAGTGTAATCCACAGTCGCGCCAACGGGCGGGAGGGTTGTATCTCAAGGAGGCACCAGAAACGCAGTGAAGAGGGAGAGGTTTCACTGGCGGCGACAATGGTGACTTGGCAACATCCGAGTGAAGGAGGGAAAGAGATAAACAGAGTCAAAGGAGAGGGGAGTGCACTTTCAACTGTCACTTTTCACCTTTCGCTTTCGCTTTCGCTTTCGCTTTCGGCGTCCGCAGTGAGCCGAAAGCCCAGTCCGCTCCGCACGTCAGATCTCCTAAGCCAAAGTCTACCTTGGCCCTTCTCCCAATCAACATCGGGTTATTGTATTTTACGGTTACTAGTCAAGGCAATGACTCGTCTTGTAGGTTTCATGGCGGGAGGACCCTAAAGCGAAATGACACTGATACTTCTGGAGGAACTCAGTTTGTCCGTCTCCAGCGGGCCGCAGGGGGAGCGGAGTTCCAGGTCGAGTTTACACTTGATAGCGAAGAAGCGGAAAGGCCTAATAGGTGACTAGGGGGCCTTGTAGCAACAGGGTACTCCCCCGGAGTATCTAAGTCAGGCACCTCATACCTCCCCTATCCGGTAACTACTCTACCTTGCAAGTACAAGTCCGAACTCCGCTCCGCAACGCGGGGTATCTATAATCGAACTATTAAACTTCGTATCCGGTTTCTTTTATTATAAATCCCAACGTTGATCTTTCGAGAGCTTGATAAGTAGTGATTATATATAAGGACGTCTTCTTGCCAATAGTGACATATTTGTCAAAGCAAGTCCTAAGCCAGGAGGACATTTTATAGCCCCAACAACTTTCAGGCATTTACGATGAAGGTCGCTATTGCTGGCGGCGCTGGGGAGACCGGTAACTGCATTGTTGATGCTCTCCTCCAGTCTAACATCCCGGAACTGGTGCAGCCCCCGCCCTTTGCATTATTCCATTTATTCTACCTCTCTTTTGCTCTAACCTTTGTTTCGTCTAGGTTATTACCGCCCTAATCCGCCCTGCTTCCCTTGAAAAGCCTGAGGTTGAGAATATCAGGGAAAAGGGTGTCAAGACTGTTGCTGCCGACCTGGCTGGCCCTGAAGACGAACTTGTGAATGTTCTTAGTGGCACGGATGTCTTGATTTCGGCCATCTCTGTGCCCGGACTACCGGACCAAATCCACCTTGCAAATGCGGCCAAATTAGCAGGAGTGAAGCGGTTTGTTCCCTGTTTTTTCGCTACAGTTGCACCTGCCAAGGGCGTCATGGCTATTCGATACTTGGTAAGGTTATTGACCAGTGAGACTACTAAGTTGACAAGGATTTGAGAACTAACTAAAAATTAGAAAGAGGAAACCCTGTTACACGTGAAGAAAATTCATCTTCCTTACACTGTCATCGATGTTGGCTGGTGGTATCAGCTCAGCCTTCCTCGCCTTCCCTCCGGAAACATCGACTATGCTGTAACCATGCCGGTAGAATATATCGCTGGAGACGGAAATACTCCTTCCGCCCTCACAGATATGAGGGACGTTGGTAATTATACTGCACGCATCATACAGGACCCAAGGACTTTAAACAAAATGGTTTTTGCGTATGGCGACGTTCTCTCACAGAACCAGGTCTTTAAACTGTTGGAGGACCTTAGTGAAGAGAAGCTTGAGCGACGCTACGTAAGTGATTTATTAATATTCTTGATGGGGGATCTGTCTGACCACCTTCCCTAGAGGTCTGCGGAAGACCTGAAAGTTGCCATTTCGAAGCCGCTGCCTGAAGACTGGTTTTACAATGCTATCGATCATCGGGAGACTATTGTATCTCAGTATTGGAGTTCTATGGGTGTTCGCGGAGACAATACGCCAGAAATTGCTGAGTTTCTCGGATACCTTGATTGTAAGAAACTATACCCAGATTTCGAGGCAATCACGTTCGAGGCATGCTGCAAAGAAATCCTCGAAGGGAAGGCTGCCGGGCCATATGCGAATAGGTGGTAGGCTCTTTTTCTTGAGCACCAATCAGAGTTTGGAAGAGATATGAGGGAGTGGTAGAGCACGAGGACTTTTCGTAAATCGGTCCCATTCTGTAGTCGTTCTCCTTGGGACGTGGATGTGAAACTCGTTAGATACACTGTTAGAGACTCAACACATCATTCATTTCATCGCATCATCTCACATGAAAAGAGCTCTCAATCAATCGGGTTACTCCACGGAAGTGGTGGAGAAGAATTCCCATCTCTTAGCAACCATATCACAGCCCTTGTGGCCTGGCCTGTATGTAGATATTCGCTGTGCCCACCACTCTCTGGTGCCCAACTCAGCAACCCACCACCCAGAACCACCACAGGCTCTCTCGATCATCAACCAGACTCCCACATTGCCTACTACTAATCAACGATGGCCAACTGGCTAGTGAGAAATCCCCGATGTGGCGGTCCCCACAGACTCGTCAGCAGACTGGAGTTTCTCGACACCCTTCGTGGGATCCCCCCGCAGGGCCCCGCAAGCCGCATTCTCGGTGGCGGTTGAGAAAGTCAGTCGTTGTATGCTTGGGGGTTACAGAATGAGATATAAGACTGGCGGAAGGTCTCGTTCTCGTACAAACCCGGACAAATCAGTCCGGTCACGTTCACATCGTTCCATCTTTTTGCCATTATCATCCACGGCTCACAATGGCTCTCTCCAGCTACCTGAAGCAGACCGAGTTGTCCAAAGATTTTCTGTATATCTATGGTCTGCTAGCCCTACTGGCATCACCTCTCATCTGGCTCGCAGCAGACTATGTACGCATCCTTCGTCTAAGGCAAAAGATGCCACCAGGGCCCTTTCCGCTGCCTCTGGTGGGTAACTTCTTCCAGCTTCCAAAGCATCAACCATGGATCGAGTGGGAGACATGGTCGGACACCTATAAGAGTTCCATGATCACAATCTGGAATGGCCGTCGACCTGTCATCATTTGCAATGACATCTGGTCAATCTCAGAGTTGCTGGACAAGCGTGCCGCCATCTACTCTTCCGGGCCACATCATGTCGTCATGGGAGACATGATGAACATGTCGGAGACGAACCAGGTCTGCCAGAAATACGGTGATTCATGGAGGCTTCACAGACGCCTCATGGTATGTTTCTCCCTAGACCCCCCTGGTGCCTCTTTGCCTTCTAAGCCTCGTATAGCATACCATTGTCGGGTCCCAATCAGTGCGAAACCATCGCTCCCATCAGTCCAACGAGTCCAAGGTGTTGCTTCGAGACATGTTGCTCAGCCCAGACGACTTTGACATGTCCATCGAGCGATACTCGTGCTCAGTCGTTTCCATCCTCGGATGGGGTCGTCGCATCGATCGGATTAACGACACGGTCGCACAGGTAGCTCTGAGCTTCATGGAGGGCGTAAACTTTGTCGTCCCCGGCCTCTACATCATGGAAGCAGTTCCCTGGCTCGCCAAGCTGCCAGGGTGGCTGTATCCTCTGCCTTCTATCATCCTCAAGAGCTCCAAGCATATGCAGAGGTACTTTGCAGCCTTGGCCAAGGAGGCAGCTGCCAACTCCACCGAGGACAACTTCTCAAAGAGTTTGCTGGTTGCCCAACGGGAGCACAGCATCAGCGACGAGGATATCAGTTCTCTCACAGCCAACATGATCGGCGGTGGCGTTGATACCACTACAAGCTCCACGCTAACCCTTATCCTGGCCATGTGCGTGTTCCCCGGAGTGCAGCGCAAAGCGCAAGAGGAGCTGGATCGCGTCGTGGGCCAAGACCGCTATCCCGAGTGGACGGATGAGGAGAACCTACCTTATATCCGTGCTGTGGTGAGCGACGCTCCGCTGGCGTACTGTCACTATTCTCGGCGGTATTCCTCACGCGCCCATCCGCGATGATGAATACAACGGCTACTTCATTCCAAAGGACACCGCTATCACTGGCAACCTGTGGGCTATACACAGAAACCCGCGGGAGTTCCCACGGCCAGACGTCTTCAGACCAGAGAGGTTTCTGGATGGGCTGGAGAGGCCATATCCTAACAAGAAGGGCCACAATGCCTTTGGGTGGGGACGGCGTCAGTGCAGCGGCCAACCGCTGGCCGAGCAGGGACTATTCATCACCATTGCACGCATGATTTGGGCATTCAATATGCAACCTGGCTTGGACGAGAACGTAAGTTTGCTCGAGAGCTATCACCCATGCATCTATAGTCACACTAATGAGTTTTCAGAATCGTCCAGTGAAGCTCGACATCTTCGCCCATTCGGACTGCGAGAATATGCGCCCTGAGAAGTTCAAGGCCCGCTTCACCCCGAGAACGCAACAAATCAAGGACTTGATCCTTCGCGAGGCTGCTGAAGCACGAGAGCTCTTGAGGCCGCTTGATGGTGAAACAGCAATAACCATGGCGAGCGTTGCCTGAGAGGTGTAGGTTGTTTCAAACGTACTTCGTTTCCTTGACAGGAGTGACGCAGAGACGGATGCCATCAGACGATGTGATGGTTTATGGAATGTCGGGATTTTCAGGCTCGATTTTCATGTTTTCTTAGTCAAACCTAGATACACAGAATCTAGACCCTAATAGCATGGTAGAGAAACTATTTCCGGATTGCAATGGTTAATATTCGATGCTAAGGATATAATCTTACGACCTCAAGTCTTGAATTATTACATACCGACAGAATTTGCATCCATATTGGCTGTCTAGCTAGATAAAGGCTTGGGAAGAGATGAAAACCTCTTCGATCTTCGGGCTCAGTTAACCCATCGAGGGCCGGGCTGCAACTATAATAAAGAACAGATCTTCAACTGAAAACCCCTTCAATGAGTACCATACATAAACTTTGCACCAGTCTTCAACTACAACGAACATATTGAGAAAGTCCAAAATTCCCGGTAACTCCTTGACGGCTGTTTGGCTCCCTATCATCCCTTCAGATGGAGTGGTGAGGGAAACTCGTCTCGACGACGCTGCCAGCGTGGTGTGTTTCTCTTGGCTAGCCTTGACAGAAGCGTCGAATGGTCAGACGGCAGGCAGAAGGATGCAGCTAGTCTCGCTAGGAGGGAGCCAAGCGGTCCAAACTAATTGCATTTGGCATGTCTGGCACCAGCAGAACCCCACAAGACACATCACGCATCGCTTCAACAACACCTGACTGGGCCTGCTGTCAAGCTTCGAGATAACCTGGCGACGCTTTGCACCACAGCAGGGCGCAAAAAGCCTGAAGACCTCTCCGGGCCCATCCGTAGGCCACGTTCCACACAAGGAACCCCTCCTGTGATAACCTCCCCAATTCAGTGCTGACTAAAGGCAAGCGCTGTACTCATGCCGATACAAGGATAATGGTTGTAGACAGTCATGGATGCGTGTGGGGAATCGTGGGGCCCCGCAAGATGGGATGGGATCTTGTCCGAGTGTGCCGTGGATGTGGGGAAGCTTCGAAACAACGCCTATTAACTAACCAAGTTAGTTAGCTTGACGCAGTTCACGTATGAGCAGCTGGTCATGCGGGACAGGAAGCTGTGGTTAGAGGCTTTGATATCTGCCCTCCCCACCACCGAAGAAAATCACTCGGCCTTGCTTCTCACATTTACACCGTGAAGTTCATCAATATGTCTTCTCAAGACCAAGACAAATCAGGAAGGCCTGGGAGAAAGACACGCAATCGAGCGTCCAAGGCGTGTCTCGTCTGTCGGCGACGCAAAGTCAGATGCAACGTCTCCATCGTCGGAAAGCCGTGCCTGAATTGTGCTTTAGACAATGAGGCCTGTCATATTCCAGAAAAAGAATCTTACCGGTATGTTTCACACGCATGCTGTTGGCCTGAAAGCTGATGGACAGTTTTGCACCCCCAAAAAGGCGTGTTTCCAAGACGAGCGAACCTGCGACCTTCAAGATTATTCGGGAGAACGAGAACCCCGGAAACCAGCCAAGTAATAGTCAGCCGCCTGACTATGACGCCAATTCAACTCATGATCCTCAGACAACAAGCACGTCCCAGCATATCGATGACAGCGCGAGCATGGCTTCCTGTGAAGATAATGTCAAGTATGGGAAGCCCCCTCAAGGTATGACCCGTTCAGATATACCCACCTCTCTGTTACGATATCCAACATGTCACGCAGGTGATTCGTACGTCTTCACACCGCCTCCACGTCAATTTGACGACTCTGGTCCCTTTGGACAGAGCACCCCTCAAAGGAGGGTATTTGCTGCCGAGGTTCCGTACTCAGCGTACTCATTTGTGGTCGTCTCAAACCTACCAGACATGCTGCCAGAAGACATCAACTTCCTCGAACTCAAGGGATGTCTACGGATCCCTGCGCGGAAGCATCTCGACGAATTCGTCAAGCAGTACTTTCGATACGTTCACCCTTTCCTACCGCTCATCAACGAGGCCGTCTTTTGGGAGATGTACTACGGCACCAGCCAAGGATTGGGCCCCAAGATGCCACTGCTGGTTTTCCAGTCCATGATATTCGCGGCCAGCGCCCACGTCTCCTCCGAGACCCTCGAGAGCCTGGGCTTCTCGAGCACCCGTGTCGCCCGGCGTATCCTGTACCAGCGAGCTAAAGTCCTCTACGATCTCGAGTCCGAGTCATCACGTCTCCATATCGCGCAAGCGGCACTGCTTATATCCTACTGGTCTCCACCGTTCGCCAAGGCGGCCAGCAGGCCAAACACCACGTGGCTTAGTATCGCCATCGAAAACGCAAAGTCTGTCAAAGCCCACCTGGCCGGGCTCGATTCTGCCGTCATAAAGGATGAGTCCCTAGAGCAGAGGCGCTGCTTACTGAAGCGTCTCTGGGGTTGTTGTATCGTTCGAGACAGTACCTTGTCCATCGCCCTGAGGCGAAGCTGCCAGATCGCAGCAGCAGACCGCGACGCCGAGGTCAAGCTCGCCCTCAAGTATGCGGATCTTGAGACGGAACTGTACCAATCTGAAGTGTACGATGCGCCCACCAAGAAGTATCTTATCATGGCCTTCCTCCACCTGGCCGAGTTGTGCCGCAGGATGGCGCATGTTTCGAAGCTGCTGTTCCCATTTGAGAATGGCGCTCCTGAAGACGCTATTCTCGCCTCTACGACGGATGATAAGCAAATAATAGGAACGTTCAAATATTTCTTGTCGGGGTGGTGCGACACGGCCAAGTTGTGGCTCCAGTGCCCCAGTCCGGCTGATAAACCAAAGCCGGTGAACAGTGAGTTGTCGCATTCTTCAGTGACACTCTTTACCAACTTGATGTACATTTACTACTAGTATGTTGATCTTACAGCTCATGTAAGCACAGAAAGACCCTGACAGCTGACTTTGACGAAAGCTCCCTGAGAATTGCCTTGGCCAACCGCCAGCTGCTAGCTTTTGCAGAAACGCAAACTCCTCATAGCAAACTGCCTGATACACACAAAAATAGAGCAGATATCCAGAGCGCACAAACTGGGATCAGCTGGTGCATAAAGACACTGGTTGATCGACAGCTCGTAAGGTTTCTCCCGGTAAGCGCGTAAGTGATTTCACAAAAAGGCCACTGTAGCTACTGCGCAGCTCACATCCACCATAGAATCGCTTGCTCCGCCTTGCCACTCGCCCTCCACATGATTAACGGCAGGCTCAACGGTTCGTTCCAAGACTCCAGGCTACTCGTCCTGTTTCAGGCCATGCGGACGTACGAGTACCTATACGACGGCGTGGAGTGGGTTGCCGAGACCATCAAGCTGATCATGGGACAAAAGCAACTAGCCCACCTGCTGGAGTCTGCGCTACCAGGAACTTCCTTGGGCAGTTCATCTTGGGAGAGCTGTCTGGCTTCAAATCCAACGTGCTATTTGAGAGTCACTGTGACAATGGACCTCAGCTTTAGTCAAGGTCGCCTACCTGAAGAGAAGGACTTCCCCGCTAGACTTCGAGATATCGAGGAGAAGCCAATTCCAGCGCCTTTGTTAAAAGGAAATTTGACAACCGCCTCTTCTCAACCAGAACATCCAGCGCGAGACCCTCCAGCTGCTGAAACCGCCACTCTGGAGACCACCTTAGCGCGCCCCCTTGGCCTGGCCCCGGGGAGCGATCTTGCGAAGGCTCCGAATGAGGGCGACTCTATGGATGATCTACTGAGCCTGGAGGGGTTAGATGTAGTGATGGAGCAGAGTCTCGACTTTCCAGAAATGTGTTTGTCGACATGTGACGATAGGGCGCTGGATTCCTTCTTAACTTCTCACGCCAATGAAGGACTAATGGAGAACGTGGGCGATGAGACGCTGAGTACCGAGATATTAGATAAGTTTGATTGGTTTTAAATACATGTTATCATTCTTCTTGTATTAAAATCTTGTTATTATGCTGTTGGTATGGGCTATCACGCTTAGTTATTGTCGAGAAATGCCTGACACCCCATAGGCGAGATGACATTAGGGCGTTGACACCAGTAGCACTTGGTGTCATTTCCAAGGTCAGACTCTGACTAACGCCCTTGCAAAATCCTGGACACGTATGCCATTCAAGGGTAGAGACTGACTGGACGTGGGACCCATGCTTGAGAGTCGTAGAAGGACCCCATGTTCAGTCCACACTTCAATGTGGGGCTTCTAGCTCCCCACACCAAGACCTCTCCCAAGTCCCACCACTGCTCAAGTTCAAGATCACCCCTAGGGTCCGTGTGGTGTGGTCTATGAGTTGGCATATTCCCACGAGAGCCTGGGCGAGTACTTTATTAATCATAGATGAGCCCCATCAGGACGATACACTCATCATCCACGAGCAACGCCACCCACCATCTCCCTCCAAGATGAGTACCGTCGACTTCCACGCCTTCAGCAACGTGATTGCGGGAGTTCCTCGATCGTCTGCCCATCTGGGACACGGGATTAACCCCTCTACCCGTGAGCCCCTCTGGGACGTCCCCATCGCTACAGCCCAGGACCTAGAGGATGCTGTCTCTGCAGCCCAAGAGGCCTCGACAAAGTGGTCTTCGACTCCGTGGGAAAAAAGGCAGCAATGTCTGGGCCAGGCAAAAATCTTGCTCGAGCAGCATAGGGTGAGTATTGCTCAGTTGCTGTCTCTTGAAGGCGGAAAACCACCGCAATTTGGGGATCTCGAAGTCCAGCACGCTCTCGACTTTTTCAACTTTTACTGTATGAACTCCTGATCGCATTTTCCGTACGCCGTATCCTAACCTGAGTTCATCCGATAGCCACGTTGTCGCAACCGCGGCCAGAAATCATCCAGGACGACGATAGTCTTCGCCTCACGTTGACCTATGGCCCCATCGGCGTCGTGGGCGCTATTTGCCCATGGAACTACCCTCTCGTCCTCGCAGTCGGCAAGATTGTCCCCGCCTTGCTCGCGGGCAACTGCGTCATCACAAAGCCGTCTCCATATACCCCCTACAGCATCATCAAGTTCACCGAGATAATCCGCCACATTTTCCCCGCGGGCGTGATCCAGGCTATGCACGGAGGCGATGATCTGGGGCCGAGGATGTGTAATCACCCGGCCATCCAGAAGATCAGCTTCACTGGGTCGACGGCCACGGGTAAGAAGATTATGGCTAGCGCGAGCTCTGGCCTGAAGAACATCACCCTTGAGCTGGGAGGTAACAGTGCTAGCATTATTTTTCCGGATGTCGATATAGATCTTGTCGCCCCCCAGGTGGCTCTTGGGTCATTCTTTAACTCGGGCCAGCTCTGTGTCGCTAGTAAGCGGGTGTATGTCCATAAGGATATATATCATGCTTTCCTGACTAAGATGGTCGAGGTGGTTAAGTCGTGGAAAGTTGGGTCTCCATCTACGCCTGGCGGGGTGATGTTGGGTCCTGTGCAGAATGAGATGCAATACAACGTGGTGAGATCCATTCTGAAAGATTCCATAGACAAGGGATACAAGTTTGCTCTAGGCGGGCAGCTCCCAGCCGACGCTTCAAGCTTCATTATCCCCCCATCCATCGTTGACAACCCCCCAGACGATTCTGTTGTTGTCAAAGCCGAGGCGTTTGGTACGTTTGATACATCCATCTTTGGAAATCAACCATTCAGAAGCTCTAATTGCCTTTTCTCAGGACCCATCGTTCCGGTTCTGTCATGGTCAGACGAAGACGAGTTGATCTCTCGCGTGAATGACACACCGACTGGCCTTGGGGGAGCTGTCTGGTCATCCGACATTGACCTGGCACACCGGATCGCATCTCGCATCCACGCCGGGACTGTTTGGATCAACAGCTTTGAGAAACCTCTTCCTCAAGCTTATCTGGCGGGCCACAAGGAGTCGGGCGTCGGCGGTGAATGGGGGAGGCACGGCCTCCTGTCTTTTTGCAACCCCCAAATCTTTCACTACTACAAAAGTCCAGTGGCATCTAAGATGTAGCTTTGGTGATCGTCAATCTAGGAGAATTACGAATATTATCACTTTGAGCATTATGCAAGCTGCATCCACTCCTAGAAGCCAATGTAAGGCTGTAGTTTTCCTTGCTCGCATCTGCACTCTTCGTGATAGCTCTCAGAATAAAGTCACCGTGTGACATGATCCGCATCATCGTCGTGACAATGGACCAGGTGGCTAGGCCTAACTAAGCCAAGGCGGCAAGACTCTACCTCTCCGTAGGCACATTACTTAGATCCATGTTTGCCCATCACGTTCAATTAACAGACAGCGTTTACCTGTTAAAGTTGAAACTTAGGATATGATTATAGAATCTATTCATCCCAAGTTCACAGTCGCAAAACCACCAGTAAGCCTTTCTATCAGCCGTTCAAATCTACAAAAAAGAAGCTCCTCGCGAATCAAGCTCTACTGCGCCTCCACTAATAGCCTTCTTACCTGTCTCCTTTACCAAGACTTGAAAGACGATCTTGTTATTCTCCTTCTACATTTCGGTCTGCAAGGTCTGCCCAGGAAGGACTACGCTTGTAAATCTGGCCTTCACACTCCTGTATGACCCGTAGGACTGGAAGATATGCTTCCCAGCAATGCCGAGGGAGCAGAGCCCATGCAAAATGGGCACCTTGAAGCCACCCTTCTGGCTGAACTCGGGATCAATATGCAAGGGATTCAGATCTCCGTTGAGTCGGTACAGCGCAGCCTGTCCTTCAAGTGTCTTCTCCTCGACCATGACATCCGGCGCTCGCGAGGGCGGGTTATTTCTCGCCGTAGCGGCCCCGCGGTCTGCGAGCACACTGCCGCCGCCGAAGCCGCCTGATCCACGGACAAGCACGGTGGTCTCGTTGAAGAAGACCTCTTGGTTCTTGTCCGTAACGGTCGTGAAGCCCTGGACCACCATGGCGTCTCTGCCCTTGTCGACGACCTGGATGAGCTTGGGGAACGTGCGCAGCTTTCCCGATGGGGGTATAGGCGAGCGTATCTCCAGGTACTGATTCACGTGAAGGAGCATGCGTTGGTCGTAGCCGAGCATGAGGTCTTCCATCTTGTATGGGAGCTTTGCGTTGAAGAAGGGGATGAGTCCGAATACTGGCAGAGCCGTGAAGTCCTTGTGGCCTTCCCAGACGAGCGGGAGGTTGCTGTGATGGGCACCAATAGAAAGGGCATAAAGGATCAAGTCGCGTTCAGTGTAAGTGTAAATGGATCCTTGGGGCTTTGCTTCTTTAGGTAGTCGTATGTTTGCAAGGACCTTCGCGGCAGAGAAGGACTGTCACGCTTCAGTTGAGCTCCTTGTGCTGTGGAAAAGTGTAGAGATGTAGACTTACCTGGGAATCAGACGCTTCACGGGATAGAATACGCATGTGGTCTTCTAAACTGGTAGGGTACGTAGGCTGAGAGACGGCAAAGCTTGACAACTTGGCCAGAATGCCATCGAGACTTGTGCCATCCGTTACAAGAGACCAGCCGGGTTGCCTCTCCCACCGCGTCTTGCCAAACCAGCCGCTACCCACCTCGTAGACTCCCCCTGTTGGGTCAGAAGGGGCTGGTTCGCCAGAGAGAGCAGACACAAGAGGTGCCACATGGTCCGGCTTGAGTGCCTTGGACACTTCGTCACTGAGGATGCTCTTGGTCATGTTTGTCCCAGCGTTAGGGGCAATGACGTTTGCTAGAATATTGTGCTGAGCGCCCTCACGAGCCAGCGCCCGTGTGAGGCCTATGATGGCTGATTTCTAAGAAGTCAGGCGTGTTAACATCGCCTCCTGCAGAGATGCATAGGACCTACTGGTACTTACAGCCGCAGCGTAGTTGGCTTGGCCAAACGAGCCGTAGATGCCGGTCACACTGGTGGTGTTCACAATGCGCCCGTGTTTCTGCTTGACAAAGTGCGGCCACGCAGCGCGACACGTGTTGTAGGTTCCTTGAAGATGGACAGAGAGAACAGAGTCCCACATGGATTCACTCATGTTGTGGAACGCCTTATCTCGCAAGATGCCTGCGTTGTTGACGACCACATCGATCCTCCCAAAGGCTTCGATGGTAGCCTGCACGTGCTTCTGGCCCTCCTCTGCAGAGCCCACCGTCCCAGCGGCGATGCCTCCCATTTGGTGGATTTCGTGGACAACAGTTGAGGGATCCGCGATGTCGTTGACCATGACGGATGCGCCAAGTCGAGCAAGGTGTAGCGCATACGCACGTCCGAGGCTGAGCAGTTCATTAGATAATCTAGGGAGCTAGGGGACGTTGGGGGTTGGAGAGCTCACCCTGAGCCAGCACCTGTTATCAGGACGGCTCTGTCCTTGAAAGAAATGGATGCTGAATCCTTTTCGACAGGCAGTTTCAGACCAACGTTGAGAAGATCCAGAAACTTGTTGGGACCCGATGGATACTCTGGTCGCTCAAAATCCACCACTCTCGACCACCCCTTGATGATAGCTTCAGGTCCTAGGGAATCGTCTGCGCGTAGCAACAGACCGCTCGATCTCTGCCAGCGCAGCTTAGCAACTCGACCACCTCCAAGTTCATAAGCGCCTCCGTTCTCTGTCTTGTTTTGCTCGTGGACCAGGAACGAGACGAAGGCAGCAGCAGATGCCTCGTGGCCAGTAGTTCCACCTGAGAGATAACATGTCAGTCATCTTTTTTCCTCGGCTCCGAGAGAAACACCGCACCTTCCATGCCGACAGGGAACACGACATTGACAAATATGTTCTTTTTGGCGCCTTCTTTGGCGAGAGTGAAACTATAGCCAATTTGTGAATGCTTGGCCGCTTTTGGCAGTCTTTGTTAGAGGGTTTTCGAACCGACCAAGTGAGAGCGAGGATCAACTCACTGCATTCAATAGTTTGTTGTGGGAGTTCATGAAGAGCAGCGAGGGACGACACGTTAACAACACGGCCATATCCCTGCGCTCTAAAATGCTTCCAGGCTGCGTTGGTGGTCTTTGTGTCTTACAGTCAGCCCCCCCGGAACCTTCTTGTTTGATGGCGCCGATCTCTTGATTACCTTGTAGCTTCTCTTGATTTGAACGTCTTTTGACAAATCCCAGTCAAGGCTGCTGACATCGGCAATGCTTCCCGTTTGTGGAGTATAAGTGGCTGCATTGATCAAGATGTCAATCGACCCAAAGGCGGAAATGGCGGTTTCGATGATGGCATCACCAGCCAGGACACTGTTCTCGTTCGCTACTGCAGTGCCACCACGGCTTCGAATCGACTCGACGGCCGCCAAAGCATCCTACCAAACTGTTAGTGACTATAGCCATAACCGCGAAAAAGAAACGAAAATGCCAAGAACGGTTCCTACCTTGCCTCCGTTGCGTTCATCATTTACAAAAACGGAGGCTCCTATGAAGATCTCCGGTTAGTTGGAGGGTGTGGATGCGTAGCAGATGTCTAGACCTACCCCTGTGACCCCAGGAGCTTCGCGCAAGCTTTACCAAATCTATGTCTCGTCAATAATCAGGACAAAGGTGAAAGGACGGCGATGGGCCTTACCCGCTGCCTCCTCCTGTAACCACGGCAACTTTTCCTTGAAAATCACGCTGAGGCATGTTGTAGAGTATTTTCTTTTCAATATATCTCAGTTTGTACCCTTTTTCAGCATAAAAACATACGTCTGCAGTAAAATACGAGCCCCAGCTGGAAGTAGTTATGGTATTTCTGCAGCGGCGTTCGTGGGAGAAGAAAATGGGCCCCACGTGCGTGTGGTACGGACGTGGGGTCGTTCTCAGGGGAGCTTGAGCTACCCCGCAAAGTTAAAGTTAGTACTAGATGCCCCGTAACTTTGTCCGTCCGGCATGCACGGAGTGTTGAAGTGGTTCACCGGCTGTTGCCTCGGGAGCTTGGAACTGCTGCTTGAGGGCGAACCGTGTAGAGTAGCTGTGTCTGTACATGCTCTATGAAAGATGGCAGCCCCACGTTCAAACGTCCTGCGCTGATCTACCTCCATATTCCTTCCCGTGGAATCTCAAATATGCTCTACCTTCTCTATCTTGACCGATCTATCACCTCATTCACATAAAGTCAACAACCAGAACGACTGCTTGCTTTGCCTGTCCTCAAGATAACCCAGGGGTGCGTCCCATCGACTGATCCGCAAATAGTATGACTTGACCAAGTTCACCTCGCAGAACGCCATGTTGGTGTCACACATCGACCCCTCTACCAATAACGTCTTGATGGCTAAGTCGAGAGACTCTAATGCGCCCTTCGCAGACTTGCTATGGTTTCGGCCTCGCCAGGATGCAGCGCCTAACTCGTTCCGTCTGCCCTACCTCCACCATAACTCAGCCTCCGACTTTCGAGCCTACTATGATTCTATGCGTGTGCAATAAACGAGCAGCTAGTATCAGGAGCCCTTTAAACTCAGAGATCAGTCACGCTGTCGCTCATGAGGCGAAGTATGTGGCACAGCTTTCCGCCTTCCACTTTCCCACCTCCTCTAGGAGACTCACGAAGCCGACCAGCACTCTCCTGGCTGAGTTGAGCCCCCCCGAAAGTACCATGCTGCTGAAAGAAACAGGTCCGCCCATAGACACGAATCGGACGGCGGGCGAGCTCTTGGTTCGGTTAGAAGACGAGGGCACGTAGCCGGCAAAACCCTCCTCAGCAAGCCCGTTCCAGTCGATGTCATCCAACAGCTCAAACGGCTCTGTTTCACCGTCCTCCTGCAGCGAGTCCGGACCGACCAGGAGGTAGAGGCCAAGCACAAGCGCGGCGTTGAAGATTGCATCCTCTGACAGGAACGTGGTCCCGTCGCTGACCTTTCTCCTTGACATGGCTGCGTAGATGTGGGCTGCGTGCAGACACGCCCGCCTTGCTGAGGGGCTCTGCGCCCAGCCTGCGATCCTCTCGAGTGCCTCTTTCCCAGCATTGATACCATCACGCCCAGCAGCAATCTCCAAAATGTCCATGTTGGTCGTAAGGCTGATACACATGGCATGCCAAAACAAGACATTGTTTGGATTGCTCCGCACCAGATCGGCCTTGTATGCCGTGTAGATGTCTCTCAATAGTGGCACCAGCAACACCCCGGCTTCATCTTTCTGGTATAGCTCTCCTGGAATGAGGATCGGTGTTGGGTCCTGTGGGGAAAGTCGGCATTTCACGTCAGTAAGCCGCAGCCACACGGCCGATAAGAGAGAGTACAGGCCGATCGAGCTCAATGGGACGTCTGCTGGTAGGAAGGTCTGGTTGGGTCGAAGGTTCAGCATGCTGGGCTTCATGCACTGGCCGGCAGAGTCCAGCTGCGCCCACCGAGTCGCGTCAGGGGCTTCGAAGAGTGATGTTGAGCACGGGGTATAGAAGCGCATCGTGTCTAGGCGGATTATGGGGTGGGCTCTCATGCCTGAAGAGAAAAACGAGTCCACCATGACGAGGCAGGCGATCAATCTGAGAAAATACCATCACATCAGCACTGCTCTGATTGAACAACTCCATCACGTCAGAGTACATGACAGACAGTCTCCGTGTCAGCCCGGCAAGTGGGCTTACCTCTTTGTTGACTCAGCTCTTGCCCAAGCCTTCCAGGCTTGGTCGTCTGACCTTCCTTGAGGGAGCATCGAAGCAATCGGCTGCCCTCTGCCAGCCTCAAAGAGACCATTCTGCTGTGCAACCTGTTTCAAGTCGTCCATGGTTAGACACCGGCGCACTATACAGACGAGCAAAGCCAACGTACCGAGAGAACTTTGGAGTAAAGTGCGTGGGTCTGCTCAGAATGGACACGTTCCTACTCTTATGTTAGAGCACTTTGCGCCCCAAGTCGGCCACGATGATCGTGTACAGACCTCCATGGCAGCTGCACATGACAGCGCTAACGTAGATGATGCCAGGACGACAAGCAATGACCTAGAATCGGATCTCGACCACGGCTTGGAGAGAAGAGTAGTACAATTTTCCATCACTTTCTGAGGCGGAATGTTAACGTGCTGTAGTCTCGGGTGTAGAGTGGACGATATGGAAAGAACAATATTGGTCATGAACTCACTGATAAGTGTCTAGCAACGAAGCCACGAGTCTTTGCCGGGTCCAAGTGAAAAAGGCCAATTAGGCATATAGGAAACACAATCATGTTCGGACTGTGTTTAGGGGAGAAAGTCGGTTTATGGACAAACGGCATGAGCGGGTGGAATCTGTGGAAGTAGATTTCGATGCATATTTCCAGTATGTCAAGCGTGGGAAAACGCATCTCTTGAGATAATCGTGCCTGTTGTGAGAAAAATCAGCACACCTCAATAAATCACCCAAGCTTTTCTGCGCGGGTATTACCACTGAAGGGCACTCCACCCCGTACTCTTGACTCATGCTTATCCGTCGTTGTTCGTCGAGCCTACCTTTAGCCGACTTGGGACCAGCGGCAATATAAGAGTCGTTGGAATACTCGGGATCAGAGAAGAGATTGCTGCCTTTGTGGGAGACAGAATCTGACCATAGCGTCTGCATAAGCCGCCAGGGCTGGTCGCCCCTCTTGGGCCATAGCTGGGCCATCTCAGCAAATCGCTCGTCAGGGATCTTAGATGTGAAGCTCGCAGTCTTCCTCCTCCTCTTCGTAGGATGATCCGAAAGGGCAGTGACATCGAAGCTAAGTAAGGGGTTGTTTCCCCAGCTACGCTAGTTGAGATTTGGCATCGTCAAATCTGTGTCTAAGCCGGGGAGCCAGTCCGGTTCAGCGGGCGGCCATGTTCTGTCGGCATACTACCCCAGGAGATGGCCTAGGTCCTGGTCCGATATAGCACTAGTGTCGTAGCCGTGTAGACTGTCGCGTTGAAAAGTGGTTGCGGGTTGCGTCTCGTTGGGGAAGCTCATGTGGGCCGCGGAATCCATACTGTTGCTCATACGCATATCGGGTTCGGCTTGGCTGTGAGCTATGGAACTGGAGAACTCATGATCGGCGATGGAATCTTCTGAGATGGGCGGCATGGCGTATGAAAAAGAGAAGTCGGGGTCAGCCTGGGCGGAAGGTTCGGGATTCGGAGCAATAGGGATTTCCTGGGCATTCGAGATGATAATTCTGGGATCTAAAGCGTTAGTGCTAGAGATAAAGGCATTGTTCGGGGCACTGTTGGTGCCAGCGGGTGTCTCATCCGCCCTGGGCGGCTGAGAGCTGTGACGGGACGAGCGTGAGGGCGAAGACGCGGAGCCCAAGGGCCACATGACGACGGTGTTGCTAGCTGGAGACTCATGGTCGTGCTGCCTCTCTTGCAACCGCATCCGGGTTGATTTAGAGGCGTTTTGGTTGCCTTTGTCGTTGTCGCCGTGTCCTTTTAGATGCCGACTCAGAACGTCTCTATACGTCGCATATAGCAGTTAGCGTCGACGCCCATAGGCAAGGCCAGGTTATCATAATATACCCTCGTGAGAATCTCTTGTGGCATTTTCGGCATTTAAAGGGCTTCTTACCCGTGTCTGGCAGACTCGTCAGCGACTTGCTGCAAAGGCGGCCACGGACTGGGTGGGTTGAGCAAGATAAATGCTACTTACGCGAGCGCTCATGACGCTTGAGATGCTTAATCTTTGAAAAGCTTCTGTCATAGTATGAGTAAGTTCTGGGTGGCATGGATATAGCGGCAGTCCGTCTATCTTTTGAGAAGGCCTGGGTGAATCGGCTCGCTTACGCGAGAGGGGATGTAGAAGAGCGAACGGGGGAAATAGGGGGGAAATAAGAGAGGAAGGATAAGTGGCAGCGAGCGGCCTTAAGATGATGACTATAGAATATAAGAGTCCTAGTTTTATTTTTATTTTATTGTACATATAGAATAAGAAGTAAGAGGAAAAGGAAGAAGTAAAGAGGGGAAGGCCCAGCACTAATATTCATAAACACGGCCACTGACTAAGGTAGCTTAAGTACTTTACCCGCGCTATCCCTTTCCTGCTTTCTCTGGGGAAGTGCGGGGTAGAGCGGAGAGGCTCTCCGGGCAAGATTCCGTAGTGTCTAGCTTGTTATGGTCTAGCACAGACCGCCGAAATCCAGGTCAGTTGATTGGCTGCTAATGCCCCCAATCAGCGCCTCCAATGACTCCACTCACGTGATTTGTAATTCGCTTCGCGTCTCGAATGAGTTTTCCCATGATCTAGATAATTTCTAGGGGTAGATGCATCTGGAACAGAGGTCTTAATAGTTTATAATTCCTCGCGCCTGCTATTATTCATCTCTTTAATATATATTGCTATTGCTTATCAGGTAACTACTTCCAAGTTGGTTTGGTCGGCGATAACACGGCAGTTGCCCAGGTGCGTCTATGATTGTGCTTTGTCTTTGTGGGCAGAAGAGTCCATATAATTAGACTTGCCTCGAGAATGATACACTTTCACTTCATCTAGGCACATTTCGTCCAGAATTTGCCAGATCCTTCGACCATTCTTGAGTCCACCAGAAACAACCAGCCCAGGTTGGTGATAATCCCAGGCGGTCTGGGTGCCCTTTCCTTCCTCCACAAGCGCAACTTGCACGCGATATCAGCCATGCTACTATACTTAGACAAACAATAGTCTTCCTGCTGAGCGGCCACTGGAGGCGGTTGCTATAACTACCACCATTGCCAGGCTAGCATCGGGGTGGTTTATCTCCCCAAACCGTGAGACTCCCGAAAACTCCTCAGTGATGTTTGCCGTGACGGACCAGGTTTGGTTTGCTCCAACGACGAGAGCTGAAGCAAGGACACCATCAACGTATACCTCCAAGTCCAAAGATTCTTCTTCGTGTCCGTCGTGCGATGCAACACGACCGTTGATGTATACAGCGTTTACTCCAACGCGTTGGCCATGAGCAGAAAGATCGGGGGCTGCCTTACCCTGGGTAGGCTCTTGCCTCTCTTCGTACTGAATCTGATCCGTCTCCAAGGGAGGTGTACGCCGGGGTGCAAAACGAGGCGAGACATGGGCTTGTTCAAAGGCATACCCATAACTCAAAAGAGACACGTCATCGTAAGCCTTGGACGCAAAGGTCAGACCAACCGGCATCTGTGTGTCCTTCATCGTACCCATGGTGACCGTGACGGTAGGCACTCCAAGCTGGCGAATAGCAAAATTGCCCAAGGACCTAGCAACACCGTTGCGCCAGGTCAAGGCTGCAGCTTGCTCGTCCACTTCGGCGGCTGCGCGTCCGACATCACCCGCGGCAGGCCAGACAAGAAAGTCAAGACCTTTCTTGTCCATCCAGTCATCGAGATCCCTCTTTCTGCGATCCTCAAGAGAATGAAGCCACTCGCTGAAGCCAGGGACTTCTACAATTGGGCCTCTCCTGTTCTTTGCATCTTCGACCGCAGCGGCATTACCACTCGTTCGGTTGTTGAATGTGTTTCCGTATCGGTCAGGGAGTGTTCCGGGGATCTGAGGGAAGATGAGGGCTGGATCAACATCGCCAAGTTGGACAACGCTTGAAGAATCATTGACGTAGTGCAGAAAGTCATCCCAGGACAGAGCACCAAAATTCGCGGGGCCGGAACTGCCATTGTAATAGGCCGGAAGAGGATAATCGCTGTTGACCTCATTTCGAGTCGGGGCAACCTCAAAGTTACTGACTAGCGGGAAATCGACTTCTTCGATTGTCGCGCCAAGATACTCCAGTGTCTTTCGGGCCTCTTCCCAGAGATCAATGACTGATGGATGAATGTACACCGGTTGAGACACGGCATCTCTCTTTCCGAGAAACATGCTTGGAATGCCAATACGCTTCCCTCTAATGGAGGAGTCGTTTGCGAGTGACAGGAAGGATTTGGGTCGAATATCTTGGACGTTTGGAAGTTGAACAAAGGGTTGTGACCTCCACAGGTCTCCAGTTGTCTCATTATCTGGGACAAACAAAACGTCAAGCACGGCGAGAAGGTCATGTAACGTTCTGGTATGAGGCACCACCACATCTGCCGATGGAGATAGAGGCCAATTACCCCGAATTGAGAGCATGCCTCTTGAGGGAGTATAGGCCACAAGTCCGTTGTTGGATGCAGGGGATCGCCCTGATGAGACGGTTTCTTCGGCCATGCCGAACACAGCCATGCTGGAAGCAGTGGAGACGCCGCAGCCATTGGAAGAGCCAGAACCCATAGCAGCCGCAAGATACTCTGGGTTGTAAGGACTTTCTGCTCTTCCGTACAACCCTCGCTGCATGCCTCCGTTAGCCATGGGAGGCATATTGGTTTTGCCCAAGACGATACCTCCAGCAGCGCGAAGCACCTCGACTGCAAAGGCATCATCGTGTGCCGTGAGGTTCTGGAATGCAGGTGAACCAGCGGCGACAGGCAATCCCTTCACCATGTAGCTGTCCTTGACGGTAAAGGGCAAGCCTTCTATGAGAGACCGGATAGAACCATTGTTGTCAGCTCTCCAATCATCAGAGGCCTGTGCTTCTTCAAAAGCATTGATACTGAGTACGGGAATGGCGTTGAGATGCACACCTCTCCGGTCGTAGTGAGCAACTCTATTCAAATGCTTCGCCAGGAGCTGAACTGCATTGATGCGACCCGAGGTCAATGCCTCCTGTAACTCGGAGATGGAAGCTTCAACAGTGCTGAGACTCTGCCCACAGAATCGTCAATATCAAAAAGCAGAAACCAGCTGATCAGATACACCTACCTGTACACCTTGAGGAGTCAACAGGAGTAAATTGACAAGACACAAGGTAAAGATTGATTGAATTGTGCAAATTATCGTCATATTGTCAAAGTGTCAGCACGGACACAAAGAATAGCGAGATACTTTGAATGCCCAATGAGAAGATCCGCCGATTGAAGAAATTGCCTCGAGGGTGGATGGTCGAGATATAACTTGCGATCCAACAACCCAGTAAACGCATTGAGTAATAAGCTTGCTCTCGCCTCATCACCATGATACCAACTGCCTCATTCAGTCCGGAATACTGAGCCACATCTTGAGAAGCTTGAGATAGGTCCCCCACAACTGGACAGATACGATACGTAAGAGAAACGTGTTGGCGGTAGTGAAGCCTTGGCTCTCGCATCTCATTCGAGGTAACATCGTGATACGTAACAGGAACTTCTCAAAATCTACCTGTAAAAGCAAGAAGGGTGTTTATCCGCCTGTTATCTGGGAGATACAGGAAAGCAGCCGGCCCCAAAGGATATTTCCTGACAGCCAAAGATTCGGAAGCGAGATGGTGGCTCCCCTGCAGTTCTCTGCAGATCAAACTGGGGTAATTGAGTTTTACTCTACATATCCAGGCGATAAGACATGATGCCCCGAAATCGATGAAGCGAATGCGCCCACAACGGGGGGCATTTAATAATCCTTCGGGCCATACACCTGTGACATGCAAGACACTTATCAACCATGTTCCACCAATTGACAGGGAAGGAATGTCCAGCCGACACTCGGTTGGGGTATGACGATGCCAAGACTTGGTTGACCAAACAGAAGGCAGTGCCAATACCCCTGTGCTTTTAAAGCATGAACATGTCAGTTAGCTTGTTCTTTGCGGAGATAGGTACCTATCTTTGCGGAGATACGGTCAGCAATAGAATAGTTGTCAAGGGCCCAAGTCACGGAACTTGGGGTACAACGAGGAAGAAGGAGGAAGACGGAGCTATCAGCACGAGGGAGTGAGCCCCCTGTCCGCTTGATGCAATTATCAGGGATTAGTATGTGAAATCGGGCTCCGTAGACCCTCTAGCTAGTACACACTCCCCTCATGAGGGCTCGGCCGGGGGGGACCTTTGGACCTAATCATCCATCAATCGTTCCTTGACATGAGCTGCATACCGTAGCCTTGACAATAGTTGATCATGCCCCCTGCTTATCTTATCCCACGAGCTTCAAATGAGAGAATCAAGGTCCAGTACAAACAAGGGGTCTTTTCACAGGATGCGTAGCAAGAACTCAATTCGGAGCTCAACGTTCTCAATGATAAGCACAAAACTAACTAACCGTAGCGTTGTTAGGGGTCTCTTCACCCAATACCTTGGGCTAATGTCATCTTTTCCGAGGCCTTCGCTGGAATCGCCGGCAAGATCTGGCTCGGTCGATTGTTCTCGTTCAGGGCGGAGAACCTCTGAACCTCGCCTATAATGTCAGCCCCCACCAACAAGGCACCCAGGGGGTCCGATAGAGCTGGCCATTCTAATCTTCGCCGCTAGGCAGGATTTACTATTATGTGTTTCATAAATCTGTTTGTCATAATTTTGGAGGAAAATCGATAGCGTAAGATGGAACCTATCTCTTCCCGAGGAGCTTTCAACAGATAATCGAAACCCTGTGGCTTTGGGTGTAAGCTTATCACAGCAAACCCTCAAATGCAAAGCCATGAGGGCTCTGTGGCCGCGGTCTATAAAGTCAGAATGAAAGAAGACACTGTTGGTTAGAAGAACGCCAGCCTCAGTCGATCTTTGCAACCGAACCCCCAATATCCTAGTCAATTATCGTCAATACCGCCATGAGACACCCTTCTCTGACTGGGCTGATTCTCAGTCTACAGCCTCTCGTTACACACTGCGCTCTGATCAACCCGGACATCCGAGCGGACACGAACCGTGATGGCGTGGTTGATCTGGCAGGCGACTCAGATGCAGTCAACAAGGCTGTTTGGAGCGATGCGAGAGGCGCCATCTTTCTCCCCAATGTTGGTGACAAAGAGTTGCGTTGTTTGAACACCGATCGCAACGGAATACCCTTGAGCAACGAGGAGCTGTCCTGGTGCAATGACGCATCAGGCCATCTTCTGCTTGCTCCAGAGTATCTTGCTCCTCTCAGGACTGTCCCTCTTGCCAACATATCGGATGATGCTTTCGCGCATGTCTACGCTACTCCTCGCGAAGCATATGAAAGGGTCCGTATCTTTTATTTGGAAGATGCGCAGCAACCAAACTCGACAACTTCTTGGAGGCTGGTGAACAAGCAGCTCAACTTCAACGCAACCCAGCTGCGAGATGGCCTGGTTCTCGGAATCGACGGCCGCGAATTTGTTACCGAGGCTGAAGTCTGGGATGGCCATGTTACCGTCCACTTTGACGTATACAACACGCCTGGTTCCAAAGACTATGTTCGCGACTCAGTCGCTCTCAAGGTGGCCCCAGTCCTTACCCATCACCCGCTCCAGCGTGTCGAGACACTCGTCAGCACATTCGCAAACGACTCTGAGCCCATTCAGCAGTACTTTGTTCAACAACTGGATGATGCTCGCTCTGTCGCCGGTATTGAGAACCCTCTGTGGTTGTTCAATCAGTCCTCTGATATCTGGGCCCAGGATATTGTTGAGCCAGCTTATGCCAGCATGCCAGGCCCTAATGGCCCCATTGCTATCCGAATCATGCTTCGATCAGCGCAGTCCACTCGAACTGGTGGTCGTCAAGTCTTTGAACAGCTTCGAGGCCCCGGCATCGGCGGGTTTCAACCGGCAGATGGTCCAGGAATCGGCTTTTCATCTTCAGGGTTTGGCTACCATACTATCAACAGCTACGGCAACCTTGAGACTATTCCTCCTCACCGGAGCAAGGATGGCACTCTCTACAAAGCTGGTCGAGTCATTCAAGGCAAGCACTTTGAAGAGTTCCCAGCCCAAGCAGTCCGGAACCTCATTTTTGGTAATGGAGTGCAATCGGCCCTTTTCCTAGAGACTGGTTGGTTGGTAGTCGGGCACGTCGATGAATTTGTCCAATTCTTGCCTTTTGACAACGACTTGGGCTTCACTATTGGAATCGCCAGTCCAGATGTGGGCATCAAGATCTTAAGCGATGCTCAAGCTGCCGGCCACGGCAACGCGTCAGCCATCAGCTTCGATGCCCAGCCCCAGATGGAACGTTTCGATGCCGAGGAGCCGCCTTTCTTGAACTTGTCCGTTTCCAATCTCTTGGATAACAAGACGTTTATCGAGGTGAACAGATACGCCCAGAAATGGATCGACTACAACCTCGATATTCTCTTGTCCGAGATTCCTCTTGACAGGGAGGATGTCATCCACGTCCCTGCGCTCTACCGTGACCAATCTGGGTATGGACCTTGGATCCGACCTGATGGATTGGACTACTACTGGCCCCCAGTCCACAAAGATGAATATCAACTGGGTGCCTTCATTCCGGCACCCATCAACGGCATTGTTATTGGAAATCACTACTTGAGTCCTAACCCATTTGGCCCGATTATCAACGGTGTCGATGTCATCGCTCGAGCGGTTACAGAAGCGTACGCCCGTGCTGGGATGAACGTCACGTTTGTCGATGATTATTATAGCCACCATATGCGTGGTGGTGAGATTCACTGCGGATCCAACACCCTGAGGGAAACTGCTGTGGAATGGTGGCAGTAGATAGGGCTGCGTTCTTGAGTATGTTGGCATTCTCGAAAAATGTAGCCAAGCCTAGACGTGTTCAGGGGGCTAGTCTAATTTAAGATATTCTTTCCTAGTAGAATAATACTAGATTACCTCCTTGCTCACCTCTTATAAATCAGTGGTCGGTATAGGGTCAGGGTGTGTGTGTGCGTGTTATATTTTTCGTCTTGCAGGGTAGTCCTGCCAACCGCCTAAGTAGGCGTAAAAAGACGCGCTCGGCTAGAGTAGAGTACAAGATAAATCTGGCCCCAGGGCCCACCGACGCGTCGCGTGGCTGGTCTCAGGGGCTACACGCGCTATAAAAGCTCGGTAATATAGGGTCAGGGTTAGCCTCGGTCCTATGGTCTCCAGGGTAGGTTAATGGGGCACGCTGTGTGTCAACTATGGTCGTCCACCTGAGACACCACTGTGTTGGTGTTGGGAAATGATGTTATGATGCATTGGCATTGATTTTTGATATAGTCGAAGCTCGGTTCTTGATGGGATGACTGAGCCAGAAAACCACGTAGGAAACTCTTCCCGAAAACGTGTGGGCAGAGAATCATATTGGCTCTGACGGGTGCAGGGTCAAAGGTTTGGAACGAAGAGAAGTCCTTAAGTGGTTCGAGGCAGAAGTTTCAGACTGCGCAGTTAAAGCCAAGGTGACGAACACCAAGGCCCGACTCGGGAGCCTCATCACCCCTGATATTTGACCTCAGCCCCCTGGCCTGACCATCTTGAAGCTGACAGCGTCAAATCGTGGGGAAGTTCCATTTTAGGCTAGCCCCTTTTTCTTCGGTGGGAGTCCAAGAACCGGGTGGCTTTGTGGGGCCGTCTGGAAGGTCCCACGGGCCCACATTCACCACCGGACTACCGAGAGCATTCGGCTTCGTGCTCGGGCCCGGATATGGGGCCTGAAGGTTCTGCCAGGAGGCAAATGGGAAACTCAAAGACCATCAGGACCCGTCTCTTTTCTTGCCATCTCTCTCCAATACACACTGAGTTATTCCGGTCTTGTCTACGCATCGTTTTCTATCACACCAGTTTCAGTCTCCTGGCCCAGTTATCTCATCAAGAACCGGGCGTCAACTATCTATATAAAAAAACCTACCAACCAGTTTCGATGGCCTCCGTTAACGACCTTGGCTCCCTTGAGGACAGCGTCCTGGTCCTACCACCTGATGTGTCAGCCAGTGCTTTCCGTGAGATGCTGTTGGAGATGGCCAAAGTTGTCGGGAACGACAATGTGACCGTTCACACACGCCAGTCCATGAAAGCGGACGAGGATGGTCACTACTACAACCTTCCCAAGGAACACGACTTGTTCTACGTCTTGGAGAAGGAGCATTTTCTCGCCGGAGCCGTTGCGTGCCCTGGAAGCACCGAGGAAGTGAGTGCAGTTGTCAAGCTCGCCAATAAGTACCTCACGCCACTTTGGCCAGTGTCGATAGGCCGCAACCTTGGTAATTTAGTCATCAGCTCCCATTAATAGCCTCAAATAATGAATGCTGACATCTCTGTAACAAGGATACGGCGGGGCAGCACCTCGTCTTCGCGGGAGCATCGTGCTTGATCTTGGATCCCGCATGAACAAGGTCCTTGACGTTAGCAGCCGAGATTGCACCTGTCTCCTTGAGCCCGGTGTCACGTATTTTGCCTTGTATGAACACCTCCAGAAGAATGGGTTTCAAAATCTGTGGATTGACAATCCCGATCTCGGTGAGCCAGTTGAGAGAACCCCCCTCGGCTTCCCCACAATGTGCTGACCGAGCGCGCAGGTGGGGGCTCTGTTGTTGGTAACGCCCTCGAGCGCGGCGCCGGATACACGCCTTACGGGGAGCACTTCTCCTTTCACTGTGGCATGGAGGTTGTCCTGCCCTCTGGTGAGGTGATGCGTACAGGCATGGGCGCTCTGCCTGGCAACAACACCTGGCAAACGTTCCAATATGGTCAGTCTTTTTCTCATCTCTTCCCCACATTCGTGACACTCACATGGGAGAATCACAGGTTACGGTCCCTACCCGGACGGCATCTTCACTCAGTCCAACTTTGGAATTGTTACCAAGATGGGTGTCTGGCTCATGCCTGATCCTGGTGTAAGTTGTCACTTGTACCCGATTTCTCAAACACAGCACGTGCTGACGGCATCGCCCAGGGTTACCAAGCATACCTCTTCTCATTCCCCAAAGAGACAGACCTGCCTGAGATTGTAGAGCGTGTTCGTGTTCTTCGCATCTCTGGTGTCATCCAGAATGCTCCTACTATCAGAAATACCCTCATCGACGCTGCCGTGTATGGTCCGAAGAGTGACTACACCAGCAACAAGGGTGTGCTTTCCAGCTCCGAGATCGATGAAATCGCCAAGAAGATCAACGTCGGTCGGTGGAACATCTACGGCGCCATGTATGGACCGAAGCCCATGCGAGATGTACAGTGGGAAGCATTGAAGGCGTCTTTTATGCAAATTCCCGGGGTACGTGTTCTTGACATTCTGCTTCACAAATTCACCCTCTGAACCTTGCTTTAGGCCAGATATGAGTTTCCCAAGCCTAGGGCGGAGGGCGGAAAACGGACTGTACTCCACATGCGGGAGGAAACCCTCAAGGGTTTGCCCAACACTTACGAGCTGGGCTGGCTCAACTGGTCTTGCGAGAGGGGGTCTCTGCTTGGCTTCTCTCCCATCTCGCCCGCGACGGGCTTTGACGCAAACAAGCAGTGCGAGATGGTCAAGCGTCGGTTCAAGGAGTTTGGATTTGACTATATTGGAACATTCGTCGTTGGGTGGCGAGAGCTACACCACATTGGTATGCATGACAGGATCACCATCTCTACCCTTGAAGTTGGATCGGAGCTGACGCGACAAAAACAAAAAAGTCTGCCTGACATTTGACAAAACCGATCCTAAGCAGCGCAAGAAGGCTCACCGATGCATTGAGCTCCTGATCGACGACGCTGCAGCCGAAGTGAGCTTCTTTGAGATGTGGCCGGACTGAGTACCAACTGACACAGACCCGCAGGGCTACGGCGAATATCGAACTCATCTTTGCTACATGGATCAAATTGCTAGCGTGTACAACTGGAACGGCAATGCCGCACTCAAATTCAACCAGCAGCTCAAGGACACGCTGGACCCCAATGGCATCTTGGCTCCAGGGAAGAGCGGCATCTGGCCAGCCCGCCTGCGAGGTAGAGGATTTGAGCTGAAGAGAAGCATCGAGCCTGGCAGGTTATAGATTTGGGCTCCCGCGGTAGAGATCTAGATCCGGACCACCGACTCGGGATCATGAGTGCCGTTGGGCGAGATGAGGTGTGGGTTGTGGGGCCTACTCAGTGATGTGGGGAAATCAGATATCGTGGGGTCGTCCACACAGGTACATTGTGCTGTAGACTCGTTGACAAGTACACCTACCTAACCTTAAGTATCTGGGCTATCCCAGGGTTTTCTTCCCTCTCCTGAAATTAGCTCGGGTCTGTCTTTTCCTGCGCGAATTTAGGTTCCCATCTTAGATTTCATCTTCAAAAGTGAAACCATCTGTCATGAAGGAGATGTCTTCTCTCCCAACATCGATGCGAGCTGCAGTGGTTGTGGCAAGTTTCCCCCCTCCTGGGACCATGTCCACTCCAATTTGACTCGAGAAAGAATAGCGCTCCAAGGGCAGCTTCGAGTTCAAGATCACCCATGTGCAACGGCCGGAGCCGGATCCGACGGATGTGCTCGTCCGCCTCTCCGTTAGCGGCGTCTGCGGAACAGATATGGGTCTGGCGACCGGCGAGCTGGGCCCCACGCGGGCGGCGAGACGCGGTGCAAGGAGCAGCTCAACTCGGGCCGCAAGAGGGACGGCACCTTTGCCGAGTACGCCGTTGTGCCGAGCCGCTACTTGTTGCGCATCCCCGCCCACATCACCGTGCCCGACGAGTTGATCGCCCCGATCCTTTGCGGCGGCGTCACTGCTTACGCGGCGATCAAGAATGCCGGCGTTGTCGGTGGAAAGTGGGTCGCTGTTTCAGGGGCTGGCGGCGGCGTGGGCGCGCTGGCGGTTCAGTATGCCAAGGCTATGGGCTACCGCGTCCTGGGAATCGATGTAGGTGATGCAAAGCGGGACATGTGCCTCTCATCTGGGGCAGATTGCTTTGTCGATGCGGCTCAGAGCCAGGATTTACGGCGGGACGTTGAAGTTGCCATGGGACAGACGGGAGCAGACCTGCTGCTCGTCTGTGCAGCTTCAGGCGGCGCATACAATGCAGCGCTGGGCATTGTTGCGGCCTTTGGCACCTTGGTTAGTGTTGGAATCCCGCCCCCTGACCAACTGGTTTCTTTCCATCCTCTGCTTCTTATCGACATGGGCATTAAAATTGTGGGATCTGCTGTTGGAACAAAGGAAGACACCCTTGAAGCCATTGGGTTTGTTCAGAGAGGTCAAGTCAAACCCGTTGTGAATATTCAACGCCTAGAAGACCTGCCTGGGCTGGCTTCACGGTTTGGAGAGGTGAGTTAAGACTCTAGCTCGTGTATATTTTGCAACCAAAATTGAAGTAACCTTGGCTAACAGTCTTCATTTCAGTTTAATGGCAAGGTGGTTATCAAGTTTGAAAACTCTTCCAGTCCCTGCAAGCTTTAACCACCTGTATCGAGAGGTTTTGTTAGGGCAGAAACACACTATAACATGGCATACTACGCAGCCGTTACTACTGCATAGGTCTTGTATAAATCAGTTGTTAGAAAGTAATACATGTATTCCGCGTGCTGCCCTTTGAAACTGTTGCCCATCTCTTTTGGTGAGTGGTGAATGTGTTCTGTGTTGTAGTTGAAGCCCGGCCCTCGAAGTAATAACTGAGACAAAAGACATAAGAACTCAAGGGCTCGAAGAAGCGATGGGACTGGGCTTTCGAGCAACCCAACAGAAATAACACAGCCACAACTCTAGGAGGACCTTTCTTAGCACTGGTATTACTATCTCAATTCATCAGGAGAGGCAAAAGTGGATATTGAGTGAGGTGATTTAGCCGAGGCACCGAGGATAAAAAACGGAACGTCCGTCTGAGTTTGGGATCGTCGTCATGGTGGTGTGCCAAGCCAGAGCTGAGCCGCCTTGGGTGTGCTTGGCAACCTTGTGATTGGAGCTACCGGCTCGGTGACGTTGCAATGCCTAGGGGTAACAAAAAACACGAAACTGGCCCATCAGGTTCAGTATAGCCATAGCACCTTTAATAATGCCTCAATTCACTTGAAGGTTGACTGGATAATACTATGAGATCTTCTCTGAATAAATATCTAAGATTTGAATGATATTCTTTGTGGAAAAGTGGTTGAATCAGTGACTAATGTCAACAAAATAGTGGTGATTTGGTAGCGTCCGTCTCCTGTTTTTCTGTTACCCACAGGAATGCGCGATGAGCTGAGCCTCGTGTCGAGACAAAGTTTCTATCTAATGTTAGCCACAACTCTATTTCTATCCAGCCAAGCTGAGCCTGGAGGATGCGGCATCGGCGTTGCGCGATTGTGTGGCGTCATTATCGAACGCTTTCAAAAGCTGGTTCATTCTCCCTTGGCGTCATTCGTCCTGCTTGTTATGGACAAAGGACAATATCTCGAAACTATATATGATCTGCAATCCCCCCTCTTCACTCTTTCATAATTATCACAACCACCAATCAACCCTGAAATACATCTTTAAACAATTCATTACAATTAGACCCCTCAAAAGGATCTTCTGACAGAACAACCATAAAGATTCACTTCTACCCACTCCCGACAAGCAACTCTCAATCAACTACACAAATCAACCCCACAAAACAAACACCGAAAACCACTTCAATCTTCACAATGTGCCTCCCCGTTCCACGAAGACAGCCCCGCGCCGTTATGGTGGGCCCTCGTCCCGTCACCGTGGTTCACCACCATCATCACGGAGGCCATATGGGCATGGGAGGTCCACGTATGGGTATGGGCGGTCCACGGATGGGCGGCCCTCGCATGGGTGGAGGAATGATGGGAGGAGGGCGACGCATGGGTGGACGTCGCTGCTGAGCGTCTTGCTTCTGGCCTGAGTATCAGCGGCGACCAAGAGCTTGAGACACATGTTCTTTTTGCGTATTATTCTAGATTTCGAAGGATGGGAGTTAGTTGCAACTCGTTTTGTTTGAGTAAATAACGTTTCTGGATATTGTATTCCTTATCATATGAACCGTCAATTGGGGAAACATAAATAAAGGAGATTCTCGATTGATCTGAGTGAGCATTCAACAATGACAAAAATTGATACAAAAGTGAGAAAATAGAATATTTCAGAAACCGCAGGTACGTTCTGAACAAATACTATTTTAATTGGATATTCCAGTGTGTTGGGCGTTGCATGATGCTGGAGTGACGCTAATGATTCCGAAGTGACCGTGTACCGGATCGGAAGCCGGGGGGTAAAAGCCGATCCGATCCGGCTTGCTCTGTTGAAATGAGTCCGAAGCCATCCAGCTTGGATCCGGCCTTCCGGAATGGAAAGTTTTAAGTCTTGTGACTCGGGTGCGCAATTTAGAAGTCACGGAGGCAGCTTTCCAATTTTACATGGGGGCTATGAGCGCCGTGACCGTTAATCCCTTACAGTATCTGTAATGCTTTGACTCAAATCTCTTTGGCTACTGACCCCTGATACTGTAGTGAGATTTCCTGCAGCACGGATGCATAGAGCGAAGCTTCGTAGATCTTTTTAGATACCATGGACTTCAAAAGTAAATAAAATAGTATTAATATGCCAATCTATCGTGGGCCCCTTTTTATCTCTTGTTCCTGATTAATCTTTTACTATACCTTATTAGCAAGGATATGACTTCTATTAGTGGCATTTGTATACTGGGTGGAGCTGGCGGTCCTCTTGAAGCAGCACAGCCCGTTGCTGCCCTTGTACCACACCATCGCTGCGTGATACCCGAAGAGATGGAGGGTTTCAAGTTCGGCTAAGGGCTTCCCGAAAAGCTGCAACTAAGCTGTCTCTTGGTCTTGTCCTAGCGTTGGAAGAGATAGTCTTGGCCCTTTCCCATGCCGTACATATTCAGCTTCCTATTCCTTCTCAAGAATAGGCAAAGTCCCATAGTGGTCTACCCGAAATCACAGACTACTCATTCTCACACCAAGCCTTTAATATTCCATCTCAATTACCATTGCCTTACCTACGTCAACATGAACTTCTCTCTTTCGTGGCTGAAGGCAAGTTTTGCCTTCCCAGAAAGAATAGCCAGCATGTGTCTAACAGTTCGAAGGTGGAGGAAGGGCTGGGCGGTGCGCGTCCTGTGCTTAGAGGAGACGCGGAGGAGCTGACTTCTCAGTTCGCCGGTCTCCAGGCTCTCCTCACCCCAACCAATCTCCAGCCGTACAACAGAGTGTCGATTCAAGACAACACTTACGAAGGCACCGAGTATCGCATCTATACTCCACACCGCGAAACAAACGCCCAAGACCGGTTTCCCATTGGAGTTTTCTTCCATGGCGGTGGCTTCGTCCTGGGAGATCTTGAGACCGAGGATGCGCTATGCCGAGCAATTGCTCAGAATGCAAATACTTTGATCATCAGCGTGAACTATAGAAAAGCGCCAGCTCACAAATTACCAGCACAGCTGCAGGACGCTCTCAAAATGTTCCAATGGGTGTGTTATTTTGATCTTGTCCCATTAATGGCCGAAATGGAAACGCTAACAACATCAACACCAAAAAGGCATGCCGCAATGCAACGGCTCTGGGCGGTGAACCAAACAAACTCTATACCATCGGTACTTCGGCTGGTGGCGCCCTTGCCTTTGCAGTGGCTCGCAAAGTCGCACTTGGCTCTGCGGAATTACCCAAGGACGCCGTGAAAGGCATCGCTGCCTTCAGCCCGGTCATGTTCCACCCGGATAATGTGCCGGAGAGATATAGCTCACAGCACACATCATTCAAGGACAACGAGAGAGACACTCCGATCATCGACGTGGCATCCCTGATGTCCTTCTTCAATGCATGCAATGTGAAGGCAGACAACGCCGACTACTTTGTTGGCCTCGATCAAGCCAGTCACGCCCTTTACCCCCCAACGTATATAGTGACGTGTGGTTTGGACCCTTTGAGAGACGATGGGAGGGTCGTGGCTGGTTCGATGACGGGCCAAGAGGTCCATGTCAGAACTGACCATTATGATGGTCTGCCGCATTGTTTTTGGATGTTCCCTACTCTACCTGAGACTAGAGAGTTCCTGCCAAATGCGTTCTCGGGTGTAAAGTGGGTTATTGAGAACATGTAGAGACTGACGTGATCAGAAGAATAGCAGACAAGTCCGAGACTGGAACAAACATTTCTTCATGTTGCATTTTGACATCTCTTTGCAAATGTGTGATGTCTCTGCTGCTGACCATCCGTCTCGCATAACATGATTCTGAGAAATTTCAACCCTTGAGATATGATGTCTCAGGAGCTCAAACACCGAAACCTCGCCACTTCCGATAATCACGGTACAAGGCTCTAACTCTCGCTTCCGGGAAGGGAATCGTCTTGGGACCGGACGCCGAGCAGATAATTGAAGTTGAGCTCTTAGATTAAATAAGAAGTCCTCCTCCATTTTCCTGACCTAAATCCCATGCAGGGTGTCTCGTATCTACGGTGGGGAAGAGAGGAATATCTTTATCGAATGTCTCAAACATCAGTGTCCTCGGGGACATTGGCAGTATCAGATCATCCATGCCTTGGAGATCGGTGCTCAAGCCAATCGTCGGCTCGGTTCCGGAGCCAATGGACGACAGGGAGTTGCTGTTACTGCAATTAGGCAACCCTACTGAGCTTATGAAGGGCGTATGGTCTAGCCCGGATAGCCTGGTAAAGTTCTGCTGCTGCTCCTCGTGGGCTTCCTCCCTTTCTACGGCCATAGGGAAGTCCGTCTTGGTATCGTCATGGACAACACCGAAAATCCCTCCAACGAGAATGCTCTGCCGTTCCATCCTGCGAGATTCCATCTTCTCAAGATACAAGCTGCATGCTGTCTGGAGATTATCGACGATTGCCAAGTTCCTGCTCGCCACAGCATCATGACGGCCGAAAATGGCGAGCAATGCCCTTGCAGACGATAGGCTCTTCTCAAGGGGGAAAAGGCGGCTCATGTCGCCGAGCTGCGCTAACCCAATAACCAAGGCTGCATGAAACAGAGAGTTGACCACAAATGGTAACCGTTTTGGCACTTCCTCGCTAGTCTGAAGTACTCGAAGAAGGTCCACGGTGCGGATGGCGGAGTCAACGCAGGCGCGGGTCACAACCAAATCGGAGGAAGTGTCAGCTACTCCATTCTCAGCTTCGAGGGGATCGCCTGCAGGCACCTTTGACTGGTGCCTAGATACGTTTTCAATCAGGAAAGGGCGTGCGAGGAGCATGATTGTCCAGTAATAAGCCTCCTTTAGGTGAAAGAGGCCAATATTGGGGACCGTCTTCCCTCCGTCTACCTCGACAAATTGAGTCGGTTGGATATCATCAACCGCCAAGCCCGTGAGAAACGTGCTGGTCTATTGCCGGTGGTGTTCTGTTATCCTCTCTAGGATATCCGTCGAGACTATGCGCTTCGAGTATACATCGGTGAGAACCTCCTCGAAGATGGCGCATAGGTCATTGCTGGCAGAGTAGTTGGCCTCGGCAGACGTATCTCGTGTCTCGTGAGTCGAGGGCGGACGACCAAGTGACGCACTCATGAACAAGTCAAGTACGCGCAAGGATTTCCAAAGCCTCTCGCGTGCCATATGGTCGGCTAGGTCGAAAAGGGCGTTGATGTCACGTCGATGGATACCCAGTGCGTAAGTAGCACGCACTACGGTCCCCAAGTACATAAAAGCTGCGTTCCTCCGCGAAGCTGCCAGAAGGTATATTGTTATTAGGATATTGGCCTGAATAGTTGAGAGACCTGGTTCTTCTATTATGCCCGATATAGTCAAAAATCGCCCGTAGTTGAAGTATTGCTCGGCATCGTCGTCTCGATTATCTGGGCAGGCCTGGGCGCCGATGGCGAATATGAGGAATAAAATGGCGCTCACTGCCTTTGGCTCCCGTCTGTCATCTATGGCTTGTATCCATCGAGACCAGACTTGATATAGTTCTCGTTCGTCATATATATTGAGTAAACAGTTGGTGGCGCATAGATACCAGGTGATGAGATACCGGGCGTCGGCTGGCTTAGGCCTGGCTGGTGGCCGGCTCACCATCTCTAGGATCTAGTCTGACTGGTTGGGGGGTGTCGTCTTAATTAGGAGGTGACTCAATGGATCTTCTGCAAATTGGCAGGGCCATAGGGACTCGCGGACTAAGCGACGGATGATTTGTAGGAAGGCAAGATTGGCGGAATCGCCGATGAACATGACTTTTCCATGGTCATCTTGGATCAATCTCGATACCTGTGGGATATGGGTGATGTTGAGGCCGTTGAAGCCGTACGAAAGAGGACTGCTACTCGAGTGGGCTTCAGCAGGACGCTCCTCGTGGCCGGCCGTCGACCTCAAACCAGGCAAATTGTCCTGATCGGGAATGCCGTGGTCTTCGGGAAGAGTCCTCGGCCTGTTGACGATCGGGTTGATGCTTGAAAGACGGGGCGAAGAAGCAAAGTTGCAATCATCGGAGACGTGACGGCTGCGACAGCGTCCGCACGGGTGGCAGCCATCACAGGGTTCCTTGCGGCGCTTGCAGTTGTCACTGGCCTTTGCGCACCGGCGGCGCTCACTTCTTTTGACTTTCCGCGTGGGCATGGCAGTGTTCATAGCTCGGATATTGACGTTGTCGATGTGAAATACAATGACAACTGTTGGGTGCTGGAGACGGGGCAAACGCGGGTCCAGCACGGCGTTTATGGGACGCCCGAGTACCGAGTGCCCGTTAACCGACATGGGAGCTAACTAGCACATACTTACTGTATCTGTGTTCCAAGGCATGGATCTAAGCCAATTACTGTTAGTCTCTCGATCAGCCCTCTGCAGTAGCAATAGTGCACAAACAGCTTGCCATATTCGAATCCCAATGGTTTGATAGTACTCTAGCAGTCGGATGGAAGTCCCCGCGCAAGTAACTCGACAGGGAATAAGCTCCATGACTCCGGGATAATGGTAACACTGCTGCACTGTTTTGCTTGACATTATCAGGCACCGTGGAAGCTGCATTTTACGATGAGATCTGACTGATTTCCCGCGATCAAGTAGGATACATGCGTCTGCACGACGCAGTATCACGAAACGCTACGACATAGCTTGCGGGCAGCTGTAGAAGCCGCGGGTGATGTACTTGACTGAGCCACATAAGAGATGAGGGGGCGGGGAATGAACTTGAAGAAATCAAGCACCTTTATTGCCACTGGCCGGACCACTCAACTTTCAGGTACGCTACCCCGGAAACGGCTGGGATTCTCCCCAGTCTGGGGTCTGGGGTCTGGGGGACGGCCCTCCAAGTGCCTCCCTCTGGCGGCGGGGTTCTTGGCCAGCGTGCCCAAGCCGGTAAAGCCAAACTACCATGTACCTAGGTAGGGAGGCCCTTGGTCCAATAGTCCAACTGAGGGGTAGATCCCGACCCCGGATCATCAAAGAAGGGGTCCCGAAGAGACCCGGCTTCCGATCCGGGATTCTGGCATCGCTCCGAAGGGCCAGCGCACCCATGACCATTGTGGTTGTTTGTTGACCTGCATTTATTGTCGACGAGCTAGTCCTTTCACTACTTTGTATCTATCTTCTTTGTGGGTTTACATTTCCGAAAAGTGCATCGGGAGGAATGCCCACGTACTTTGCGGGCTGGCCCGAACGAGCAAACGCCTCCTCCAACATCCTTTCGGATCCAGTTCAGAGAGGACACGCTTTTAGTGAAATCTAAACTCGGCATGTTAGTCTCGACCTTCTCCGGTGATGTAGCTGAGACTGCTGAGCCGATGAATCGATGTGCTAGAATCATAGTCTTGGAAAAACGTTTACATGACAGTTTACATGTATATATGGAGTGTGAATTCTTCGAATTGTTCTTCTGCCAAACATCCAACCAAGCTTTCATCCAATCGCCACTTTACTGCTGCACTGTAAATTCTCATTTTGGAACTCCCTTCCCAAAGATGACTCCAAGCCTCGAAGCGACTTACGAAGCCACTGCCACTGGCACGCAACGCAAATCAGGTCCTGATAACCCCCCAAACTGGGTTCCCGTCTTGGAGAAACCGGCTTATAAACCTCGCAAGCTCCGAGTTGTTTGTGTTGGAGCTGGCTACTCTGGCCTGATCATGGCGTATAAGTACAAGCACTAGCTGAAGATGGAAGAGCATATGAATCTGATTATTTACGAAAAGAACTCCGATATAGGTGGAACATGGCTGGAAAATAGATATCTAGGTGTGGCGTGCGATGTAGGTGCTACCAAGTAAAGCAAAACTGGATCATGCCAATTAATATCCGTATCATCCAGGTTCCAGCTCACATTTATACGTTCCCCTTCGAACTAAATCCCGATTGGACTTCCTTTTATGCCGCGGGCCTAGAAATCTGGGAGTATATTAAGAGGACCACAGACAAATATTAACTCAATAAGCATGCCCAGCTGAACAATAAGGTTACTTTGACCATCTAGGATAAGGCTTTAGGGAAGTAGAAGATTAAGGTTAACTAGAATAGAACTATCATTAAAGATAAGGCGGATATGTTGGTTAATAGGTCCGGTATCCTCCATAAATAGCATTAGCCTAAAATCCAAGGGCTAGACTCTTTCAACGGCAGACAGCTATACAGTGCTGCCTAGGATACATCTCTTAATTAGACTAGAAAGCATGTCGCTATTATTAGCAATAGTTCCTCGGCAATCTAGATCTTACCTAAGATACAACTAGCGGCGGCTAAGATTATTAACTATATCAGATCGCCCACTTGGATTTCTTCTAACTTTGCGGTAGAGCTCACCCCTAAAGGAAAGAACTTTCAATATACTAAAGAGTAAAAGAAAGAGTTCATAGAGAATCCCGAAAAGCTGCGCGAGATGCATAAGCTTATCGAGCATTACTTTAACTAGTTTTTCTATGCCCTTATCGTCGATACTCCTTAGCAGAAAGCCGCCGCCAAGGTGTTCCAAGACGAGATAGAAAGAAGACTCAACTATGACCCCGACCTCTGCGCTAAGCTGACCCCTGACTAGAAGGTGGGCTACCGCCGACTTACTCCTGGCGAAGGCTATCTTAAAGCACTCCAGGAGCCAAATATAGCTATAGAGTTCTCGGGCATCAAGAAGGTCACCGAGACTTAGGATTTTGGCGGCAAATGGTTCCGAGGAGGAGTTTAATATTATTATTTGCGCTACTGGCTTTAATATTAGCTTCACCCTATTCTGGGAAGTAGTTGGTAAGAATAGTATGAAGCTTGTAGACCAGTGGCGGGACGATCTAGTAGCCTACTTTGGTATCTGTGCTCCCAATATGCCAAACTACTTTATCTTTAACGGGCCTAACTATCTAGTCGGCTATGGAAGCCTGCTTTCTATTATGGATTGGATAGCTGACTATATTATGAGGTGGATTAAGAAGATCTCAACGGGAGATATCAAGTATGTACCCTCACTCTTACCTCTGCTCATACGTAGATGCTTATACTAAACTTCAAATAGGTCTGTCACAGTCGACGTTGGTGCAATAGCTGACTATAATACCTATACCCACGAGTTCTTGAAGCGAACCGTCTGGATAAGTGGCTGCCGATCCTGGTATAAGAACAACAAGGTGGACGGCAAGGTAACCGCCATGTATGCAGGGAGCATCATTCACTATAAGGAAATTTTGGAGAGCTTTAGGACTGAGGACTTCAACTTTGAGTACAATAGCCGGAATAGATTCAGGTTCATGGGCAATGGACTCACAGTCCTTGAAGAGAAGGGGGAGAATCTTGGGTTTTATGTCAAGTAGAAAAGAATGTCACCCGCAGCAAAACTTGGGAGTTATGGTTGGGGATGTAGATATTCTCCTACGAAGACAGTTCTATGGCTAGATCCCTAGTAACTCTACACTCAACTCTTATCGTCCGATAGACACAGGGTAGTCTGACGTCTCAATCTTCTCCGGGTACACCAAACCACCCTGACGACGCACCTCATCCATGACATCCATCACAGCAATAGTTTCACTCAAATCCATCTGCTTTCCTTCCTTTCTCCCTTCAACAATAGCAAACGCCGCCTCATCAGCCTCCCAGAACATACCTTGGCCCTCACCCTCCGGGTTCATGAAAGTCAAGAATCCATTGAACCAGCCACTGCCCTTGCCGGGACCGGGCTGCGTCCACTTCTTCTCTTCGACGCTCCCATCGTTGAGCACGATCCTTGTGGTGTTGGGGCACTGTGGGACGTCGAAGAGCTGTAGCTCGCCCAGCTCTCCTTGGATCCGCACGCAGGGTTGGGGCTTAGGATCACTACGAACACTTCCAATCCGGATGGACGTTGTAGCGATGGCATGGGCATCGCCACCAGAGCCAGCGTCTCGGGGGAAAGTCAGAAGAATGGTTGTGCTCTCGTCAGCAGATGTTTGCTCATACTATTGTTATTAGTACGCGAGGCCTGGAAAGTATATGGCTCAAGAACTTACCTTGGTAATAGCAGCAACTACCTTGGGAGGAGTCTTCTTCGCCTGGGTCTGCCAGAACACCAAGAACGGCCAAGTAAGACTGTAAACTCCAAGATCCAACAACGCACCGCCGGCAAGATCCGCATTCACCATTCTGTGCTTTCCATCGCTAAAGTTCGCCTCGGGGGATAGCCTGGCACTGGAATCTGAAAACACCCTGTAGATCGTCCCCAACTTGCCCGAGCTGATAGTCTCTCTGACGTAGTTGGTCAAGGGGAAGTATCTCGTCCAGAACGCTTCCATCAGCAACAGGCCCTTCTCCTTTGCAATCTCTACCAGAGTACGCGCCTGCTTGGCATTGACTGTGAAAGCCTTTTCACACAGCACGTGCTTGCCAGCTTCTAAGCAAAGCCTGACATTCTGGTAGTGGTGTGAGTGGGGGGTAGCAACGTAGATGATCTCAACGTTGGGGTCCTTGACAAGTTCATCGTACGAGCCGTAGGCCTTTGCATCTGAAGGGGCTCCAACATCTTTGAGGAAAGATTCGGCGCGGGCGGCTGAGCTGGACGAAGCTGCTGCGGCGACGGTGTGCTTGATGTTGCTGACGTCTCGAGTCTTGGGATCAACTAGGAGATCTTTGGTGCTAGGGCTTGTTAGTGAATGCCTCCTTTGTTAGTGGAGATGAGCATACAATGTAATTGAGATTGCACCAGTGGCAAGGATTCCCCAGCGGATTTCACGTGGAGCCGCCATTTTGCCTAAGTATTCAGATAGATGGAAGTACAGAGGGGCAGAAACTAAACAATGTCAGAGGACGTTCTGTTGTCTAAGAAATCTTTCTCCTGACAAGGCGCCTCGTCGCCCTTTTAAAGGACGAAGCCCCTCACTCCAGGGTTGCTTGGATACCCTCACTCCCGAGATTGAACCGGAGGTTTGCCGTTGTCAAATCAACTTGCATAGAGTTGTGGGGATATAGTAACCGGCCGAGAGTCCGCGAGAGCTAACGCCAGTATCTCCGACAATCCGCGAAAAATGGTGCGACGGAATCTCAATTCCTGATGACGTCGACTGCTCATTTGTAATATACATACATAACCGGGCGGCTAAATTCAAAACGACGCCTTCGGTTTCGGTTCTGGCGAAGGCTGCCCAGGAGGGCCTCTTCCCAGCCATCACACCTAAGTTGTCAAGTCTACTCCCAAAGCAGACAAAGCCTGGGCGAATGTAAGGAAAGATAAGAGTTCAGGGTGACTCATGGTTAATAAAACATCAAAATCTCTTCTCTTTAAGGATCTAGATCTAAACTCTGGTCGTGAACGCCGAATCTAAACATTTCTAGGTACTAACTAGGGCATCCTTTGTCACACAAGACCCATTTGCAACAGCCGGTTCCCAAACGCAACTAGATAATAGTCCCCGTATACCAACCCATGGTTGGCATACCGCCTTTTAGAGTACTGATTGTTGTTAGCCGTGCCATATTTCAAGATCCCATCGAACGTCCGGAGAGTATCATCTTCCACCTCGATGGCATTTACGGATCCCTTGACCAAATGCGCCTTCTCGGGTGCCTGTGCAAAGCCTAGCAACTCCCTGACGATATCAATAGCTGCTCGGCGGTACCGCCCAGCGAGGTCGTCCTGGCCCATTGCTGCCATCGCCTGAGAGAGCACTAACAGTCCGTTGGCAGCGATGGAACCAGCCGAAGAGTCACGGAGGGGACTCTCACTGTCACTAATGGGCGCGTCAAAGTCCCAAAGTGGCACGTAGCGACTACCCATGGGTATGCATTCGGGGGCCGTTTCTAACCGGTACAGGAAGTACTCGGCGAGACCGCATGCTGCTCGTACGAATATCCTATCCTTGGTCGACATGAACGTCTGTGCATAGCCTAGGATGGCCCACGCCTGGCCGCGGGCCCATGTAGATTCATTGTCGTAGCCCTGGTGCGTGAGACGAGCCTTTAGTTCGCCGGTTCGAGGGTCGATATTGGCGACGTGACAAGTAGAGTACCATGGCCCCGTGTAGCATTGCTTGGACAAAGGAACAGGCTTCTCTTCGCGGAGATGCGACCGGAGCAGAACGCGTGCATGTGAGGTGGCTATATCGTAGAGTTCCTGTCCATCAGGACAGTGTTCAGCCGCGTAGTAGAGCAGGTCCAGATTGCAAAGGCTGTCAATGATAATGATCATATTCTCTGTCTGGTCAAGGATCTCAAGGTTCTTCTTTATCAGCAAGTCCCAACTACGGATAGCCCCCGAGGTAGGGACGTATCTCGTGGCTAGGCTCTGTGCAGCACAGATAATGGAGTTGAGGCTCTGGACATTCCCATTGAGCTCCCAGTCCAACCTCAAGGACGGCATGACGATGAACCCGATGTCATGGGTGTCGGTTCGGCTGGCCATACGGTGGAGTGGCCTTGTCCAGGTGTCACAGAGAGTTTGGAGGTGCAGCCGGATTGTCTCGATACTGATTTTATCCGATGCGTCCTCGTCGGAGGTGCAGATCTTGCGAGGAAACCTGACGGTGCGCTCGAGCAGCAGGGATAGCGTGCCCGGGAAGAAGCCGCAGGTCCAAAATTCGGCCTCGCGTAGCGTGTAGTTGCCGGAATCTTCTCCCTCCTGCGGCACGTACTCGGGGAAGTAGTCCGGGAAGCGCTTCTCCCCGATGAGAGACTTCGTCGCCGTCCTGTAGACCTTGGCGAGGATATTCTCCCCATAGAGACTGGCAAGTTCATCACCGATGCTTGCGTCTTTAGTCAACGTAGGATAGTCCTGAATTGGTCCATCTGGTTCCGTGGGAGAGCTGATTGGGGTAGAATTTCCGATCAAGGAGTCCTCATCGCTGGCTGGTTGCGTTTGCGGGGACTGGATCAAAGAAGATTGCTCTCTATGAGGCTGTCTATATGGAAGCTGGGGAAGCTGTGGTATCTCAGGCTCGACTACTGGGGGCGCTTGAGATGAGAAGGGAATAGGATCTTCGAGTGATCCTTGATGATGGACAGCAATGACTGGTTGAGCTGGCTCCTCTTGTAGCGCAACCTCTGGCAACGGAGGCTCCTGGGCAATGCCGTTACTCTCTCCTTCAGACATTTTGCTGTCTTTGACGTCTTCCGCAGGGATTGAGCTCGGGAGAAAATAATGCAGCTAGAAAGGAGATAGATATAATAGCCTTGTGGGAAGATATTGAGGTCTTGGCCGTCTTGTGAAGTCAATGAAGCCGGCGAAATAAAGGAGCACGCGGAAGATGGGGGTTCGGCTACTTGATGCTTCCTATCAAGTAACTCTTATTCAAAACGAGAGCAATCCGGCTTACCTATCGGGTCTCCTCGCCCCTATGCCCCCACTCCTCCGGAGTCGACATGCTCCGGGGTCCGGCGCCATTGCTCCGCCATCCATGGTCCAAACGCCGACAGCAATCACCCCGCGGCAATTTCTCCGCGACAATTCCTCCGTGGCCATTGCCCCGAGAAGCATCCATCTGCAGTTCAGGGTGGTATTCGTATCTCTGGGATGGTCGCCCAGCTCTGCACCGGGCAAGGCAAGGCTTGGACTCTGCGGGGAAACCGGGGAAGGTCGCCGTGTGACCGCCGCCGCTACCCCATACCCCCGGACGACAACAGCGGGGCCCCGCAGGCACGAGTAGAGGGGTCTTGGTGATGGGATGAATATTAAAACTCCATCTCGTCCCACCACTGCCATAGATTCTTGGAAGATTACCAGCATCCCGCAGCCCAATACTCTGGGCCTCGTTTCCATCCATCTCTCTGTTCACCCCGGAACAAGAAAGCAACACGGCTCGTCAAAGATGGCGACTCAGCCACACAAGGCCAACGATGACATCGTCATTCAGCCTGCCCCGGCGCCAGAGCAGGAGAACCACCAGCAGCCGCCTCCTCCGGCGGACGATGCGAATGTCGGCCCGAAGCAGGTGGTCAAGAATGGCGTTGTGGTGAGCTCTGCCACGAAGCCTCCAAAGAGGGATCTCCGACTTGCCTGGCTCTACATCTTTGACTGGTACCCTAGCCACTACAGCAAGGAGGAGATTGCTCTTGTCAAGAAACAGGACCGCATCATTCTTCCCCTCATGTAAGTCCGCATCTTGCGCGCCAGCCGCTACATTTGAACTCAGCATGCTAACCGCAGTAGTTGCTTGCTATGTAGGCTTTCCCAACAATATTCTCAACCTCATAATCTAACCAGCTCTAGTTTTCATCAAGTGGCTTGACCAATCCAACATCACTAATGCTTACAACTCTGGAATGAAGGAAGATCTCAACGTCCAGGGAATCCAGTACAACCTGTTCAGCACCTTCTACAACATCGGCTACCTTATCCTCGAAATCCCCTCCATGATGATCATCTCCCGTCCTAAGCTGGCACGATGGTACCTCCCTATCTGCGAGACACTCTGGTCTATAATCACCTTCATCCAATCCCGCAATAATAGCGTCGAGATGATTTACGGCATGCGGTTCCTCATGGGTCTTTTCGAGACACCCGCCGCCACTGGCTCGCTTTACCTTCTCGCGTCATGGTATCGCTCAGACGAGGTATTTAAGCGCGCAGGTGTCTGGTATGTGTCTAGCAACATTGGCGCCGCCTTTGCTGGATATATGCAAGCTGCTGCCCATGCTGGACTTGACGGAAAGCTTGGAATGCAAGGATGGTCGGTACTCGTTCCCCTTCTGCTCATGTGTATCAATCTAATGTATCCCCCTTCTCTAGGCGCTGGGTCTTCATCGTGGACGGAGTCATCAGTCTCCCCATTGCTATCGCTGGCTTCTTCCTCTTCCCTGGTCTACCTACTAGCCCTCGCATCTGGTGGCTCAAGGAGGAGGAGCAGAAGCTCGCCCAAGCACGCATGCAGGACGACGGTGTCAGGAAGAGCTCCAAGATTGGCAAGCGCATGCTCAAGCGTGTCTTTACTCACTGGCACTTCTACTTCGCTGTGGTTACCTACGTCTGGTAAGTTGCCATTCATACTTCATGGAGATGCACCATTAATTAAATTGACTTGCAGCTACCAGCTCACGACCTGGGTTGCTGGTCAGATGGGTATTTGGGTCAAGTCTACTGGTCAATACTCGATCGAGTTGATCAACATCCTGCCCACCGGCACCCAACTTATGGCTATTGTTGTTGGAATTCTTGTTCCACAGTTCGTCATGTGAGTTTCCAGTCCAACCTCCCTGTGCTGGGTTCTGGGAGAGAGTGCTAACCCCCGACTCCTACAGGGTGTACCCCATTTGGATGCCAGTTCTCTTCACAGGCACCGTCCTCATCTTTTCAAACATCTGCCTCCGGATCTGGTATATCCCCGTTGGCATGAAGTTCGCTGCCTGGTTTCTTATGGGATTTAATTCTTGCGTCACCCCGATGCTCTTCCCGTTCGTCCATCTTATCATGAAGGACGATAATGAAGCCAAGAGTTTTACGACAGGCGCCATGGTGAGTTAGCCCTCTTACCTTACATCTCCGGGAGACGTGAGAATCCGTACGCTAACCATTTGACTCTTCTTCGATAGATGACTGTCGGTTGGTCCTTCTTTACCTGGTACAACGTCGTCGTGTTCCCTGTCACTGAGGGGCCACAGTGGACGAGGGGTTTTACTGCTAGCATCTGCCTCTGCGTCATCTGGGTCTCCCTGTTCCTGACCGGCTACGTGCTATGGCAGCGTGATATCAAGAGAGGCCTGTACAAGCATGCCATCGAAGAGGAGGAGAACGAGGAGATTCTCAATGAGAAGGTCGAACAGGTTCAGGCAGAATCCACCCACCTTGAAGAGAAGGAGAAGGACAAGGAGTTGAGATGAGATCAGAGGTTTAGTCGCTGGTCTCTGGAATATTGTCCTAATCTCGGCTTAAATTGAGTGGTTAGTGAATTAGTAGTGCCATTTAGGTCCGGCCTAGCACGCAGTTCTTGTGGCATGATTCCAACGTGGGGCATCTTTGCTTTGCCTTCGATATCTCTAGAGATGGAAACAAGAATCGTGAATTGCTAGGCCTCGAATGCCTCAAGTTCTCTCCTTTCCCACGATGAGAACCGACTAATCGACTCCAAGCTGCCATTCAAGTCCATTCTTCTCAAAATCTTGTGGCTTGCAACTCCCAGTCCTCCCTTTCCGTCAATTGGGAGGCTTATGCACAAGCCGCCAGGCCCTGGCCAATCACAAACGTCAATTAAGTTCGTGCTGACGTGCGACATCTCGGAGACATATCGGAGGCCCTTTGTGTAAGAGGTTATCCCGCCGGGTGATCGCAATTCACCGCACTCATATGGAAAGTTTCCGGTCTCTCATTGATATAGACCACGAACTCTACCTTTCTCTGTTGCTACTTACATCCCCTAAAACAATTCTCACACTAAAGTCGGAATCTTTCCAGCCACCTCTACAAAACGCTCAAAATGGCAACCTTGCTCACGCTTCTCTACCCAATCCCGGCCGCTGGTGGTACGTCTCACATTCCCCAGTCACCGAGAAGCTCAGTGCTTCAAAGCTTCTCAACCTTCACCGACATATGCACAATGAAATTTTGACTAAGCAGTCCCTAGCTGCCACATTTGACGTCGACTACTACCTCAACAAACACATACCACTTGCCCGAGACGCCTGGTCTAAGTACGGCTTGACCAAATGGTCGGTCGTAAAGCTGAGCCCCGACACCGGCTATGCGCTACAGACCATCATGTTTTGGGATAGCCCACAGAGTCTTGGCAAGGCAATGCAGGAGGCGGGCGCCGAGGTCATGGGCGATCTTAAAAACTTTAGCACTGAGAAGCCGGTGGTCATCCAGGGAGTAATTGCTGCTGGAAATATGGACTGAAGGATTGAGACCCGCGAAATAGAAGTGGGACATGTCAAGGAGAGGTTTTAAGGTCAAAGGCGAACAAGACTTCGGTCAATGTTCTCTGATGATCCAGTAGCTCAGTGACAGACAATACCGCAATTGCTTCCTAGAGTTGAGTCTACGGGAGCGCCAACAGTTGGTTAATTAAGCAGTCCCTTTCTCTAACTATATCACAAACGATATGCCAACCAAGCCATGATAAAGGGATTCCATATCTGTAGTTCTGAACCGGATGAGCTGGAGTGAGACATTAAGGTCACCAAAGACATGATCATTGACCGTCTTATGATTCATGGCACACTGCTGGCTTAGATCTTAGTAAAGGTCCTTTGTCAGACCGACTGACAGGCCATGTTCAACTTACAAACCGGCCGACCAGCAGCTCCAGAACATCAGACCGACGGAGCAGAGCCGCTTGTTGAATTGGGTGATTCGGGCTTGGGATGCCTTCTAGTGCTGCCATTGGCCCATTGGTTAACTGAGCAAGCGAGGGCAGACAGCCTCTGGTCCTTGGTCCGAAAAAGGTTCTGCGCCAATGCAGGCTCAAGTCACAAACCGGTTCGTCAGGGGAGAACCTACATTATGTCCGACGCTCTGACTTGTCATAAAGCCGATCTGTTAGCGGATCCGCTTGTTTATGTCCCCAGTCTTGCCGAACGACCCCATGGGGGACTAATTAGTCAAACAACGAGATTCGACAGCATTCCCCGTGGGGGGGCCAAACTCACGCGATTAATCGATCTGGGTGCGTAGATAAGTTTGGCTCAAACCCCCTATTATCTACTTGCTTTTCTTTTCATCATCTCGTCAAGGACTCTTCTTTCAAAACACTTCTATTGCCGTCCGAGTATCTTTTAGGTCTTTTGACATTGGTCACCATGTCCGATAACAAGAGTCTCAGCCAAACTGGCATTGATGACAGCAATGGCAAAACAACCACGTCCGACACTCCCGAACACGTCGAAGATGGCTTCTCTAATGCCCAAATCAGCTATGACAACAATGGAATAGCCGGTATCATTCGATCTCCTTATGTTTTTGGCGCTGCCCTTCTCGCCTCCTTTGGTGGTTTCTCCTTTACCACAACTTACAACAACTTGATTGTAGTTACTTTCAGTCCCAGAAAAATTAAGAAATGCTCGTGATACAGCTGGTGACATTGAATAAGAGCGTAACTGAGGTAAACTTCCGGGGACAACGTGTCATTTCCCCGAGGATGCGCGCTCACGTGTAACACTACGATATGCATTTGGTACTAGGGCATATGATATTTTGGTAGTCGGCCCGGTCGTCTATCCTGGGGGATTCCTTTTCTTCCTTGTTCGCTAATCTTAACCATTGACTGGATAGCCGGATAAATAATAGCCGCTGTGAAACACAATTCTCAATCATCAAGCGAATACTTAATAACCGTCGTGTAACAAAACGATCGGGTAGTAGGCGAATATTCCCATCTTGATACCAGCATGTTACTAAAACTACTTTACGCAAAGTCCACGTCGCTTACGACTGGGCCTGATTGATTCATCTGTGTCAGTGCGTTGAACAAGTTGTATTTGTGGGCTTTTCTCTGTAAGCATTAGTGTACAACGCGGAATTGGGGTTGCGTCCATGGGAATAACGAATGTGGTTCTCTTAACATCCGCGTTCTTGTCACGTAAAGCTAATAGGGTCACTCTTTATAACCCCCTACTTACACTGTACGAAAGATCCAGACCAAGAGGTCTTATGAGAGGTTATCTAGCTTGGTTATTCATCTAACCTGCATCTTTTGCTTGGGGAAGATATCTTTGAGTAGCTCCGCTGTCAGTGACGGCTCCGTAGAAAATAACTTTCTTGCTACTTTCTGAAACACTTCGCCTTGTCTGTGCACTGTGATTATCGCTTAGTTCTACGAACGAAAGCTCTGTACGTAGCCAGGCATGCGTTACGCAGCCGTGAATGAGTTTGTAATACATGACTGTAACCTAGTGTTTACGTAGTACCATCTGGTGTGATTCAACGTTGTTTTCAGTTACTCAGAGCCTTGTACGCGGTGGAATGTCTCTAGTTGTTTCAATTTTGTTAAGCTACAGCTGGTTGACCGCAAGACTATCGTGGCAGAAAGGGCACAACCTTATTATCAAAGCCGTTTAGTTTTCGACGCTCACTTCCTGGGATGTGAGACCTACTTTTAATTATGTGGAATTATATAAGTTCGCCGTTACCTGGCCATCGCTTTACTCTCCAAGTCATCATCATCTTTACCTTTTATCTCGGTAAAACAACTCTACTTTGACGCGTCCACGTACTCCGCTTGAAACCGATAGTCCCAGCCTTTGGATACTTCGACCTCACACTTCTACAGTCTCTAGAAACTCTTTCAATCTTCCAACATGTCTCAGCCTCTTATCAACTCTCCTACTAGTGTCTCTCTGGGGAATGATCGGTTCACTCAGCCCCAGAATATGGTGGCCATCCGCGTCAATGCCCCTTGCACCGTTGATGTGAAGCTCGAGGATGGTTCTGTTGCCAGGAAGGAGATTGATGCCGGTTATTGCGGTTTTCTTGCTGAACATCAGGGCGACGAATCCCTTGTCCAACTCTTCAACAGACTTGGTACCCGGGCTCTCGGTAAGTAGCCACGACTGCTATTTGTAATTTTTATTTTTCTTCTAATAAATCCTTACAGCCAAGATTCCCCGGAATAATCTGGACTTTGGGCGTCCCCCGTCAGAGTTCCGGGTCATTCTGCCGGCCCTTCAAGCTGCCAATGTCGCAGCACGAATTTCAAATTATCGAGCCAACGACACCGTTGCCAAGGCAATCGTGATGATTTGGGAGGATATTCTGAAGAATATCGACACTCTTCAGCATCTTGGACTTCGTCGCGGTATCTACGAAGACATTCTACAGAATGATGAGCACAAACAACAAGCTCTGCAAACTCTTATTGGATGTGAGTCTTCCCCGAGCAGCCTCACCATGGACAATGGCTAACGGCATCTGAAGCATTCTCAAATGAGGCTTGGGCGGCACTGAATGCGCCTAATCTACCCCCACGGTCACTTCTAAAGCTCAAGAAGATCACCTCAACTTACCCGAGGATCAAGCCAGATCAAGCGGTCATCTACTTGCGTCTTTATACAGCCTCAAATGCAGATCAAAACCAATTCGCCAAATATGTGGGAAAGACTACGCGAGAACCCCACATACGTCAGATGGAACATGAAGAGCGAATTGCGGCCGGCTCAAACACTCCTCACTATCGTGAGGCAAAAAAGTACCCGCAGCATCATGCTAATCCTATGATGCTACTCACTAGCTCTCGTACCGAGATGATACCCATGGCAGAGACAACGCTTTGCTTTCTCCTTCGAACTTGGGATCCTTATGTGACCGGACTCTCGCAGCCGGCTGTCGCATCAGGTCTCAGTTCTGCTACAGCTGAACATCGTATATTCATGTCAACACTCAGTAACATTGCAGACGCCGCTCTTCGCCGACAGAACCTTACTCTTTTTGGCGGCCGAGGTTGCAATTGGAACTGCCCTCTCCAAGAAGGACATCGTTTAAAACGAGAATGGTTGAGGTATCGTGTCACAACCCAGGAAAAGCGTACCATGTTTGTTTACCGCTTCCAATCATGCGTGACACGAATGCCTCTTGCAGAGGGTCCTGGCCATACCATCGGAATTCGAATCCTGTTCGTCTCAAAGATCGAGAAGGGGAGCGACTACCAGGAGCCGAAGTGGCGTGGCTTCGTATTGAAGCAACCTTTGGACAAGCTGCCAGGTATCAAGGTCGGCCAACCCCTCATCGTGTCGATTGAAATGATGGAAGATGGGAAGCCTCACAGTCAGCCGTGGTATCGTGCTCCATATCACGGCGCATGGTCGAACTGCAGCGAGCTTCACAGCTTTGGTATCAAGGTTGAATGGGTCGATGAGGAAGCAAAGCAGTGGTATACGTTCCCACTGTCGCATCAACACATTGTCAAGGTGTACGAAGCCAAGAAACCAACAGCAGATCCAACGGTCACTCTTGCCTGGCGAAAGGCAACCATGATCTTACAATTCATCTGCAATCGCCGATACCGAAACCCGCCGACTTTCCTTGATGCAACCTACCGGCCTAACATCAAGGAAGTGGTTTACGACCACCTGGCTCAGACTGTTAGCCTACAGCAGGTGCCTGAAACCGTCATGGACCCACCTCATAAGGTTTCATTCGACTACAATTGTCGCGAACTCTACAGGGCCTCGCAGACAATCTGGCCGAGAACGCATGTTGGCAAGAAGCCTGATGCGGCCTGGTTTGGCACGCACGGGCATTCTACACATTGCGTTTTCTGTGTGATGTATCGTGGGATTAATCAAAATCTTGCGCGAGGCTGTTCTAGTCGGACACAAGATTTTCATATTCCTTCCACGGAAACTGATGTCGACAAGATACGAGAGAGATCATGCAAACTGTGCTGGGAGCATTATCGCCGTCCATGTGTCTGGGTCCCTTCACAATTTGGCAAAGTTGAAGGAGAGCCTTGGAATGCGCATGACCCCAAACTACCCACAGGGTATGAAGGCCTTGCCGTGGCTCGTCGATATGAGGTCCGCGGTATTCCAATCAAGGCACCTATGAGCCTTTCAGATTACTACGAATACAAAGAACATACCAAGGATAACACCGTGGAGGAGACAGATCTCGAGGCTGATGAAGAGGAAGATTAACATCTAGACAAGTGAACTGCAACGCTATTAGCCGGGGTTGGTACAACAGGAGCCCAGTGCTATGCAGTGGCAACTGATACTGGACGCAGAGTTGAAAACTACTATCTGCGAGGAGAAAAGGGAAAACCTCATGTATCTCGTTTTGTTAAATGTATTTCTTAGTTTTGTATTTATTAAAAAGTGAAAATTAGCCTACTTATAAATTATGGCTGTACTGTCTAAGCCGTCTTGTCTAGTTTCTATTTATAATACGTATCCTGGTAGGCGTACTATCCATCATTTGACCTGCTTGTAATCTCATATTGAGACACATTATTACCTGCCCTGGAGAAGGCGACTACATAGGCAAACATTGCGAAGCTCTTGGCTGCACAAAAGCCATAGGTAATCGAAAGATGCCAACTAGATAATTAGTCCATAAATCGATTAATTAAATTGAATGTAACTCATCTTAATACGTAAAATTGAGTTAAATCTGTTTCGGTTTGTTGCTTGATACCTTAAGAGCAGAGGCAAGTGGAGACGCAGAGGACATCAAGCGTTATGCGTCTCTTTCACGCTGCCAATGTTACCAACAGATCAGATATCGGTCATCAATATGAAGCCTACGGACCACCTTCTACTGCGGCTTTTTGAATACAGAGTAAATGCACTAATAGTCACAAAAAAGCTATAGTTGGGTAGTTCGGACTGCTGAAATTGCGCAAAACTCTACTAGTACTCTGTCTAAAGTGGCTGCGATGTTAACCACTGTCATGATCTATGTATTTCTCTTCTTCAGAAACAGACAGAGGGACCGACTCCAAAGCCAAAACATCACCCTCTAATACAGTATTTAGTTAGTCAGTGACTTCTCTTGCCGAACGTAGAGAGACCGGCCACAACACCTAAGAACACAGTTTCAGTAGTACCTCAATAAACATAGTACTGCATCACACCAAATCAAGACAGCACTTAGTGACTCTACCTATCTAGTAGCTGCGCTCATAAGAAAGAGACGTATGCACTGCTATCAGAATCCATAATAGAAAGGGACCATGCACAAAATATTCTACCGTTTTGGATACGGATGCGTAGTGTGGATTGGAGAGGAAACGTGGTTAGAATGGAATCATTATCATCGATGCCAAGTAGAGAGTATTCAAGTTCTCAGCATCTGGGTTCCGCGGACGCTACGGTTGGTGGTGATTTACACCACTGACAGAGTGAGCTGGGCTTGCCTTGCACAGCCAATAGCTTCCCTTCCTGGCTCACCACAATGTCGCTAAAGAATAGATAGGCTTCACCTGAATACTTTTTTCTTCTAGTGCGCCGCTGTTCTGAGCTCAATGGGTTCCATTGGCCAATTGCACGAACCTTGGAACCTCCAGCTGTCGCTGGACATCCTCTTGGTGACGTCAATGTCTCCGTCCCAAGACGATACTGGGAAGGAGCGCCTTCCCGCCCCAACAGTATCCAGCCCCACGACAACGCGTACTTTCCTCAAGAATATTGACGAGGACCCCAGGGCTGCCTGGCCTTGGGGTCCTCAGGTGTCCATCGGGGTTTCATCCCGTAGGTACTTGCCAATTGATGCCATCACCATCCGCCACCACCCGCCATCTGCCCGTCTAGACTTGCCCGTTTTTCTGTTTAATTACTGTATTTCAAAATCGCCAAGTCCAATCGCATTCGAAATGGTTTCTTCCGAGCTACCCTACATCACCATCACCACTCCCGACGGCCAGCAGGAGCCTGTCGTGATTTTCGGAATGCCTGCTGCCGAGGACGAGCTGGCCCCTTTGTGGCAGCTGTTGGAGGAGGATGAACCAGTCTCGGCTCCGTCACTTGCCCCTGAGCATGCAGCTCAGGTAGATTCTTCTTCTTCGTTCGGTGAGTCTGCTTGCAGAACTTGTCATTGGATGGGAGTAGTGGGCACTAATCATTCAATAGATATCGACAACGCCACCATGGATAAGATCTGGGCGCGTATCGACAGCCAGCATGAAGCCATAGTCACCGAAGCGCACCAAGCCAAGGAAGACTCGGCATATTCTGCCTTGTCTGACACTGTGTCAGACTTCAAGACCTTGCGGGTTGCCTCGCAAGACTTCGTCCCGTTTCGCTGTCGCATGTGCGGCAAGGAATACCCCAAGTTGGCGCAGCTGTGCCAGCATTTGGGGAACAAGGGCAAACGGGCGAATTATTGCCATGTTTACTTTGTAAGTAATCTCTACCCTCACTTGCTACGTTACAGAAGCTGATAGTAGTTTAGGACCTTTTGAAGGAGAGGGAGAACGTGGACTCAGAGCAGATTGTGGAGTCTGCTCGAAAGAAGCGGAAGATCTGAGAGACTATGGAAGGGCCTTACTGCGATGATACTGGAGTAATTAATGGAGCTGGGACGACCAGGGAGTCATCTCCATTATCCTCACGATGCCTCAATTCCAACAAACCTTCCCCGAAATAGCCCCAGGTCACTCTCGATACGGATTCAACACTGGCTTTATGACGGGAATGTTGGAATTCGGGGCATTCGTTGGCTGCCTGTTCTTCCCTATGCTTGCCGATCGATACTCTCGCAAGCTGGGACTTGCTGTAGCCACGGCGTTCTTCTGCGTCGGTGCTATCATCCAGACGGCTGCAAACAACTACGGCACTCTTGTGGCCGGACGTACTATTGGTGGTGTCGGTGTCGGCACACTCGCCATGGGAGCACCATTGTATATTTCTGAGATTGCACCTCCCAACCTGAGAGGCTCTCTCCTTGTCCTCGAAGCCATCTCGATCGTCATTGGCGCTATCATTGCATATTGGATCACATACGGCAGTCGTGATATTTCGAGCGACTGGGCTTTTAGATTGCCATTCCTTCTGCAGATGGCTCCAGAACTCGCAGTTGGCGTTGGCATTCAGTTTTTCCCCTTTTCCCCAAGATGGCTGGCCATGCGTCACCGCAACCAGGACGCCTTGGATTCCCTTTCCAAGCTTCGTCGCCTCCCTGAGACTGATTCTCGTGTTCAACAAGAATGGAAGGGAATTATCCGCGAGGTTGAAATCCAGGAATTCTTGCTGGATCGTGAGCATGGTGCCGCGAAAAACCCTGTCTTGCTCGAGTTCCAGCAGTGGGGCGATCTCTTCAAGCCCAAGTACATTCGACGCACGACTGTTGCACTTGCAATTCCTTTCTTCCAACAGTTTTCCGGTAATTATGAACAGTCCCGAAGTCTCTCCTTCGTCCTTTCGCTAACCTGCACATAGGTATCAACGCTTTTGTGTACTACGCACCCATCTTCTTCTCCGCGCTCGGACAGGATTACGAAATGTCTCTTATCCTGAGCGGTATGGTCAACATTTGCCAATTTGTGGCCGGTATTCCTACGTTCCTCTTCCTTGACAAGGTTGGCCGACGCAAGCTTGCCATCTTTGGAGGTATCGCGATGGGTATCCCGCATATGATCATGGCCGGCGTCGTCAACAAATACAACAATAAGTGGACAGATAACCCGGGTATGGGCTGGTTTGGCGTAGCTCTCATCTGTAAGCACATCCCACTACATCCCACGTACTGTTGTTACACTTTACTAATCGTCTAGATATCTACGTTCTTGCGTATGCTTCGTCTTATGGACCTCTGGCGTGGACTCTGCCTGCAGAAGTTTTCCCTAGCTCCAAGCGAGCAAAGGGAGTCGGAGCTGCTACGGCCATGGTATGGCTTGCAAACTTCATTATCGGCGTGGTCGTCCCCGAGATGCAGATCAAGCTTGGTTGGGGTACTTACCTGTTCTTTGGCTGCTTTTGTTTTGCTGCTTCTATCTTCTCCTTCTTCCTCGTTCCGGAGACTGCGGGCAAGAGCTTGGAGCAGATTGCGGGTGCTTTTGGTGATAGACTCGAGGATGAGGAAGGCGAGTTGGAATCGCGGGCTCACTAGAGTTGTTGCAGTACGGCGGACCTTTTCGGGGGGTGCTCATTGCAACATGCAAATAAGACAAGTGCCTTAGCTGGCCAAGTGAGAAGGATATCAAACCTTTTTGTACGATTACTGTAGCTAGCTTGAATATTCCAACCCTAGATGTGTTCTCTGTCGAGACAGCAGTTCCCAGGAGCACGTATGGAAGATGTCGCGTAAGTAACTAAGAGTCGCTAGGCGTGGTTTGAATAGCGAGTGGTTGAATCCTGCCAGCCATTCTTCGGTTATCTGGTCATTGAAAATCCTTTTTCGCTCCTAAGAAACATTTTACGTCCACAATACCAACATCAAGGCCAATAAAACGAGGTGTCGGGGGAGCTCGGCCGACCTTTCAAGTCCAGCAGACATCTTGTCACCTGGCGCAATCCTACAAACAGAGGGCAAATAGGGGCGGACTTGAAGCCGCGATAATCGCTCAAACCGAGGTATATGCAGATCATGTATGTCCCAGTAACGAAATCATGAATCTTAAAGCCAGACTACGTGCTTGATACCGCTGTCCAGCCCCTCCCTCAGACTAGCTGTAAGAGTCCATACGTCGCCTCGTGAACCTCCAACCCGGTACATCTCAATCCCGCCTCCCTCTTGTCCCGCTACTACAGCGTAGTTCCCATCATCACTAAGCCGGAAACCACGAATCGTATCGAGATTGGTTCGTACGTGTTTGGTCTCCTGGACCCTTTTGCCGTCGTCCGAGAGAAGAATGATGACAATCGTATCGCCTTGCGGCAGTTCTGTGGGAACGTTTTTCAGATGCGCTTCGCGCTTCGCAATATGTCTTTCCCATCTGTTGCTGGCGTACAAGACATTTGGGATCTTGGGATGGGGAGAGAGTTCGGCCGAGTCCATCATGAACTGATGATCGCGGTGAACAGTCGGTGGGATAATGTTAACTGAAAAGCCGTCGATAGGCTGGACGTCATTCGCAGGGCAGGGCGACAAATCAAAGGCGACAACTTCATGTGAGAGCTCTCCAAGGACATACATGATTTTCTCTATCAGACATTAGTTATTTGTCATTTGGCAAGTCAAATGGAAGAAAATCTGTTGACGTACCATCAGGTGTGAAAACAGCGTGTCGAGCACCCATTCCAGGGGGGCATTGGAGCCAGCCGCATACTTCCAGTTCCAGGTTTTTCCGAGACAAGATCCATACGCGATCAGCACCTAGATCGGGTGCATACAGCAATCCTCTCTTGTCTTCAAGTACTTGATGTAAATGGCATTGACGTTGTCGACCTTTGTTAGGCCCGTGCCCAGTCGCTTTGTAGGGAAAGTCAAGTAGGAGCTCCGTTCGAGGCACATCCTTAAGCCTGAGTCCGTCGTTTTCGGTGATAGATACGGGATAGAGAGCAGCAGACCCTCCAAGATACTAGAGAGTGTAAGCGTGGGAGGCAAGAGAAATAATCTCTGAGTTACTACTCACAGTACCTATTGCCAGGGCGGACTCGTCGTGCAGCGTAATGACTAAATAGTGAGCATGGCTGGCCAAACATAATAGACTCAAGTTCTACTTACTGTGTGCAGGTGCACCCAGGGTCGGTTGCTGACTCGTGATGCGGCAAGTTTCTTCCGCATGGTCGACTTCGAAAGTGAACAAGAGACCAGATTCTATGCCTTCTGACAACCCGACCAAACGATCAATGCTTCCCTGTGAAGATACGGGTTCTGCCCAGGAAACATTGTACGGTGCTGGATAATTGGCGAGAACCTTTAACTCGCCCTTCTCCAGGTCAACGGCAACGGTGGTAAAGTTGGCCCTGTCACCCGAGAGCAGAAGCATGGGCTTCATGGTGAACAAAGTGGTTCGCTTACAGAGAACGGAGCTAGATGATGTTGGTCGGAGTTCAGGGCAAGGAGTGGTGCGTGGCAAAGCTAAACTGACTGAAGCAGCAAAAGGATGTGAAAGTGGCCCCGAGTCAATCATATTCATGCTTCTCGTTAAACCCGGTTGAACTAACTGAATGTCATGAACATAATAGATGTGCCATCCCCTCCCGGACTTCACCAGCGCCTAAACCTGTGGCACACACTAGACAACAATTCTAACACCGAAACAATGGTATCCCCCAGTCTCCACACCGGACATAATTCTTGGTGCCCCAGAAATCGGCCGACAAGGGAGCAAATGTCCGATGGGGTCCACCTGTTCACCCAATGCATGCCCGATGACATATGTCCGATGTTTGTGATTACCCATGTCGTTTTTACCTAAAACGACAACCTCTTTGACGAAACAACCAAGGTCCAGACTTTCACACATTTCATATTGCGTCTTCTTCCAGCTTCGGTTAACCACGGTAGAGAAACAACAATCACGCTCAGCATAATGGCCCCTTCCACTCATTTCGCGCTCAACACGGGCGCCAAGATTCCCGCTGTTGGTCTCGGTACATGGCAATCCAAGCCTGGTGAGGTTCGTAAAGCTGTGGCTTACGCCCTCAAGGATGGGTACCGTCATATTGACGCAGCACTGTACGTTCAAATTCCTGTAACGGCTTGGTTAATCCCTATTCTCCTTGGCCAATCATGCCTCTCCTCCGTCCTCTCCTACAATGACCATCGCGACACCACCCCACGGCGGGTCAGTTCACTCAAGCTGACATGATGCAGCATCTACGGTAACGAGAACGAAGTCGGCCAGGGCATCAAGGATAGTGGTGTGCCACGTGAGGAGATCTTCCTTACCAGCAAGCTTTGGAACACGCATCAGCCCAACGTTGCTGAGGGACTACAAAAATCTCTTGATGCTCTAGGCGTGGATTACCTCGATCTCTACGTAAGCCCGGTTGTTCCTGGAAATCGGTACATCGCTTCAAACTAGGCTAACAACTTGCTTACCAGCTCATTCATTGGCCTGTTCGACTGGTTCCCGTAAGCATCTTATCCTTTGACTTTCAAGCTACCCAGACTCTAATTGGAACGAAATCGATAGAACGAGACAAGCGAGCTCCTCCCCGTGAACCCCGATGGTACTCGATCAATTGATAGATCCTGGGACCAGAGCGAGACCTGGCGCCAAATGGAAGAGGTCTACAAGTCCGGCAAGGTCAAGGCCATTGGTGTTGCCAACTGGTCCATTCCTTATCTTGAGGAGCTTCAGAAGACGTGGAAGGTTGTCCCAGCCGTCAACCAGGTTGAGCTACACCCATTTCTCCCCCAGCACGAACTCCGAGAATATTGCGACAAGTTGGGCATCCTTCTTGAGGCTTACTCTCCTCTTGGATCCACTGGTAAGTACCTCAAAGTCTGCGGTGCAATGGATGGCACGAGTGATAGGACGTTGTTGACCGAGACTAACGAACCGAACCTTGTAGGCGCACCTATCATGTCGGATGACGAAATCCAAAAGATTGCCGACAAGAACGGTGTATCAACTGCTACAATTCTCATCAGCTACCACGTCAACAAGGGCATTGTGGTTCTTCCCAAGTCGGTAACGGAGAAGCGTATCTCCTCCAACAAGGAGGTCATTTCTCTATCCGAAGAGGACGTGGCTGCACTCGATAGCTTGGCTAGTAAAGGCAAGGCCAAGCGTATTAACACTCCTCTCTGGGGATTCGACCTGGGCTTCGCTGACTGGTATGGCCCCGTGAAGTCAGAATGAACTCGGCATGGAGACGTAGCAATAGGAACATAAAAGGAGAATTGACTACCTATACTTCAACTCATTACAATGCTTTTGTGAAATGTCAAATCATCTGTAATGATTATTCAATGTTGGTTTGAACTTTGTGATGGATGTGACTTTCACTCACCAATCTCGACACAGATATGCGAAGGTGGTCATGGTAGGGTTAATTATGACCAAGATTGAAACATCTTGTGGAACGTATATCAGGGAATTTAATTCATTCAAGCTAACTGGAATCTACGAATAGCTGCAGGGAATATGTCTGCAATGTGATGCGTGATGATAGCACAAGAGGAGATTAGCCACCGGGAGTATTTAAGGGTAGGGAAATAAGCAAAGGTCATTTGAGACAAGGCAATATGTGTGCAAGTTTGTATTCACAATATGCTAGATCGCTCGCGTCTTCTCATAATTCTCGCTTTTAACTAGATACTCAGGACCTTGGAGCCAAACAGATCTATGCTGTATAAGGAGCTGGAGAGATGCCTTCCTTCAGAGCCTTCAAACGCATCGCAAGCAACTTGGAATGGAATCGAGTGTAGGGAAGGTAGCCAACAAAGATCCACAGATTAGGGACACCTGTCTCCCTGTACGCGGTCTTAAACTCACCCTCATCGTCAATGCCCCAGATAGGAGTGACTTGATCGGCAATCTTATCGCCCAGTGTGGAACGGACAGAGTCAATTGTGTTGGTGAATCCAGTTGCAAAGACAACCAGGTCAAAGTCGCGCTCACGTCCGCCGCTCAGGACAACCTTGTTCTCGGTGAAGCGCTCAATGTATCCAGGCTCAACCTTGATGTTGCCGTTGATGATGTGCTCGCATGCGCCCGCATCGAAGTAGAAACCACCGTTTCGAGTCTGGCCCAGGGTGGAATTGCCAGTGTTGCGTTGGCCACGCCATGTGCGCAGGCCACGAGCATGCAAAGCATCGAGCAAGGGACGATCAAGGTCCTCAAGAATCTTTGCGTTGCGCCTACCGAACTCCTCTCCTGGACCAGTGGGTGTGGCAAAGAACAGGCGATCCTGCTCCTCTAGACCAGGGCGCTTTTGTTCAGCGTCAGGGCCGTAGTTGCCGATGATGCGTGGGACAGAGTGAGTCAACGACATGATGTAAGTGGGGGATCGCTGAAGGAGAGTGACATCGATGCCCCGTCGAGCGCAATCATAGGCCGTATCAAAGCCAGAGGAGGAGGTTCCAACGACGCAGACCTTCTTGCCGACAAAGTCGCGAGAGCTGTCGTGGGCAGTGGAGTGACGGATGGTACCCTTGAAATCGGTCATGCCAGGGACATCAGGAAGCATGGGAGTTCCACACAGCGAGGTAGCCATGACGACCTGTTTGGGGTGCAAGGTGCGAGCCTCCTTGCCCTGCTTGTCGATCACAACTGTCCAGTTGCCCTGTTCATCCTGCTCTGCCTTGGCGACTGATGACTTGGTCCAGACGTTGAGTTCCAGGGCCGAAGCGTACCACTGCATATAGACGCCTTGCTTCTGGGAAGGGGTGTAGGTGGGCCAGTGCTTGGGGTAGGGGAAATAGGGCAAGTCGTCAGCCCAGTGAGGAAAGTGAAGAGACAGGTATTCGTAGCGCTTCTTCCAGACATCGCCAATCTCTTCGGCATGGTCAATAATAAGGTTCTTCATCCCCATGGCGTTGAGTCGAGCAGCTAAGGCCAGTCCACTGAGCAAGCGTTAGTGATGTAGAATGGGCATTCGTAATGGGGGCACATACTTTTGACCACCTCCAATGATCAAAACTTCAGGCTCGACAGAATCGACATCCTGAGCCCTCTGATTCTCCCAGCTAATAGCTCCAGTCATGTGTCCGTCAGCGGGAGGAATCTCGGGGAATTGCTTGAGCTTCTCCGCAACAGTGTGCAAAGTGTAGAGCTTCCAGCCATCCTTGGTCAAAACGGCGTTGGCAACAGCCGAGGCATTGACAACCTCGGTCTCGAAGGAGACGATAAACTGCAACTGTGCGTAATCGGGGTACGGTCGGTCGATCTTGGGAGGAGGCGTAAGGAACTCGAAGTTAGTAGCTTTGGTTGTAGGGAAAAGGTCGGTGGCGGCCTTTAGGATGGCAGGCTTAAAGTTGAAAGTGCGATAATCCCAAGTGAAGGAAAGCTTGTCTCGCCAAACACCTACAAAGCCAAGTTAGCCAGTGGTCAAGTTATTGTGATCTCATGACATACCATAGTCCAGGAACAAGTCGGCGAAGCCTTGAGCATCACCCTTGGCTAGGACCTTGGAAAGGTTATCGACAATGCCTTGGGCTTCCTTCTGCGGATCGGCATCGGCGGGGATTTCGATGCCGAGGACATCGGTAGTGGGGAGCGCATGGTTGAACTTGAAGTCGTACATGTAATCATCGGCGACAGGGGGCTTGTCATTGACCTCAAGCTTGACCCCGGCAACGCCAACCTTGTCCTTGAGGTTGGCGATGTCGGTCTTGATGTCAATGCCAGATTGGGGGCTGTTGATGTAGGGTGCCATGGCTGCTGCTTTGCGAGAGAAGATGGTGGTTCAGACAGTTCAAACTGGAACGAGCATGTCTATAATAAATCTCAATCTTCTCTTGATCTTCAAATCCATTGAATTGTTCCATGGTCACTTGACATGTCCAAGTCTAGTCAAATCCGATGGCGCAGAGGTCCCACCGGAGATAATCAAATTTGGAAAAGCGCCCACAACTGGTCATGGCGTTGATTTGCCCCAGGCTCGTGACCCAATTCAATTCGTTTACCCCCGCCCATCATCTCCGGTCCGCAACTTCTCATCTCAACACGGCCGACACCGATGACCGGAGAAACTGTCAATCAGCCCATTGCATCGGACACAACATGCGACGCCTCCGCGATGACGATGACGATAGGTCCGAAGAGGGATTCAGGGCTCGGAAGCAGCGCAAACAGCGCCCGTGTTTCAGTTGCGCAGGTGAGACGAGCTTTGGGAGTGTCTGAGTCGCGCAAGGGAGGCTGGCTAATCTGGGGAACCTAGAATGTCGGAGACTCAAGATGAAGTGTGATCGACAAGGTAGACGAACACTATAACGCACGTTTTGAGATTGTTCAGAGGCTAGAATAGTGTTGCAGTGCCGTGCTCCAATTGCCTTCGCCGACACCGCGTTGAATTCTGCGTCGCCGCTACGAGTAACCCAGGAACCTCCAAGTCAGCTTTTCACCCATTCTCTTGTGTCAATTACATATCATTGAGCTGAATGAATGCGCAGTAGCCAAGATTCCGCCGTACAGCCTGGGCACCAGAAAGATTCTCAGAATGATCAATTCCAGGAGACCAAGCAACCAGAACCTCAAGAGCCGCTCGATACGAACGCAACTCGTCTCGAAAACGCTCAGCCGTTTAATCCGAACTTGAATCAACACACCATAAATCGTTCGCATCACATACCTTCGCGCTCCAACGCCAGCGATCCCAACCAAGTCAACCCTCTTACTCTCCTTGCTCACGCGCTCGAACCATACACTACTCAGGCTCCATCTCCTCGCACTCCAGCTTCGGCGCCTTCTGGCAGGCTGGAGGAGCCTGCACATAGCATCAACACTGGAACCAGTGCTTCCAGCAACCCTGCCCGCTATACTATCGAGGATGAACGGGAAAATGGTTCTTACGGCACTTTGATGCTGGGGAAGAGAGGTCGATCAAAGTATCTTGGCCCAACAGCAGGGAGTGAATGGTTGAAAGAGGTAACATCCCCTTCTGTTTGACTAGTTCAAGTAAGCTTACTCGTGGCAGTCGGAAACACAAGATGTACCAGACACACCATGCATGACGCGTGTCCCTTCTCCGGTGCTCCCTCAAGACTTGCTTGCTGCCCAACCTAGTGTCCTAAGTATTGGCACTACCATCGTTGGGTTTCCCTTCAACGCGTCGCCGGCTCATATCAGTACTCGGGAACTGTTAGCTTGCCTGCCGTCAAGAGACGAGGCATGGACCCTGGTAGAATCGTACTATCGCTATTGCGCCTGGCAGTGAGTGTTGCAGAACCGAAGACCTAGTTCGTGGCTAACAAACGCAGTCACAATGTAGCTCCCAAACCATCGTTCGAGAAGACATTCGATCGAGTCTTTAATCGTGCAGAAAGTGGCTCCTCTTCTCCGCCCATTAACTCCCAGGAGATCGCCCTTGTCTTCATCATTATGGCCCAAGGAACTATGTTCAATATCGAGATGCCCAATTGCGATTCGTCTGCTGAAGAGTGGCTACACCTTTCAGAAAGAGCCTTAGTGAAAGGAGAATTTCTGTCAAACAATACCGTCGCTGGACTGCAAACTCTGGTAAGCTTGTGTTGAACCGATGGCTGGCTTCTGATCCATGGCTAATGTTGTAGCATCTAATGGCGCACCTACGATTGTGCGTAGTATCCTCTAATCACTCCTGCAGTGCTGATTTGTGAGCAGGCAACTTGATGAAGGCCGACGCGGTGATAGTGCTTGGCCGCTATGGGGTTTGGTCATGCGTTTGATCCAAGCGGTATAGTTGCACTCTTTACTTCGGGCACTGGCCCAAGCTGACAGGATTGGACAGATGGGTATGCATAGGGATGGTGATCGCTGGAATCTACCTCAAGATGTTGTCGAAGAAAGACGTAAAGTATTCTGGGAGTGTAATTCTGCCGACATCTTTCAGGCGCACTGCTTCTCGCGACCGTAAGTCTATAATATCTGGATACCTATCTGTTAATGTTATTCCGAGGCTAAGACTAAAGACAGATCCGCCATCAATCCCGAGCATTGCGATACCGCTTTTCCATCCGAGCCAGTCAGGCCCAACGGAGAAAAGAGTTACTCGATCCTCCGATTCAAACTGTCTCAAATTTCGTCAGAGTGAGTCTGCATTTTGCGCGTCCTTGGGTTGCAATGGGAGCTAACTGAATTTCAGGATTCTCAATATGGCTATGAAGGTGCGGAGGCCAGCATATTCCGAAGTCACCGATCTGGACCTTAGACTGTATGTACTAGGTACTCTGCAATTACATATGTCCTAAAGCTGAATGACCACAGTTCCGAGTTCGAGCACAACATCCCATATTCTCTCCGCTGCAGAGCAGCGCTCTTGGCTACTCCGTCTCGCTACCCTCAACTTGAAACGGCGATCAGTGCCTCTCCAGAACCATCTCGCATGTCACTTACCATTTCTTTCCGGGTCAGTGGCTTTTTTCTGTAGAAGATGCCGCGCTCACATGACGTAAATAGCAAACAAACCTCGCTTTAAATGTCTCCGAGACCATCATCAACCTTCACCGACCTTATTATGCAAGAGTACTCCATGACGCCGACCACGGCGAGTCAGTATACAAACCGTCTTTCTACATTGTAATAGAGCGCTGTGCCGTAAGAATATGTATCAAGCGCCGTCTGCCGATAACGAGCTAATAATGGGCAGATAATTATCAGTATTGTCACCGACATCCATAGCCGCTTCCCGGCGGTCGCCACCAGGCAATGGAACTTCTGGGTGAGGAGTGTATCATCTTGACATGTATTAATAATGCTTACGTTTACGCCAGTATCACGTCTTTGGTTCAGCCTTATGCCTTGGTACGTTGGTCCTGCGCGACCCGGCCAACGTCATGGCCAATTTCGCTCTGACGCAAATCGATGCCGCCATTAGCTTATTCACCTCACTCCTCCAGCATGGCGCCCACCCTCTACGCTACAAGCGCAATTTGCAGTGGCTTTTGAACTTACGCACTCGTGCTTTGTCAAAAATCTCCTCAGTACCCGCGTTGCAGGGGGGTAATTCGCGGCGAGACACGGATGCGGCTGGACAGAATGATGGTGAGGACGGCGACGGGGATAGAGAGGACGATGAGGATGTCGAGTTGCTCGGTTGGCGTACCAGGCTCATTGAGCGTATGGGTCAAGGACACCAAAAGACGATCAGGACCATTCGCCTTTCTGAGACCCCATCCGTGTCACCAAACATGAACGTCACGAGTACGTCTCTGAATAGTTTCCACCCTCAAGGCCAGGTGGGACTCTCCGATATGGCCAACTCGAACCCATCTCTGCCTGCTGTGAACCTTGATTCGACAAATGAATTAGTAAGGTGTATTCTTGTGGACTTGAACGTTCTAAGCTAACATGATTCACAGCTACATGACTTTTGGGATCCCGTGCTTTTGCAAGATGTCTTTGGCCCTTCTCAAGACCACCAAACCGTAAGTTAAGCCTTTCGCGCCTATGAAACCTGCCAATTGTTTCATGTTGCTTTGGACATTGGCTTCTCACGTTGCTTACACACTTTACAGTCCTTGATGAATACGTGGTGGGACAATATGCCCAATCCATCTTAGTCACGGTGATGATCATAAACCCATAACGATATCGATATGAAAGGATGCAAAAAGAATATTCATTTGCCTTATATCTCTGCTTTTGTCGATAAAGAACCCCATAATTTCAACCTGGCCATTGATTCAACCTTGTTCCTTGTCTTATGCTGCCCCATTCACCTTGGGTGTCTCCAAAATGGGTCGGCCTTCGTCGTCAAAGTAAACCGGGACTCCATTTCGGAAAGAATACTGCAGAGCAGTCGCGATCTTGGCAGCCTCATATGCATCTTCCGGTGTGCACGTGAGAGGCTTGTTGTCGAGGACAGCAGTTGCGAACTCAGCAAGATCGTTCAAGAAGGACTTGTCGTAGAGGACAAACGCATCGGGAGTAGTGGCTGTTCGCACACCGTGGGCATCACGAACCTCGACGCGGTTAATGGTTGAGTTTCCGTTGATGACAGAGTGTGCCTTTGTACCGCACACGCGAGTGGTGCTTTCGAAACCGTTCGTGAGGGTGCGTCCCAAGTGAGAGGTGAGAACTTTGCCGTTGGCGAATTCAACCAACGCCCATCCATTATCACAGTCACCATACTCGGCGAGCTTTCCATATACAGCCTGTTGACCCATCGCAACGACACGGTTGACCTGTTTCTTGGGGTTCGAGAGCCCTGACTTGACGTCGAGGTAGTATCGACCGATATCGATCTAATCAGTCACGTCAGCGTTAGCGATGCTGTCCTACTTGAGAACTGTAAAGGTGAGATGACCAACATCGTGAACACCCATGTCGACAAAGATACCTCCTGATTGAGCGGAGAATGTGACAAAGAATCCTGAAAGATGCGATCAGTTCGTCTGTTGCGTAAAAGGAAGGTAAATGTAAAGCATGACTTACCAGTAGGATCCTGCTGGTCGAGGCAGTTGGTTTCGACGGCATGAATCTCGCCTAGTGAGCCACTTTCGACCAACTCTTTGGCGGCACGGTATGAATCATCGTCTCGGCGTAAGTTAGCAACATGAGTTTACAGTGGATCATAGATATTGGTACAACTCACATCGTCGGCAGAAAGGAACAAGGAACTTGAGCTCAGGCTTAGACTTTGCCTTGGCAAGGACCTCTTCGGTAGTGATGACATCGACAGAGATGGGCTTCTCGCACATAACATGCTAGCAGTCCGTTAGTTTTCCCATGAATTCAATTGTTCAAGCAAATACTAACCAGACCGAGATCAAGACCCAAGATGATCAAGGGAGCATGTGTAGCGGTTGCCGTGGAGATGAGGACAGCCTGAGCACCGCTGTTCTTCATACAATCCTCAGGATCGGCATAATACTTGACAGTGGGAGGCAGATTCTCAGCCACCCACTTGTCGCTACCCGGCTTTGTGTCACATGCCGCAACTAGCTCAATGCGAGGTTGTTGGAAGGCCAGGATACGAGCGCGAATGGCACCGAGACGGCCGAGACCGATCAAGGCAATCTTGAGACGAGGTTGCGAGGCCATCTTGCGTATGGGTGTATGTGCACGTAAGCGTGGGAAGCAAGAAAAAGGAGAGAGGGAGGATACGTTATGATGCAGGCAAATCCTCGAACGATTGGAATACCCCAGAATCTCTTTTATTATTGCCGGTTGATGTTCTCTGTCAACAAAGCCATCGGCTAGATCAGACAAAATCCGGGGTTCCGCTCCGTTTCCCCCGATCTATTCCCTAACCCCGGCGAAAGGCGAGCGGCATCTCCGCTTGTTTGTGGGTAGCATCTGACCATATTGGGCCTCTGGAGGTCAGCTGGAGCATCTAGATCCTCTTGACCCCTCATATTCTCCTCAATCATGGATGTCCGATTCCTCCTTTCCACTACATTTCAGCCGATGGTTGAAGCTGGAGTCTGCTATGTCCGATCTTGGCACCCACACGAAATCCACACGCACTAACCTTGTTCAACAAATGACAGTCGCCTCAAGCCCACCTAAGATTATTATGTCCGATCCACTATGCCGAGGAATTGCATCGTCCAGAGGCTGGCTTTCGAGACTACTCATCTGACCAGCTTGGTTGCAAAATTGTGTTGGTCTGCATGTCGGATATAATCTAGCGAGGTCCAGAATTTCATGATACGTGAGACTATGCCACACTGTCTTTCTGCCCTTCGGTCATTCTGTGAGCCAAAGTCGGTCTACTGCAACTCAATTTTACAGAAAGCCATGACAGTGCAATCTGTCTCAAAGAAAACAATGTTTGTCGTGAGCGGCCCAGCTGGCTCTGGCAAGTCGACAGTCGCAACCTACGTCTCTCAACAATCCGTAATTCCATATCTTGAGGGAGATGATGTACGCCGTCCCTTCTCTCTCGGCTGGGCATTTATTTCTCAGGGCTTGTACTGACGTGCTTTGCGCAGTTCCACTCCTCAGCCAACATCGCCAAGATGGGCAATGGCATACCGTTGACTGATGGCGACCGATGGGACTGGCTGGTCACACTACGCAATGCGGCTACTGAACAGCTAAAAAGTTCAAATGCCGTGATTGTTACCTGCTCTTCGTTGCGACGTAAATATCGTGATGTCTTCAGAGTCGTGCCCTACCATGACCCAACGGTGCAACTATGTTTCATCTATCTCAAAGTTGGCGAGGAACAACTACAAGCAAGGGTCAGAGCACGTGGAGGCCACTATATGAAGGAGACCATGGTACGCAGCCAGTTGGAGGATCTTGAAGAACCTTCAGTGGACGAAGTTGATGCAATCACGTTTGACGTGCAAAGAGACCCGGCGGCGGTCTGCAAAGATGTTTTGAATCGGGTGCGGGCAATACTGGGTTAGCACAAAAAGACATGAGCCGGTAATAATTCAAGTCTAATGCACCTGTGGTGAACAACTAGATAACCGCGATACTTCCTCCATTCGCGCTGATCTTGCTTCCAGTGACCCATCTACCTTCTCTACTGCATAGAAATCCCACCACGTCGGCCACATCCTCGGGCTTGCCCAGGCGTGGTATCACTTGCTTTCCCACCCAAAAATCTTGCAATTCTTGCCACACCTGTTGTCCATACTGCTGGGCTCCTCCCGTCTCTGTCAAACCTGTGAGCACGCTATTGGCGGTTGTGCCAGCCATGAAGTCGAAGGCGGCGTTTTTTCCACCAAAGGCATTGGCATATGTGCGAGCCATAGCCTCGTTGGCTGCTTTGGTCGAGGCGTATATGGCAACGTCAGGCTCGCAGTTGACGCTCTCGGCGCTACTGAGAAAGATGATTCAGCTTTCTTTTCTGAAGTACCGTCTCTTGACCAACTCATCTACCACCAGTGCCGGGGTCCGAATGTTGCAGGTCAACAATTTGTCCAGTGTCGCTGCCTCAAGCTCGCCAGGAAAGGTGCGGTCTGTTATCGCGGCATTGTTGATAAGGATGTCCAAGTTGCCGCCAAATTCTCTCTTGATTGCGTCAGCCACCTTGACGTGTGCTTCCGGATCTTCCAAGGAGACAACTTGATGAGCGATCTTTGGAGGCAGACTGTTCAAGTGCACGTAGACAGACTCGATCTCGCCACGCAATTCATCGATGTGCTTGCTGGCACTGGTAGATGTGGCCAAAATCCCTGCACCGCGTTTGGCAAGATGCAACGCAATTGCATAACCGATTCCTCTACTCGCTCCTGTGACAATAGCCACTTTCCCCGCGAGATCTTGCCGGTGGTCAAGAGATGGTGGGCTCTGATCGTCTGTCATTTTGCGTTCGAGGGTTGTTGGCATGAGACAGGTGCTGAGTCTCTCGTGATAGCGGCTTGTCAAACTATGCCAAAAGCCAACATCCATGTTTAATAAATGAAGTTCAAAACGGAGTTTTATTAACACATCCCCTCTTGCTCGAGCCGGACTACTCGCCGAACAAAGAGGCGATCGGGGTGGTTTTAAGTCCGATGCAGAAGACCGGTGACGTCGGAGGAATCTGAGCGGGGTACTGAGGCTTTGTTTCGTTTCTCGCTTCAACCTGGCACTTCTCACAAGACGGTCAACTAAATACGGTCAGCAGTATCTACTAAAGAACACTTCTGCTCGGGCATCGCTAATGGCTGGTGCGGAAGAGGGCATCAGTTACACCAACAAAGGGCTATACTATCAATATCTGACTGCATCACGTAAACTGGATATCACGACTACGTATGGCTGTTAGTATAGAAATTCAGAAACAGAGGTGATGAATCTTGCAGTATAAGATACCGGCTTCAATTAGATCCACCTTTCCTTGGGAAGGTATCGATATTGGGCAGTACATCGGACCTCACTGCCGAGCTTGCTAGTTATCTGAACTTCCCATCCCACCAACGAAGTAACCGCCCAGGTTTCACTTGATATACCGTAGTTTTCGGGTTCTTTTCAGGCCGCGGTATAAGTTAGATTACTTCCACACGACGTCCAAGGTTCTAAAGGAGGCCACAGCTCAAGTACCACATCGCGGAACTTTAATAAGCCATGCCACATTGAGCGCCAGAACAAGATAATTGATGGTTTAGAGACCCTGGGCCGCTTTTCCTAGTCAAAATCATAATAATAATGGCAGTCGACGCATTATCATCAGTCTACTCCATTGGCAGAGTAGCTGCACGGCAGACCAGCCGATGAGAATGCCTATCCACCAGCTGAAACAGAGCTACAGTACCATAGTTACCAGAGAGTCTTCACACGATCTTGGCCGCAAGATGTGTGGCTATGACTCTGAAGATGAACTCTTTAATGAGCAGCCTTGTTAGTTACCCTTGCCTCATCGGTAAGGAAGCAGGGGTGTGCCAGAGGCTTGTTGGACAGATTGCTGGTATAACTCTATAAGCGGATTGAAAGCTAGGTAGGCTTCCTATAGTTGATGATAAAAAATTCAATTCACTTTTTGTCTTCCTCTTTTTTCGCAACCTCATAAACTTGCGAAATTAGTGAGACTTCCAGGATAAGCCATCAGCCACAACGATAAAGAATGGGGCTTATCGATACATGCTGGCGTTTACACCAAATACCGAAAACCACCATATCCTAGAAAGAAAACCACATAAGCCAAGCCATTAAACCCCTTTCAAGCTTGGAGCCCTAATTCACGGCTCCTGAAGACTCCATGTGATTGGCTTTTTCGTATTCACCGGACCGGTCTGAGTCATATGCCCTGCGCCCCATTAGCCGAGGGCATACGAGTATTTCCTAATCGGGCTTTTAACAAGATCGTCGATTATGCAGTCCTGCCTCATGTCATCTGTGAAACCAGGCAGCAATGGCTCAAATGGTCTACGTGAAAGGTATAAAAGAGCCTTTCAGATTCATATCTCACTCCTCTCTTCTTCACATCCTTCAACCTACTGAGTCTTACATGATGGACTCTCATTCCTCACCCAGCATGGAAGACGGTGTCATGGGCCAGGGCCTCTTCATCGGGCTCTTGGAGATGCTCTTCCCAGGCCTAACATACCTTCCGTACCTTGCTGCCTTCAGTTTCCTCGCCAAGTACATCCTCGAGTCCTGGTCTGAATCCATTACCGCCCGTTTCATCTCAACCATCGAGATCCGCGCCCAAGATGAGACCTACAACTTCCTCATGAACTGGGTTTCTCGAAACAGCCTTTCGCAGGATAACTACCGCCTGCATGCATCGACCACCCTCACCAACGAATGCTTCAACTGGGCCGATGACGGGCAAGAGAAACGTGATGTCGACAACGACGATGAGGGTGACCCTGTGGCGAGACAAGTCAGCGACCTGCGACCCAAGGTATCGATGTATAATGCCAAACCACTGCACTGGACGCCGGCATTTGGGACGCACTTCTTCCGCTATGAGAACCGCATCTTGGCTTTCACGAGGTCTCTCGAGAGCGGAAACTATACATCCATGCCGCGACAGCCTGAAAGGCTCTCCATATCGTGCTTTGGACGGGATGCCACGGTGCTCAAGCGATTGCTTTACAATGCCCGCATTGACTTTCTGGAGAAGGAAAAGGGGAGAACGAGCATTTTCAGGGCGACCAAGATCAGCGAAGATGATGAGATGACATGGACGCGATGCATGTCGAAAGCGACAAGGCCGATGTCTACCATCGCCCTTGAAGAATCTCTCAAGCAGGGCCTAGTGAAGGACCTTCGTCGATACCTCGACCCCCAGACGAAGCATTGGTATGCTAATAGGGGCATCCCTTATCGCCGCGGCTATCTCTTCTCTGGCCCTCCCGGTACCGGCAAGACAAGTCTAACTCTTGCGGCAGCTGGCCTAATGGGATTAGACATTTATATGGTTAATTTGAACTCCCCCCGTCTGGATGAAGACAACCTTGCGTCGCTCTTTCAGTCGCTACCCTACTCCTGTGTCGTGCTACTGGAAGACATCGATGCCACAGGATTGACTCAGAAACGGGGCGTGGAGACGACGAACCCGAGTTTCCAGAGGCGGAAGAAGCGAGATCGAGAACGCATCTCCCTTTCGGGCCTACTCAACACGATTGATGGTGTCGCGGCTCAAGAGGGGCGCATATTGGTCATGACTTCGAACCACACCGAGAACATCGATCCGGCACTTCTTCGTCCGGGGAGGATTGACTTTACTATCAAGTTTGGGCTTGCGACTTCGAAGACGGCTATCACTCTCTTCACTCAGATGTACGATGCCCCAGGCTTGGAAGGCGAAGATCCCGAATCAGAGAAGAAGGCTATCAGTGGAGGCGAAGTGACTGGGAGCACGTCTTTGCGATCCCAGGCACTGGAGTTTGGAAAGAAGATTCCCGATCTAGCCCTTAGTCCCGCCGCTATTCAAGGATTCCTCTTGACACATCAAGAAGATCCCGATGGTGCTATCGCCGCTGTAGATGGTTGGGTGCAAAAAACCCTTCATGAGAAGGAAACGAAAGTGTCTGCACCCGAAGAGGTTTCTGAGTCTGGTGAAGACTCGGACTCTGACGGGGATGATGCCGGTGATGAGGGCTCTACTGTTGAGCCTTTTTGATGACTGGTGGCTCGGTCTAGGGTTGCGAAGTCGAGCCTGAAGCAATTAAATGCGATTAAGAGTCGTTTGATAAATAGAACGATGCCAGACGCTGTGAAGACGCATCTATTGGGTTCTTTGTTATACTCGAAGCCCGAATGTCAATGGGATAACTGTACCAATTGATAGTGTAGTCACAGCAGAGTTACTGGTCTCCTTCATACAGCACCACAGCGAAGCATCAAAGCCCCCGAACTTACCAATACTTCATTGCTTTGTAGTCTTTCCCCACACGCATGTACCTGCTTGTTGCTTATAGTTCTATGTCCTGTGGAGTCCATAGAGTCACGTCTGACACCTAATCATTCTAACTGCAATATTGCGGCTATAGATCAGGGCATCAATAAGAACCTGATGTATGACCTTGTGGCAATATCCCTTTTGGACAACCTGGACGGCACAGTCAACGTTTCGCTCCCGAGCCAGAGACGAGATCGTGGTTGCACTGTCATTCCTGGAACCGTTCCCGTAGCAGTGTTACCTCGCGTACCAAGCGACGGTAGTGGTACGTCAGTCTGGGCGCGTCAACTCAACCAGAATGGCAGTCTTCTTCCCAGATAACGGAGTTTCCCGTTAGAGGCCGTTCCTGTCACTAGCACCTTGACGGGAACAACGCTGGAGGAGACGTTTCCGGTAGCGAACAAAGAATCCCTGCTTTGATATAGGCTTGAGTTATGGTAAAATCTCGCTACGGGAGTTGATGGGGAAGTCAAGGTGGTTCCAGGTCGTCGAGTGTCCATCCGATGACGACAAGCGAACGGACAGTCTGAAGCTTGCCGTAGCTTGACAGCGACAGTGCCCCTGGCAGAAGGTCGCTTCGCTGTTAATAAATCTTATAGTGACAAATCGAGATGAGACAGATGACTTGTAGGGTAGTAGACGATGACGATGTGATCAGATGTAGTTGAGGTACTTGACCTTTGGAATTTCTATAGACGAGCCAGAACTTCGAGCACATTATTTCACAACACATATGATCTATGCTATATCTAACTTGTGGCTGGCTGGAGCCCACAGGTTGCAGGTATGAAGTCATAGGGGTATTTCCAAAGAGGTTAGCTGGTGTGAGTTGAATCCTGACGCGACCACCAGAACCAATCATAAAGCTGGTTGTTATATAATTAATGAATCCTTCAAGACCTACCATTAGGTTCTATCTAAGACGAGTTAAAACCGAAATGGAAGGTCGGTTAGAACGGGCTGCCCATTGCGCAAGCTGCCTCGCCTCCAGACGTCATATGTTTCATTCGAAACCTATCGTGAGGCTCCATTCATGGTCTGAAAAGAAAGTCATCGTAAACTTCCTATTTAGACTTGGGCCATTTCCAGAACATGTTAGCACCTTCGGTGTCTGCTAGAGGATTTCCCTCGCCCTGTCTAGCGCAGCCGTACTGCTCGTTAAACCCACACTTGGTGTAGAATTCGTCCTTGCCCAAGGCGCTAACCACGGAAGCGCAGATCCCCTCGGCCTCGGCCTGTTCAAGCCCCCACTGCACAAGCTTCTGTCCTACTTTCTTCCCCTGCAAGTCTGGGCGCACTGCTAATCCTTCCAGGTACCACGTTTCAGCGCGCTTGCCGCTCCATATGTCTTCAAAGTAAGGGTACGCCCGCTCTATGATGTCCTCATCCTTGGGGTTGCTTGCGCGGTTAGGCCAGATCCAAGCATGAAGCTTCATGGCAACAGAAGACAGAGGCTTGAGCAGGTTTCCTGGACGTTGGCTTAGCTTGGATCAACTAAATGCACCATGGGAGACAAGAACTCACGAGGATCCAGGGCCCAACACTCCAGTTTCCGGCCACCTTCTCCCAATCTCGCCCATTGCGCAATCCCAGCAATAACGTCCTGACCACTATCATCTTTAGTCACGGCGACGAGCCATTTCCATCGATAATCCCAAAAGTTGACGCGTGCCCGCCGCAGCCAGTATAGGTCTACATCGTCAGGATGCTCGTTGCGATGAGGATGTATAAGCTCGCCAAACAGGTTATCCTCCCAAAATGCCTGTGCCATCACGTGGGCAATCTCCGGAAGTTCCGAGTAGCGTGCATCACGTAAAACAATCTCAGACATGTCTTGCACGAGTATCTGTACCAGGTGAGTGTTGTTGAAGAATTGGTGGTGGAATGGTGCGGCTGGGGAGCGTGTCGTTCTCCTGATGATGACTTTTTATTTTCACATGCATCCTCTACATCCACCGCAATGCAAATTTTAGGGGACTCATACCCTCTTGAAGCATTGTCCAGTCACTCGGCAAAATTCCACTCCCCTGACCTGAAGTGGTGGCAGTGCGCGATTTCAGGGATCACCCGTCATGTAACTGCATCCGACTGGACCGGGGCGTTTATGCCCTGGTCACCCGGCCGCTGCCGACCCTTGTGATAGATCCCCCAAGCGAAGTTGCCAACGTCGGAGGTGTTTCCGCGAGCCTGGCTAGGCCGTCAAAGAACTTTTACTTTTCTCCCCATGCCACTTAGCGGATCCCTCAGGCAATGGCTGTTGGCGCTAGAAGACGCTGCAGCTGGTGACATGGAAGCTGGTGAAATGGAAATCTATTCTATGGACACATGCTTTTCCCATCCCTGTAACCCTTCGTACCAGTGCATTACCTGTTAAGCAGCAGTATCCTAATTTATGTGTGACCCTCATACGTGACCTGCCACGCAACCTCCTTGTTGATAATCATCTCTTGACTACCAGTCCTGGAGAGTTCCCCTTCTTCTGATATGTTGTCTCGAGTATTGTTCCCGTAGTTATGCGCTGCCGTCGATTGCGTCGAGACCTGGTCCGGCCTCCAGTTGTGCGGTCGGCCATGGGGCTCGCCATCAGAGTGGTGGACCCTAACAGAAGTCGATGTAACATCGTGTGCTGCTGCAGACGTAGTAACCCGGGAATGATCGTTTCCCAGTGACTGAAGTGCGTACACGTTGCTTGATCCGTATATGCTGAGGTCAAAGGCAAGCGGAAAGCCCATGCCTATAGAAAATGACTTCAAAAAGTTCTTCAAGTTCGGCACCGTAGCAGAAATCAGGGACCAAGCGATCATCGTTTGCTGGAATAGTAGACTGTTCGTAACGGCGAATTGAGGCTCGGTCGCATCTGGGTACTTGCTGATATATGCCAAATGAATGGCTGAGAGGGCGATAAGTGGTATGCGGAATGAGAAGGCCATGGCGACCTGACACTTGCGGGCAAACGACATGCTGACAGACCAAGACAATTGCACAACGAGGATCCAGGTAAATATCTCGGTCAAAATATCAACCGTACTGACCACGGCCCAGCGCGTAACCTAAAGTGACCCAGAGGTTAGATATCTGATATTGAGATCCCAGGGGCTACAACATGTCTCTTGCGTACCTGGTTGGGGCATTGCTTGACGTTGTCAGGAGTCAACAAAGTATCAGCGCGGCAGTTGACAAGAAATGCGATGGAGGACCCTACTCCCCATACTACACTGACCACCATGAGTCCGATACAAAATATTCTATTCTTTCCAGTCTTGGTGCCGATGATGCGAAGGACGAGGGCGAGGATGGAGCATTTGGCGAGGCTCAGGGATAAAACGCAGAGAACAACGGATGCGAGAGTGGACTGGTGATGGGTATGTTAGCTGGTGATGGTATTGGCAAGCTACGGAGAGGCTCACTTTTGAAGATGTCGCCCATTGTTCTGGCGAGGTGATGGAGTTGTACTTGGCAAGGCCATGACTCAAGCCAACAAATATGGCAATCGATTGAGCTAATTGTAAAACCTAGGTGACCACAACTTGATTAATATCGACATAAAATGCGCTCCAGATTGAGTCGCTCCCTTACAGTTGCCAAAGCAATCAAAATGTCATCGAACCCGAACATCTGGTACTTGATGTATGCCCTTGCAGTTGCCACGAGCGCGCTGTAGATCAGCGACAAGATCGTCACGATCCACAGCTGTCCGGCATGGTCGTTGAATGTAACAGGCGAGAACCGATGCGAGCCATCCTCCGGTATTCCTATTTCTGAACTCATGGCTGGGTGAATCGGGTTGGAGAGAAACGACGAGTTGACAGCATTTCACAATCAAGAAAAGACGTGGAGCAGACTGTTCTCAAGCGACAACGCAAGAGTCTTAATTTGTTTTTTTTGCTTTCATCATTGCGGCGTGGCTCATCCAGGCAGGTCGGTACAAACAACATCGGCTTGACAGGTGGTGAAAACTCCGACACGCCCGTTAACGAATGTTGAAAGGTTCAAACTAATGCTGCAGGACGACGCCACTGGTATCCGGGCCCCTGGAATCAGGTCAGACAGCGGCCTGTTCACGTCCCGGTTAAATGCAGAGTTTGCCTTTTTCATACGAGTCCAGGGTGTGAAGGTTTTCTAGTCCATCATGGAAACGGGGGGGTGCGTGGGTTCGTTGCACCATGGTGCGCCAAACAAAAGCAACAAGATCCATTGTGTTGGCTGTCCTGATGCATGGATTCGCCCGAGTCGTTACGGAACTTTAATAAGACATCAACCAACCCCTCCGAGTGTTCCTTCGCTAAGATACCCCGTACCGGACAACCGAAAGTCGTGGGGAATAACCGTGCTAATCACTGAGGCCATGGCGATCCCCCATCTGGTCATAGCTCCGCGGGCCGTCCAGGGCGACGCATCCACCGGCATCTGGAACGATCCCGACAGCTTTGACTTGCTTTTTTACCCTGAAGTATGGCCCCTTACTGCCTGCAAGCCCTGCGTGATGCTACACCATGGTCCCACAACTGCCTGTGGCACAGCACAGGGACCAGGATGAACACGCCGTGCACCAGGTAATGTGGGAGGACTCGACCTGATGGGTCGGATTCGCGTTCGGCTGAAGATGCCGTGATCCCTACCTGATCGTTGCAGTTGCTCTCGTTGTGGCTTGTCTGGTCATGCATGACTACCGTGCGATCCCCCGTTCTTGCATGACTTTCTCCGCGCAAAGCCGATTGCCAGCTTCATATTCACCTCATTCGTTCTCTTCCTTTTCTTTCTTTTCTTCAGTTATTTCTGGTAAAACGCGGTGTTGTCAAAAGTCACCAGGAAACATCTCCAAGATGTCAATTGGCGACAAAGAATCCCCCGGCGCCCATGATGCTGCCATTGGCCTCAACGAAGACCATGTCGACGAGAAAAGAGGAAACGCGGCCGACCGCGCCGACATGTACCGTATGGGCAAGGTGCAAGAAATGAGGGTTTGTACCAGCAGCTCTTGATATTGGAATTGGGTTGACACGACATGGCATAGAGAAACTTTCGCTTCTTGTCCATCTTTGGCTTTTCCATGATTCTAATGGCGTCGTGGGAGTTTTCCCTGAGGTAAGTCGGGCTCCCAAAGGCATCATAGGCCGTTCGTCAACTGACCAAGCTTGCTACTTACAGTGTTTCTACCATCGGACTTGTCAACGGTGGCACTGCTGGTTTGATCTGGATGTTCTTTGTCTGCTGGGCGGGCTTCCTGCTGGTGAACACTTCCATGGCCGAGATGGCTTCAATGTGAGTCGTGCCCAATTTCCAAGACAATCGACACACCCATGGCGGCATCACTAACGCAATCCTTCCTACAGGGCTCCAACGACCGGAGGACAGTACCATTGGATCTCGGAATTTGCGCCGCCCCAATACCAGAAGTTCATGAGCTATCTCATGGGATGGATGTGTGTGCTCGGCTGGCAGACTTCATGTGCCTCTTCGTCCTTCATCGCTGGCACCCAGATCCAAGGCCTTGTTGTCCTCAACTACCCGAACTACGTTCCTGAGCCCTGGCATGGAACGCTCCTTACTATCGCTGTTGCTGCTTTCTCGGTCCTCTTTAATACCTTCCTCGCTAGGAAGCTGCCATTGATTGAAGCCCTCGTCCTCATCATCCACATCTTCGCCTTCTTTGGTATCCTCGTCACTCTCTGGGTTCTTTCCCCGACAGCCGATGCCAAAGCTGTGTTCACTGAGTTCAGTGATGGTGGAGGCTGGGGCAGCCTGGGAGGATCGACCCTTGTCGGTATTCTTGCGGGCATTCTGCCACTGCTAGGTGCAGATGCTGCTGTCCACATGTCTGAGGAACTTCGCGATGCCAGTCGCACACTGCCGCGTTCCATGATCATGACAACAGTCTTCAATGGAGCTTTCGGATGGATCATGGTCATCACCTATTGCTTCTGCATTGGCAACCTAGAGGAGGTCATCATGTCACCGACCGGCCAACCCTTTATGCAGGTTTTCTACAACTCGACCAAGTCGACCAGCAGTGCTACCGCTATGGCATCGTTCATCGTCGCCATGACCGGTTTCTCTAACCTTACCATGGTGGCAACATCTTCACGCCAACTCTTCGCCTTCGCAAGAGACCATGCTGTTCCATTCAGCCCTTGGTTCTCCAAGGTCCAACCAGGATGGGATGTGCCTCTCAACGCCATCCTGACAACCTTCCTCATCTCGAGTCTCCTTTCCCTTATCAACATCGGCTCGGCTGTCGCCCTTAACTCAATCACATCCTTGGCGACAACATCACTTCTCTCCAGCTACATCGTCTCCATTGGCTGCATGATCTGGCGACGATGGACCAACAGCCCCATGCTCCGCGGAAAGTTCTCCCTCGGTAAATGGGGTCTGGCCATTAACATTGCCTCCGAAGCCTTCCTGGTTGTCATTTTTGTCTTGGCCTTCATGCCTGGCAACCCTAACCCAACGCCCGCAGAGATGAACTGGAACATCTTGATCTACGGCGCTGTTGTGCTTTTCTCGCTGGTCTACTACTTCTTCCGTGGAACTGAACGCTATGAGGGTCCAGTTGCTTACGTGAGAAAACTTCAGTAATTGCTTTTAATAGAATAGAGTCGCGACAATGTATTTACTCTGATTTCAAGACCACTCTCTTATACCTCGTGATCGGATACGGGCCCTTCTTTGTCTTGACCTACAGGATGATGTGCCACTCTCGCGAGCGCAGATCCCATTCTTCCGGCACAAGATTTGTGACAGAAACCTTTGGACCCAGGATCACCTTGCCAAAACCAGCTTCATTTCTGGAAAGCCTTCCATCTGTTCCTCTTGGGGGTGACAACGGCTCCAAACCGAGGTACTCAGCCATCTTCTTGTCTCCAGTGGCCTGTGGGAAGCCTGGCTCAAGATAGAAGAAGCACTCAAATTCAAGTTGTTCAATATCCCCAGGATTATCCAAGTCCACAGTTTGGCTTGCATCGAGGGTCGTGGATGCCTTGGGAGGAACCACGATGTGCAAGGCCTCTAGGCCAACTGATCCGTCAACGTCGACAAGGGGCGTATGTGTTGCTGCACCGCAGTCTTGATGAAGTGTCCACTGCATTCGAGCTGCAAAATCGTCCTGCGAGGCATCTCTCTAGCGCCAAACAGTTGACTGCACGCTCATATATGGCTTCCCGCTGGGGGCTACCACGGTGTCAGGAGAGACTCCACACTCAGAACTCAGGTCATGTGCCCAGGTAATCCGGTTATATCGACCACCCCAACCACCCCATCCAGGTTTCTCGGGATTCGATAGACCATTCGAGATGAGTCCCATGAAGCTTGGCGAATCGCCCCCCATGCCAAACTTGATGAGCGGGTACTCGGTCCCGAGAGGGCCAACATGGATGTTGGTCGTAAGCCAATCGTCCTGGACCTTGGTCATGTTGGGTATGCCATCGTCTTCTGCGTTGATGCCCACCTACGTCGCAGCGAGAAACTCACCAAACCCATGCATTCTGATAATGTATACAATATTGGGCCAACGTTGGCGGATCCAGGGCCCGGTGTCATCTTGATGAGAGATGGAATAAACCCGAAGTCGGGCTCGTACCTCATTCGTATCTAGAACCCAAGCTGATGCGGCACAGCGAGTTTCCTTAAGTGTAAGCACTTTTCATGGAAGTACACAATATTGGGATATAGTTTTGGCGTTTAAAAACTCGAGACTGTTTATCGGAATTCCATTCTCCGTATACTGAGCTACTCGACTTTCTAGACATTCAATACGTGCCATCTGGCTGTCAACCTAAGCAACGTCAGGCACCTCCAAGTCGTAGGCCAACGTCTCTGCAGCAACAGCCTCACGAATCTTGTTGACCCTATGTACCCAGCATCAGCGCCCAATTAAGAACTAAAAAAAGATAACGAAAACTTACGCCTGATGAGCTGGGTGCGGGCCGTAAGCGAGGACATCTGCTTCAGTGTCCAACACGGCAATCAAGCCCAGATCGAAGCCTTGAGCACGGTGCGCAGTGCTAGCGAGCGGAGAGCCGAACTCGAACGACCTCAGACCTGGCACGACGCCAAGCATAGCTTTGCCGGCAGCGCGCATCTCATCGATGCTTTGCTGAGGCACATTGGGCTTCAGCTTGAAGAGGACTGCGAGAGTGAGCACTGGAGTTTGGGTTCATGGGTAGCCTCGAAGAAGGAAACCTACCAACGTGATAAATGGCCATGTTTGTGAGTAACAAGCGTGATTTTGGTAGTATCAGATAGGCCTCGTGCGTATCGACGGTTGATAAGTAGGTAGGTACCGGGACAAGGAGGGATGGTGTCTGATGGATGGTTGAGGAAAATAGCGCATCTGTCATTGGTCGGAGTAAAGCCAATTGAGGGGTCCACGTCCCCAACTGATCCCGCCATCTTCTCAGAATTCTATTGGGGAGATTTATGACTCATTGTGTCATCTTGAGGCCCCGACAGCTCAGTAACATTTGAGCGCAATCACTTCCGAGCTAATTACGGAATATCTGTTGAATTACTTTATGCAGCGACTAGTACTCAGAATGTAAAGTATAGATCCGGACATCAATATCACGAATTATCCGTCTACCAAAGAGCTAGTTTTGGGTTTTGATGCCGTTATATGTTGGCACTCGGGTCCTTTGCTAAATAGTGTAGCTGATCCCCTCTTTGAGAGATGCCATTGTTAACATGAGTAACAATAGAAATAGGCTCTGGAGGGGGAAGCGTGAGCTACATAGATAGTCACCGCTAGAACAAGTCTACTGCTGCCTTCTTGAAGTAATAATTATACGTCTGACAAGTACGTCATTGAAAAGGAGAATAATTATACCCATTCTGTTTTCCACTTCTTGAGTTTACTACCCTCAACGTCTAGGAACTGTCCTTCGAATTTTAAGTTCCCGACCCCTTGCTTCCTCATCGTTTTCATCCAGTAAACCTCTCTTCTCGCACTGCACCAGCATGTCATCTCCAGAAGTGGTCTCCAGAAACCTTCGGAAACGGCGCACCAAGTTGGGCGGAAATGCACTCTGAATGGCTGCATAGAGTTCGCTCAGCCCTTCGGGTGGTTGGTTCGTGTGCTTTAAGAACGTCTCAATCGCTCTGGCAATCAACTGGATGTCCAGGTGATTCCGCCTCGGACCAATCGACATCTTTTGCAAGGAACTTGTGATGATACGAAACATGGCAAGCTTGCAAGTCATCTCGCGCGGCCCATCTCCATTTTCTCCCGCATCCAGTTTGAGAAAATCCTGCCAGGATCCAAAATCTATGAAGTCACTGGCAGTGTCAAGCTCAGCACCTTCCAATACCTTTTCCAGAACTTGAATGTAGGCAGCTGTCTGGGTAGAGAGGCGGTTGGGCAGGAAAATGATGCTAAGAAACTGTGCCCAAACTGGTAGTCGCAGCTCGCCATTTCTGTACGGTAAATTCAACGTCATGTTGACATCAGAACCATATTCAAGGAGTAATGGGACTATGCCCGCCTCCAGGATTGCAGTCATGGATCCTCCAGACTGAGAATCTTCGGATAAGATGGTGGCTAGGAAAGAGGCCCATGGAGATTGACGAACACTTCCTTCGGAGCAAAGGTGAACCTCGTTAGGGTTAAAATCCCCGGATTCAAGTAGGTATCGGAGGAGTTGCACCCGGTTTTTCGTCCAGCCTCGTTCGGTGGCGTCAGCGCTTCCCTCCATCTGAAGAACAACAGACAGTGGAGAGACAAGTTGGTCATCCAAATAGCAGTAGTCCTGATTCATCTTCTTGGTGATGTATCCAGTAAGATCAGAAACTAGAATTCTCTGTCGAAACAAAATTGATGGTCTTTGGTGGATGTCTGGATCCTGGTTTCCCCGCTCCAGCCACTGGTCGAATAGTTGCTCCAGGGACGTCTCCAGGTTGTCCAGAAGATCATATACCTGCTCAGTCTCGGCAAAAGAGTTCCCGTTGATGTAGAGAAGCATATCGTCCAGCCTAGACACAAGGTGCTTCTGATCGAGGTCAAAGATTGTCATGCCAAGGAAATTGGTGTGCTTGGTCCAGGCACAAAAGGCTCGGAAGATGGAGAAAGAAGCGTCAAAATTCTCCGGTGCCTTTCCGGCCAGATATGTTCTCATTTCGGCATAGCGAAGAAAATCCCGAACCGTGCGGTGCAGAAATTCGACCTTGTTGCCCTGGACTTCCAGCAGTTCTTTGCACCTTGCCGCAAGTCGGCGCGAAAAGGGGGCTTGAAACTTCTGTTCATCCTCAGCACTCCACATCTCCACTTGTTCGTCCATAGCGTAGTTGGGCCTCTCGTATCCCAGATCGTGGAAACTGTAGATCGTAATAGGCAGCGGTTCTCTTGCGGTGATGGCCAGTTGGAGCGTCCCGGCCATTTTCGGGTGGTAGAACGGCTCAACAGAGTCCAACATGGCCTTGAAGAAGTTCTCGAGATCAATCGGTACACTTTTGAGTCTGTCTTGCAACTCGAAAAAGGTGTCATAGTTTGTCATCCCCTCTCTAAGTAGCCTCGTGACGAGAAAGACCCAGAGAAAGACACCTCGAGCCCGGTCACTGATCTCGTCAACCAGTGTAAGAGCCTGGGTCTCACCAACCTGGGAGGCAAGATCCTTCCAGTTTGGATGCTCTAGTAGTTGGCTTTCAGAGAATCTCCGAATATCACCATGAGTGAGGTTGTGCAGGTGCAGTTTTGGTCTTTGGCTGAACCGCTGAACAAAATCATTCCACGCCCGACTTGAAACGAGAAGCTTGATGTCCTGGCATTCAGACAACTCCTCAAGTGACTTCAACAGTTCAGGGCGGTCTCCTTCAAACTCATCCAGGCCATCAATGAAGAAACAGAATTTTATCGGAAGCCTGGTCTGTTTTGCGATCCTCTGGATGGTCTCTCGTAGCTCGCGCATCGTCCATGAAGTGTCATGTGACATATCTCCCGAGATGATCCGTGACCATCTCCCGGGACATGCAATTGGAATCAGTGCGGGACTCTGCCCCAGTATATCAAAGATCAAAGACCTGAGGAGCCCTTCCTGGGAACGTTGAACGTCGGTACCGGAGCTCCAGAAATAGTGACTGGCCTTGATCATGACCCTATCATTAGCCCACAACGACAGGAGACTTGTTGTTTCCAAATGGCCGGCAATGAATTTCATGAATGTTGATTTCCCGGACCCAGGTCGTCCGGATACCCAAAATATTCCGCAGCCCTCTCTCAACCAGGATATAAGGCGGCGAGTTTCGTCGGTCTTGCCGCCATCATCCTTGAAAATCCAAGAGAATGTTTTGTGGTGTGCGTTTTTGATGTTCTCATGTCGTGCTAGCCGTTGCTCATAGTTGAGGCTAGAGAGCAGTTCATATTCGTTGATGCACTTCTGGCTTTGAAGGGACAGCTCAGAGATTTTTGCCGTCAGCGGCTCATAATCATCCTCGTACAGTCCTTTTTGAAACTTCTTTATCTTGTTTCTATCTTCCATCTGCTGGACTCTGGAAGTGAGGTTGCCGAGCGCTCGTGAAATGTCGCCCAGCTGAAAAGTCACACAGTTGTGGAACGACTGTCCCTCAGAACGGAAGGCTTGGATGTGAGCACCGATGTCCCTAATCGCCCCTCTAATAAGCGGTGAGACAAATGAAGCTAGCAGCAAGATTCAAGTGTACTGACCTCGTAGCTGAACATAAATGCAACACCATCTGTGCCTGGTAGGAGGCGATCCGTGCCTCAAGTCCCTCTATCTCTTTGGTTATCAAAACTCCCCTCAATGCCACGCAGAAGCTTCGCCAAGGTTTTGATCGAGCGGAGTATTTGGCTCTCAGAGAGTCAACGATGCTCAGAAGCTGCTTGCATTCTTGATGACACGCAGTTGCGAGTTCTATTAGAGACAATGAAGAACCTTTTTTGGCTTGGCTCTTTGGAACTCCCCCGTTATCAATAGTCTCATCGAAATCGGTTTCGAGCTTGTTGCAAAAGTCCGAGAGCCTCTCATAAATAACCTGGAGGGTAGTATGATTCTGCGAGACACCCGTCGCAGACTGGTGAATCTCTTTGGTTGCTTCAAAAAGAGAGGCGGCAAACTGAATAAACTGAACGATGTTGCCAGCAAGCCCAACGGCTGACAGGGGATCCATAGTCAGGAATGGTCGTAGCTGAAGATCTGATCTGACTAGGCCTTGGTCAAGGTGGTGTCGTTTTCCAAGTTCACTAGGCTCCTTTATGCTGAGTGAAAAGAGGGTACAGGCTCAGCATTAGAGGGCTATGCTGACGCCTGAAGGCGGCGCAGCAGACTTGCGTTACCAACCGAGCGTTTGGTATCCAGGTAGGCAGACTTGGAAATCAGGCTCTCTCCTCGGCCCACTTCTCAAACATGAAAGCACCACTCACCTGGCACCACGACGGCGACGAAGCGCTTGTGGCTGCAGGCGGTGAATCAATTCATCAATGAGATCTTCGGTCACGGGAGGGGTTTCCGAGTTGTCTCTTTCCCCTCTTCATCTTCCTTGTACAGGTCAACAGAATCGCTGTGGTGTAGAGCAACCAACATGCACCATGGACTGTGATAACCATTCAAATTTGTTCACCAATTCTCCGGCTCCTGCGGGTAGAAACGCAGGATTCATTTCTATCTAGATCTGTAGCGACGTCACGATACTTGCTGGCGACATCAGAAAGCTGGCCAACAAACGCTTCGTGCTTGGAGCGCAAACCCCAACAGCCAAAATAAGCGATATTCACAATTACCTTGAGCCAGACAAATGCCAATCTCAGGGGGAGGTAAACTCTTTCTGTGGGCGCGTGATGACAATAGAATTTTCGAGAGCGGCTACTTTGTTGGCCAACTCTCCATATGTACACGTTGGTGACACAACAGGCGTATGTCCAGTAGGGGCACCTCCGTGACCGCCAGAGGGCCAGCCAGGTTGCCTTGGGCGCAAAGAATGATTTCATGCCCATCTAACTTCTCCACAGGAGTGGCTTAGAGCTGCGCAAGTTGTCAATTGGATTCGCAGGCCTTCAGGCACTTGGTTGGTACACGTGCATCTCAGTGTCATTATTCCTTTATTGCATCTAGCTGTCTTACAGCGTCGCAGCCCACGCAGCAAATGCCCAGATAATCGCCAACATACTAACAAGTCTTTGTGGTGCAGCAACACTGGTATCAGGAGTCCAAGTACTTTCGATCTGAATACAGCTCATTTGTCCAACAGTTTGGCTCACTACATTTTTGCTGTTCGATTTGGCCATGAAGAGGGTGAGCACCGGAGTAATCTTGTGCACTTCATCGAACGCGGATTGAGGAAACGGACCCCCCTATTGCAAATCAAGAGTTAGTGGTGCACTTCAAGCCAAGAAAGATATTTCTCACATCCCAAGATTTCATGGCATAGAAAAGCGGTGCCAGGTTGGCAGATTTGGGCAGGATAGGCCAACAGTCGCTGGTGGCGTTTTCCTTGGCCTCGATATTGGTGAGGTTGGAGAGGCTAATGGCAAAGACGCTTCTTTCGATGCCTTCGCCCGTGCCAGTGTAATTCCTGCAGGCAATGATATCGCTGTCCTCAAGCGCATCCTGTACATCTCGGCAGATACCATCGATGTATTTGTAACTAAGTGCGGACTCCGCAACTTCTTGGATGCCAGCAATGCATTTCGGATCGATAATATCAGAGCAGGTGCCTGTGGTGTTCTCTGGGAATTTTCTCCCGGGAGGGTCGAAAAAGACAGCGCAGCCGTGGACTTCATCCAGCGACACATTCTGGGGGGTCCCGAGATAGTAGACGCTGGTGAACAGGTCTTCGTCCTTCCTAGTCTTGGCAATGCTAACTCCTTGGACGATGGAGAAATCCTCTAGGGAATCTGGGACATCGGGAATGCGGGTCAGCCCGATGTCGAGGAATGTGTCGTTTCTAACTTTGCAGTGATGCTCATCCTCGACCACAGGACATTGGACCGCGTCGCAGCCGACAATGATATCGTCTAGTTCCTGGGCGAGCGCCTGAGAGGCTAGTATGAAGGCGAGCAGTGGGGCGACGAGGCCCATCGGTGAGGGCATATTGACAGAGCCTTCTGTCCAGTCATGAAGTGGGCGACAAAGTATTAACGACGAGCAGCGCCGAAAGGTAAATAACGCCTCTTCCAGATAATCGCGAAGGATCCGCCCCTTTTCCAGCGCGTTAAGTGGGAAATTGGATGGTTAGCTGACAGGGGTATGCCACTTCTCTGAGACGCTTCAGTCTTGGCAGACCAAGATGGGCTAACCTCTTGGAGGAGCAAGCCCACGGGAACAACAGTTGGCTCTGGTCGCTTGATCATCATAATCGTCAGGGAATAGTAAGGATGGGATAACTAGACGGACATCTTGGATACTAATAATCCAGACATCAAAGGTTATAGACTTTTCCAGCTTCAGCGTCAGAGAGCTTTTACACTCGGTCTAGCAAAAGGGAAAACACCTCCGATCCGAAGCGAGCTTAGCGCTCAGCATGGACCTCACATAATTTTTCTTTTAGCCTAGGATGCAATTCCGAGAATCGGCCCATGAGCTTTATTCCAACATCACCCTTAATCATGTGTCTCTGTAATACGGTCCGCCAACTGGCAAAAGAATATGACGAGACCAAGGCCGACAGTATAGCTGCTGAGCTTAATCACCATCTATCAGCCGTTCGATCGATCTTATCCAAGTCGAAATTGCTTGCTCGGACCACTCAATATCACATCATCCCCACAAATCAACGAACAGCCAAGATCCTGTCCATACAATCGTGCAACTCGGATCGCGTCAATGACGTCTATGAAAGATTCAGATTCGACTTGGAAGGCTTCTGGACACCCTCTGATACCCTAGCCCACGTCGAATTACATCGCCGGCTAGCTTGCATCGTCATATTCCTCAGGTCCGAGTTAAACGCTTCAGTCTTGGTGCCACCCCGGATTGCTCGCTATTTCGAGGTTCAGAAAGATTCAGAACTCCGCCATGCTGGCAGGAAGTATATCAAGATGGCCCGTCGGCTTGGCAGTATCGGGTCGGTCTTGTGGTTGCCCTTGGATATCCCGTTTTCCACGTGAGTGAATAACCGCCCCCTAAGATCGGGAGTCGAGTTAACAGCCAAACTCAGATACGAGAGATATGTCAATATCAACGATGAAGAAATATTTTCTCATCTGAAGTCTATTTGCTCAGGGGCCCCAAGCCGTGATGAATTTGTGCGGAACCTGATTCTCGGCCAACTCAAGGGTATACTCACCGCTCCACTTGACTTGTCTTTTTGCTCATATCCAAAAATAGATCCCTCGCTACCGTTATCGTACCACAATCTCTTTGTCAATTACGCCGACGTACTAGCGGACACGGATATACTGCTCCTTCTGCTAGAAGCCCTCGGCGGTCACAACATCCCCGATACTCTTCTACGGAGCGTGAGTTCTCCTCAAAGGCGGTGGAATGCGGATGGTGAGATACAGACTACCGATGCCACTCAATATGGCCTACCAGTTGAGTTGGTGGATGTTTTATCAGACAACACCCGGCTTGCCCAGTCTCTCACTTCTGTATACATCAAGAAGCACACACTCGACGATGGGACTGTAACATGGTCCCTTGACCCTGTGTCCAACCCCCAGCTTTTTTCGAATCTTCTACCCGACGTGGCTGAGTTTTTAAGGAGCGTTGCCCTTAAACTCTTGTGCTTTGCTTGTCCACCTTGCTACGAAGGCAATACCACTTGGTAAGAGGCCCTTATCATCAACGTCAACTCTTAGTTACTAATACCTGCTACGTAGGTCCCCTCAAACCAAGAGTCTAGTATGGGATTTGATGCATAAATTGATCCAAGAAAACAACAAGATCACCATCTCACTTAAAGATCAATTTGTTGATGCCCTGCTCTACTTCTCCGAGCGGGACTCTTTCTCGATTCGTTGCCTGGCCACCCATATTGCCGGGGCCTTTTTGCGGCCCTCGATGCCGTATTACTTACATGCCTCGGTGACATTGTTCCAAAGTCTCGTGTATCGCCTTGAAGGAGATTTTATAGAGTCAGATGCTCACATACGCCATTTTCTCTGCCAAACTCGCCGTCCTATCACCCGCAGGGACCATGCATTAAAAGGCAGGCTTCACCTCGTTGTGATCGAGAATAAGATCCAACGCCACGACAGCGATACAGCTTTACGCATCTACGAATGGAAGGCGGAACACCCACCTTCGAACCTTGAGCTTGAAGTCACACGTCGCCTACAGGGTGTCGCGGCGAGTTTCTTTCAGTCCATGGGTGATTTTGACAATGCAAGAGAATCACTGGAGCAATATTTAAATCTTGGCGCTGTCCAGCCCATCCGAACGACGACACGGCGTCTCATCGTCGCCAGACTAGCAGACATTTATTGTGAGATCGGCTGGTACGACAAAGCAAATGAACTTCTCGGGGCAGAGTTGGAGAATATGCGAGAGCCTGACAAGAGGAGCCGGCCCTGCCGAAGACTAATGTTGGCATCAGTGGAAGCCAACATTGGACAAGGCAGAACAGATATTGCTGATTCTACCATCCAAGACCTGGCTATGATCGAACCAGCGGGGCTAGAAGAAATGAACGACCAGTTACTGCGTATGCGAAGACTCATGGCCACAGCTCGCGTGGCCCACCAAAAAGGTCATTTCCAAGACGCTCTTCATCTATGGAAATCCACGCTGCAAGAAATGAAGCAGTTCACAGCATTCCATGCCAAGTATGGCTTCATCGCGGTGGTTATCCACCTTTCCATTGCTCATACTCAGATCGAGTTGGGCGATGTGGAAGATGGCAAGAGGTCATGGGACACTGCGGCAGACATGCTTAGAAGTCAACGGTGCGAATATGGGATTCCCATAGTGGCTACGAGTTGGCTAAAGACGGTGGCTGGGGCAATTCACCAATTAAAGGGATGGCCGTTGAGGATAATGGTGCCTGGGAAGAAACCTGATCTCACGTGGGTGTAGGGTAATGATGGAGCACAACAAGCTCTCTAAGTTGGATGACACTTGATCAATAAACCTAGGATTATTTTATTGCTGTTAACCTCTAGTAACTATTTGATATGAAGATTTAATGGAACCTGGTAATTTAAAGGTATTTTCGAGATGTGCGTCTCGTTAGAGGTCTACAGAATTATTTTCGACAGTAAAGAGTTGAACAAGTCGTGCCCACTCAGGACACAAGATTTTGCAAACCTCGAACTTGACCTCATATGATTCTCAACACTCCAATCTTAATGTTCTAGAATGTGGATATGGCATGATTCTCTTCATGTCGATGCAGATTACGCGGCAATGAAATCTGGAGTTGATCACCATCCCGCTTGACCCCCATGCCCCAATCCGAGAAAATACCGTGACTGGCGGCATGACCGAGCGAAAAGTGGGCCGAATGAACCGGCTTCTCACCGTGAGAGAACAAATGTGCCTCAGATCCCTGTCAGCAGGGGTTGTTTTGGGCTAGTGGGCTTTGATGGGCATGAACTCACGTTGGTACTTTATGTTACGAGTCATCGAACAACGAGCTTTGATCGGACCATATCAGTGACAAGGTTCGGCGATGTCGGAGTTTAGAGTGGATAGTGATTCGGCATGATAGGATTGAAACCAAGAATGCAGGTAGATAGAACTTGGACGAGAACTTGGAGCTCAAAGGACTTCATAGGATGTATTTAGTGTTGACCAGATGACCCAACAACCCACTCATGAGGCATCCGAATCCTTCACCAACAACAGAAGACTGAAGTTCAACGAAGCAAGTAAAGCCATTCCCCAGAACGGAATTCCAACAAGATTGTTTGACAGCCCCCATCCCAAGACGGTACCCCCGACAGTTGGACCTAGAATCAAAAGAGTAAGTATAGAGGAAGAGAACTTATGGGAACGCGACTCACCTCTTGTCAACAACAACCTCAGACACCATTGTCCTGAGAACGCCAACGTTATCATTGAGAGCACCAGCTAGCATCCTAAACAACATGGCAGACCGATATGTAGTTGAGAAACCCATGCCAAGTGCTGAGATCGCCGAGCCTAGCAGGCCAATAACAAGAACGCCCTTCCTACCGAGCACCGGGCTATCGGCTGCTCGTCCCCACCACATCAATGTTACGCATTGAGAAGCAGCAAAGGCTGCAGTCAGATGCCCGGCCTGCTTCGCGATCGACGACGCATCTAGGGACTTGTCGAACCATTGCAGCTGGTAGAAGAGATATGCTGTGAGAGATCGCTCGCTGATTGGCTCAGCGAGGCGGACAAGCATTATGACAGCTAGCTGGGCTTTGCAAGGCATGGATGCCTAGGAAACAGATGATGGGATTTTCGCCTCATCGGAGGGCTGTGTTGTCGGCTGTTGGATGATTCCATGCTCAGAATCTGGTCGCCCTTGCTCATGGAGCATGAGTGGTGTCTCTTCGTCAGGCGTGGCCCTAGCGTGCTGTTTGCCATGCATTGCGATGTCGGTACCTAACAACAATAGGCTTTGGTGTTGTTAAGGAAAGAAGTGACGAAGGTGAAAGATAGATTAAGCAAAAACCATCACCATCTCTCATCCGCAAACTTTTCGCGAAGCTCAGGCCGACAGGGTCGTCCCTAGCCTCCCATCGGACCGGCAGCCACTAGCGACATCGGACATGCAGGGAGGGAGGCTTCTCACGGTGAGAGAAGGACCCCTAGTCAGAATCCCTGTCTTTGTAAACTTATCAGATCTTTTCAAAGTGGAGTTTTAGGTTTACGGCGTGCCTTGTATAGGGCTAGTGTCGGTGGTGTTGCCCCGTTCTGTCTTATCAATCTCATCTGATTAGGCTTATCCACCCTCGACTTAGTGGATCAAAACTTGTCAGTTAGGATTTCTTCGTTTGGTTCAAAAGTAGTGTTTTTTCCTCGACATGATCGACATCCTGCCTCTCAACAACACCGCTCCCGACACCTTTGTGCTCTTCATTATCCATCCTTGCACTTGTTTCTGTTTTGTCCTACACCTCGGCCCCGATGGCTCTACCTCCATCTCCCAGCTCTTCCAGCTCAAACATAGAGCCTGAGAATGGCCTGGCGCAACCCTATGGAAAGGAGACTGCAGGAGCAGTAGTTGAGGCATCTGGGGACTCAGATGCTTCCAGCTCTGATGGCCTTCAACCGGTTCCCTTGTCTTGGAAGATCGCGTCTGTGGTCCTCGTCACGGCCATCGGTTTCGGATCTCAATGGAGCTCGGGCATCACTGCTGCCATGAAAAGCACTATCAAGAAAGAAATGGGCATCACTAACACGCAGTTCTCACTCTTGGAAGCCAGTGAGGATTTCATGGTCACGGCCCTCATGATGGTGAGCGGTATTGTTACTGACCGGATCGGAGGCGCTGGTAAGAAGTCTCTTGACATTGAAGTAACACTCTCTGATACCCAATGTTAGGTGCTATGCTGTATGGAAACTTGATCTACTCTGTCGGCTCGATTCTGGTTGCAGGTGCAGCTCAAAGTCGATCCTACAAGTTCATGATTGCTGGACGAGTTGTTCGAGCTTTGGGAGACATCGCAACCCAGATCGCCCAGTACAAGGTTTTCTCGTCCTGGTTTGCCCCTGGTAACGGATTTGGATCAACCCTCGGCTTTGAGCTGGGCGTCGGAAAGATGGGTGCGTTTGCCGGCAAGTCATCCGCCAACATCATTGCCAAGAAGACTGGCAACTTTGCGTGGGTCTTCTGGGTCGCCGTCTTCATGAACATTTTCACCAATGTCATGACTGTTGGCTTCTATTGGTTCACCAAGGTGGCCAACCGCAAGTTTCACGGCATCAACGATCCAGCAACTGGCGAGAAGCTGAGTGAGAAGAGCAAAAAGTTTGAGATCCGCAAGGTGCTCGAGCTGCCATGGTCCTTCTGGGCAGTTATGGCCTTTTCTCTCTTCGAAACAAGCACTGCCATCGTTTTCCTCCAGAACGCTACTGAACTTGCTGAACAGCGGTTTGGAACTGACTCTATTGCGGCCGGCTGGTATAGCTCGGTCTTGCAGTATGCTGGTAAGAAGTGAAAATGGTCACGCTAGATCGCACTGGATGCTAATCTCTCCCGACAGGCTTCTTCGTTGTTCCTTTGCTGGGAATCTTCATTGATCTTTATGGACACCGAATCTCAATCTGTGAGTGCTACGCCGAGATCTTTAAATGAACAACTCCATGCTAATCAAATATCCCAGTGGTCTTCTGCGGTCTGGGAGTCTTCACTTCCATGCTTCTCGTCAACTTTTCCGGGGCTGTCAAAGGCACCGCTGCATCTTTTGGTGTCTTCGCCTTTGCTTATTGCTTTGGACCCACCACCATCATCGACAGTACTCGCACATCCATGTGGGATAGCACAGTATTTGGCTCGGCCTACTCTATCAAGATCACACTGAACAATGCGTAAGACAAATGACGATCATGACATGCCAAGTTGCTAACTCGTGTCATAGGATGAACATCATCGTGCGAGTCATCACTGGAAGAATCCAGGATGCTGACAACAACTCGTACGATAGAGTCACCATCGTCTATGTCATTCTTGCCGGGTGCTCAGTCGCTGTCTCTTTGATCCTGGGGTTCATCGCCTGGCGATCTGTGGATCTTGGACACTTGCAGTGGACGAGGAGATGCGCATTGCTCGAGGTCATATTCTCAACGCCCGGAAGCAGAGATTCTATGAGGAGAATGGAGGCAAAAACAAGAAGATCTCCATGTTTTGTTTTGCTTCTCTTATCCTTTTGATCCTGGGAAGTTGGTGTGGTTACTTCTGGGGTATTGCCACTGGAAACAATGGCTAAAGGGGGATGCGGATGGTGCTGGAAAGACTCTGTTTGCTTGGATCTGGAAACTATGACTACATGTATCTCGTTGCCTGGCTTCTTCAACGGAGTATTTGTTTTCAGAGGCAATCTCCTCATGCTTAATTGACCAGTGTACTTGACCCTCCTGCTAGTCCATTCGCCTGTGTTGTGATGCTAGTTGAGTCTGCATCCTGGGCAATGATAAGTAGCACTGCCTTTGAAGCCGAGTGACATTAATACGAATAATGTTGGCCTGACCCTCGCCCTGAAACCTTGACACTATGTTTTATTGAAGGCTGGCCATACGGCATGTCCTCATCCAGCGCAACAGGACCTAGCTGACGGTCAGCTTCCTCACGCAGGATGGCCGTTGGCGCGACGGGTGAAACTCAGTCAATAGTACAAGTTGTGAAGAAAGAGTTTCGACTGCTAGGTGGTTCTTAGAGAATGAAAGCTTATCTTATTATTTAGGTGCACCCGTTACGCGTCGTTAATAATGCTGTACTATTCTACCGCTTACCTAGTATGCGAGGCTCCGGGGTCGCTCCCAGGGAGGAAAAAATTAACGGCGCGGTCCGATTTGCCCAACAACATGAGAGTTTATTACGACGTCGTGCATCAATGCTATACATCTTAGCAGAAACTTATGGAGCATTTTGCGGTTGAAGGAGTAGTGTAGATGGCCAGTCTATGAACCAGTCCTCGACAATCAGCTACGATGTTATGTAAACATGCTCGCACTGAGCCTTCTGCAAGATCAGATAGCGCTCTAGCAATGGGGCCAACATGTGATGAGTCACTCGCGCAGCCTAAGATGTGCGCGTCGAGCTACAGAGAGTACAATACGATGAATGGAGGTCATCGCCATGAAAGCTGGGTGATTTCATGGCCATCAACAAAGAGAGAAAACAAAGCGGCAATTGTCCATCATCGTAATAGGGATGCTTGGCCAAGGGCTCGAAGAAGCCGTGGGGGTGGACTTCTGAGAGACCCAAGGGAAATAACACAGCCGAAATAGGCATGCGCTGCCAACGTCGCTACCAACTTTGGGCCTTCTCAGCCTGGTCATGCCTAGCAATGAAGAGGTTAGGCTTCCTTGCAGGCAGACACAAGTTCTTGGGGAACCTGATCATGTCAGTGGCTTTGGGTACTGGCGGAGCCCCTCCTCGGGGAACGGAGATGGTCTAGGCCGGGGGCGCTGCTGTAAGTCTATTACTAAAAACCCAACTTAAAACCCACGACACTCCTTTAACAGCTGAGAACGGTTGACTCTTGGTTGCCTCAAGACCAAGAATGATAGATTCAAGGCACCTAGACCCCTGAGAGCGAAGCCAAGATCTGCCTTACGGCTTGGAGCTTGACAGATCGTGAGATTGACGACATCAGCGCCAATGACGTCGCACAGCGGCCTCCGGGGTGATAATGTACGTACCGTAGCTTCCAGTTGGTTCTTCGCTCTGGGGCTGTGCAGTACAGCAGTTGCAAGGGTCTCCGTTTGCTGCTTCGCTTAGGGACTGCAGACTGTTGGCACACCGGTATCCAAACAATACAGCCACATCACACACACAGACCGCATCAACTCGATAGATTGGGTGGTGTGGGTGGATACGTTGAACGCCCGGCTATTGAGCGCAAGCCCATGAGCGCCACCGAACATGTTGAGTCTGTATGGCGTCCCCCACGCGAGCCGTGATCAGGTTGGGTCACTGTAATGCGGCCGGTCTGCAGACCGGGAAAGATCCAGAATAGCTCTCAACTGAAGCAACAGCTGCAACTGCAGCAAAGTTAGTGGGTCTTGCTCGTATTTCGGGCTATTTTCATCCCGTCTAAGCAGAGGCTATTTTCATCCCCCCAACCTAGGCATCGTCTCTCCGGACGGTTTTGGCATTTAAACCCAAAGAAATGCCACATTGAAACAGACAAGCAACACCCTGCTTTTGAATTTGTACAACCAAATCTGTTCATGAACTCAGTCACTGTACCTCGTCACAACAAGACGCCATTCCTCCCCCCTCGCTGCCGTCACAAGCCAAGTCTCCATGTCGGACGGCCTTCGTGATCCCAACCGACCCCGATGCGAGGGGTGGCACAGTCGTGACCGATGGGAGGGAATTGAGGAGGCTTATGAAGCGCCTAAAGGTATTGTGTTTTTTGTTTAATAGTTGAAGACCGGTCCTTGATGGGATAACTGACTAGAATACAGAGGCACAACCCCAAGAAAAGTGGAAGGACAAAGTAGGGAAATTCGCAGTCCACTTTGTCCATTTCACTGGTCTCCAACAGTCGATCTTCGGAGAGCGACGGCCATCCCCTTTGCGCGATCGCAAACACCGGCCTGAGCCCGATGAACACCGTCACCGTCGTGAAACGAACACACGGCCGAAGGGACGTCACCGGAGCCCCGATTCTCGACGAGAGCGGACCAATCTCTCAAACCATCCACGGCCACAGGCATATCCCTTCGACACGTCACAGCCCACGGAGTCCGGGTCGTCACGCTCCCGGGCAAGCTCCCACACGGCCGTCGAGGACCCCTACGATTCTCAAGTCGATGCACATAAAGTCGCCACCCCGAGTGACTCGGACGACGATTGCGATGGCCTCTCGGTAGATGTCAAATGTCACCCATCTGGTTCGGGCGATACCCATGAGAGAGATGTCAGTAAAACCCTCGCGGGTTTAGACATCAACCAAAAAAAGGACGTCGATATTATCGCCCCATCTAATCCATGTGGTGGTCACAATAGCGATGTCAACCAACCCCTCTCTAGTCTAGAACCAGCTGGGAATAAGGATCTCAACGTCGGCACCCCATCTAATTCAGATGGAGAGTCGACCGCGGGTTTCCACGACACCCGACCCCATTCGCAAGAGCTTCCGACTACGGCCATCAACGTCGATACCCTGCCTGACGCAGATGAAGACGATGATGGCCTTTGCACCGATATCTCTTCTAGTCCATCTGACTCGGACAGAAGCCATGGTAGCGATCTCAGCAACGCCCTCTCCGGTCTAGAAATAGATCACGATGAGGACCTCGACGTTACTACCCTGTCTGATTCTGAAAAGGAGATGACCGCGAGTCTCCGTCGCCTTCGACCCTGTTCCCCAGGGCTCCTGACCGGAGCCTCTAGGGATACATCCGCCGTCCCAAACAAAGGCAGCCTTAAGGATCATGGTGATGCTTCACACCCCTTGCATGCCATATTGGACCCGGATCATAGGGATACCACGGCCGACTCAGACTCAGACGACGGCGGAGATCACCATGGTACTCCTTCCTCTTCGGACGAGGCTTCCTCTTCTGATGAGGTATACTCTTCGGATGAAGAATTCCCTTTGGATGAGACGTCCTCTTCAGACGAGACATCCTCTTCAGACGAAACATCTTCCTCGGATGAGTTATACTCTTCGGACGAAACATCTTCTTCGGACGAGGTATACTCTTTGGATGGGACATCTCCTTTGGATGAGATATCTCCCTTAGACGGGTTATCCTCTTCGGATGAGGTATACTTTTCGGATGAGACACCTGATCGAGATGAAGACGAGGACAGTGATCTTGAGTCCGGACCATCCGACTCGGACGAGAATTGGGATGCTCCTCTCAGCGCTAGCCCGCTACACCCAGGTGAAGACCACGAGGTGGAGGACACCCCCAATTCCGCCATTCGCCCACAGCGTAGTGTAGAGGCGAATGTTGGCGACACCTCTTCCAGTTCCGAAGATGAGGATCTGGTAACAAGCGACAGCGATGGTTCAAATGACGTTTCCTCTGAGAATGAGGAACAAGTCGACGATGAACTTGGCCAGGATGAGGAATATACCACCATAAATCCTCATACGAGCCCAGAGAAGCGAGAGGGAGCTTCGACCATCGTCGCTGTTGACTCCGTTGAACCTGTTGTCCCTTCTTCGCCACAAGAGAATGTGGGTAGCTCAGAGGACTCCAAGACAGATGCCGCATCAAGCCATAGCACCCCTAATACTGAGGGTCCTGGCTCGCCGCCACAGTCATCTTCTTTGGACAAGCTACCTGACTATCTCTTTGTGGGATCCTTTGTCCGGAGAAAATCAAGGCATGACCTCCACCCTTATCTCATCATCCGAATCGAACAGGATGAGGATGGGAAGGTATGCATTCGGGCATGTCTTTGCACGAGCCGTCCCCAGTACGATAAACTCAAACAGCAGTATAAGGAACCGGATCAGGGGAAGAAGAATTTCATCTACCTTGGGGGAAAGGAGGTTAATCCAGCAGGGTTCAAATCCGATGGCATTGAATTGCCAACTGAACCCGAACTGGAGATCCAAGGCCCCGAAATGCGCTATTTTACCTACCTCGAACTTGACGAGTACGGCCGTTTCAAACCTGACGACTTTAAAAAATTGTCGGGTGGGCCGCGCCAGTTAACTTCTTCAGATTTGGACGAGGTTTTGAGCCAATGTCAGCTACATGGTTGCAAAAAGAGTCCTCTGAGAGCGTCCCCGTCGCGCAACCGGGAATGCTCACGTTAAGAATCTTCCTGGAAGAATCTTCGATCTGGCACACACAGGTGTCCGCCCTACTCCAGGCATCACTGCCAACGGAGAGAGCCCAAGTGTGTTGTGTTAGCCACGGACGCCGAATATCTCGCGAGATGTTCGGTGATGTCTTGACCGATAACTCGGATACTCTTTCTTTCATTCGATTCGACATGAGTAGCTAATCTCAGAGGTTATGGTTTTGCCAATGATCAGATCAATTGGCATCTCCATTCTTATGATGATTCGCCGCTGACATGGTGTTCTTGATCCATCACGATGGATCCAAGACACCATCTCATCTTCGACGAATAAAAAAAAAAGTACTGAATTTCAAAAAAGAATGATGCCGAGACTATCCGAAATGGCTTGTTTAATACAAACCAGAAACGATGGGAACGAAAAGGTGTTGCTTTGTTTGGAGGCTACAGTATTGCACGCTCATTAACCCGCACGGAGGCGGGATTTGGATTTTGTCATGTACCTAGACTTTCGTTAACGCATTGATGTTTAATATCTATCTTCTTGATCAAATGACTCGGGAGCTATGCTGGTAATGAGAAGCTTGGGAGCAGTGATCTCCTTGTGAACCATATGTTGGGCAATTGAAGCTGCTAACAGGCCAGCTACCGACACGCTGGTGCAAGTGAGGCTTCAAGTCGCTGCCATCATCGGCCAGGATCAAACCATGACCCGTTACGACGCCACGGGTTAGAGCGATCTAGTTGTCGAAGGCCGTGATACTGTTCCGGCCGAGGCATTTAACTGATTGGGGATCTAGGAAGTCAATAGCATTGATCTTAGGCTGCGCGTGTGCTGCCATCGGGCACTGAACAGGGCTCTAAGCCAACCACGACCCGTTTTTGAGCCAGTCCTCTACTTACGACATGATGGAATCAGGCTCGCACTGAGTCTTCTGGAAGATCAACTGGTACTCTAACAGTGGGGCTAGGTATGTGATGGCTGCACAAGTGCAGCCTTGGAGGTGCGCGCTGCTGACCTCCATACCGAGGAGACTCGGTGATTTCATGGACACTAACAAAAGAAAAAGAATCTGGCAACCCTCCACCATCCTAATAGGTATGCACTGCTGGCCTTTACTACCACTCTGCAAGCTTCTCAGTGTGGCCATGCCTGTCCTTCAGGCTGCTGCAGACCCGGTGGGTAGGATTTCCTGGAGGTAGCCCGGCACGACCACGAGGGGAGCCTGATCCATGTCAGCGATCTTCGGCACAGGCCGTGCCCCTCCTTCTCGGGAACCATGGAAGACAGGCGGGGGGATGCCGCCGTTAGTCAAGAGTCCAGATAATTTAAATCCCACGACACGCCGTGACCGGCTGAAAATAGGTGGCTTTTAGCAGTGATGAGGCCAGGGATGAGGAAATCAGGAGGTCCTAACCTGGATCTGCTTCACAGCCTGGATCTTCACGGAGCATGACACCGGACAGGGCTTGCGAGGTGAGAATGTACGTACCATAGTTTCCATTTGCTTCTTTGCTCCTTGGCTGCACTCGCAATGGTTCCAATTGCCGCTTTGGTTTGGGGCTGCAGGCTGCAGGCTGTAGGCGCAGCCCTGACCAACGCGGCCACATCACGCACCATGCCATCTGGACTCCGTAGATTGGGTAGGGCTGCCGATATTTCAAGGATCGGTCCTTGGACAGGCCAAAGACGGCCAATTGAGCTTCGCCGAAGAGACTTCTGTACCCCATCAAGTGCCACGTGAGGCATGATGGGGTTGCATCAGACTACACTACCGCCACCTTTGGTCTGTATGCCCGCAAGTCTGCCTGGAAGTCTACCAGAAAAACAAGGAATGGTCGTCATCCCAAGCTGCTGCGAGTTAGTGGGCTCTATCCCTGTTTCGTTTCACGTCACTCCCAAACCTGGGCATCGTCCTTCTGGATGTTTAAGCCTAACGGGATGCCATTTTGAAGCAGACAAACAACAGACTTCACTTGCATCGAATCTACAGAGAAACTGAATCTATTTATCAACTATATCATTGTAAATCGTCACAACGATACGCCGCCGACGGCAATTCTGGAAACCAGTACCACGATCCCTTTACGCCGCCGTACACGTCGTTCCACATCCGACAGACGCCACTACCGTCGCGAAACGAACCCGCCGCCCAGGGGACACCATCGAAGCTACCATAAGTCGTGACGAGAGTAACACGATGTCTCAAACTACGCACGGTCGCATGGATCTCCCTTCTGCATCCCTTGGGCCAACGAAGCCCCTGTCATGTCTGGTATCCGAGAATGAGGGACAGGTTGGCGATAACCTTGACTACGATGATAAGGAGGCTAAGCAACCCATTGATCTCTCTCCTGGATCCATTATCCAGAGGCAGAATGACGGCCATCCTTTTGTCATCAAGAGGACCAGATGGAATGAGAATGGAGAGGAACTCTTTTGGGGACACAGTTTCACGAGTCGTCCAAAGTTCAAGAAGTTTGAACAACAATACGAAATACCGGGACCAGAGATCAAACATTTCATCTACATTGGGGGAGGGAAACCCAACAAAGGCTTCGACCCCAAACACATTACACCGCCAACAGTGCCAGAACTCGACTTGGATGGCCCTCCGATGCGCTTGTACTCCTACATCGTTATTGAGGAATGCGGGCCTTATAAGCGTGACGACTTTGCGCCATACGAAAATCAACAGCACCGACTAAGTCGCTCAGGTGTGGAGAAGTTACTCGGCCTATCTACAACACAGGGTCCTGAAGAAGAGTCCTTCTCTGAGCGTACCCGTCGCGCAACCCAAAATACACCTGAAACTACCCCCAACCCCCCACACACAGGTGTCCAGCCCACCAGCCCCCCCCGCCAATCTCTAAACTGCACCACCAACAGAGGTTGGAAGGTATGTCATGTTAACCCATCGACCTTCGATTACCTAGTCGCCCTTTATCCATCCGCCTTTTATCCAGCCGCCCTTTGCGCAGTCATCCATCATCCGGTTCACAGTTTTGTTTGCGTTCGTCTGGCTTAATACCATGGATTCGTTGCGACAGTTTTCAACGATGAAGAAAACGCGCCTCGTTTCACGCTGGTAAGAGGCAAGAACAACAAATCCGGAAATGGAGAACCTGGGGCTACCCTTGGAGGTAATAAGGCTCTGTCGCTGTAAATGTTGATTAGGTTTTAAATTGACAATCAACATGACACTCTACAATTTTAAGTGTTCATAACTCTCCTTCTTGACCGCCCTGCGCTTGTCGCATGTGTTCAATGGTGACACCAATGAGACCAGGCAGTAGACTGTCCCTCTGGGAACAATGGCTGCTGTCGACTGATGGCTTTCCAGTGCCACTGCAGGCCAAAGACTCCACCAAGGCATTATCTAAGGCGCAATTCTTGGTAAGTCGGTAGCCTCCAGTGGCTGCATCAACCCACTTTGTATGCACCATGTCGGTTAAGAACTGGGCCATTCAGAGCAGCTAAAAGCTGATCAGGCTCGGCTCGCTTCGGCCATTTCCTACGCGATATCGCTTGCATGTACAGAGTTGACCAAACCCCGCGCAAAATGCAGATCCATGGCCGTGGCAGGGGCGTCTAGGTCTGCAATTTGCCAGCCTGATTCCTGTGGAAGCGCTCACCCTTGAAGAGGCTATCCGCTAGTGGATCAAAATCTCTCAATCTAACCAAGCTTGAGGGGATCAAGAAAAAGGAAGCGGAATTGTGCCGCGGCTGCGGCTGAAACTTAGGTGCCAAGTGAATGGATGCATATTAACCAGGATGTCCGACTTGTGGGCGTACAACCTCCAAACAGGTACTCCGGGGACTTCAAACATCCTCACATTGCCGGAAAATGCAGAGCTCCAAACCCCCTCTCTACAAAGTTGTGCCTGCTGAGGACGCACAGCAGCCTCTTGAGCAAGACTCCTCGGTAACTCAGCTCCAACCGAATCGTCTTGACAACTCTTGGTTCACGACTGGCCTCCGCCTTCTCTTGGACCTCTTGGTCGCGTCTATTTCTCTCCTCTTTGCGATTTTTGGGTTCTTTGTCTACCGTTCCCATGGCAAGCCCGCCGGCCCGGACTCTACTGGCCTCTTTATTATCTGTCTATGGTGATTATCTCCTTTGGGCAGTCAAGCCTCATTGCGTGTCATTTCCATCATTCCTAGCTACCCAAACACTTTGACCCAATTAACAGCCCAAAATACGTTGATGGAATACCGTTTTGGCAGCGCTCAAGGCATCTCTCAAGCTTCCACAGAAGTCGCATTCCCTGCTGTTTCTTCCATGATGGCGGCCTTGCTACTCAGCGGTCGTAACCAAGATCTTTGGGGCAACATTCGCTTCCCTGCTATTGAGCCACTGGAGAAAGATGGTGGCAAAGGCTGGCTCAAGACAACTGGAATTACTAACCCAACCTATGCGTCTCTTGTTGGAACGCCTATCGACAACTTGCCCACATCAGGGAATACCTCTTTCATTCTTCCAGGTTCTTATCTGTTCATCTCGTGCTCGAGTTTGGAGCGCTCTGATCAATCAGATTATTCCAACTTCAACGCCTCAGCCGGTCCTGTTCCCGACAGGGGTAATGACTGCGACTGGTTTAGTAGAAAGGGAGGAACTCAATACCAGATAGCCATTTCTCGGCCATGCCCTAATGTCGAGCGGATGGCCCCTGGTGTAACTCGCCATGCCCGGAAACTGATATGGGAATCTCGATGGGACGCAGATGGTGATTTGTTTACCAGAGCTGAGCGCAGCCTCACTACAACCTTTGTCGACGTCAATGTATCCTGCACAGGGAGCTCATCTGGGAACATCTGTAATCCGTCCGCCGTCCGCCACTCCCTCAAGCCTACTTTTCATTACAACTATACCGTCTTCGATATGGACTTCGTATTCGATGCTCAAGGTTTTCTCATACTTTTGACTGGTCTGTTCCCTCTTGCTCAGACCTCGGGCGGAAAACAGCCGATTCTGAGTTATCTCACCACGCCATACCAGATTCTTGGTCGCCCGTTGGATGACATTCCTTTACACACTGTTGGGATTAATGTGTTTGGGATGCGTCTGTCACAGATTTTCAACACGATCCTCTACATAGGTATCAATCCAGCGGGCTTCACTGGGAGGTTCAACACCTCGGCACTGGACATGCTGCTAACATCGTCTATCAACATAACTGCAACCAACACTCTCAAAGAAGATGTTATCCACTGTAACAAGAAATGGCTCGCAGTCCTGCTTCTGGCATCCTTCACCGCCTTCTTCTTTGTACTTGTTGGTGCGTTTCTACGTGTCATCAGTCTTGCCCCAGACGTTCTGGGATCTTCAACTCTGGCCCTTCTCCATAACAAAGTTGAGGGGATAACTGGGCTCTCAACTTGGTCTTCAGAAACATGGGCAAGAAATTTGAAGGATTTGAGATTGTTCTTTGGAGATGTCGAGCCACAAGCTCAAGTTGGTCGTATTGCTCTGACCACCAACGCACAAGAGACAGTCGTCAACCCGGTCAACAAGGATAGATACTATATCTAATCGGATGGCACATACTGAAACATTGAGGAAGGCTGAAAGATATCACACTTTGGACTTCTCTGGAAGAGGAGATGACGGTGAAGACAGTTCCGGAAAAGAGGAGAGGGATTCAATTGACATCGCTCCCGCTTACAAAGGGACCATCTTCTTGTCCTCTTTAATTCTGTCCTTCAGCTTAATGTAACAATGCATACAAGGATGGATGCGACACTTGATGTGACGCCATATTACCCCCCTGACTCAGTGGGGTTCAGGCTGAATTCTCCTTCTAGTCAGCCTAACCACTTGTCAGCCAACATGCCCAAGCCTCGAATCTCTCTCGCCAACTGATCATTGTCCGACCTCAAGTTCAGTCACTGACACCTTCATAGTGCAGCATTTATTGCAGTTGCACATTATGGACCCTAACGAACTAAAAGCCCACACCGACAAGTTACGACGCGTAGCTCGCGTTGCACATGAGCAACGAGTTCCATTTGGACATATTCGCTCAGAACGCCATCGCAATGCCCTGGATCGCGCCATCAAGAATGCCTTATCTACCGAGCTCGCGCAGTTCACATATGCCCAAATTCTGGATGGTCTTCCCACAGGCGACGTTGCTTTCGACCGTAGATACCCTGGCGTGTTTGGCGAGCATCCCATAGACTCAGATCATGAGGAGCTGTGCCCTGGTGCCATGGAGAAAGCCCATGAGTATTACAAACAATGGAATCCCGAGATCCTTATATTTGATCCAAAGGTATGCTTTGTAATAGATATCACCTAGCCCCCCGGTGCTAACATGGCTTAGGTGATTGCGGATTACCAGGTTGCCGAGTTTGGCTCCAAGGCCTTCAACTTGCGTTTAGTTGAGCTTGTGGCAGTGACACTACATCAAGTCGGAGCCTTGCTATTTCAACTTGATCTGAGAATTCATCAAAGAGATATAGACAGCATCGTAAATTGGAGGATGCCGCCTATAGAGGGGCTCGTCGATGTGCCTCCACGACCAACCCTTTTCAACCATCACGCATATCTCGACGCAGACATTTATCCCGAGGGTGTGGCTGACATTGTTGGGTACTGGGCTGAAGATCGTATCCTTGGGGGTGTGGCAGTATTCGACCGTAACGACGAAGATCCAACAACCACCCCCAACATATACTTTCACTCCTGCCGCCGTCGTCAGACTCATCGCGTATATCAACTCCGCGACGATCAACAAGAGGCTCTCGTCAATTTCCTACTTGCCGATACGAGTTCTCTTCCTCCTGAGCTAAATCCATTGCCCGTCTTGAGTAGCGCGCAAAATCGTATCCGTGTCGATTCGGAGATTGCCATCACCCATCACAACATCTACCGGGACATCTGGGAACGCAAGCCGCTCACGATGGAGGAGAAACTGACCATGGAAAGGCGGCCAAAGTCAGATCTCGATTACCCTGAGCTTGCTGAGGAACTGTTTCGGATCAATAAACAACTTGGGATTCCGCTGCCAGGGCTACGAGAACGCTCTCCTTCGTTCTAAACTTTGGAAGGGGGCCACGTGGCCCCAGCTAACCATATCCATAGCATCTCCTTAGGTAGATGTATAAATAAGTCCCACTTTGCCTCCCTTAGCTCCTCGTCTCATCTAGCTTAGCCAAGAAGCCTGCCATGCGTTTAGTAGACGGATGGTCCCCCCCGAGGACTTTCGCCCTAGCTTCTAGCACCTGCTTCCCTAGATCCTCAGCCCCCTTCCAATCCCCCATATCCTTCAAGGTCCGTGCTAGGGTCTCCAGACTCTTCTGCAGCCATGGATGATCCTGGCCAAACACCCTCGTCTGTATCTCATTTACTCGCTTGGCAAGGGTCTCGGCTTCTCTCAAGTGCCCCTGCTTCCGGTACGTGATGGCGATGTTGGCCATATTTTCCAACATCCATGGGTGCTCTTCTCCAAGTACTCTCTTCTGCACCTCCAGGAGGTCTTCGCCCAGATTCTGAGCTTCCTCCCAACGCCCCTGTAACGTCAAGGTCTGGGACAGGCCGTACAGGCTGTGCAGGGCCAGGGGGCGTTCCTCGCCCAGCACCCTTTGATCAAACTCAACGACCTGCCGTGTCAACCTCTCCGCCTCATCCAGACGCCCTTGCTTTCTGTATATCCACGCGAGCTGATATCGAATGGACAAGGTACGCAGGTGCTCATCGCCGAGGAGACGCCTGCGGACAGCGATAACCTGCTGGGCTGGACTCTCGGCCTCTTCCAAGCGGCCTTGTTCTCTATACGTCCGCGAAAGACTAGCCATACTGTCGAGAGTGGCAAGGTGCTCATCTCCAAGAACCTTTTTCTGGCAGTCCAGGACCCATACCCCATGACTCTCAGCCTCGGCGTATCGGCCTTGGTTCCTGTAAAGGGATGCTAGCAGGGTTATGGCTTCCAGTACCAGAGGATGCTCTTTTCGATACAGTCTTTTGCGAGCTTGCAGCACCTCTTCCGTCAGAGCCTGCGCCTTGCTTTATCTCCCCTGTTCTCTATACGTTCTGGCGAGATTTGTAGCCATCTCGAGCGTGGAGCGGTGATCCGGGCCGACGAGTTCCCGTTGCAGAGCCAAGGCCTTGGAGCCATTCGTTTCCGCCTCGTCCCACCGGCCCTGCTTTCGGTGCGTCCACGCGAGGCCTGCCATAGTGCTCAGAGTCGCAGTGTTCTTCTCTCCTAGAACCTCCCTCTGTGTCGCCAGCACCCGCTTCCCCGAGCTCTCGGCCTCCTTCCACCGGCCCTGCTCGCGGTACGCGGACGCAAGGTCAGCCATGCTGAGCAGAGTCATAGGGTCATTCTCGCCGGACTGGTTGCGCCGGCCGTCGTGCGCCTGGCTGACGTCTTCCAGACGCTCGACCTCTCAGACCGCCGGGCCACCGCTGTGTATCTACCGCATGCGCAGTTTGTTCTCGGCTCCGGAGTCGCGCACGGCACAGCCGCCAAAGAGACGGACCTCCGGCATCGGGTGGGCGTGTGCCTAATGGTGGATGGTAACTACAAGGAGGCGGAGCTGATGCTGGCGGAGGTGGTGGTCCGCAGCTAGGCCACATCGTTGCTCTTAGGAAGGGAAGGGTTCAGCCTCTGAGCGACAAGCACGTCGAGGATACAGTTCGTTTCATCTCTGAGGGATTTGTGGTATACAAGAGCATTGATGTGAGCCTTACAGACCTGACGGCTGGCAATGCCATTTTGGCTCTCGCCCAAAAGAAGCAGCACCGCCTGTAGAGTAGTCGATGTGAATCGCTCGAGTTAAACAATTTCATGTCATATTAGGGTTTAAATATCTATAACCCAGCGTTCTTCACGATATCATGCTTGCGTTCCTATCTACTGTTTTTCCTTCCATGCCGAACGCTTGCGATAGATATCTTTGCGGAACACTTGCTTCAGATCAGACACCAACTTCCCGTCCACTCCTCCAGCCAAGGCAGCCTGAACAGCACCAACACCACATAGATCATTTTTTCGGTCGATGAACCATGTAAGGGTAAGACCGCCTCCCCAGGTGAGTGTATGAGCACCGTACCAACCATCAGAATCCTCCAGAGTCAAGAGACCTCCCAGTCCATAACCCATTTTTGTCTCTGGATCAACACCACAACGGAAGAAGATACCTGCGGGACCCGCCAATGCAGCCTGGTGGCCAGCCGTTGACTCGGGAGAGAGATGATGTTGGAACATATCGTCAACGGTGGCGGCTTTGAGAATCTTTCCGTCGTTGGCGAGCAAGGATTGAAGGATCTTGATGTAATAGTTGCCAGGAATGAACATGCCATGGCCTCCAAAATCTCCCTTGCCACGAAGGTTCATCTCTCCACCACCACCAAGAACGGCACGACCAAGACCTTCCGGATCATCAGGGTTCAGGTCGACAAGACGGCCACGCAAGTCTTCTCGGGTAACAGGAAAAAACTGAGCGTCTTTCTTCAGTCCAAGAGGGGCCAGGATTCGTTCGTTGACGTGCTCAGAAAGTGTGCTCTTGGTCACTCGTTCCACGATGCGGCCTGCCCAGTCCAGCCCAGGTCCATACATCCAGCCTCCTCCTGGTTGATGTGCAAGTGGGTAGACAAAGAGCTCTTCGACTGTTTTCTTTCGACCTGGCTCAGGGGGAGAGAACTTCTCACGCCACTTTCCGATCAGAGGGTGCAGGAAATCGTAGGCAGTGCCAGCGCTGTGCGTGAGCAGCATTTCGAGAGTGACAGGGTGAGCGGCCGGTTCCAAGATGGGTTCTTCCTCCTCGGAAAAGCTTTTGAGAACTTGCTTCTCAGCAAGCTCCGGTGCGATGGCTGATAGATCTCCCTGAAGAGACAGGAGACCATCCTCGACGCACTGCAGAGCAGCGATGGTAGCAATCAACTTGGTTGCCGAGGCGAGAAACAGGATATCATCGAGTTCCTGGGGGCGCTTCTCTCCGGACAGTAGAGTGCGTTGGCCCATGGCGTTGTTATACACAAAGTCGCCATTGGCGTCGGTGGCATAGAGAGTAGCGCCGTTGATCTTGCCGGAATCAATGGCAGCTTGGAAGCTGGTTTCAATGTCTTCGGACATGATGGTGATGGAATTTGGGCTTTTAGCTTGAGGGTGAATGTGAAGAGATAAAACTGGCTTGAGGGGTATGTTTTGGAGGGAAGGTTGATGAGTTGAAGAATTGCAGACCTTGGCACGGCACAAGGTCATAGATATACTTCCCGCTCCGCACGAGATCGCCGGGGCATGGTTACTCACTCGGCGCAAGGTTGACCAATCAGCGCGATGGGCTTCCGAGCGAGCCAATTAGGAGCTTGGATTCTTAGCCTCCGGCCGGGCCTCCCTTAGCCTCCGGACTCCGTATCCGGATACCGGCAGATATTGTTGTCTGACCGCCGAAGGATCCATCCGGGCAAGAGTCAGCCTCGCAATTACAAGAACGGAAAAACTTGCGATATAAAAAGTGTGAAAGGTTAGTAATATCTCCTTATCGGTAAATACGTCTACTCATCCCTGCATCGACTCCAACTCAAGAAACAACAACTACGTTTGATATGAATCCCGAGGTGGATTTGTACTCAAATCAGGCGACTATTGTCCATGAGAAATGAGCCGTTGAGATATAAAAAGCTCTTTGTGACTATAGGTTTGCTGTTCCGGAGCTGCGGGGTGCTAATCATGTCTACCCATCGTTTCACCCTTACACCAAGCAACTGGAAGCACTCGGCATCAAGACCACCCAACAGTTATCTCGATGGCTAATTGAAGAGTTTGGTGTAGCGTCTCTTCCAGGGTCTGCTTTTAGCGAGGACGATGCTAGCTTGCCCAGCTGTCTTTACCGTCTACGGATGGCAACGAGCTACCTATGCTTCAAGAACCAGCAGCAACGATATGAGAGAGGGTATGAGTTTCTTGATTCAACCGTTGGAGGGAGCCCAGTTATAGATTTGTCGCTACTCAGCGATGCCTTCAAGTCAATTCAGTATGCGGTGGCGAAACTCAAGGCTGCGGCTGAAAGTCTCACGCATTCAGCATGTCCAATCTTTTCATTGGCATATAGAGTCAAGCTCTCTTGTTCTCCATTGAAGTGAGATCATAACTAGTGGATCAAAATGATTGCCTTTGCCCTCACGGTTTCAAAGATTATGCATGCTGTGAACCATCATGCGGCTCAGCGGGAAACGTATTTCCAAAAAGTCTAGACGTGAAGATGCTCCCAGTCGCCGGTAATCCTAAACTCTGATTCTGTGATTTGATTCGCGGGCTTATTAGACTCAAACTGCCTATCGCTCAGCAAGACATCAGAAAGTTGAACCTGATCAGTTGTTGGTGGTCCTGAAGACCTAGCGGCTGCGACTGCGGGCCCGATCAAACAACATGATGGGTACCATCTAGGAGAGTTTCAAACCGGGCATCTAGTTTTAACAGTTGGTCTACCTTTCAACACATGTTCTTAATGGCCAGATAGCTCCCATTGGCTTGGACTAGCTTGCAAATTACTCCGTTGCCCCTACTGTGCGTCTTTAACTTCTCAATCCATCGAATTATGGTTAGAGTTACATTGCAGATGTTAGTTATGGCTGGCCTCACTATCTTGCCTACCTCACATAATACGAAGATTTAGGAGTTGGCTATCTACTAGGAGTGGCTAAGGCAGACAAATCTGGAAAAATGCGGTATTTTCTTAGATGGTATTGCCTGATGCATAACCCTATACCAAGACCAAAAACTAATGGCGTATTGCTTCAGTTCAGCTGAGGCGGCTTACTGAGGGGTACAAGGCCGCGTGATCAGTCATAATCACAGCGTCATCGTTCTTGGTGTCGTGGGTTAGTATTGCGGGATGTATTAATGAGGCAACAACATTGAGGTACGGCATAGTTATATCGCTTAATTAATTAATTGCTATCAAAAGGGGCCTTCTTTGAATGAGGTGTAGAAGTTCCCGGGGAGGATGCATACTTGACCCAACAGATTCAATACTCCACCAACTGAGGTGCCATGCCAGGATGAACATCGCCGTTGGCCAAGGCCACATGCCACCAAACGCTTTGTTTCCTTGTCGTCATGTCCACAATACTGATACTCCGGGTCGGGGTCGTCAGCAACACCTTGACAAGCCCCGAATGGTCGGGATTGGTCCTCTTTGCCAAGTGTTCGAACATGCTGGCGACAAAATTCATGTCAGCCACCCAGGGGGCCTGCTCGTACCATATGATGCCGTCAACAATGCAAAAGACGGCCATTTGCGGTGGCACCTGCTTGACGATGCTGACGAAAACGTCACAGAGGGTTCGGCAGTCCCGCTGGGCGCAGGCCTCCAGCATTGCCTCGGAGACGAACCCCAGGTCAGGCTTTGGCAGGTTCGGGTTGAGCAGCAGCTGCGCAATGAGGCTCCGCATGATGGCCGTTGGCCCGCTGAGTGTCTTGCTAGTGTGCAGTCCAGCGAAGAAGAAGGTCACAGCCAAGTCTGGGTTGTCCATGAAGCTGGTGATGAGGCCGCAACAGAAGCCCGACATGGGAGATATAAACTCGGGGTCCATACAGCCGTCAGCAAGAAGAACCGACGAGCTATCTTCGTGGAGCCAGCTTTGGAACTCAGCTGTCTGGACCAACCATTGCGCTTGCCCCCGTAAACTTGCATCGTAGTGTTCTGCGTGACGCAAGACAACGTCGAGGTCGTCCCAGGGATCGTACACGGAGAGACCAAGAACTCCCAGGAGCTGGATCGGCTCGATGGCCATGCGAGGCTCAAGACGTGTTTTTGTAACCTGTCTTGAGAGTTCTTCGACTTGGTTGTTGAGATGGAGGCATTCTGCTTGACCATCAGTACTCTGGGCAAACTTGGCACACCCCAGAACCTCACTTACCCTGTTCCAGCCGTTCCTGTCTCGTCTGGGAATTCTCAACTGTCCGAAGAAACTGTTCCCGCTCCCGTGAGAAGGTCTCCCGCTCGCGGTCCCGCATGTCGCGTTCCCGTCTGAGCTCCTCCTCCAACTCTATGTCTCGGCACCGGCTTTTCATATCCTCTCGGAAGCTGGTGGCTACATCCGCAAAGGTTTCCGTGGCTTGTGAGATGTCAGCCACTGGTTTCTGAATCTGAGCCGTAAGCTCCGTCCACTTTTCCATCATAGACTTCTGCATTGACTTATTCCCAGCCAATAAATCACGTATCCCCGTTTCCGACGCCTCCATCTTCCCTTCAATGCGGTCCAGCTTAGCGAAAAACTTATCCTGTAGCCGTATCTTCAGCTGTTCCACGTGTTCCTTGAGCTGCCCTATCCGTTGTCCCCAACGTGACAGTATGTCATCAATGGTGGAAGTATTTGGAATATCCAGCAGCAGAAGGTCAACGACTTTGCGGTACCCTGGCGGCAGAAATGATTAGTAAGAGTGTGTAAGGCTTGGGAAGTCATACCTGCACCGGCCCCGGTGCGAATAAGATATGTTATACAAGCTAGCAGCGCAGAGCTAATCAGAGGTTAAATTGAAATCAGCTACTTAGCCACACTTAGTCACAGCCAGGGGGCGCTGTGAGTTGCCTTTGCAAGCTGCCTTTGAAGACCGTGACAAGCTGTTGTTGAAGACCGTTGCAAGCTGTTGCAAGCTGTTGCAAGCTGTTGCAAGCTGTTGAAAACTGTCGTTGAAGACCGTTGCAAACTGCCTTTGCACGCTGCCTCTATAAGCCGGTTGCCCTGAGCGCAATTGGGGATGTGAGCTTACATAACGTATCTTATTCGCACCGGGCCGGTGCAGGTATGATTTCCCTAAGGCTTAATCGGACATGTCAAGTGAAAAACTAGGCTCATGCTTACATGTCTCTTCTCCTAGCAGTATCTTTACTAAGGCTGGGATATCTCTAATCAGCATACTGAGAAACTCTATCTGAAGCGCTGTGTCTTTAGGCTCCGGGTGCAAGAGAGCATGAGCCATGTTGATGGTGACGATCGCTTCGGGGAGGGTTTCGAGCGTGTTGAGGATTCTTTCTCGGTTTTCTCGATGCGTCTTTGTGGCCTAGCGTTCGCCAGTCAGTCATCTCCAGAACCACTGGCATTTAAATACAGGCCATTGTACATTGAAAATGAGTGCCAGGCCTCCCTTAAGGACCCCGAGCCCGAACTCATCTGGGACGATATTGATGTACGACGACATTATATCGATGCCAACTTCCGCCTTGGAGCTATAGTCCGTCTTGTTTTCATGGCGTCGCTTAGCGTCAGCCATCTGGTCGAAGACTGTGTCCCATGAGCTACCAGAGACTTTCAGCTCTGTTGCAGGGTCCTTGTCGTGGGCATCGAGAATCTGCTTTAGATCCCTAGGGAACTCAGGCTTTTGAGCATCAGGAGAGGGGCAGATATCACGTACTCTACTGCGATGGAATCTTGAGCTTTGTACCTCTCTTCCCGATCGTCGTACTGGCTTGGCCCTGGAGGTGCGGCACGAAAGCTGTCGACGCGCTGTCGGAGGAATTTGTCGACCATCTTAGGACTTGGGGGCCTGCTGTGGGCTTTTGAACGCAGAAGGCCTCGCCGGAGGAACGAGTGCCTAGGCGGGCTGTTGCTGTCTCTCATGGCTGTTGTGGGTTCGAACGCAAGAAACAAGTAGAATATCTACAGTCTGTACTTGGTGTCGAGCTGCGAGATGAGAACCAAGAAGAGGGTAACGCTTTTGAAAATCGACATCCACGTCTCTTAGGTAGAGGGAGGAGTACGAGTAAGTCCAAGGAAATCCATCACCCAAGCCCACCGTAAGCGCCCGTACGCCCGTATCACGAACACACCAGCGGAGACATGTTCGGCTAAACAGTCCTATCAATGGACACAACGGCTCCCAAACATGACGCGGTCATACCCTTGTGGTAGTTGGAAGCTCCCCCAGTGAATGGACTTTAAAGCTTCAGTGTGCATTGTTTGTTGGCATGAAACATCAGGGGGGGGGCTCTTTTGAGTGGGACCAGGGTCTTCAATTCATGTAGATGAACGACGGATACTTGACCAGGTACATCAGACCCCGGGAGGGGCTCCCTTTCATGGGGGTATGAACTAGCTAGAGGGTCTAGAGGAACGGAATCCACACTCAGGCTTAATGTACCCGATGTTCCTCGACTTACTCTGACTATGTTGTTTTTGTTGGGTTGCTCCGAGGCCTCCGCCCCTTGGCCTTGTGTATCCTTTTGAACAAGTTCCTCGACTTACCCCCATCAAAGCAGAAAGCTCCGAGACAGACGGCGTGAGTGATTGTGTGACATTCTTCGCTAGATCTTGGGGAGTTGAGATAAACTCGACACACCAAGTCCACCGTTGCCCCGCCGTAAGAGATTTCAGAATATTTAAACCCCTCTCAAGCCAAAGGAATTTTCATATTCGCCAATCTAGATACCAGCCCGCTCAGGTTGAACGGAGCAACCTAATCCTACTGTCTTAGCTGTATCCCACAAGCAGCATCAAATTTTGCAACTCCTCTTCTCACGCTCCATCATCATGGCTGAGGAGGTACCTCCAGCCACTGCCACTGCCATGGCGACTGAAGCCTCTACCATTGGTTCATCGTCCGCAGCCCCAACGTCTCCTCAAGAGATCTCATCAGTTTCCACGGCACCCACTCCTCTACAGAACGAAGAGAAGTCAGGGAACCGTCTAGGCAAAGCCCCTAGAGGAACTAACGGTGTCTCGGAACGAGACGCCGAATCTGTTCAGGGGGGATCTCACCACGAGGAACAGGGCCAAGAAAGTGAAAGCGAAGATGAAGATGGAGAAGGGGTTCTTCCAATGAAGGAACGGCCTCTCACGACAGAGGTGCGCTACTACAACTACCAAGGATTCATGAACCGTATGGATGGAGACGACGGAGACTATGTCATTGAAGTCCTCGTCGCCAAGGCCGACTGGCATGAGGACGTCAAAGCCGAGACGAAGAAAAGACTTCAACGCAGCTGCCCTGAACACAGCGACAAGACCAAAGGCATCTCTGGAGCGCAGCTGAAGCTATCCAGAGGTTCTAAATCACCACAGGAGGGGCGCGTCCAGAGGATCCGGATTCGATCAGAGACGATCCTTCGTGCTCTAGGATCTCTATCCGAGTGTGAGAAGATAGAAACCGAACCAACGCTGGAGTTTTGCCGCCCCTTTCGGATTCTTGAAGATTTACACGGCGACATGAAAAGAAAGTTGGTCGAGATGGAGGATGCACAGAAACCCGAAGGCAATTCACCTAGCACGGGTCTAGGCAGCCTTCTGCAAGGGATAGCTGGGATCCGTTCGGTTGAGTCTGTCCAGATGGAGAAACCCAAGGTCTTTGGAGAGGATACAAGTGACGTTATCGAAGCCGATGAGGCCGACAGAAAGTCGGACAGATCAACCGAGACTGCTTTGGAACACATGCGATGCTACGTCGACTTCGTGGAGCAGGTGGTACTACCTATCCGCAGCCAGTTCCAAAACCAGGACAAGAAAGCACATCGCCGTGTCAGGTACGAAGAAATCCCATATCTCTTCCGCCCTGGGTCACTGGCCTTCCTACCTCTCGCCCAGTCGGGCCAAACTCTTCACCGATCTGCTGCGCAACAGGTGTGGAGGATGGCCTCATGCATTGTATCGGACCATTCTATCGCGTTCGACGAAGCGAAAGGATATTTTCGCGAAAATGCCGGTCAGACATCGTGGGGTATGTATTGTCTCGACTTTGACGGCGAGAAGCTGTTGCCAGTTTGGACCAATATCGAGTTCGATTTCTTCAATGGCGAGCGAGATATTACGTCCCTCAAGTGCTACCCTCTGGAATTCCACCCAAACTATGCTGCACTCCTCGAGGAACAAAAAAGATTGGGACGAACCTTCAAGTCGTGCATTGCAGAGAGTGTGAGGCATCTCTACTACTCAGGGTGGACTTTCATCGCAGGCATTCGGGCAGAACCCTTGGTGGACGACAAGGGAGAACCCGTCAACTATCCTGAGTACATCGAAAGTGAAGTTGTTATTGACTTCAAGGAGACTCTTCGGAACTGCCCTAAATGGGAGACCAGCGTCGTCGAATGCAACTCACGTAGTACATGGTGGGAAACGGAGTACGCTGAAATAGAACTCTTGGTCTGGGAAGAGTATCCCAATGGTTTGGGTGGTTTCAGGCGCTCCAGATCCTATGACTTCCCCATTCTTTCCCGAGAGGACACGTTATACAGCCGAGAAGCAAAGGAATGGGCTGCTAATGATAAATTCATTGCCAGGGAGGGCGCTATCGCTATCAAAGACGATGAGTGGACAGATGAAGACCTGGCTCTTCTACCAAAGCGGCTATTCGGCTATGTCTTGAGGGAGAGAAGGTTCGCCCGCCTCGAAGTCCAAGGCATCAACTTGAATTCGCAACAGAGCCGTATCACACTGCAGGATATTCAGATGCCCGAGCCCCGCAGAACGATGATCAGGTCGGCAGTCTCGGCTCATTTCAAGGCACGGCAGAAAGAGAAGCAGGGAGTGTCAACCATTCAGCTCGACGTTGTCCAGGGAAAGGGGAAGGGGCTCGTGATTCTTCTTCATGGAGCTCCCGGCGTTGGTAAAACGGCCACGGCCGAGGCGGTCGCAATTGAGAACGGCAAGCCGCTTTTCCCCATCACCTGTGGCGACCTGGGATTCTCGCCCAGCGCAGTCGACAAGTCTCTACGAGACACATTCCGTTATGCCCACTTATGGGACTGTATTTTGCTCCTTGATGAGGCCGACGTCTTCCTCACGCAGCGAGATCGGAACAGTGGCAACTTGGAGCGCAACGCCCTCGTAGGAGGTAGGACATTCCCTCAGCCAACGGCCCCCTTCAAACGACACATTACGTGCTGACAATCCCGTGCCCAAGTGTTTCTCAGAGTCTTGGAGTACTATAGTGGAATCCTCTTCCTCACCACAAACCGAGTGGGAGCCCTTGACGAAGCCTTCCGCTCGCGCGTGCACTTGAGCCTCTGCTATCCGCATCTAAGCCTGGACGACACCCTCGCGATTCTCCAATCCAACTTGAATCATCTACCCAGGATTGAGCATGCAACGGACAAGTCTTCCAATAACGGATACATCGGGGTTCTAGACGAACCCATCAGGAAGTTCGTGGAGGACGAATATAGAAAATACTCGAGGGCGAACAAAAAGAAAAAGGGACCCTGGAACGGGCGCCAGATCCGCAACGCGGTGCAGATTGCCGCTGGCCTCGCCTTGTACGACAAAGAGACGTCAGGCAAAGACAACGGCCTGCCAGCCATCCTGACCGCCGAACACTTCCGATCTGTAGCGGAAACGACATCGGAATTTGAGGCCTACTTGAAGTCCGCCAAAAAGGGCGATGAGACATTTCAAGCCAGAGTGCGTGGGGATCGAGACGATGACTTTCAGGAGGAGGAGGCTGAGGAGTACGCCCGCTATCGGGCCATTCTGATGCTGAACCATTTGGAGGGCAACCGAGGCCAAAATTGAAGAGCTCCGTCTCAGGGCCGTCGAAGGTGGGACAAAGGGCAGCATCGAAGGTTGTTAGCACGCCAGACCGGAGCCGGACCCCAGCTTCACGATATGCCGATGGAGCAAGTGGTGGCTATTTCCACTCATCGAAACCCTCTGCCGGACCGGCTCACTCAGGCCCACGACCCCGACACACTCCTCACGAACCGGAGTGTAGCGATGTGGCTGAAAATATGCAAGGTGATTTCTCTGAAGAAGAGGAGCTTGAGGAGCGGGACTATGGCTATAGTCCTCAGCCTGCCTCACGGGGCGGTAGACCTTCGCCGTTTGGGAAGAAGACAGATCGGTACGTCTGGAATTAATGGTGTCACATAACCATGCGATCGCATGAGATAGCACGGGATAATGAGGATTTCCTCTGTATTGAGAATATGGGATTTAGGGATGACGGACTGTTTACAGAACTAAATTGTATTCTTTGGATGGACTGGACAGTTACCACTGAGCAATACCTGGCGCGCTTCTTTCGTTCATATGGCTCTCTTATTAGAACATGGAACTTATTTGACACGCCCCTTTAGCATCAGCTATCTCGTAATATCAACCCTCCAGGTCCTACTAATCTTATGCATTTCTCGCTGCCAACATGCCAACCACCTCTTCGGTGAGTCTTTCTACCATCTTTAGCCCCGGATCATGATCCGGATTGACTTCCGCAATCGTCAATCCACCAACTTTTTCGCTGGCCAAAAATACCTTCAATGCGCGCATCATTTCTTCAAACTTGACGCCGGTGAAATTTGGGAGGTTGGCCAATGGGAACATCTGCGGATCGATGGCATCCACATCCAAATGCACCATGATGATATCAACGTTGTCGTTGAGGTATTCTAGTGCCTCTTTGGCCCGTTGCTCTGGCTCGCGGGACACCGAGGCTGAGCTAACAACTTTGTAATTGTTGTCAAAGAGGTACGCAAAGTGCTCCGGCTTGTTTCCTGAAAAGGACATGTTGGTGCCGAAGAGAACCATATTGGAGGCGTTGCAAACTGCCTCTCCAGAGGGTTGGGAGAATTGCTTCATGCTTTGCAGCGCCCCCGGATTTTGTATGAGGTGGGTCATGTTCATTCCTGCAAAGACGCCGGTAGAACATGAATCGATTGGACTCGTCATGTCAGTATCGGCGTCGATATAGATGAGGCCGACCCGCTTGGGAGGAGACTGCGAGGATGCATGCCCCCAGAAGGCAGAAAGAATAGCCGGTAGCATGCCACACTCGCCACCAAGAATGAGCTGAAAGGGGGCCTTGTTGGTAGGAAGGATGAGATTCTGTGAGATGGTGTGGTAGACTTGCTGGCAGACTGAGATATTGAGTTGCTCATTACGCACGCCTCCAGGGGAAAGGCTTGTGATGGAGTATCTTGCAGGCGATTCCAATGCATGATGCTCCGACACAGACTGGAGTCCCGTATTTCGAAGTTTGGAAGCAATTCCCACGTCTTGAAAAGCTTGGGGAGCTTTGGATTTGCCAGGGATGATAGAGCCACAATCTGCCGGAACGTAGGTGATAGAGGCTGAACGAGAGGTCGCCATGATGACTGAACGAAGAAAGTGTCGATTGAAGTTTGATCTCTGGATTTGCCGGTATTGGGGGTTAATTCTCGCTTTATAGTCATCACGCGATCTGCCATCTAATGTCAATGGAAGGGCGTGGTTGAGTAGTTGTGATATTACAGCCAATGTTACAGCAAGCATCAAATTGTCAGCACTACGCCATCTAATGGACCAGTGCCTTGATTTTGGTCTTGGAGTCGGTTTAGCTCAGCACCGACTTGGAATATCATCACCCTAGCCCTTAAGTACCCACATCATTATCTTAAGGGCATTCTTCCGAGCTCAGAGGGAGGATGATGGATGAAATGGCCATGCATCCAGCAACACTCTAGGGTATGGCTGATGACAAAAGGTGGAGCACCGGAGAAGAGAAAAGAAGTACGTACCTTTTTCTTCCGGTTAAGGCTCGGCTCGGAGGATGATCCGCGAAACTGCCGGACCCCCCCTACAAATCTGAAGCGGGGCTGGCAAGAGAAATCATGACGACATGAAACGGGCAAGCGCGTCAGGAACACGACAACGACGCGATCGCATCTTGAGCCGGACTTGGATTAGTAGCTCGGGCCGAATTGGCGATAGTGGCCAAAGGCCAATATTGCTTACTTGTAGGTGAATTGCACTGCAGCCGCCATGGCTTCAGATCAAGGGCAATGCCAGGTAAGATCGAATCATTCTAAGATAAGACAGATGCGGGGACTGACCACCAACAGGCTCTACAGCTCTCTGATGACCAGAGATGCCAAAAGGAGGCAACTCACGCCAATGGTCTTTTTTGCGGATTCCATTCAAAGCAAGTCTTTGCCCTCTACAAGGGTTACAAGCGACGCAATGCCCTCCTGGATACTCTGGACAATGAGGCCCCCGAATACCTCAAGAACGCTCAGGAACCCCTTGCCAACGACGACTTTGAGTCGATTGACAACGAAAAGACTCTCCGAGAAGTCCACTCTCATCTCTTCGACAAATATGTCTTGCTCGGCAACGTCATTGACGCACGCAAGCTTCACCACAAGCATTTCTACTCCCTCAACGTCGACTATGGCCACCAGGCATACATTGATAAGCTCATCAGCCAGCGTCACATTGTTATGAAGGCCATGCAAAGAGTCGAAAAGCGCACCACTCAAGTCTTGTATCAGAAAGAGAAATGGTTCGCTTGGGTTCGCGAGGTTCAAGAGGAGGAGGAAGCCAATGATGAGAAAGAGCAGAAGAAGGTCAAGCAGGAGGCTGCACTGTTCAAACGTCACGTCAAGAAGCTGGAGGGTAGACTTGCCAGGATGCGACAGAAGGAGGAGCAGAAGCGTCAAGATGCGTACCTCGAGGATGCATATAGGGAACGCATGGCCATGGCGGCTGAGGAAGACGACGAAGCATGGGATCCTATCGAGGATATGGAGCACCTCAAGCGGAACCGCTATATCGACTTGATCAAGCATTTCCTCTGGCTAAACACCACGGAAGAAGGGGAGGAGGAGCTTCCTCCGCTGGAAGAGATTCCTCCTCTTGAACCCTCACCCCCTCCTGAGCCCGCGAAGCCTTCCAAGAAGACGAAGAAGAAGGCGAAAGCCAAGGCCGCCAAAGCTGGCGGCCAGAGCTCTGCCCAGCCATCCGGCTCGACCCCCACCGGCCAGGGAAGGCTCATAGCAACATTGAAGGAGGGCAGGTACCCTATGCCCGGCGGCGGTGCTGAGCTACAAGAGCCGGACAGGAACAACATCGAGACTGAAGAAGAGATGCGAAACCGCCTCAGCCATGGAGTGAAGAAGAACTACGACGACGTCTGGGGCTTCCAGATCGTGGGGACACTGGAGAACCCCTACGAGACCCACGAGAAGACGGCACCAATGACCAACGACGAGATTGAGTCCACCGTCAGCGACATTAGACAGATCAAGCACCTGCTGTTTTGTCGTCTGCTGGTTGGACACGCCTCCATGCTGCCTGCTGCTCTCCGTGCCAACAGCGTCGAGGAGTTTCTCAATGACCCTCAGGTCGCCGAATCGGATCTGCGAGATCTCTGCCTCAAGGTTGAGGAACCTACTCTACAGGACGTTCGAGATGCTTGTGCAGATTTTGCCCGTGGTGACGAAGCAGAGGAGGGAGAAGATGTCGATGAGGCTGAAGAAGAAGACGAGGACGACGAAACCTTTGAAGAGCTGCTCAACGGCGATAGCCGCTATAAGAATCTCCATACCGACGACTGGCTCCTCGAAAACTTTCTCGAAAAGCTTGAAAAGCATGAAAAGCAGAACCTGTCTAAGAAGAAGAAGAAGAAGAAGAAGAAGAAGCAAAAGTCAAAGAAAAAGACAAAGGTCACCGTCTGCGGCAAGAGCATCTGGAACCACGCCAGCGAAAAGGCCATGTCTCGAGACGGTTGGCTTCAGTTCTCGGTCATGGCCAAGGATTGCGATCTGAAGCACGCCATCCAGCTCTGTCGAAACTGGAACGAGTTTTCGGATCTGAACCTGCTCACCTTGTGGCAGTACTTCCCAGCTTCGAACTGGGTTTCTTGGGGTAACAACCGGCTCATCCAGCAGCTTCAAGAGTTGGGCTTCTTCCCTTACTTTGTCGATTTTGAGGCTCAACAGCACAGCCGGTACAACCAAGTTGGTGGTCGAAGCTCAAACCGACGCCAACACGACATTGTCGAGACGCGAAACATCATCGTGGGCCACATGAAGCGGAACGACCCCATCACCCGCCGCTTCCTGCAGTACCTGTTGATGCGGACGGGAGAACTGCTGATCATGGTGCGAGATGGAAAGACAGGGCGTGTCATCACTGCGCCTCCCAAGGAGGAGCTCTGGACGTTTCGCATGAAGCAGGGTCTTGGAAGGGCCTCCAAGAATGAGTGGCGCAACGTTTTGGAGGTGGGACCTTTGTACTTTGACATGACTGATATGATCCGAGAATGGCGGTTCGGGTTCGATGACTATTACGACGTCTTTATCTGGGACTTTGTTCCTTGCCAGTCATCTCTGGACATGTACAACGTTGTCATCACGGTAGGTTTCCTACTCACCCTAGTATTTGCTTAGCTGATAGATCACCATAGGAACTGCGAAATGCATGGCGCATCAAGCACCCTCGCGACGTGTATCAACACATGAAGCCCCTCTTAACTAGCATGACAAGAGAGAAGGAAACAATGCGCACGCGTTTGATCAAGCCTGACGAAAAGGTGGAAAGCCTTTGGGACACCATCATGGACGAGAGGAGCGAATTCAGACTCTTCGACATCAAGGGGCATAGCGTCAAGTGCCGCACCGGTGACGAAGACAGGTCGCCCTACATGTTCTACAACGACGTCAACGTTCTCGAGGATGAGATCCTGTTCCCAGATGAGCTTGTCTCGAACAAGAAGAACGTGCCCTTCCGGGAGATCAGAAACGGTGTTAGTCGCATCGAAGACGGCGTTCTGCCCAGCGCTATCCGTCACCTCGAAAAGGGAATGGAGGCGTTCACAATGGGCGAGGATCCCATGAAGGCTCTGAAAGCTGTCAAGGACCGCGACGATAACAGTATCTGGTCTCTACCGAAAGTTTGGGAGACTGGTCTCAAACAAGCTCGCAAGGAGACGCTCTCGGACGCACAACGCAACCTCCTCAAGCGTACTGGTTTGACTACCCCTCAGAAGAGCATGAGCCTTGACCAGCGACTGAACAAGTCGGATCCCATGGAGACGATGGAACGGGATAGATCTTTCGGTGAGTCAGCCCACCTACACCTTTAACAGTGATACTAATAGGAACATCAGGTTTCAAGGATTCGTTCCACGCTGGAGACCTTGAACCGGGAAGCAACGAGAAGTGGGACCAGGTTCAGGAGAAGATCAGCGCCATGCTCGCTGCTCCCCATGCAGGTCCTACTGACTGGGTCTGGTTCCTCGCAGAGATCCTCGACTGGCTCGACCTGCGAGCAGATTACAAAGACTACACCCACGACCCCTCTTTCCCCTGGCCACACGGCTTCATCATCCAAGATCTAGTCAAGGCCTTTGCATTGGTGGCCATGTTCTTCCCAAAAGCAGAGGCTTCCACGCTCGTCACCCAGTTCATCAAGTCCAAGCAATGCGACGAGTTTAGAAACAGTCTTCTGTTTGACCCCAAGGAACGAAGCAAGACGTTGCCTGATCGCAGATCTCGGGCGAGTTACAAGTTCCGAGATCCTGCTTTCTGGAACGAGTGGAATGAGTTCCTCAAGACCAAGTCTTTCTTTGCCGATGTGTATCCCTTTGACTGGAGTCTTGCAGTCCGCCCTATCGTTGCTCGCTGTAAGTCAAAACCTTGCCCCCATTCGTGTGCGATTGCTAACAGGTTGAAAGTGTATGTCGCAGGAGTCGTTGCACCAGCATACATACAAAACGACTCACAAGTCGTCTTGGGCATGGCTACAGCCAAGGCTGAGCCTCACCGTCCCGGCAAGCTGGATCTCTTCATCAACTACGAAGACCGCTACGGCAACTTCCCCATGGTTTTCCCTCCCTCTTTCGTGCACCCGTCCAAGTGGCCACATGTGTTGCCCACGGCAGAGAGCTTCGCCAAGAAGAACGAAGGTGCCCGGTATGCGCTTATCCGTCTCTGGTCGGCTCCTCACTTTTACCCTCTGATGGTCGGCTTGGGCAACCGACAGAACACCAGCTTCCTTGACAGCGCGGGTCGATCGTGGGAGTGGAAGTTTGTGCCCAAGGACATGCCCGGCAGCGAGTACAGCGCGCATCACACAACGGAGAGAAGGCTGAAATTGCTCGAGAAGCAGTTTGAGGGCCATGTGATGAGCCGTGCCGACTTGATCCTTGTCATGGGCAAGGATGATGATGAACTGCTTAAGTACTGCACGGCTGTGACGTTTGCCATCCAGACGAAGCCGTGGCTCAGGGAGATTGACCTGTGGAAGAGTTTTATCAATGTCGATCTGGAGTTTTTGCAGGGGCTGGATCCGTATTGGTTGGACTGAGAGGGTGAATAACTTTATTATGGTTGAAGCCCAGCCCTTGATGAGTTAACTGAGCCAGAAGATGGACGGTGAATAGCAGAATGGAGGCTTGTCTGAGTGATGCGGGACAAAATGGGGTGCCGTGTGTTCATGAATGAGTGAGGCACAAGTCGTGACCTTGTCTCGAGGCACAAAATGTACGCAAGGTAAAGAAATGCTTGTTGCTCCCATGTGAATCTTGGGGCCAGGTTTGATGCCCCCGACCCAAAGGTCGATGACGCCCTGCCGGCTGTTACCCCTTTAGTCCAAATACAATTCTTGGTCATGCCTCGCGAAATCATTCGAGTGACGGCTTCTAATCGCCCAAGTCTCACCAGTTGCCTGCTGTCTTGGAGGCTTGGAGCCCTGTGGTTCAATGTTTTAGCAGGCGCTAGTTGGTAGGGCTGGTGCAAGGTGTATTCTGTGGCTGATACAGGACATCCATTGAATTGAAAGATGATACCCAAATGATACCTAGCCGCGAGGCTGAAACCGGTTGACTGGAAAAGGGCGCAAGGCACAATCTCGGGCGTCAGTACAGTAGGTATCCTTCTAGCCAGAACCTTGTCTAGGCAACAGAGTATAACAGCCTCGAGCTAAAAGAAAAGGGCGTGACACCGCACCATAGGCGAGGGGAGTCACTGTCAGAGATGAGATAGTGAGCTTATGCTATACTTTTCCGGAGATAATTGTAAAAACCGATCCTCGATTAATCACGGCCTCTTATAGCTGTAGGTGATTAAGCGCCAGGCAAGGCACACAGTTGGGTTGGTTATAAGGGTAGGCAGCAAGCACACTTAATAAGCCACTATGACTGGGCGGGCTGAGCAATGCACAGCCCCGCACGTGGTGGATGTCACAACTCCCCCACCTTGTCCCTGTCAGATAGATAAAGCATCTTAACTCTTTCAACCCCGTCCGTCGCCAGCGCCCATCGCAAAGAAACGAAACAAGAGACGCTGTAGAAACCATGGGGGAACGTATCATCATTCTCTACAATGACTCGATCGACTCTGATAACTGGGCTGCCCAGAGAGCTGTCATCAGAGCGACATCCAGAAAGTCCAATACGCGCATCATCTGGATTTTTGAGCCTCGTCAGGTGTCACTGGGCTCAAACAAGTCGGCTGAGCAGCAGAGCCGTTGTTTAAAGCTCATCATCAAGCATTTCCCGGATCATGGGAAGCCTTTCAAGGTGCTTCTCGGTGGTCTTTTGACTGAAAAGGATGTCCAGAGCGTCCCTGGGCTGAGCGAGGAGGACAAAGAAACTGTGAGTGAGGACTTTTGTTGGATGGCGCAAGAATATTGAGGCTGACATGAACCTTTTTCAACCAACAGCTTCGCTTGGCCATCAAGCCTCCTTACGGGCCCAAAGAGGATGCATTCTTACACAGAGAACTTGTCGCTTGGGATCACGCAGCGGCGCTAAGTCAATGGCTACACGCTCCCGTCGAGGTTTTCATCGACCTCGACGGCTTTGATGAAGTCGAAAATCCAGTGAACCTCTTCTTTCACAGACAAGAAGAGCTGGTCGCTCGCAGCGAAACAGAACTTCTCCGCTATGAAAACAGCATGGAGGAGCCAGTACCGAAGCGACTCGAAAGTCTCAGGGAGTGGTATAAGACCTGCACAAAGACAGCGGAAGAAGAAATTGGAGGCATCGGAAACTCAGTTACGCAACTCAAGCTTGATTCGCTGTGTGAAACCATCAAGTCCGCAGAGAGTGTGCTATTCCTCGGTGGCGCGTCTCTCGGAATTCTTGAGCGATTCATCGAAAAAGGTGTCGCGAACAAGGTCAAATGCCACCTGCAAATTGTTAGTACCTCTATGATTAATGACCAACAAGTTTTAACCAGTTTATGCAGGGAACATGCGACTTGGCCCTTAACCTATTCCCCAACCAGTTCAACATTGCCCTAAACCCCAAAGCCGCTACATTCGTCTTTGAGCACTTCGGCGACTTTGCCGACTTTGTCGTAGTCCCTTCGCATAGCGCACAAAATGCCCAGTACTCCCTCGTCGGGCTCAAGAAAGAAGGCGGTCCGATAATGGAAAGAAGATGTCTCGGCTTCAACTGCGGCGAAGAGCCTCTCAAGATGGCAAGAGACCAAGTATCTCTAGACAAGAACTACCCAGACCGAAAAGCCCCCATGTCAGACCTGACCGCATTCCTATACGCGCTCAAGCCTGACTTCGGCGACGCAAAACAGGGCTACGTCCAAGTTGAAAACCAAAAGGGTACGCTCATCTTCAGGAGGAGTGACTCGGGCATCAAGATGTACGATCTAGAGGCGCCGATCAAGTTTGAAGCGAACGAGGTTGTTGATCTACTGGATTCGCTGGAAAAGGAGAACGCCTGGATCAACATTGGGAAATGAAATTCTGGTATCCGCTTTGTAATGATTCGATGAATTATCACGTAAGTTAGACAAATGGGGTTGTGCGAACCTTTCCTCTTTCCTTGTATCTACTTGACTTTTGTGTCTTGCTCGCTCTGCTAAGCTTTCTGCTGCGGAATGGGAACTACTTTATACCCATATAGCTTATTTCAGCTTGTTCATTTAATTTCTACTGGAAAGGTTGTCCCCGTGATAGCTTGGTGGCCTCGATGGATGGTCTGAAGCAGGCCTTCACTTTTGTGCCTATATGGAATGAAACGACATGGCGAGTAATCTACAGTTGAACCCCCATTCTCAATCACTGCGAAAAGGAACTATCCCTCTTCACGGCTAGGAAACTAAAACTCCACAGTTGTCGAATATTGCTCTCCGTCCCAGAGGCCAGGGCACCTAAGGGCGAGAATTTGTATCCTTCCTTGCTATACGTCCAACTCCACACTTCGGACTGTAACTGGTCCAAGTTCGCTTCGATGAGGTCCCATAAATGATTATATGCACTCCTCAGAGCATTGTAAACTCCATCGTCTCGACAAAATGAGGGAACGTGACGGATGAGACAAGGTGCTCGCTTCGCATGGCATGCAAGGCATCTTTTCAACTGTCTTTCTAAGCCCTTTGCCATCAAAGCCAATTGCCAACCCCAGACGACGGTGCCATGGTATGCTGAGTTGGTGAAAATGCTAATCAAGTCGTCGTCGCCGGATAGAGCTGGGTTCGCAACAACTGCTCCCACCGGAGTGCTCAAACCAGCGGGGAAGGGGCGAAGTATCGCGTTGGCAGTTGCGTTGAGAAATATGGTCAACTGCTCGTCATCTTCAGAGTTGAGGAGGAAGAGTCGGAATGCTGTGTCTGTATGCGTGACAGCAATCTTGTCTGGGGACTCGATAGTTTTGATGGCGAGGGCATAATCAATGACCTTTCCGGTGGATGAATATTTTCCAAGGGCCTCCGTCTGAGCTGGACCATCATAGAACTTATTCTTGCTCGTGTATTCCTCCAGAAGAGACTCAGCCTTGTCAGTAGTAATGTTGTACTGAAAAAGCGGCAGAGTCTTGTCCTCCCACACCTTAGCCCGCTTGGTAGCAGCATCTCTCCATGTCTTGGTGTCGGCGTTATCAGGATACACATCTGGCATGCCTGCCAACTCAGAGATGGCGTATAGTGCTGCTGGTGCCAGGGCGCAGTTCACATCAAAGGGGATTCGAGCATTCCCCAGGCCGGATGGGGAATCTCTCCACTGTCCCGTACCCTCATTGTCTTTGAGCTGAATCAAGTTCTTGATCGACGGGTCTTTCTCGAATGCTTCGGTTGCCTTCATGATCTTCTGGGCGCCGATGTAGCTGAGGTCTCTCCAAGTCAAGTCTCGATTCTGAGCGTTCACCTTGCCAGCTTTGGTGTCTAGCAGCGGCTTGACTCTATCAGATGAGGTGTTAAAGTACCTCGCCATGAGGATAGGCAGAAAGTAGTCTGTATCAACCATGTGATAATCAAAAACCGCGTCTGTGGAAACAATGCTTTTTTGCAGGTTCTGGAACGTCGCATAATCGCCGATACTCTCCTCGTGACATACTGAACCGTCCTCACGGTTGATACGTTCCAACACGGCTCCAATGATGGCCTCCATGGCAGAACTGTTTCCGGTGCTAAGCACAGGCTCCAGAAGAAGGGCTGCAATCATGCTGTCTCTACCAAAGTAGGTCAGGAACCTCCAGCCACCAGCCAGCAGCTTCTCGGTGTACGAGAAGAAGGATAGAGACTGGACTTGGGAAGGGTCTTCCTGAATCAGGGATTGAGATTCCTTGTTCAGAACCTCTTGGGGGCTGAGCTGCTCCATCTGAGGGTAGTTGAAGGAGGCAGAAAATTTGTAAAGCCCTGGACTAAAACTCGCCGTCTTGTCGTGGACGTCGATGTTGCCCTTCGAGTCCGCCCAAGGCTCCAGCGACAGGGTTGTGGTTGTCGTGTTGTCCAGCCAAAGCCGAGAGAACTGAATAGTATTGTCCTTCACCTTGGCGACTTTGACTGCGTCTTGGAAAAGCGGATTGAGGTTGCCCCCCTCGGTGTAATCTCGAATCGTTCTGACGCTCCCGAGAATAGCAAGTGTGAGGTTTGCAGAGGAGTTGAGTGATAAGACACCCTCAACACCCACAAAGGGGTAGTCGGACTTGTCGTTCTCTTCATGCACGGAAGCCAAGGGCGTTCCAAGGGTAGAGTTGACCAGCTCGATAGCCAGGCTACCCTTCTCACCATTTCGGGGCTCGAAGAAGGTGCATATTCCACTGTTCCCAGCCGGCCATGCGATAATCAGCCGTGGGGTGGTGATGGAGACGTCGCTGCCTGGGACTGGACTGGTGACAACGACCTGCGCATCAACATTGCAGTCTGAGAAGAAGAAGTTTTCGTATGGAGGATCGCTGAGGTGTTGGCTTGTGATTGGGCACGAGTCTTTGTCGCCAGCGACGAGTGCGGAGAAGAGAGTGAGCCATGACGCTCTATAGAAGAGTCGCATAGTGAACCGCTGTCAGTCGTCAAATCGGCCAAGCTGCACGATTCAAAATGTCCTCTTTGTATTGCTTACTTCTATGGAAAGTATAAATATAGTACCTGATGCGTTGGCCCCCTGAGTCAGCGTCATCGTGCATGCTCGTCCGATCCTTTGACCGTTTAGGCTGGATATCGCGACCTTCATCAGCCCACTGTCCAATCAGCCGTCTCACTGCCCACATCACATCGCTGATCCGCACGGATGTGACACTGGTTGTGGCTGAGGCCTGTTCACGATGGGAAACAAGGCTACGCTTTCAACAGCAAGGGCTCGTTGTTTTCATCTTGAGCTAGCTCATGTGGCAAAGAACGTGGATCCAATTCCTCCATCATAGTTATTTTGACCATCTCGCGGTCCTTTTTTGGTATTGAACGTCAGCCGGGAAGGGTTGTCCTGGACACCATACATTTGTGATAGCATAGCTTTTTTGTATTCTTGGTCGAAAGTGCCTCGCCAGTGATCACAGACACTCAGCTATTGCCTAGTGCAGCTTCTGAGGGAAACGGAAATCTAATCCGTCGCAGCACATAAACCCGCTCATCCCGCCTCTATTTACCCCATGGTACTCGCAAGGCCCAGGGGCAATCCTATGGTACGAAACTGCAACGGCAAGCCTAGTACACTCCAGGGAGGATCCTCCACTTGACAGTCTTCTTGTACTGAACCCAGTCATCACCATACTTCTCGGCGCAGGCGGCATCATCTCTGCCCTCGCGATGGATGAGCATGAAGGCGAACCAGGCTGAGTAGAAGTAAGTGAAGAGCATTCCCCATCCAGCAACGCCTTCTTGGGTCACCACTCTACCATCAAGCATCTTGGTGATTCCCACGCCAGTGACGGCGCTGCCGGCTGGGAGAATGACGTACCCAGCGATTCCGGTGGGCAAGGAAAAGGGCAGAGACTGCAACCAGTCACCAAAGTAGTTGATGTGACGAGCCATGCCCCACCAACCGCCAGTGAGCAGCCTGGTGCCTCTCTTGGTCTGGATGTAGGTCATGTTGGCAAAGGCCGGATGATCAGGGTTGGTGCGGAAGAGGTTCTTCTGAGAATTGGAGGCTCGGAAGATGTACAGGCCGACGGAAAAGACGGTAGCGATGGCGGCAAAGTTCAGCCATCCCAGGTGAACCGGGTAGACTGAGAGGTAACGGCACTGGGTGGAATACAGGAAGGGAACCCAGACGATATCACCAAAGCCGAGCATAAAGCCCAATCCGTCAGTGGTGATGTCCATCATGCCCAAGAGTCCAGACTCGGCGTATTGGCCCTCAAGAACGTAGTAAGACTGAACTAAGGTGATGACGATGATGCTGTCAGAGATGTATCCGTAGGTGCGGTACTGCTTGGCAATGTATGCAAGGTCCAGCAGCGCCCATCCGGTAAGACCGGGGCGCATCTCAAGCCATGCCTTTAGATCGACCTCTCCAAAGAAAGGGAGAGTCATGCGAGGGTTTAGCTCGCGACCAATGAAGAAGTCGTAGATGAGGTTGCCGGTATGTCCGCCCTTGGCGAGCTCACGCATCTTAGGGTTTCCCTTCTTGACGTTGAAGCTGTCGACATAGACATAGCTGGAGATGATGAAGGACAGGATGATGTTTGCGTTGAGAAGCTGAAGGTAGTTATCTGTGATGAAGGTCCAGACGGGAAACTCGGCGCCGTAGATAATGGTACCGACGGCACAAGCGGCCAGTTGAACGACAGTAGAGGAGAAAGCTTTGATGATGTGTGAGTTGTGACTTGCAAATTATGTTATTCAGAGGAATCAGGCATACCGTTGAACCGATACTCAAGAGGACGACCAGACTCGCGCAACTTGGTACCATAGACTTGCTTGGCGGGCAGCACCCGGTAGAGGAAGAGACTTAGGAGATAGTAAGCTGCCAACCATCCTGAAGCCTCCCAGCTGCAAAAGCCCCAAATGCCATCCTCTGGCCAGGGAATTTGGTCTCTCAGCTTTTCCCAGGTCAGTGTGCGAGGGTCCATGAGTGCAGGCGCCGGACATCCCGAGACGTCGTTACATCCAAGGAAGAGGACGCTCATCAAAACGGGAAGACCAAAGACGATGCCAGTGGCGCCCAAGCTGTTGAGATAGAGTTAGGATCAGATAGGCGAGAAAACTGGATGGAGGTGTACTCACGGGCCGCCGAACTCGTAGGTGGTCATACTGGGCAGTCAGACCAGGAGTTGTCGGCGCCAGAAGGAGGTTTCAGAGGGTGCTGGATCGATGTCTAACAAGTTCAAGACAGGCGATGTGAGATTGAGGGACTTTATCAAAGAAACAAGTGTCAAAAAGAAATTTATGCTTGATCCTTCTCGTCTTTGTTCTCAAGCCAAGCAAAAATCGGCCCATGGAGTTGGCATCGGAACCACGTCTCCCGGTCCACATTTAATCTGCCTCGTATTCGTTCCCCGCGATGTCACCGCTAAAGGCCTTGTTCTAATTGGCGGGGACATTGCATCCCCTGTAACATCCACTACGGCTCGCTAACGTTTCAGTGCCGATTGGTGCGGAGACGAGCATCAAAAGGTGTCGGGTAGGAGGAGAAAATGACATAAATTGGCAAACTTGTACGTGTCTTTATCGTTATTTGCTTACAATTAGAATACAAAACTGTCAGATACAACTATTTACCGCTCAGTATCCGGTCAATCTCTTCTTTGTGTGACGAAAAGTTGTCGACCAAGTTATCCCACATCTTGGGCTCATGCTCATGCTTCTTGTCGCTGTTCCATGCCCAATCAGTGATGGTAAACTGCCGGCAGCTCTCAAACATGAAGGCGATAGCACCCTTGGAAATCTGCATCTCGGGTGGTGGTTGAGCTGAGGCAGCCTTGAACTCCTGTTTAAAGTTAGACATCAAGTTAGGATACCGTTTAGTAGTAGACACTCACCTCGTAGGCAACACCGTGAGGCACAAAGCCAGTCTCGAGCGACACACCGCCAGGTTGAAACTCATCAGAACGGCCCGCATACTCGCCATAAATGAGCCCCATAAGCTCTGAAGCTGCGTTTCTGTGGTAGTAGGGAGGTCTGTAGGTATGTGACGCGACGTCCCTAGGTGGCCCCATGTTAGCATCAACTTTCAAAACAACGGGCCAGAAGCAAACTTACCACCGGGGGCTGAAGATCAAGAAATCGAGCAGAGGCGCCTGAGGGTCTCGTGACTTGGCCGTCAGAACGCAAAAGATTGAAGGATCAATGTGATCAACAGAGATGGATCCAACGTTGATGAACTTGGTCAAGTCATACTTGTACGGCACGTAGTTTCCATGCCAAGCAATCACATCAAAGGGGCAGTGGTTCTGCGTGCTCTTGAAAAATTGACCGCCGAGCTTGTAAACAATCTCCCAAGGGTCGTTCTGGGTCACGTTATACTTGGCTTTGGGATGCAAAAAGTCTCGAGCGTTGGCCATGCCGTTGGATCCAAGGGGTCCGAGTTCAGGAAGCTCAAAGTTTGACCCCCAGATCTCGAGTATGTAGCCTCTGGTCGGACCCTCGACAGAAACCTTGAACCGTTGTCCGCGCTGGATGACGCAGATCTCACCGGGCTGAACATACAGAGGTCCAAATTCGGTTTGGATGTCTAAGGCACCTTGTTGGGGGACGATCAAGAAGTCTCCATCAGAGTTGACAAAAGCACGGTTCTCCATACTCTTGGTTGCGGTGAAGGTGTGCGTCGCCAGACCTTCCCTGAGTGTAGGATCGCCGGAGCCAGCGATTGTGCGAATTCCAGACACGAAATCAGCACCATCGACGATGTCAAAGGGGAGCTTCGAATATCAGCTTTGCACCTCCAACAGAACTGGACAGTGACTTACCCAGGCAAGCTGTGTTGGCGAGACCTTGACCTTGGGGTTCAAAGGCAAGAAGCAGCTCTCAGTTCCTTCAACTTTTGGCAGGTCAGTCTACCAAGGAGTGGTTAGCACGGTTCTCAACCGAATAATTGTCGTCTTACAAATCCCTGATGCGCCACGGCTGGTCGCGCTCGGTAGAGCCATGAGTTCTTGTTCGCGTGTCGAGCTGCACCGAACGAGGTCGTGAGCTGCTCGGCGTAGAGGCCGAATCTCACGACACGAGGGCTGTTCTGACCCTGGGGGATGGTTCCGGGAATAGCTTCGGATTCAAAATGGTTGTTGAATCCAGCCTGGTACTCATAGGGATCATTCTTCCTCGTCGCAAACGAAGGAATTGAACCATCCTTCTGAGTCTCAGCCCAGTGAAAAATGTTTTGATAGTCGTACTTCTCGGCCATTGTGAAAGCTATTTAGCCGGTCCTTTGGGATAGATCGGTATGTCTGAGCAGAAGCAGCCGAAAGACGACATCGTCACTCTACCCCCTCATATACCAACATCCTGCTAACCCAAGCCGTGCTTACCATTCAATCAGTCAGATTGGATTATCCACCAGGGGCGGGGTACAATGCGGGGTGCATGGTTCGGAAGATTCGTCGGTAGATTGGATCCGACCGCGCATTCTTGGAGTTTTACTCATTGACATACGGAAGATGGGATCGGGTCTTGTCTGTCAGCAGAAATAATGCATTATCTCTCTACTCTTCTTTTTTGGAGCTTGGATAACGGTCAAGACTTGGGGAAATTGCTTCAATTGCCTTTGTATTTTGTCTGACGAGACGGTGAGAGCCCAAGATCTGCAAGACCCGTAAGCGGCCCTCTTTGACAACACGTAATACCGCAAGGGGCCTCGGCAATTGACTCGACTCCATTATTGCGACCCAAGGGAAACTTTAACGAGAGGAAAGCACCGTTCATTGCTTGTGTTGAGCAGAAGCAAACTGCCACCATGACTGATTCTTTTGTTACACTGCAAACGTCATCCAGCACCGTTCAAGGGATCCAGGATGAGCGGTTTGAGCGGCACGTCTGGCATTTTCGGGGCATCCCATACGGCCGCATTCCGGAGAGATTCCACAAACCGGCATATGATGCGCTCCCAAGGGAACTAGATGCGACAAAATTTGGGTAATTATTTGGTGAATCCCGGACACTTCCTGTACCAATTCAGCTAATTCTCCCGCCCGTGGCCCAGTCCGCAATGCCCTCAGCCAAAGGTTGACGTTGGCCATCTCCTTCGTCTGCCGCGAAACCTGGAGAGTCCAACCATTGAAGAAGACGAATTCAATTGTTTGAACTTGAACATCTCTCGTCCAACAAGCGCAGACATAAAAGACAAAGGACTACTGCCGGTGCTCGTATGGATTCATGGTATTGTTCTTAGCCTTAAGACATGAACTTAGGACTGATACAGCTCCAGGCGGCTCTCAATGTGTGACATTTGCGTCAGCTGCGAGTCCAGTTTGTGGTAGGTAGATCTCTTCCTGCAGCCTCGTCTGAGCATAAAACTGATTTGCCCTCTAAGATCCCACGAGGTTTGTGGCCGAATCAGTCGACAGCGACAGGCCCATCATCATTGTCACATTCAACTACCGCCTCAACATCTTTGCCTTTGGCGATGGCGAAGGAGAGAGGAATCTCGCCCTCCAAGACCAGAGACTGGCTCTCCAATGGGTATCGGATAACATCCGAGACTTTGGCGGTGATCCGGTCAGTAAACAGATCCTCTTGCTCATCCCTGTGCCTTTCAGTGCTGAAGCTGTCTCTAGGGGAAAATCACACTTGCCGGTGAAAGTGCAGGTGCTGTATATGTGCACGCCCATGTCCTATCCAAGACGGCCCCGAAATGTGTCTCCCAGGCCATATTGGCATCAGGCTCTCTCCATCTGTCGCCTCCCCAACCACTGGAAGTTGGCCAGGGTCTTTTGAAACGGATAACGACTGAGCTGCAAGCCAGAGGGGAAACACTACACAACAGCAGCGCGGATTCGTTAGTCCAGGCGTTGATCAATTGCGGAGTGACCTCTATGTGGCTCCAGGAAGACCCCGACATCGATGGTTGGGAGAATAGAACGGAAGAGATCGATGGAATTATGGTATCCGATGTGGAATATGAGGTTGGTTCACCACTACGAGATCGAGAAGGTGTTGCTGACTTGATGAACACAGTCAGCTATATGGCGGAGCGGTGTTGACCTTTTAAAGCCAGAGGAGATTCTTGAAATCATCCGCTCCTGCTCACAAGACGCCCCGAAGCTTGAAGAGCTTTATCATATCTATTCTGAACGGCCTGTTTCCTCTAGACTCGGAGTTCTCGACATTATCAACGACACAAGATTCGCCCTTCCCGCATTAGAGATTAGTGAGAGATGGCGCAAGATTAACAAAAAGGTTTACCAGTACATAGTGGACGAAGCCAACCCATGGCAAGCATCTAGTCGCGCTCATCACGCTGTGGATCTCATCTTCTTATTCGGCGGAGTGGACCTCTCCTTCAACCCTGGTGCTGACAGAGTTGGAAAGGAGATGCGTCAAGCGTGGATGACATTCATGTATGGGGGTAGTCCATGGCCAGAATCATCAATCCAGGGTTATGGCCCATACGGAAATGTGGAGGAACTTGATATGCAAAAGTACAAGGCAAGGCGGAGAGTTCATTGTTTTGACCACTTGCAGACCATGGGGGCTGCACAATGTCGGCTGCTGAGTGGTAGACTTGGGGCTGGCAGAGTCAGCTTGCTAAATTGATATATAGTCCTATAATGTTTTAACATGAGTTGTTGGACGACAATCCGGCAAAAAAAATCCCCTAATGACCTCACAGTGCCAAGGACCATGATGAATGAATGGTGGCTCAAGGCCAACAGGATTATGATGAACGACTTACAAGAATAGCTATGTCAACTCAAAGACCACCGTTGGTCTCAACCCCTCTTTCAACAACTACCTATAACCGTGAAACGTACGATTGAGTCCTGACCCCTTGTGTTGGATCGTCGCCAGCATACCTCCGATGGTGCCGAGAGGAGCCGGGTAGGCATGTGTTATTCATAAAGTCGTATACTCTTCAGCCAAGATATCTATGGACGAATCACAACATCTCTAAATACAACAATTACCTACTTTGCAAACACATCCAACTCTGTATCACGACCCCACTAGGAGACCCATCCCTATTCGCCATCATGGCCGCGCCTATTTCGAGCCCTCAATGCGTACCTTCATCTGATACTGATGTTGGGTACGCTGATGGAAAGAGAGTTGGTGATACTATCAAGTATCCAGATACACCCTTCTTCCGAGGACCTCTTCAGCCATCCAGACTCGAATGCGATGTGGTGGAACTCGAGATCTCCGGCAACCTCCCCAAGGACATCAACGGCACCTTCTTTCGCGTCCAGCCCGATCCCAGGTTCCCTCCAGTATACGAGGAAGATGTCAACTTCAGTGGTGATGGAATGGTCAGCGCAATTCAGTTCCGCAATGGCCACGTCGACTTCAAGCAACGTTACGTGAGAACCGATAGATTCAACGCCGAGGACAAACATCGAAAGGCCATGTTTGGAAGATATCGCAATGCATACACCGACAACGAGATGGTCAAAGGGATCATTCGAACTGTTTCAAACACCAATGTGTACTTCTGGCGTGGTACGCTTCTTGCGTCGAAAGAAGACGGACCTCCTTTTGCGATGGATCCAGTTACCCTCGAAACTCTTGGTCGCTACGACTTTGAAGGCCAGATAAAAGCTCCCTGCTTCACGGCGCATCCAAAGATGGATCCAGACACTGGAGAGATGGTTGCTTTTGCATACGAAGCTGGAGGCAACGGCCACGACGGTTCTTGCGACATTGCAGTCTGGACCTTTGAGCCCGAGCATGGGAAACTGACGCATGAACGCTGGTACAAAGCTCCATTTTGTGGCATGATCCATGACGCTGCTCTGACCAAGAATTACTTGATCTTGCCCATGACTCCTCTCAAATGCGAACTTGATCGTCTGAAGAAAGGGGGCAATCATTGGGCATGGGATCCGAACGAGGACCAATACTACGGAATTGTGCCTCGGAAAGGCGACGAAGACATCATTTGGCTGCGAGCAGATAATGGTTAGTGTTCCCTTTACTTAGCGGCTCGATTCCCTTACTAACCAGAGTCAGGCTTCCATGGGCATGTTGTTGGGGCATACGAAGATGAAAACGGTCACATCGTCTGCGACTTGACCGTAGCCGATGGCAATGTCTTCTTTTGGTGGCCCCCGGATGAAGCAGCCGCTGGCCCTCATTCCATGCAAGCCAAGGCGCGACAGAAGTTGATCTCAGACACTTTTCGCTGGGTGTTTGACCCAAAGAGCAAGACAAACACGAGAGTGACGCCTTTCAAGAAGTATGGAACCAACGGGGAGTTTTCGAAGCAAGACGAACGCTTCCTCTCAAAGCCATACAATCACTTCTGGCAGTTACAGATGGATGCGACTCGCCCATACGATATTCAGCGCTGTGGACCACCAGCTGGTGGGCTATGGAACGTTCTTGGGCATTACAACTGGGAGACAGAGATCAAGGACGTCTATTTCGCAGGCCCAACTTGCACGTTTCAAGAACCCGTCTTTATCCCCAGAGAGGGGTCTAAAGGTGAAGGTGATGGCTACTTGGTTGCAATTCTCAACCACCTGGATGTTCAAAGAAACGACATCCTGGTGTTTGACGCATTGAACCTGTCGCAGGGCCCACTCGCCGTGGTGCATCTGCCGCTTCGGCTTCGGATGGGACTTCATGGGAACTTTGTGGATCAGCGGGAGATTGAAGAATGGGAGAAACGGAGGAGCAAGACTGGGGATGTTGGACCGGCAAAGATTGCGACTGAGCCGCTGCCTTGGCAAGTTGCAGAGGCCAGAGCGGAGAAACAATGAGGAGCGAGAGTGGGCATTGACCGCTGAGAAACCGGGGTCCAGAACCACCAAACTATTGTCACGTTCGCTATTATCCAAGTCAATTTACCGGATCTTGAAACCGAATTAGGCACCTAAACAGTGGCGTAGCTATCACATGGGAACTCCAATGCTCCCGATGATCCCCTCCATCGCATCGGCTTCATCGACCCGACGGCGACGGAAATAGCCTCGCATTCACGAATGACACCGAACGCGGGGTAGCGCCTTGGCAAGCGGGAAACCATCTTCCAAGAAACCTGTATGAATAGCCACTCCTCCACCGGACGAATTAGAGCAGACCTCAAACCCGTGACAAACACTTTACCAATCAATACAATGGCCGACGAAATCAGCGAACTCAAACGTACCGTGGAACTTCTTCGGAACGAGGTTACTCGGTTAAGTGGTAGGTACAGTTTGAATGTGATATTACGTACTGGCTGACAAGATATTGCAAGACCAGGAAGAGATTCGAAAGCTGCAGTACAAATATGGATACTACTTGGACAAGTGTCTGTATGAGGAGGCGAGTAACACTGCTATGAGTTCTACTAGACCTTACTAATTGTGTAGGTGGTAGAACTATTCTCCACCAGCCCGGAGGCCTACGTGCAGTTTCTGGGCGGGCGGTACCTGACCAAAGAGGGAGTCAAGAGACTCTATGTTGATCGATTCTCCAAGGGTTTTGTTCAAAGAAATGGTCCTGTACACGGCTTCTTGCTTGATCATCCCCAGATGCAAGGGATTGTTGACGTTGAGTATGGAACCCGCTCAGACGGCACAGTTGCTCTAGCCAAGGGTCGTTTTCGCTCTCTGATGCAAGCTGGTGTCCACATTAGTCAGGCAGAGAAGCACCCTCGAGGATTCTGCCAGTGGTTTGAGGGTGGCATCTACGAGAATGAGTATGTCAAGGAAGCCGATGGAAAGTGGCGTATTCTCCGTCTTCGATACTTTCCTTTCTGGCATGGAGATGTTGAAGAAGGATGGTCAAAGAAGACATCTGGTTTCGTCCCATTCCCCAAGAAGACGTTTCCCGAGGATCCTACGGGACCGGACGAGGTTGTATCGACAGATCAGCAGATGCTGTGGCCAGATACGAGGGTCGTCCCCTTCCATTATCAACATCCCATTACTGGGCAGCAGGTTAAGGATGAGGATATGCAGGCCCCTGCTTTTGGGGAGCCGGCTAAGGATGCACTTCCTGCTTTGAAGCTAGAGTAGACATACAATAGATGAATTGTTCGTGCTAAACTTCTTACTGCCGCATGCCTACCCCTTCATGGTCTTCTTCATGTTAAAGCCCCGTTCTGTGATCGCACAGCAGCTATCGCCTGAACCACTCTACCCTATAACTAGACCATTCCGCCTGGCATATGAACCATTTGACAAGCTCCCACTCTCACATACGACCATGCCCACTGGAAAACTTAGGATCCCGTCTGATCTCCCATGTATAAGCCGGTGAGGGGTGGATTAGTAGTTGGATCGGTGACGACCAACGAATCCCCACTGTTGTATGTTTTTTTTGTTCATGTCGTGAAGTGTCATTCTTTTTTATTTGTCATGTTCTTCAAACGAATACTCCTCTATTAAACTGAACGTGTCCCTTTGAAATGTTTCAGCCGTGGCATAAGCACCATGCTCCCTCAACTGTGACCGGTTCTGTTCCGTCTCATCTAACAGTAGTCGTCTTTACCCGCGCCGCCATCGTTGCAGAACCTGTCACAATGGCTGACATATCGAATCCACCCGTGACCACCTTCGCCGCACTTGAAAAGACCATGGTAGATGTCGTACTCTTCGGTAGGGTCGTTGAGGTGGTCTCCAACTCTCTCAAGCTCCGCGATGATCTCGGCCTTGTAGTCACCTATGTCCCAAAGATCAGAACCAGAGCTGATTTTGAGAAAATTCCGAATTCTTTGGGAGAAATCTTACCTCGCCTCAACAGGTTGTAGCCACAGTAGGTCAGGCCGTCCGTACAAGCTGCGGCGGTTGCAAGAGTTGGAAAGAGAATTGCGGAGGCAATGGCGAAGGTGATGAAATTGACCATTTTAACAAAGTATATCTGACTAGATGAGAACTGCTGAGTTTGATATGATGGAAAGATGCTCAATTATTGAGAACTTTCACTTCCCCGACAGTCACTGCCTTCTTATATGCTACTTTGGAAGCACAATTCCGTCATGGAAAAACCTCGTTAATCTATGCTCCCTGGCTGCCTCTCAATACCGAAATTAGCGTATACCTTGCATATTATCGGGCTTCGCCGTCGGGGATGTGCTGTTCGCCGATTACCTTCCCGCTGACTGGCGTTCCAGAGCTGCGCACAACGGCCGTCAGCCCTAGTCAGAGGTCAGATTCAACGGTGATAGGTCGATGAAGCCCTAAATTATCATGCACTAAGCAAATCTTCTTACTTGGGCAAAAGAGATTGAGCAACCCATACCAGGATTAGCATTGGTGAGACACTGGACGTCTTTTCGTGGTAGAATTATGCCTAACTTCGCATTGGATCCGCGCATCAGGATTATCTAGCCCTTCCGTCAAGGATCCTCTCCCGTAACCAGAAGCCTACCATGACAAAAAAAGTCTTATCTATCCTTCGGAAAGTGTGCTGGCGGGTCGATTACATCTCCCGCACCCCACCTGATACACGTGCCTCAAGTGTGAACCTATCCCGTTCAACCACTGTGTTTGGATCCTTCCGCACTAGTCCCATCGCTATAAGAAAGAAACAGGTTGCCTGTAAGGCAAGAATGATTCCGAGGGCGATAGCTATGCAAACCAGAGCTAAAGGAAGGCGGGCGACCTGTACGGCTCGGCGAGTGCTCTCCTCCTCATTCAGCAGAGGCTCGAATATGCCGGCAATAAAAGCCACGGCCATTTGACTGACAGACACAGACATTTTAGAAGCTAGTTCTGACGCATTGAGAGAGGTGACGGCGGCTAGACGAAGACTCTCGTAAAGTTGGTTCTGGGCAAAGTTGAGGGCGAGGGGGTCAGCCACGACATACGAGGGAGCGTCGCCAGCCATGGTTGCGATGAGCGTCTCGGGGACGATAGTTCCGTTTTTGACAGAATATGTGACGTTGTAGACGTTGATGCTGCAGTCAAGAAGGATCGAGATGGCGCCGCCAACCATCTTCACCACCTCCGAATCGCTCGACAGGTGGGTCTCGGTCTCGTCGACGACACTCCAGATCCAGTAGTTGAAAGGGTTGGGGGTTCTACCAGGTCCCAAAGTAACGTTCCCAGCCCACGATTCAGTGACAGAAAGAGAGCCATCGCCGGCACTCTCGTCAGGAGGGCAGGAATGCACGACCCCGGTGTCACTATTACTGCTGAGCCGTAGCCTACACTCTTTCCCTTTTGACCTGCATTGAGTGCTGACACCAAGTGTCTTGGCTGAGTAGTCGAGTGCTCCGCTGATATCCTTGGGCGCTAGTAATGCGATTTGGTTCTGTACAAAGCGTTAGAAGCTGCACTATTTGCACCACATAATGGAACCCACCTGACCGTCGTAAAGAACTTGATTCAAGCTGGACGCATTGTTGACAGTCCGAATACTCTCGGTCGAGTTGGTGAGAACGAATCCACCAGTAATAGGTTCTACTCCACAGGAGTAGACCGTGCCTTCTGACACGCGTTTCGTATTCATGCAACTGTCTGGTAGGACTCTTCCAAAGTGCTGCATGGGAACTTGAGCAGGAGTGATTATGTCGTGCGTCTCCATAGAGGCGAGGGCAGCTAAAAGAGTAACAAGCCCAGCAAACAACAGGTGGGAAAATGCAACAAGTGAGAGAACCGAAGTCGTCAGGGTGAGATATTCCCCAAGCTCACTTCTTGGTCCACCTGGAAAGTGTCGCAATAGCTCTAAACCTTTTATAGAAGACTGAGTTGGCTTGCAGGCGTGCCAAAGAGCCATCAACGCAGTCATGGGGCTAGCGAAGAAAAGGTGCGAAGTAATGGTGCCTTGCTCATCTGAAACCATAGACACTCCATGGTACCGATAGCGGGACAGGCTCGCGCGGTAGCCAACCCAATAAGAGCAGAGCTTCATGATGTGGCCAATGTTCCATGGCGCGACGAGAGCAGCTATCTGAAGCGGTACCAAGAGACGCGTTGCTTCGTATAGCACTAGAATGTGCTGGCTGCTCGTATCCACAGAGTTTGATGCGAGCAGGGCGATGAACGTTACAACCGTAACGACCAGCGGCACAATAGAGAACAGCCACAGCCGCGTGATGTCCGAGTAGGCTCGCCGTAAGTCATCGCCGGATAAGCCCTGTTGACCACTGGAATCGGCCATCGTCGTCGTTATACTGTGGTGTGTGGCGAAGTCTGTTGATGAAAACGTGAAAGTGACGGGCTCATCGAGACGAAATACTCACCTCTTGAATTGAAGGGAGGGACCGCACCGATATCTCATCATTCTCAAATCAGCCATTTTGTCCATTAGAGGTATGATTAAAAATCAATAGTTAAAGCCATCTTTTCTCTGATTCGTGACATGTCCTCAGCCTGCTTCGCCAAGATGCTTGTACTGGTCTAGAACGGCTGGGCAGATAACCGACCTCAGCTGAAGGTGAACGTTGCCCCAATGAAAATATTTGTCTCGGAGGTCCAAACTCAATGGAAAGCCAACAGTGTGGCAAATACCAAATGAGGATGGCGTCCAGTGACAACTTCATAGCCTGATACTACCATCAGCTTTGAGGCCACGCTGATTCACTCAGAGAAATGATGAAAGGGAGAATTTATGAAGACCAGAGATGACATTTGCAACGGAAAATCGAGGCTACATCCATTCATTGCTCTAGGTGCTATGGTTCAAGTGGGAGCTTAAACAACTTGATTGCATTCGACCTGCCCACAGCCTGCTTTTGGTCCTCCGGAAGTTCCGCACCCTTCCACCAATCCTGGGCTTCTTCGATGGTGTCATATGGGTAATCTGCCGATATTGTTAGAAAGTCATTCCTACCCGAGGTTATGGACGTACCAATTGAAAACATGCATCTCTCAACTCCCAGCTGCGCAACACAGAACTTCATCACGTCCGTGGAAAAGTTGCCAGAGGTGGTGATGGAGACATTGTGCTTCAGATAGTAGCTGTAGTCGTGCTTTGATGGCCTCGTGGCCTTTTTAACAGGCTTGTTGTACCAATGATCAGCTCGCCAGAGGTTGAACGGAATACTAGTTAGAAGGGTTAGCAGAGTAGATGTCTTCAGAAGTGAGCACATACCCTTCTCCCATGTGCCCAATCACCACTTGTACTCGGGGAAACTGATCAAAGATTCCGCTCGAGCACAATGCGTAGATGTGGAAGCTAAGGTCCAAGTGGAACTGAACGGCTGCTCCAAGAATCTGCTTTCTAGGTCCAAATTTTCCGTCTGAATGTAGTTCTGAATCGATTGGATATCGAGGATGCAGATAAACTGGCACATCCAACTCTTCGACAGCTTTCCAAAAGGGGAGATACTCAGGAGTATCATAGTACTTCTTCACACTTGAATCAGGCCCTGCGCTCTGGAAGTCGTTGATCAAGGCGCCAAACATTCCCAACTCTTTCACGGCTCGTCTGAGTTCAGCCGCTGCTTCATCGGCATCATGCATAGAAAGCGCAGCCAAAGCTCCAAACCGCTTGGGATTTTCTGCGACTTGTTTCGCCAACCAGTCGTTCGACCTTACAGCAAGACTCGATGCTTTCACGGGGTCTGACTCCCCTTGGCTACCGGGAGACGTGAGTGAAAGCAGCATATAGTCGACGCCATTGGCGTCCATCGCCTTTAGACGTTCATCATGAATATCGGCCAGCTTTCTGGTGAGAGCGTGATGCTGAGTTTGTCCTGTTTGGCCGGGGGCGTAAATGTTGGCTGTTTGTGAAAGCCACTCCAGGTCATCGGCATTGACAACTGCTTCTTCGATGGCTACTGTTCCTTTGGCCATTGTTTCGGTGGATAGAATGGAAAATGGGGAATTGGGTGATGGAATTGAATCGAAGGATAGACAGGTAGACTCAAGGTGCTCGGGTATTGTTGAGTTTCTCGTTTCTCTATGAGCTTACAAACGTCGACTATCGGCAAATGTGCCCTCCTATCTGGGAATGGTGCCAGTAGTACCATGGGCATCGGATCGATAATTCCGACAACTTCAACCGATACCGAGAGGAGGGACCGAATCTGGAAACGGAGAGATGGATGAACTGGGGTATGGTATCGGCTCAGAGAATACGGGACTAGGACATGCCGGCGAGTGTTTCAACAACAAAGTTCCAATTAGGAGTACAGTGGCTTACTCTACAACTCTAATTTACATGCTGTGACTATCGGGTACATTGCATACAGAAATCAACCTCTCTTATGTCCCCGGTACAAAACTACAATCGACCGTGCTATCAACAACAGAAAGCATCTCGTCCAAATTCGGAATGTGAAAGTCCGGAAAGAACGTCCTGTCATCTTGTTAGTCTGTTTAAACACTGTATAAAATGGTGAAGTGCACTCACGGCTCGCCCTGCTGAGCAAAGTCCAAGAATATGAGACCAGCGGGTTGATCATCAACCAGACTCAACCCTGGTTCATCGCTAAGAACCCCAAATTCCCGTAGCTGGGCTATCACCTCTGGAAGCAACATTTTTGTCCAAAAGACCTGTTCCATACTCTGTAGAGTGTGAAGACACGTTTCAACATTTCTCATGTGAATCGAAGGGTCTGATAGCTTCAGTCCAAGGAGAAAGACCTGCATATCCTCGAGGATCGACCCACAATCGAGCAGGACCAAGCTGGATAGCAGGCCTCGCTCTCCGAGGAAGAGGATCATCTCTAGCGACTTTTGCGCTGCATTCAGACATCTGGCACTAAAATCTTGAAACGACTTCTGCTTTGGGCTTTGTCCTATGCTGTCCTCTTTCAGAGCGCTATAGAGAAGGAATGGCCGCGTGGCGTAGATCATGGCACTCCAGTATCGGAGGTGCAAAACTGCAACTGACCGCACATGGAACCTTGCAACTTGATTGGGGTGGCGAAGGTGGAATGGGATCTCAGAGTACCAGCTCTCGAGGTCAGAGACTGCTTTGGAGACGGCGATTATTGAGATGGGCGCCGACTTTGCTGTTGGTTTTTGATACAGAAGCCTTGTGAGACCTCGCCGATGATGAGCCAGCTGACACGAGGTTTCTAGATAGTCATGTGGCATGCTAGATCCTGGGCCCAGAAGCTACCTCAATTAGAATGGAAAAAGTCAACAAGGTGTTCAACAAGCGTACCTGTTCACATGGAGACTTGGGTAGGTTCGGGACGATGCTTTGGTCAATAGCCGGCGGGTTCCCGTAACAAAGCGAAGTGTCAAGATCGAGGATATAGAGAGTCGAGAAGAGTCTCAAGTCGATTTGTTCTTGCAAGTCAACGCGAGAGCTCTCATCTCGAACATGCCATCCAAGTGTGAATGCCACCCTAGCAGCCGCACCGATGTACACATATGCCGTACTTCCAAACATGGAACACGAAAGTGCAAGGCCCTAGATTCGTGCGTCAGTCTATGCCAATTAGAGTAAGTCTCGGATCAATCTTACGAGGAGACAAAGTGCCCGAACACTATCCGAGTCGGCATCATCAAACAGTGCAGGAACCACAGCCTTGGCCAAGGTCAGATACGTTACCGAAGGCCTCATGGCTGTATCCGACCACTCCTTCTGCATCTCACTTTCGCATGTAATAGCAAGTATCGAGTACAAGCTACACAGCGCAGCGGGAGTTGCAGCCGTAGCATCGCCAGCATATATCCGATCCAGGGTGGCGTGCAGCTGCTCGGCCGAGAAGAGCCAGTACACGGCATGCACCTCGCGGAAGAACCGAGCTATGCAGTTGTTGCAGAGCTCTCTGTGGGGTAGGTTGACCTGACGGGGAGTTCGCTTCACTCCCAGCGATGATTCCGGTAGTGGGGGAGGGATGGAGGGTGAGGCTGTGAGGGGAGCAATGATGTCACTATTTGGAGTATTCGGCTGACGAGGCTGTTTGATGGATCGGACTGCAGAGTGGAAGAGGTATGACGAGCTTGGTCCGACATGTCCTGGCCAGTTGTGAGCATCGTCAAGCAATATGCAGCAGGGACCGTGTACTTACTCTGAACACCTTTTGAGTCAACTCTTACCCGTCCAACTTCCTGATACAACTCAGAAATCTCGCTTGTAATATCCGAGCTCTCGTTGACACTCTCTGATGCAGTTGATTGAGGGCTGACGATCGGATAACTTGGAGTGATGCCATCGCTTGCTGAGGGTGTAATTGGATTTTCCAACGCGCTGTTTTCCAACGACTGGACGAACGCTTTCAAGTTTGGCAGATTAAGCTCAGTGTTGGGCAAAAAATGCTCAAGAATCTGTGTCATATAGCGGAACTCTTCTTCGGAGACGCGGTAGTATGGACGCTGTCGTCGCCGCGATGGGTCCAAATGACAGGGAGCCGAGATGCTGGCACAAAATTGACAGGGTCCAGGAACTGCATGTAATGTTAGGACCCTCGCTCAGGTGAAAATCGTGAAGCAAATTGTGAGACAAACCTGGATCAACACACTTCACGTGCCATTGTTACTTGGTCAGCCAGTCGTCCTCTCACATGTGAACACATATTTGGCCTCACCTTTGTTTTCCTCGCCTTGCACCTGTCGCAGCTCATAGCCGCCCGACGCTTAGTCCTGCGCTCACTCGTCTCTTGAGGTGTCGACATGGTTTCGAATAAGCCTGCATCAAAACCGACAACGTCCATGGATGGGAAGAGCGTCCTCCATCAACCCTCATGAACCTGAAGCCTTACCCGTCTCCTCTCCAAGTTCCCTCGGCCCGTATTCAACTGCCGCGCTCTTGGTTTCACTGCATTCCCCCGCAAATTGAAGCGGGGGTGGCGGCATCATGGATCTTAGATCCGTTGCCGTCTTTGGCTTAAGCCATGTCACATGAATTGCCGAACACCTCGACATACATAATTAACGAGTAATAATGGCGCTGGAAATCCGGGGTGACTCCTCAATTGTCTCATTAGCCAGCGTTTCTCTGCCTCTCATCACTTCCCCAGGATCATATCATCAACCGACAAAATGCCAGCGACACTAACGGTCAACACCCCCAAGATGCTCATCGATGGCAAAGTACGTGCATGACTCGTTCCAGCCAGTGACACACACGTTACTGACACATGTTCACCAGTTGGTTGGGGCCTCAGACGGAGCCACTTTTCCCCTCTTCAACCCGGCTACCGGTACCCAGATTGCGGAGGGTAAGACACCACCATCTTGGCAATGCCCACTGGACTTGCTGCTAACGCTAGCCTGCGTCGATAGTTCCTGAAGCAACCGAGCAAGATGCCAACACGGCTGTCGCTGCTGCGAACCGCGCATTCCCCGCCTGGTCGGCTCTCGATCCGTCGAAACGCGGCGCATGCCTGAAGAAGCTGGCCGCCTTGATCAGAGAGAACAACGATGAGCTCGCTCTTCTCGAGGCTCGGTCTATGGGTCGCCCTGTCGACGACTACTTTGAAGGCTTTGCCGCAGCTGGCAATTTTGACCACTATGCTGAGGCCTGGTCTCAGATTCAGGGCACCGCCTCGCTGAACACGCCGGGATATGTCACGATGACGCTCCGTCAGCCTTATGGAGTTGTCGCTGCCATCATTCCCTGGAACGTGCCTCTGCTGTTCCTCTCCAGCAAGACCGCGCCCGCTCTCATTACTGGTAACACAGTGGTGCTCAAGACAAGCGAGAAGGCTCCTCTTGCTGCGGCCAAGGTCGCTGAGCTGGTCCACAAGGCTGGCTTCCCTCCAGGTGTCTTCAACATTATCCATGGCCACGGCTTGCCTTCTGGCGCTACACTCGCTGCGCATATGGATGTTAGAGCACTGAGCTTCACTGGCTCGAGCCGCACTGGACGCCTCATTCAGGAAACGGCCGCCAAGACGAACTTGAAGAAGGTTATTCTTGAGCTTGGTGGCAAGTCCCCCGTCATTGTGTTCGAAGATGCAGATCTTGAGTTGGCCGTCAAAGACACAATGCACAGTGTTCAGTTCAATAGCGGACAAGTCTGTATGGCCAACTCACGAGTCTACGTACAAGAAAGTATTGCCGAAAAGTTCATCGCTGCATGCAAACAGAACCTTGCTGCTGTCAAGGCAGGCGATCCTACGAAGCGTGGCACTGTCCACGGACCTCAGGCCGACAAGATTCAGTATAACAACGTTCTTAAGTTTATCGAAGAGGGCAAGAAGTCTGGCACCCTTGCTCTTGGAGGAAATGGCCAACTTGATAGCACTGGAGGTTACTTCATCGAGCCAACCATTTTCCTTAACACGCCCGAGAACGCAAAGATTATGAAGGAGGAGGTCTTTGGTCCTGTTGTCAACATCAACGTTATCAAGACGGAAGAAGAGGCGATTCGCAAGGCCAACGATACTGAGTTTGGTCTGTACGCTGCGGTCTACACCAAGGACCTCGAGCGCGCCATGAGAGTGTCCAAAGAACTCAACTCTGGTTATGTCGGAATCAACTGTACGAGTCCTAGCACTGCGAAGGACTTGCCTTTTGGAGGATACAAGGCATCGGGTCAGGGTAGAGAGGGTTGGCAGCATAGCATTGATAACTTCTTGGAAACCAAGAGTATCATGATGAAGGTTGGGGCAAATGATTCCAAGTTGTGAGAGGAGGTTCAGACAGAGCGAGTTTATAATGAAGCCATGCACAAGATATCCTGCCCATCATTGACCCAGTGACTTCTATTATCTGGGTGACTACGAGTTGCACAGAATTACAAACGTGATTTAGCTGTTGAGCTACTTCCTCCTCTTACGGTATAATCAGAGAGTGTTGGGTAGGTCTGCAAGGAACAAAATTTTCAAGTAAATGGGTCATCTCGTGACTTCCTCCTTCACATAAAGCGCGTCGGACATCGAGTGAAGACAAGGTGTGGTTGATGCGATGCTAAACCTGATGCTGAATGAAACTACAAATGCTATCTGCCCATCTCAGTTTACTACCGTGGTCTTGGCTACCCCTTGATCCAAGAAAGTCTCGGCCCTGTCCGCAACCGGACGTGTCTGCTCCTCAAAGACGCTATCAAAGTTCTCCTCTGCGTACTTCTCAGCATCAAATCCATGGATCCAATCTTCCCTGGGAAAGCCAATGCTGGAAGGGTTCTCCTTGACCTTGGCCCAGTCTGTCTTGTGCCACAGGTCGCGCGTCGACTCTCCAGTCTTTTGGACGGCTCTCACTCGGTCGTATCTGCAAGTGTTTGTTAGCTTTGTTCTCTGGCTCTCGTTTAACGGGTTGGGCTCGTCTCACCTCAAGCCCTGATGCGTTCGCAGAGCACCTGGGACATTTCCCTTTCCTGCACGCTTCAAGCAGACTGCAATGGTCACCCCGTCTTCCATCGCCTGAGTTGCGCCTTGAGCACTCGTTGGCAAGAAAGGGTGAGCTGCGTCACCAAGAAGAGCAATGCGGCCCTTCTTGCTAATCCAAGTTGGCAAGGGATCCCGATAGACAAGCTTCCAATCCACAACAGACGGCGTCTTCTCGACAATGGCTCGGCAAGTCGGGTCCCAGTCCTTCAGCACCTCCAACACCTCTTCAACCTTGCCAGGGAACGACCACGACTCGTCAATGTCGTGATCATCCTTGTGTGTCAAGACCCAACAGCAGTCCTTGCCGCCCTTGAGCGTGGAGAAGAGGAAGTGGCAATCTTTTCCAACCCAGCCGTTGAAAGTATCGCCATTCTCACAGAACTCCTTTGTCCGTGGGTCCTTGATCATATCCTTGTTTGAGAACCTGTAGTTCACTGATCAGCATGAATTCTTTCATATGACATCAAGGTCTTACCATGCTCTCCACACTGCATAGCCGCTGCTCTTGGGCTTGTCAAAGTATCCCAGGACAAGCTCCCTGGCCTTTGAGCGGACACCATCGGCTCCAATCACGACGTCGCCAAGAATCTGAATCATCTGTGAGTAAGCCGCCTTCAGGGGTCAGATCCACAGGCCATTAACTCACCTTCCTACCACCCTTGAGCACAATTCCAGCGCCCGCCTCGGTCTCAAAGTACTCACTCACCCGTTGGCCAAGGTGAATGGGAATTTTGAGCTCATCGCGGGCGTAGTTGAAGATGACCTCATGCAGCTCACCTCTGTGGCCGTTCAAAACGGGCGCATCAGGGCTGGGAGGGGGTCTCTTCTGGTGATACACAACTTCTCCAGTGTCGTACTTGTGAATTCTAAAGCCATACTCCTGAATGTTGATGCAAAGAGGACGGAGCTTTTTCACAATTTTTCCGTCGGACCATCGGTAAAAGATCCTTCCGGCATTGGCGCCAAAAGAGATGATATCTCCAAGAACCTTGAGTTCAGGAAAAGATTCATAAATCTCAACATCATGACCTTGTCGGTGGCACTCAATAGCAGCTGTCAAGCCGCCAAATCCAGCACCGACAACGATGACCTTGATCCCTGACTTTGTTGAGGACATTGTTGTGATGAGTTGAAACGAGTATGGTTGGATAAGACCTTTGCTGGTACAGAACCTTGCTGAGAACTGATATTAAAGCCAATAAATGCAATCTACATAATATTGATTGCTCAAGGAATTCGGGTATCAATTTCCTCTATTGCCGAGGGGGGTTTTTCGGCGTCTGTCAAATTCGGAATTCCCCTCATTTCGGAACCATCGCGCCGATGGAGGCTGGCTTCTTGGCGACTCCATGGCATTGCCGAGGATGATAATGCGAAAGGAGGAAATTTGGTATGATTTATTGGTCAATTAATAGATAGGGGTCTTGCTTTGAGGTGCATTATCTGGCACAAGAAAGACACGTCACATCATGACCTCCAACTCTCAGTTTGACAACAAGACCACTGGCACGGAAGTTGCCGCAGCCTTTGGTGATGAGATTCGCGGAAAGAATGGTGAGCCTGACCCCCTTCAGTAAGACTTCATTTTTCTCACAGCTTTTGATGATTTGTAGTTGTCATCACTGGTGTCAGTCCTTCCAGTATCGGTGCTTCTACCGCCCTGGCAATAGCATCACAGGCTCCAGCCACACTTGTCTTGGCCTCTCGCACCCAGTCCAAATTGGAAGCTGTGGCCGCTGAGATCAAGGCAAAGTATCCAACAGTCCCAGTCAAGGTCGTTCTTTTAGATCTCTCGTCCATTGAGTCGATCAAGGCGGCAGCAGCTGAGATTGGCACTGCCTTGGACCATATCGACATCTTGATCAACAACGCTGGACTCAACCTCCAAACTCGAGATACGGTCACAACTCCTGGGGGCATCAAGGTCGACCAGCAACTCTTCACAAATCACGTCGGTCCATTCCTACTCACAGAACTCCTCCTCCCCAAGATCATCAGCGCCGCATCAAAAGGTCCAAAGGGAAGTGTTCGCATTGTCAACGTTAGCAGCCACGGCCATCGCCTATCTCCAATCCGCTTCAGTGACTACGCTTTTGAGAAGGACCTCTACAATGGGGTTCCGGAAGAGGAGAGACCCCCAACTGCCGTTATCCCAGGGTTTCTCCAAGCCAAGGACGGTTACCCCGGGTTCATTGGTTACGGCCAGAGCAAGGCAGCCAACGTGCTTCACTCTGTGGAGCTAACAAGGCGGCTCCAAAAGGCTGGATCCAACGTGTCGGCACTATCGGTGCATCCGGGAACCATTGACACGGGTCTAACCCGCAGTCTAGACACCGAGGGGCGAGGGACCATGGGGGGAACAGCGCCAGGGGGTGTGTGGAAGACGATGGATCAGGGAGCCGCAACAACTCTTGTCGCTGCTTTTGATCCGAAGCTCACTGAGGGACGGACAAAGCCGTATTGGTACCTATCTAACTGCCAGCCGGATGATGAGAGGTTGGCCGCTCATGCTTATGACCCTAAGGCGGCTGAGAAACTATGGAGCGAGACGGAGAAGATGCTGGGTATCAAGTCTATAGTTTGAGGTTACCCTAAACTACTACGAAGCTACAATAGATGTTTCATTTCATTGGGATTCAATGTTTCTTTATTATCTCAGTGGTTCATATGCCCCGAGTATCATAGATTCTACCACTCGTAAAGGAACTTGAATCAGGCCACTTCACAGATCTATGCAGTGCGTTATCGAGATCCAAAGTAACATTTTTGCTTTTGCCAAACCTTGAGGGTCACGAATGCCTGTAGACTCAGAATTGCGGTGAACCATCAACCAACAGATACGCCAAGCGAAGCGAGACCCCCCTTGCCCCAGATCCAAGATCCGTCTCCATCCCCCCGGTGGCGTACCAAGATAACAAATGCGCGTATACCCCATGTCCTCTCGGTAAAAATTGCTTAGAAATATCAAGTACCCCATATGGCTGAGACCTCGTGACGTGCCAAGTTCCTTGTCTCGACTCCATTGCCATCGGATCAATGGTCCCTAGCGTGGCCAGCCTCCTCCTGCACCCCGCACGTCGGGTAACACTCGAATCTACCTTTTTTGCTTTGAGCGAGATGAGTTGGTCTTTTCTCCACTTCCCCACGGGGTATTGCATGCCCCGGGAATGCGTGCGTTGGACACGGTCACCCTCGTCTTGAGATTGAGTATGTAAGGAACGTGCTCCGCAGATCCTTGATCCTTCAGTCCTCAGCATCATTAACTTCATCAAAGAACATTACATTGAACTCGTTGCAATGTCGGATCCCTCTAAGGATACCATCCGGGCGCACTGGAAGTGCTTCATCGCTTGCGGCATCATCGTCCTGTCCCCCTTCCAGTATGGACTTGACTTTGGCCTCATCGGCGGTCTTCAGGCCATGCCTGGGTTTCTCAAGGTCAGTGATATCAGATCTCTCATTTCTATTACGTTGGAGAAGATCCGATGAGACTGACAGGCCATGTTTGCAGATTTATGGCTACCGAGCACCCGAAACCGCGATCGGATGGAACATCTCGACCACTCGACAACAACTCATCTCATCTTTGATGACCCTTGGTGCTTTCATCAGTTCCAGTCTTGCTGGCTTCGTCGCTGCAAAGCTTGGTAGAAAGATGTGCCTCTGGATCGCATGTCTGCTCTGTGCAGTTGCCAACATCATCATGATGACCACAACTCACATTGCCGCCCTCTATGTCGGCCGTCTAGTCATCGGTCTGGCTAACGGCTACTTCATGACCTTTTCTCAGCTCTACATTCAAGAGACTAGCCCAGCCAAGTACCGAGGTCTCTTTCTCAGCATCTTCCAGTTCTGCACCTCGTTTGTGAGTGCTCTCCGGCTTGGAATCATGATATGCATACTAACCACTTCATAGGGCACCCTCATCGGCACCATCATCGACTGGGCAACTGCGAAGCGACCCGATAGATCCGCCTACCTCATCCCTCTTGCTATCATCTATGTCGTGCCCGCCTTCCTTTTTGTCGCCATGATCTTCATCCCCGAGTCCCCTCGATGGCTCATCCTTCAAGGTCGCTACGACGATGGTCTCAAGTCACTCAAGTGGTTGAGGCCCAAGGATTCCGACGTCGACAAGGAGCTCAACGAGATTCGAGACGCCATCAACAAGGAACAAGAGACCTCCAGCGGCGTTGGTATCTGGGACATGTTTAACAACCCCATCGACAGACGACGAAGTCTGCTGTCTATTGGATCTGTGCTCTTGCAAGCCGCCTCTGGATCAATGTTCATCATTGGTAAGTACTCGATGCCGAGATACGACACGTAGGGATATAACTAACCATCTTCAAAGCTTATAAGGCCTACTTCTTTGCCATGGCCAAGGTTGACGATCCTTTCGCCATGAGCAACGTCCTCAGCATGGCCGGACTCATCGCTATTATTGCAAACTCCTTCATCGTCGTTCGATACGGACGTCGCCGGGTTCTCCTCACCAACGGACTTGTCATCTCGGGTTGCTTCCAGCTCATCATTGCTGTCACGTATGACAAGAACCCTGGCACGCATGTTACAGGCCGTGTTTTGGTCGCCCTTTCCTGCCTGTACATGGTGGCATACAACGTAAGAACTCTTCAAATAATGGGTTGCACACTGCTAATTGGTATTTTCAGGGAATGATTGCCTCTTACTCTTGGCTTGTTGCTGGTGAGATACCATCTCAGCGCCTCCGCAGCTACACTTTCGGCGTTGCTGCCGCTATCGGATTCCTTGGTGCATGGCTCATCACCTTCACTGCCCCATACTTTATCAACCCAAGCTCATTGAACTGGGGACCACGATACGGTTACATCTGGTTCCCCTCTTGCATTGTTTCCGCCATCTGGGTCTTCTTCTTCCTTCCCGAGGTCAAGGGCCGCACCCTGGAGGAGATCGACGTCATGGTAAGCGCTTATCACATCCACATTCGACGATCAGCTCAATCAACTAACACGATTCTCTAGTTCAACAAGAAGCTTCCTGCGAGGCACTTCCGAACCCACAAGCTCGAGGGCGAAGCCGGAGGCGACGTTCAGGGCAAGTCAAGCGTCGAAGTCGAGGTCCATGAGGCCGAAAAGGTTTGAGGTCACGTCTCACAGGTTGGGGACCAACTTGGGGAGATTTGACATCAATTAATGTTTATTGAAGCCACCTGCATGGCAACTGGGATTCTATTAGTTCTATAAGTAGTAGTTATCCTTCTTTCGAGCACTTGATCCTTAAACCGGTGATTAGTAGTGCAATTGTCGTGTTGAACTTGTCCTGCTATGTGAATCGTCATCCTCCCTGATATCGACAGGAGAGCTAGCAACAGTAGTGTGCGTGGTTTTAATAATGCCACCATCGGTTGCTCTATCTCGGATCTCCATCTCAATGTCGCTGTCCTGGTCACCAGCCTCAATTTGTGTTGTGTTGCCTTGTTTGAATGTCCCTTGAGCTCCCGATAGACCAGTTGAGAACTTGGCCTTGGTAGTTCCCCTAGCGGTTTTAGACTTGTCCCCTGTGGAGGATTGTCGATAGTAGATGTCGTCGGAGCCGTGTCGTCCGGTGGATCGCACAATCTTTGTGATCAACTCGGCCATCTTCATTTCGATCTGAAGTTTAAGTAGGTAACAAACGGGGTGGAATGACAGGTACCTAGGTTGTGTTAGGTCTAATGTTATATGGAGAATCAAGTCTGACTTACACCAAGCTACTCTTCATGGACATGAGGCCAACCAAGACGACCTGAGGGGCGATGTCAGCATACAACAAGGAAAGAATGCATTGATGAGCACTTACATCCAATGAAAGAGATACAAAGATAAGAACCAGGTTCATGCGATAAAGAGGCGTGTATTTGGTCAGGCCATTCTCAATAAGTCGTGACCGAACAAGGTATATAAAGTAGCCGTTCAACGCCCCATCGACCAAGGCAAAGATAACCTTCTCGCAACGATCCCAAATTTCGTTGAGGTGTACCCACGTGTCGTTGATCTGGAGTCGGGCGGGCATCCAAATGATAAAGACGCTGATGTTGATTGCCAGGATGATACCAAAGACAAGCCACTTGAGCTTCGTGGCTTGCCCAGGCACCACCATGAGCAGGCCAAGACGGTTGAGGATAATTTGGAGGAGAAACTGGACCTGTAGTGCCCAGAACAAGGCTATAGAGGTTAGATGGGGACCAAGAGCATGGGCCAAGACACATACCGACACAGAAGTAGAAGCCGAAGCTATGGGTAAGGTTAGCACCAGAGTGGAAGAAAGACATAGAGAGCGTCGACTTGCCTTGGGTCTATGTATTGTCGCTGGAACCCCCAAGCCAGAGCGCCAAGCACCATGCTGCTAAACCACACGGCCCATACCATGCCTACATATGCCGTGGGCCGTCTAGCCCGCTTCCATGACCTCCAGCTCTGCTTACCGGCCTTTCCCGCCGAAAAGACAGCAACGCCAAGAGAGAAGCCCCAGAATATACTGGCAGTGTTCATGTCGACCTCGCCGGGAACTTCTCGGACATAAGAGTCCGGGATCAGATATCCATACTTGCCCATCGTTTGTTGGTGGATAAACGAGAAGTGGGCGAGGACGGGAATGCGAGAGAGGGTCAAGCTTCAGCAAGGAATAACCAGCGGGGGACAAAAGCAAAGTTAAGTTATTGTCTCGGTTCCCCCTCAAAACACGGGGCCCTCTAGCATCCAGGGTCAAAAGCTTGGCACGGTGAGTTTGGCCGGGGGAATGAGATCAATGTCATGCTCAACGGCTGACGCATCATCCAGCCGGCAGATTCTGGCGATGCGACATAACTCGCATTAGATGGCGTCGTCGCGTGGCATGTCCTGCAAGGGTCGGGAGCAGAGCCGAGCTATTCACAGCCAGCGGATTCAGGGCGGAATTGCCTGGCCGTTACGCTTCCGGTAAGATCGAATAACGTCTCAGCTCGATGCCAATGACAAAGTCGTCACTCGGCTGAAGCAGTAGATCATCCTTTTTGGGTTAAGATCATCCAACACGACGCGCTACTCCATGGATCCCCCAGGTCTAGTCTCCGGGGGAAATTCCTGGGGTGTCTCGGCAAGGATTCTAATCAAAAGGAAAACTGGACCGTGGCGTTGGGCCAGGGACAAACCAGGCTAGGGGACTCGCTGCTAAAGAATTCTGATCTGCGGGCTATTACGAAAGAGTCGAGGCGTAACCTATCAGGCCCCCAAGCCTGTCACTTCAGGTGAGATGAGCTGTCCGAGCGCAGAGGCACGACTGAGTCAGTGACAAGCTCCAAAGAGATCTGGGCGTTGTGCCATGTCGACCCGAGTGCATGATCTGAGCCAGACAGCGCCATTGAAAGGATCTGCGCTATCCCGAGTCATGGTTGGTTGATTCAATTAGCGACCGCAAAGTCCCTTTGCTTTCAGCCTAGCTCGCAACGTCCGCTAAAAGAACAGCTGGAGCGTTTGACGCAGGGGCACAGCCAAGCAAAACACACCGAGGTGCTTGGACTTTGCGGGAGCTATCAAGAAGCACTGACACCAAGATCTCGCCGTTTCTCCCGCTCCTGATTCTCGTTTGTAATTATTACGCGAGGAAAATGGTAGATGCCTAGTTCTCTTGACACAGAGACTGCCAATGCTAGCCCCATCTTGCCGCGCGGGTTGACAGGCTATTGAAGCTAAGGATTCAGGGCAAACGTAAACAGGGGAAAACTTGAGGCTGCTCCTGCCGTTTCACGCTTAGTTATACTCCAGAAGGAGAATAACAAACGTAGATCCTGTGTGTTTCTTCATACAGTAGGCTCATACTCTTGGGGTCAGGTGGTCTACCCGGCTACTGACAGCTTGACGAGGGGTTCCTTGTCATGTAACCCTCCTGAAAATCCATCTGCCATCCTTTGAGTGCCCATCATTTCAGAGTTTGGTCCCTTGTTGCAGACTGTGTTTAGAGCACAACAGGCACACTCACTCGGCATTGACGGAAGAGGCGGAGTGGCAACGGATGGTAGGCTGACCTTTTTGTAGCAGAAGCCACCACACAAGAGTAGAAGCCTAACGATACCTAGCTCTTACTTGAAACACTGACTTAGCATGGCAGATTTGCTAGTTGAGTTGATAATAAGAGCCGCCGCCACGTGGTTCACTAGAGCCTCATACATCAGTCATGCACATGCCAACCTCGGTCCGCATAAGCCCGTCAATGTGCCGACGTTGATGTTCCTCCCACACCAAAGATAAAGTTCAGGCGTATGTCAATCATCATCAATAGTACAACCTCCTTCCCTTATCTGATGATCATCATGACTCGACAAGCACATAGAATGCCACCTCAGTCCGCTCCGTTCAGAGTCTTCGGGATTCGGGAAGTGACCTATATGTCGGAGAAGAGGGAAGTAACAACAGCCACACTTGTGATTATTAGTGCAGATGTTATGATGGAACTAAACCCATTCATTCAGCGCTCGAGTAAGTACTAAAGCACTGAGCTCTCCTGTGTGGCAGGTCAACGTCACATCGCTATCCAGCGCTTTCTAGGATTCTACCCCCTGCGGAGGGAATCCCGCAAAATGTCCTTCCCCCAGACCGGAACCCTTTATCTACCATGAAAAAAAGGCCCATAGACTATCGGCAGATAGCTAGGCACGGTAGCAGTAGTGGGGGGGCTACTCCGATCGTTAGTTAATGCGGAGATATTCCCGTATTGTTCAAGGCTTCAAGAATTCGAGAAAGCTAGGCCGGCCAAACTGCTCCTTAGCAGAAACCTACGCTCATAGACCTCGTGCCTCTAAATATCTTCCTAGACTAGTCCAGGTTGAGCCTCCCAGGCTGTAGTTGCGATGCTATGCTTATCAAACATGGATGCAACAAAGGGCGACCCAGAGTTTAAACCACTAACCAAAGTCGAAACAGTGTCTTCAAGTCTAATCTGACTCTGTGCTTTGACAGCAGGCACTCGAGATTCGAAGGGGAACTTCATTCAGCTGGTCAAAGTCGGTAGCATGTGATCTCCTGAACAAGAAACTCATAGTTCCACACTGGCCAAGTCAATTTTTTGTCATATTAAACCGGTATTTCTAATCTCATAGATGTTTACCCCAGATATCAAGCCATTGTAGTCCGCATTCATACGGCCTCCAGTCTGTACAGGAGTGCCATTTGATACTTGATCCGGCTTCGCACTTGCCCTTACTGGGAGCGGAATGCGTTATCAAGTCGAGTATACCCGCCACTATTTCTTCCTGCTTGAGTAATAGGCTGGGCCGGTTGGAACTCGGAGTGATAACCATTTTTCTAGGTAGCTTCGTAAGCCTTGACATGTAAGAGGGCACGGTACTCTCTCTCGATTTAAAATGTCAGGGCTGTGTATCGGCCGCTTAACGTTGTTTCATAGGGTTAAGCTTGGGTTCCGCTATGTAGATAACTGAATTTTTTTCTTACTATACCCGATGCCATGCTTCAGTGACGTGTCACAATGATCAACAACAATGTCTCAGCTTGTTTTCGAATTCCTCCGAATGAAGTGTAAACGAGTTTCGATTCTCCACCTCAGCAACGATACGCTTCGCTGATCCTCAGACTTTTTTTTCTTTTATAGAGTAGAGATAGAACAGCCATGGTTGAGTTGGTCTTGAAGTCCATGGCAGCATCAAGACACGGAACTTGCGACCTTGAAAGGAATTTGTTTCCTTGCCGGATAAACACAACTCAGTCTTCCCGTATAATGTCAATCAAGACCGTGTTAAGAATGCCCTTAGTCACTGATCTCATTTTTTTGCCTTACCGCTCTTTTCAGATCGACACGGCCGACTTCCTGGCCTCGCTTAAGCAACCGACAGATCCGAGTGAAACGTTGAGAACGTACCCATGAGAATGGTCACTTCACTTGTCTTGGACCACAAATCCGATGTGAATCGGATGAGAAAGCAGAGTTTAAGGTATCGAGAATGATTTGGACGTATTTTTGCATCTACAAATGGTGTTGCAAGTTCGTAAGAGAGATTCCGTGTTAGTTTGATACGTTCGTCTGGTCCGCAATGTGGCTATCACGAAATATTTGCGAAGTGGATTGGTCACCCCTACGTGAATTTTGTACCAGTGATGTTAGACCTCGTCTGTGAACGGTGATAACTATGGTGAATAGACCCCTGTTTTCAGCTCTTTAAGAAGCTGATAATTCTCATGATATGATGTGTCTTAGTAGATATCACCGTTTTCAATGTCTCAGAGTGCAAAATTGCTTAGTCTCGGGTAGGTTGACCCTGGAGGTGGATATGCCTGCATAACTTGCACTGTGAATTTATGAAACCACATCTTATCTTACTTGTCCTTCCCTTATCTCTCACACCCATAACACCCGAGGCAACGCGCGTTGAGGCAGCCAAGATTGTGCCATCTGCTGATTTCTCCAATGCAAAGCAATCTTGGTAGACTATTGAACCTAGCCCAGATCGTCAGTAGTAGCGCTCCCTCCCGCGTTACCGAGCGGAAACTCCCGCTAACCGTCAATCGTGGGAGTTTCGATAGCTCCCTGGAAGCTGCATGAGGCGCGTCCCATTGCAGCTCAGCTGAGACCCAGCGTCAAACGTCCCGCCCAGTAATATCGCCTACAACCTGCAGCTCTAGCCCTACATGCCTTCTTTCCCCGCTGCGGAAACGCCGGCTGATAGCTGAAATGCCTGCTACTGGGGAAAAGGGTCTGCCAATGCGAGGCCGACGTCGTAAGAGGGCTGTCTGGGGTGAGACTGAGAGGCCTGGCCCAATCGTTTTCGAGACATTGAAAATGGGGACTCGTCCACAACTGGGTTTGGGCTGAGCTGAATTGCCCAGTAGGGAACACCAAGCCGACAATCCCGTCGAGATAGGCATGGCTTTCCCTGCATGACGACGCAGAGTATACGGTGTAGCGGGTCGAGTAAGATGTCTTCTCCGCTGAAAGTCTCGATACGGCAGTGACTGAAGCTTGACGCGCAGTAGCCAAGAGCTGAAGAGGCCGCTAGTAAATTGGCGAATGATAGTTGAGGCATACCAAGATTTTGACTTGAAGCCAATGCAAGTCGAATTCTATTTAACCACCCATATCGCACCTTTGGCGTCGTCTCGTCCAGTTTCTGTATCTCTGAGTGTTACCAACTCTTTTCATCTTTCCAAAATGTCTATGGATTCTCAACGCCCTCTGCAGAATGGCCATGCCAGGTCAGAGTCTGACAGGGCAGATGAGATTGCCAAGTTGAACCAGCAACTCACTAGCGCCATGTACCTATCTGGTTTTCATGGCGATGCCCTCATTGGAGTAAGTTATGCGGCGAGAATCTTAAGCCAAGATGTTAACCCATGACAGGATAAGCAGAAGCTGAGCGTTGGCATCCTGAATGACCTCAAGCGCATATTTACATTCGATAATGCACCCGACATTATTGACATCATCTTCAACCTCTTGACAGGGCGGCGCGTGGATGCAAGTCTTTTACTAGCCTCGTACAATAAATACCCATGCTAACTAGAGCCAGATGAAAACCGGAGCCAAGCTCGTTGCATCCATGTCAAATGACAGCAAGCTCCGAGGAAAGCTCATTGAGGGTTCAGTCAAGACCAAATACGAGCGCATGCTTCACCCGCCTTTGACTTACCTCGGCTCAGCGTTCAAGTACAGAACAGCCGATGGCAAGTTCAACAGTGCTCTGAACCCTCAGCTTGGTCAAGCTGGTGCTCCCTACGCCAAGACAGTCCCTTCCAAGACACACCCCTTGGGAGCTTTGCCAGATCCCTCTGATCTCTTTGATCGTCTCATGGCTAGAGATGAGGGAGGCCGAAACAGCGGTTCTGGTCTGTCCAGCATGCTCATTTACCATGCCACTATCATCATTCACGACATCTTCCGCACAAACGACAGCGACAAGAATATCTCAGATACATCATCATACCTGGATCTTTCCCCCTTGTACGGTTTCACCGATGAGATGCAGCGCAAGGTCCGTGACGACAAGTACAAGCTTGGCCTTCTCAAGCCCGATACTTTTGCCGAAGACAGGCTTCTTCGACAGCCTCCTGGAGTGTGCATCTACCTGGTTATGTACAACCGTTACCACAACTACGTCGCCACTCAGCTTCGTCGTATCAACGAGAATGGACGATTCTCGGTGCCACACAAGTATGAAACGGCCCCTCTCGCTGGCTGTGCCAAGGAGTACGCCAAGGGTGAGCATGCGCCGACCAATGCGGAGCTGACGAAGTATACGGATGCTTGGAAGAAGCAAAAGTCGTCAGAAGAGGAGAAGTCTCCTGAGAAGGAGAAGTCTTCTGAGCCTGAAGAGAAGACTAAGGACACTATTGAGTTTGAGAGGCTGACCAAGGTACTTCGCGACAAGCTCGACGCTGCTCTCGGCGTCACCCAGGCAGAGCAGACTCTTGATGCCTGGACCAAGGGTCACACAGATGCTTGGAACAAGCTTGACGATGACCTGTTCCACACTGCCCGACTGTAAGTACATCCCCTCCTTATGCTCGCTCTGGATGCTAACGCGAGACGACAGAATCACCTGTGGCATGTACATCCAGATCTCGATCCATGACTACCTCCGCGCACTCATGGGCTTCCACAACTACAACACCAACTTCACCCTGGACCCTCGTCTAGACATGAAGGACCACAAGAACGTGTCTCGCGGCCTGGGCAACCAAGTCACAGTCGAGTTCAACCTGCTCTACCGATTCCACTGCGCCATCTCTCAAAAGGACGAGAAGTACGCCGAGGATTTCATGCAGCAGTACTTTGGCAAGGACGGCTCGTGGAACGCCAAGGATCTCTCCCTCAAAGAGTTCATGGAGGAGATGGGCAAGGCTCGAGCTAGGGACGCAGGTGTCCCGCCGAAGGAGCCGTGGGAAGAGACTTTTGGTCTTCCTCTGACCGAGGAGTTGTGCTTCAAGCGAAACAATGTTACTGGGCTGTTCAACGATCAGCAGATGGTTGACGAGCTGACAAAGGCTATGGATGATCCTATCTGTGAGTTTGCAACTTTGCATCACTGAGTCTCAGCTAACCTTCTCTAGCCAACTTTGGTCCCAGGAACGTCCCCAAGTGCCTGAAGGCTGTCGAGATCCTCGGCATCTTGCAAGCCCGCAAATGGTAAGCCTCGAGCACCACGAAACTGACATGCCCATGACTGACTTACCAACTCTAGGGAAATTGGCACGCTCAACGACTTCCGTGACTTCTTTGGCATGGAACGCCACAAGACCTTTGAGTCCATCTCTAAGCACAAGGACGTTCAGGACGCTCTGAGAGACCTGTATGACCACCCAGACAAGGTGGAACTCTACCCAGGTGTCTTCTGCGAGTCTGACGGTAACATGGGCGCGGATCCTGGCCCGAGCGATGTCGACTCGGCGTTGTGGGCGGCCATCTTCTCGGATGCCATCACCTTGGTCCGATCCGACCGCTTCTACACTGTCGTAAGTCTAGCCCATAATGAGTTCTCTTGATTGTCTGCTCACCAAGCTAGGATTGGAACACCAACGCGTTGACCAACTGGGGCATGAAGGAGGTCACCCCCGACAACGACGTGCTCAAGAGCTCCATGTTCCACCGCCTACTCCAGCGTGCATTCCCCGAGTGGTACCCCTACAACTCGATCCGCTTCTTCCACCCCTTCTACACGGCTAAGAAGAACGCCGAGCTCGCCAAGCAGCAGGGTTTTGCCGACGAGTTTGACATGAAGGTCAAGACCAAGTCGACCAACTGGTTGGGCAAGCCCACTGCGTTCGAGTACGACACCGCCGACTCGGACCCTAGACGTCCGTCGAAGCCTGTGTACTTGTTCAAGAAGTCAGAGATCAAGCAGATCCTTGAAGACCGCTCGGATAACATTGTTCATCCGGCGCGGCTTAGGCTGAAGGACTTCCCGGATGAGATCGCTGCTGTTCTGAAGCCTGGCCAGGGAGCAAGCGATAAGGATACAGTCTCGACGGACAATACCACGCCCTCGGATCATGAGGCTATTGTCAAGTATCTGGTTGATCTCATGAGAGATATCATCAAGCGCGAGTTCATCATTATGGACAAGAGCAAGGGAGTCTATCAGCTTGATGTCGTTCGAGAGTGAGTATCCTACCGACTGCATCAACACGATCCAATACTAACAATCGCCAGCTTCGCCATCCCCGTCGTCACTCGCTACGTCGCTGACTTCCTTGGCTTTGGCCATCTCGTCCAGAGTGACAAGAACGACAAAGCCCCGTACTCCGAGAACGAAGTCTACCAGCACATCACCAACTGCCAAGTCTTCCTATCTTACAACAGCGATGAGACCAAGCTTCTCAAGAGACGCAAGGCCTTCAAGGACTCCATGACCTTCCTCCTCAACCTGACTAAGAAGGGCAACATTTGCAACGCGGCTCGCTGGCCCCCTACGCGTTGGATCCGCAACGGACTGGGATTCATCACATCTTGTGGCAAATCCGGGTCAAACCCCATGGAGGCTCTTGGTTTCAAGGTTGCTCAAGAAGTTCTCAAGAACGAGAAGAACGCTGGTAGAGCTGCTGCTATCCTTCTCCTGACTGGTCTCGACAGCGCCTACAACACGGTCCTTGCGGTATGTAACCCTCTATGATCGTTTCCAGCAAGGTAACTAACGTCGTGTGACAGTTCACTTCGGTGATGGACACATTCCTCCGAGAACTCTACGAAGGCAAGCCAAGGCCCGGATCTGGAGCTAAGCATCCCCAATGCGACTGGTTCGACATCCAGGATGTGGCTTTTGACGACAGCAAAGATGCCCATGACAAGGTCAAGAAGATTGTGCTCAAGGTGCAGAAGGCCAGCGTCAAGTTGCCCATCATCCGCAAGGCTACGGAGCCCTTCACATACAAACGTGCGGATGGTAAACTGGAGACCATCGCAACCGGCTCGACTGTTATCTGTGACATTGTAAGACAACCAACCCGAGTTCATTCTTCGTTTACTGACATGAGTAAAAAAATAGAACAGGGCAGAGAAGGCCGACAAATCCGGCAACGACAGCGAAACGAGCTACCTTTCTTACTGCTCAAGCTTCTCTGAGGCATTCTACATCAAGTATCACCCCAAGCACGTCGCTGCTCTCAGTCTCGTCACCATGGTCAAGGTTCTCGCACAGCTCAAGAACCTGCGACGTGGTCACGATACGCAGGGTATGAACAAGAAGATCAACATCGACGCGTCCTCAGAGGGATACTCTAACTACATGGCTCCCATGCGCATGTCGGAGATCCAGATGAAGGTCGCCAAGATGGAGAATGATGCTTCCGAGGAGGAGAAGAAGGAACTTTCTAGGCTTTTCAACGAACGGCCCATGAGGCCTGCCGTGTCTACTTACCTGACGCCTGAGTGGGACGAGATGCTCCCATTCCCGACCAGTAAGTCTCCTTGAATGCAGGCAGCAAGAAATACACTAACCTCTCGACAGCATGGAAGCTCCGCTTCAACGGCTATGGAGTCTCAGACTACAGCAACGACGACTGGGCGGTGCTGAGAGTCTACAAGCTCCGAGACGACATCCAGCCCATGTACCAGCCCAAGGGCCCCAGCGACGTGGGCGGCTCCTTCGCCACTCCAGTGTGCGTCTGCGAAATTGCAGGAAAGCAATGCCACTGCAACGACAAGGACAAGAAGGAGAAGAAGGATGGAGACTGCAAGGTTGATCCGTCAGCTCCTCCTTGCGACCACCTCAATATCCACAAGCCGGCAACCTCGGGATGCAAGTTGGCTTGAACAAGTTTCTTTTTGAGACGTCACGAGCCTCCACTGATGACGAGGAACCCACCCCATGTGAAATCGACGGCAAGTCATAGGCTCAGCCCACGAGTTCAGCCTTCGCGTTTTCTCCACTGGAGATCTCGCCCCCTCCAAGCTGCGGGGTGATTGAGTTGTGGATGTTCTGTGGGGATTACTATATTGGGAAAGGGTCGCCGCGGAGTTGTTTGCAGTTTTGCGATGAAGGCATGGTTAAGAAATGTATAAATGATATCTCGGTTCTGTTGTAATGTAGCCATTAATCAAGTTTCCCTTAAATCACCTCCAACTTCATCTTTAAGCGACTGTCTTTTTCCCCTTTCTCTGTACACTTTCATCATGCCTCACGCACAAACCGCCACCAAGACACCCACCATTGACAACGTCGAGTTGTACGTCAATGATGGGCTACTAGCTCCCAGCGAAGTCACCAAGCTTCGCGTTTCCTATCCCGATGAGCCTCTCGAGGAGCTCTACCAACGCTACATCACAGACGGCTATGTCTTTGTGAAAGGTCTCCTCCCACGAGAGGACGTCCTTGCCGCCCGCGAAGCCTACTTCACATCCATGGCACCAAGTGGGGTTCTCAAGCCCGGCACGAAGACTGTCGATGGTATCTTTGACGACTCTGCCGACCCAGCTGATTATCCTGGAATCGGAGCTGGCAGCTTCAAGAACTCGCGCCCAGGAGAGACGAACAAGTCGGAGATTTTTGTTGATGCCGCACTCAAGGCGCACACCGAGGCTTGGTACTCTGGATCCGAGGATGGAAGTGTCCGAGGATTCTGCAACCATCCAGCCTTGAAGGACTTTGTCGCCCGTCTTACCGGCTGGGGAGATGCAACTCTGGCAGTCCGCCGCACTCTTTTGCGCAATAACACGCCTGGTAACAAGGCAATCGGTGTGCACTATGATCAGTCCTTCATGCGCTACGGAGAGCCCACAGCTATGACGGCCTGGGTTCCCATGGGCGATGTCAAGGTTGATGGCGGAGGCCTGATCTACCTTGAAGGAGGCGACAAGCTGGGTGCTGACATTGAAGACGACTTTGCACGCAAGGCAAAGGCTGCTGGAATGAACGACGAAGAGATGCGAAACGCCTTCAACTCCAACATGATGAGCACTGGCTTCTTGTCCGAGGGGCCTGCCGACTTTGGTAGGACCTATGGGAAGAAATGGCTTGTCAGTGAGTACGAGGCTGGAGATGTTGTTTTCCATACTCCTCACATGGTGAGTTTTGACACACGTGAAACGGACAACTACTCATAAAGTGACCAGATTCACGCATCTACTATCAACCACGACCCCAGCGGCCGCATCAGACTCGGTACGGATCTGAGATTCGTCAACTCGAAGCGCCCTTGGGACACTGTAAGTCGGATACAGCCAATGATTGGGAAGTCATGCTAAAACCTTGAAAGCGATGGAACAAGGACTATGAGTTTGGTGACGGGCTGTAAGCTCTTTGATGAAAACTTGAACATCTCTGGAACACCCCAGAGGGTTCGATAGGTGCATGCATATGCACCATGGTTATGCATAGCGTCAAGACTGAATGGAAGATTACATTGTTGGCATTGATATCTTACATGAGCTTCATCTCTTCTCGAAATTATCCATTTCTTCCCACTCTTTCTCCAGCGTCTGGATCAACCTCCTTGTTTTCCACTTTATGACATCATCGACCTTTTGTAGATATTGGACTGTGTGTGCTCTCTCGCAAGGCTGTCGAATGCAATAGCCACCTGTTGACCTTGTTAGTAAGATCGCATCATATAGTTGCCAAAGTGAGGAGAATACAGAGGGAGAGCATGTGTGCAGGCAGGTAGAAGGCGTTGAGGACATGCTCGTTGGATAAGGCCAGCCCCATGAGAGTGCACAAGTAAGCCGCGATTCGTTGCTATTCAAGATCAGTGACTCGTAAATGCTATCGTTGCGGTACGAAACCCACCTCCCAGTCGTGCCTAAGTCTGGCAGCATGGTACCCGATGTTGGGGTTGACCGTGTTGCATTTATGCAAGCATAGAATGGCTTTCGCAGCATAGTAGTATTGCATGGCAACAACTGTTACATCAGGTCAGTCAAGGAAAACGGTGGAGGAGATTAAAACGTACCGGGAACAGAAGCGGCGATGCAAACGACGGGAAATGGTCTATCCTCCTTCAAGTCCGCCGGCTTGTAGTAGATGGGCTTGAATGAGACAGGCTTCATTTCGTACCACTGGTTAACTTCCATCTCAACAAGTTCCCACGGCCCAGGCGAGGCGCTAACCGCTTGTTTCTCAGAATCATTCAGCGGGAACAATAGCTTCATCATCTTGGCAAAGATGTAAACTGCACGGTTAGCGTACGCAGAATCGTCAGTTCTCCGGAATACCGTGGATCGTTCAAAGTTCTCCAGACAAATCTCGACAGGTTCTCTGCGGACAAGGTACACATAGATGGTCTGCCTTAAGTGCACCCAGCTTGCAGCCTCGGCTAGACCACCTTGAGTAACGAAGCGTGCGACAGCCTCGTGATTTAGGAGGTTTCGAGTTCCGCTGAGGTGGTGGTAATCCGAGTCAGTCTCGTTGTCGTACTCTTCGTACAGCCGCGCGATGACGACAGCAGTCAGAAGTTTTGAGTCCCATGTTTCCGGCGGTTGCGCAAAGGCTTCAATGAGTAGCTCGATGCATCGGTTGTGATAGTATGTTCCTTCAAGATCTGATTCCGAGTTCGAACATCGAGCGTCGTAGCGGCTTGCAAGGGCAAGTAGGCCATTCATGATCATCGGTTCTTGAAAGGCCAGACGTGGTACTTCGAGGGTAAAGTGCCTAGCATCGTCACAGGCATCTGACTGTTCAGTGTCAGCTTTGGTCAAGTCCTTGGGTTTGGGCATATGACACTTACCGAAGGAGCAAGCTTGTGTATGTAAGTGATGAACAAGAATGCTTGCCTCTCAGTGAATCCATACGTATCTTCTGGGTTGATACTCTGGACTCCCGAACTATGAGCTGAAGAAGGTGTTTCCGGGGGAGGTAGCTGAGTTGGAGGCGAGTCGCCTAGGATGTAAGGAATCGAGGAAACGGGGTGGTTCAGGGGTTGTTGTAGGGGCAAGAGACGGGCGCTACCGGGTGATAGATCTTCGTATGGTGAGGCAATACCTTCACCATGGCTCGTCAATGGAGCTCCAAAATCGGAGTTCTCGGCGTAGCTTTGGGGAGAGGTGATATGTCTTGGGTTACCCGAACCCTGGCCTTGTTCTAACCCCCCTTGTCCTGAGCTGGATTGGTTATCTTGGTTCCTCAAAGCGTCTTCTGGAATAGAAGTCCCCGAGTCCAGTTGTGACCGGAGAGAATTGCCGCTTGTTGGGGAGTTGGACTGAACTGGATCGACAGAATTGTTGGGCGACTCGGACAACTCGCCGTCGATGCCTTGAGGCGTTACAAAGGAGACTAAACAAGATCAATAAAATTCTACAAGTACTTCAACCATCTCAACCTACTAGTAGATGGCACTCTGGTCCATGTCCTCGACGTCTCAGCCACCTCCCGATCTTCTCGAGTGTAACTGTGCTTGAACTGAATGTCATTCTCAAAGCGACACTCCCGCCCAGACTCAGCACAAGCGCCACACTGAGACGCTCCCGGCTGAACAACGCATTTCCTATGCCGCCTTCGACAGGCGTTGCAGCACCCTCCTCGCTTCATCCAGTCGTTGTCGTTGATAGGAAAAATTGGGTATGAAGGTATCACGAGGTGGGGAGGAGGGGGTGGATGAGAGTGGTAAAAGACCCCGCGGGGAACATGTCCTTGTTGGGTATAGTTTATCGGAAGAGCGAAAGCCCGTTGGTCCAATTACATGGGGATGAATGGTCATGGTGGGCTGGCCCCTGTCACGCAGATGAAGGATTCGTCCAGTCTCCAGGCTTTATTAACCAGTCTGTACATGCTAAGTTTGCACTTCTATAAGCTAAATGGATCTTGCCTGTCGCCAAATAGAGTTGAGAGACAACATGCAGCGATGTTGCTTGAATGGTGGATTGTACTCCGTACTCCTTGCTCGTTTGCTTAGCCGGGATTGGAGAACCCACGGGCCACACCATTTCCATTGCTAGCTAATGCTTCCCTTCCCGGGGCTCATTTCTGTATCGGCCGAGTTCAAAGCGAAAGATCTGATAACAGCTGAGACACTCTCTCCCAAGTCCTCCCTTGGCTTGTCCGATACGAGAGCGCGCCCTCGGATTATTTCTCGGGAAACACGACCCGGGTCATCGCCGGCTAAACGGTTAAAATGCTTATCCATGACGAAAAGTGTTATCCTTTCCTATTTAGACGAAATTATTACCCATGTTTGACTCGGCTCAACCCGTGTCAACTTTAAAGTTGCCCGCGGATTCACCGCTAAGTTAAACTCTACAACCTCAAGATACTCGACTTGATCATGTCTACGACGGTAACAGAGACTCAAAATGAGTCTATTGAGCTCAGTAATCTCGAGCATCGCACGGATAGCGATCGGAAGGGAGGTGTTGAGGAGCTCGCTCAGCGTCCCACAGCCTCAGATGATGTCCCGCCTCCTAATGCTCAGGCGGAGATAGAGAGATGGAATCATCCAAGGAGCAATATCGCAAGACTGGCCTTTGCATTTGTTTCTTTTATCATTGCTGGCATGAACGATGCGGCCGTCGGTGTACGTATTCCAAGCAAACTCACACTTCGAATGTGGCAACGCTAACTTGAATCTTTTGAACAGGCCTTGATCCCATACGTGAGTTTTTATCACTATCAGTCGATATTTCTCATACCCTAACCTGAAACAGCTGGAAGAATACTATGACCTCACCTACACCGTCGTCTCACTAATCTTCCTGACGCCATTCGCCGGCTACTCCGTCGCCGCCTTCACCAATGCTCGGATTCACGTCAAGTTCGGCCAGCGAGGCGTGGCAATCATGGCCCCCATCTGCCATATCATCACATTTATTGCTCTAGCGGTGCATCCTCCATATCCTGTCCTTGTCGTGTGCAACATGGTCAGCGGCTTCGGCAATGGCCTGACTGATGCGTGCTTCTGTGCGTGGATTGGTAAGATGGACAAGGCAAACTCGGTCCAAGGCTTCTTGCACTCTTGTTACTCCCTAGGCGCTCTATTCGCGCCTTTGATCGCTACTTCGATGGTTGATACGGCCAAGCTGCCGTGGTACACCTACTACTATGTCATGGTGAGGATATGCGCTGCCATCCTTTCATGAGCAGGCTAACGATGCGGCATGTAGATTGGCATCTCAGTCGTCGAACTGGTCGGTCTGACTGTCGCTTTTTGGCACAAGACTGGCGAGGTGTACCGAGCTGAACATGTTCGTGAGAATGATTCGGGTGGCGCTGGAACACGAGAGGCTCTCAAGTCCAAGGTGACATGGCTTTGCTCGCTCTTCTTCTTTGCGTACATGGGTGTCGAAGGTATGCATCCTCTATTAATATTCAGCTTCTTTTGTGTGGCTTTCTAACAAAATCTCCAGTTGGTCTCGGTGGTTGGGTCGTCACCTTTATGCTGCGAGTACGCAAGGCCTCAGCCCTCGCATCTGGTGCCTCCAGTTCCGGTTTCTGGGCCGGCATGGCTTGCGGTCGTGCCTTTCTTGGCTTTGTCACAGAGCGATATGGCGAACGACTCTGTCTTTCCATCTATCTCGCAATCTCTGTCGGCCTTCAGCTGGTGTTCTGGCTCGTCCCGCAGTTCATCGTCTCAGCTGTTGCAGTCGCTTTCCTCGGCTTCTTCCTGGGTCCCATGTTTCCTGGAGCCGTCATGATGACAGCAAAGCTACTCCCTGCAAAGATCCATGTCTCTGCTATAGGATTTGCCATGGCTATTGGTGGAACGGGAGGTACGGTTTTTCCCTTCGCCATTGGTGCGATTGCCCAGAGCAAAGGTGTTCAAGTGTTGCAACCCATCATCCTGGCTCTCATTGTCGTGGTCACGGGAGTCTGGCTGAGCTTTCCACGGATTCCAAAGAAAGATTGAAAAGAAAGGGTTGAAAATGCTGCATCGTAAAAGGATCCTTTACGGTTCAGGGTAGGTACCGAAACGGCTCTACTCGCCATCAGTTTCACTTTTCGTGGCTGGTTGGCAATTGGAGCCAGACTTTAAAAGGAAGGCGATCGCCTATGGATGTTGATATGATGTTAGAGTGGGATATAAAAACGACAAATTTTTCTTTGGATATTTTTTACTTCTAGATACTTTCCGCTCAAAATCCTCTTCCTAACTATACTGTAGATAAACTAGCGGGGTTTCAGCACGATGGCTGCATCAAAAATTCCTTCCATATGACATGGTCCTTTTGTGGTTTCTTGCTTTTTATACATGGACAGCTCTCCGATCCCCCTCTCCAATATCAAACGTAAAATCATGCTTATTCGACGCGCTTGACTCGAGTATCTAACCTAGAGCAATGCGATTTACTCAATTACTCGAGATAATCACATTTCAAAAACCCAAAAGATCACCAACCTCGTTCAATTTACGCTGCATCCCCGGATTTACCATCCCCTTTATATCGGGTAGAACCCCGATCCCAATGCCACCCCCACAATCTGGGGGTGGATCATCTCAGGCACAGAGACCAATCACCAACACAGCAAGTCCCGAGATTTTCGGCCAAAGTTGCCATTTCCAGCCTTCGGAATTCTCAAAAGCGAGCCCCATCGGCGGACTCTCCGTATACCTCGACTCTCATTGGACTCTGCGGTTACTTTATTATCGTGCGTCTGACCGACTCTCATTGCTTCTTCCTCATTCACCCATTTTCTTTTTCCCCCTACACAGCCCTTCACAATGTCCAAGCCAATCGTTCTTCAGCTCGGCGATGATATTCGCTGGAACCATGATCTCTATGATGAGTTCAAGTCTCAGTTCGAGATCCGTCGGTCTTACAGCATGCCCAGGGCCGAGTTCATCCAGGCGCTCAAGACAAAGGCCTTTGGCGACTTTTTCGCCATCTACCGTCCTTTCTGGAACACGGGAGGCGAGATGGGTAACTGGGATGACGAATTGATCTCATTATTGCCTTCTTCCTGCAAGATCTACGCCAGCGCTGGTGCTGGCTTTGACTGGGTTGACACGGCTCGCCTGGCCAAGCAAGGTATGTTTATGTCTCAAGACAAGCAATAGCAGCTACTAATATTGTCTCAGGCGTCACATACTGCAACGCTGCTGCTGCCTGCACGGAATCAGTAGCCGATGCAGCAATCTGGCTCATCATCTCCGTCTTTCGACAACTGAGCTGGTCCAGCATCGCAGCTCGCTCAGGTGACAAGGATCAGTTTATTGACGCAAACCGGAACCTGGCCCCCATCTCTCGAAACCCTCAAGGTTTCAGCCTCGGCATTATTGGCTTTGGTCGCATTGGCCGACGCATCGCCGAGAAGGCCTACAAGGCTCTCGACATGAAGATCCTGTACAATGATGTTGTTCAGATGCCCAAGGAGGTTGAAGAGCCTCTTGGTGCCGTCTTTCACAAGTCTGCCGACACACTTCTCGCCGAGGCGGATTGCGTGCTGGTCGCCACACCATTTGCCGGAGAAGCCCTGCTCAGCAAGGAAGGTCTGGCCAAGATGAAGAAGGGAGCCAAGCTTGTCAACATCGCCCGAGGCAAGCTCATCAACGAAGCCGATCTCGTCGCCGCTCTCGAGAGTGGTCACCTATCAGCGGCAGGTCTGGATGTGTTTGAAAATGAGCCTCACATCAGCCCCCAGCTGGTCAAGATGAAGAACGTCGAGCTTCTGTCACACAACGCTGGTGCTTCGCTGGACTCGCATATTGGTTTTGAGAAGCTGGGAATGGAAAACATTATTTCTTTCAACAAGACTGGAAAGGCGATTTCACCAGTCAACGCTCATCTGATTAAGCAAAGCAAACTGTAAATCTAGTTATTTGGTGTACCAACAAAAGGGATAGGCATGAAAACATGGCTGAATAAAGCAACATATTTTTCGCAAGATTACAGTTCTAAACAGATCGCTAATCGTGTCTCCAGTGATTAATAGGTGATGCTTAAAGTCAAACAAATATCCAGCCTACGAAGCCATCTTAAGAACCACAGTTGAAGGTGAAACACGATGCTGACAGAACCACTTTACTCAGCCTCAGTCTTTCTTCACAACACTCGTTGTCACAACTTCATCTCAGGTGAGAATCCTTCAGCGATAATCTGATGAATCCTTCAACAAGGTAGCCGCCCAGTGGCTCCAGACTGAAACGACTCGAGTCGCCCTACAACCGAAGAAACGAGCGACGCTGCTTACTTGGGTGATCTTATCCACTGTTTCAGGCACCCATTAATATCGCTCGATCTTATGCGCAGCAGTAGAGCCAAGTTGGTCAATGCATTCACTTACGAGTCGTCTCGAAACGGAAGGTCATCCATAAGGCTGCGTCGCGGATCCATCAGATAAATTCGGCCCGGCTCAAACAGGCCACGGGGTGGGTTGAGATGAAAGGAGCAGGGGCTGGCGTTTAAAGTCTTGCCTGCGAACAGCCAAGGGAACCCTTGTATGAGAAATGTGTCAGCTTCAGAAACTGCAGCGAATCGATTCCTGTCGCTGGAATGTGTCGATCGAGCTTGGGCCAATCCTTGTTTCATCCTTCTCCTCAGCTAGATTATCAGAGGTTTCCAAGATCCCGGTTACTTGCCCACTCTCGAACGTTTCCGGTTATAATCCCTGGGAATATCATCGGGGACAAAACGTAGCATGTGAATGCGTAGGGTCCGTTTGAAACAGTTCTGCTTTCGGGGCTGGGTATATAGACCTCTATAGCATCATGCTTAATTGAGTTCAGCAGTTTCTTCGTTTCTTGTGCTTTGTGCCTTTCTTTTACTTTTTCTTCATTCATTCATTTCTTCAGTCGTTCTCTACGAGAATGCGTCCATTCTTTGTTTTGGCTGCCCTTGTTGGCACTGCCCTTGCCGCTCCTTTCCAACCATCGCCCATCTTTCGACGCCATGAACTTACTCCCCAAGGCTTCATCAAAGTCAACCCTGGCGGCGCAAATGATTTGTCCATGACGGATGAAAATATGCTCAATGGAACATATCCTAGGAATAAAACCCATGCCCTGACACACCGCGCCGCTGAACCCGCCACCTTGCCTCTGAAGCTTGTCAACAATTTTTCTGGCGGAAACGTCAGGGCCTACATCTCGGGCTTGGATTCTGATGGTACGGTTGTTTTTATCGGTGCTGACGGAGGCCTTGTCTACCCTCGTTCTGGAGGTTCCAAGATTCCTGTGGAGATCACAGAGAACATTGCGATCCCCCTGCCCCCACAGGGTGAGACACTCGACTTTAACATTCCCATCTCGATGAGCTCCGGTCGCATATACTTTGCAGATGACGATTTGCACTTCTTTATGGTTGATATCGGCAATGGAGATGGCTTGGTTCAACCCTCAACAAACAACCTCCAAGATCCCAGCGCGGGCGTCAACTGGGGCTTTGTAGAGCTCACCTATACCAACGGTGTGCTTTACGCCAACATTAGCTACGTGGACTTTGTCGGTATTGTTCTCGGTATGATGCTTTCTTTGACAGACGGAAGCACTCAGACCACTGCTGGTCTCGTTGCCGACGCTGCTTCCAAGATCTGCGACGACATGGTCAAGCAGAAGGACGCCGATGGTCGAGCTTGGACTTTTCTGTGCATTGCCAATGCACTTGGAGATCCGATCCGCGTCATCTCGCCTGGAAACCAATACGATCTGGAGCCCATCACTTTCGAAGATTACTGGACTTCCTACGTCGATGAGGTCTGGAACAAGTACTCGACCCAACCTCTCACCATCAATACTCAAACCGAAGCTGGAAGTGTCAGCTGCCGAGTCTCAGGCGAAGAACTCGTCTGTGATGGCGATAACCGCGGATACGCGAAGCCCAACACCAAAGATATCTGGGGTTGCAACAGCGGTCCTTTTGCGATCATCGAGGGTGACAATGCCATTCACACCGCTGTTGTCCCTCGACTCTGTGCTGCCTTTGTTCGTTCCACCCTCTTGGTCGATGGTGGCGACGTGCAACCAAGTCTGGGAGCCGACTCTTACTACAAGAACGATCCAACAAACCACTACAGCCGCATTGTCCACTCCTATGAGGTAGATGGTAGAGGCTATGCCTTCCCTTATGATGACGTTAACCCGGATGGTAATGAGAACGCCTCTGGTGTTGTCTCGGGCACGCCCAACACTTTGACCATCTACGTTGGTGCTCCGCCATCTTGAGTTGGGGGAACAAAGAAACGCATTTTTATGACTTTTGGGGGCTCCCACATCTTCTTGGCTCGTTCGATACTTCTTGGATTGCTGGATCTCTCCAAGTTTTCGAGGGCAAAATGTACAATAGATTAGCTAGGATCAGCCTATTAGGTCCATGTATATACACCTTGATTCAATTATGAGATTAGATTTTCATGCAACATTGTGTTGAAGGGTGCCTGGTCCAACATGAAGCTTTGATTCGGTAGTCCCCAGTACAGTGCCAACACTGCTACCACTTACTCCTGCCCAATGGATTCCAGAAAGGTCAAGTTTTCTCTGAGTTTCCTGTTCTTGAGACTCAACTCTCTAGCGTAGTCCTACACAGCGATCTGAAAAGGACATGTGCAAATGTACTGATGTGGACGTAGGGTGTTACGAAGGTCCGATAAACGTCTCAAGAATTAGACAGTCAAACAATACAAAAGCATTCTCGCACAAGAGGAGAACGCATGTCATACACTGGATCATAGTAATTGATCAGCTCCATTCAACGCTCCAAGCCATGATCAATGCCAGGAAAACTGCAAGTTCTGCATGTGTACAAGAAAACGGCTGGTTTCTAGATATCTCATATTTGGGTATTTAAGGAACCTCTCCTCCTCTCTTCATTAGCTTCTCATCACACACATCCGTCAACAGCAAACAGCCCTTTGGAAACACAGCAAAGGACCTTTCACTTGCATCCCCAACACGACACCGATAACCTACGACACACCTCAACAACCGAGAAGATGCCTTTTTGGCCTTTTTCGGATCCCACTCCCTCGAATAATGAGGATGAGCTGCCCTGGAACGCAGCGATTATCCCGTGCTTGCAGGTCAAGGAGGTTTTCCGCACTGTCGTTATTCTGCCTGATCCTGAATTCATGAAGTACAAGGATCCCGCAGGGACTCACTACATGACCCAATTCACCCGGCTCAAGTATTTCTTGGATGCTAAGCTCCTTGACGAGAATTGCCGAGCGTGGAAGGAGTTGCAGGAAACTGATCCTGGCTTCAAAAAGATTCAAATCATTCATATGTGGTTTGATAACTATAGAAAGGAAGGAGGGAACATTCCGAATGAGGTGGGGCCAGTTACGTTTCCCGAAGAGTGGAAAGATGAAGACTTCTTCCTTAACTGGTTGTATGTCAACGTCTTGCTACACCTCAAATGTCTCAGTCTGGACACGTTGGAGAGGGCCACTCACGTCATCGTGGAAACAAATCACGTGAAAGATTGGCACCGCTTCAAGGAAGAGCACAAGGCTCGTTTGATGAAGGAGCAGCGCACGGCCGAACAGGATGCCCAGTATGAGAAGGACAAGGCCGAGTTCAAAGCCAGCTGGGAGGGGGTGAAGCAGGCGGTCAAGGACGAATGGAATGCGTTCTTTCTTGAGCGGAAGCGGGAACAGGCGGCCAAGGAGCTCGAGAAAGATAAGAAGAGGCAGGAGGAGCAGATCCTGAAGGAGGTCAGGAGCGAAAGAAGGCTGGACAAAATGGAGAACTACTAGTAGATATCCAATGTCTTTAGTAGCAAGACGGGGTAGCTATGGTAAGGCGAGTTGGTCAGGTGTGCCCGCGAGCACACAAGACCGCGATGGCAAAAGTTTAGAGGCTTAGTTGGGGGACAGCTCCAGCAGCCTTACCTCAGGTCATGAAGCCTTCACTAGGAAGGACTTGAGTAGCATTTCCTTGATATTCTTCCTGGAGTTTTCTGGAGTTTGCTTTTGACTTTTTTTCATAGATAAGCTTATGATCACAGTTCAACACTGCGACAAGGCCTTTAATTTACTTTCCTTACAACAATCGATCCCCTCCCTTTTAATTGATTATGTGATTGTATCTAGTTGACATTGTTGACTTCCTCGATGAGGATTTTGTTATTGTCGATAATACATTTCCAACACTGCTCTTGATATGGTTCTTCTGTTGTTGCCACCCTTGGATGCTGACGTGGGTAGTCACGGGTACCCAACACGTGGAGGTATGGTTGATGATGAGAGGTGATGTGGTAATGGTACGAGGCTTACGTAGAGTAAGTGCATCCATTGTCACTTCCAGCTTACATAGGTTACTAAGAATTCTTTCGATCATATCTTTGAAGCAGTATACAAGAACTTATCGCCTCGGTACCTTCCAGTGGGTATCCCCCACCCTTGCTGTTGTCGTGGTAGTCTATGCTGCTCCGTAATATCAAATGGGGAATGTTCAGATGTGAAGCAAAAGCCTCATGGAGGTTTGTGAAACGCTTTGACTTGAGCAATAAAATAGGACGGAATCGTCTTTGCACAAGAGGAGTACACCTGCTGTACGTTTCAAAGTGCCAGTTAAGGAACTACCCCGGCCGCCCAATGGAACAATAGTCAAGTCACAACCTCTCACACGACTGATCGGCTTGTGGTCACTGCTGTACACCTGCTTGTACTCTCGATCAACGATAGCACAACTGCAGAATATATGTGCTCTCAAGACAGCCATCACTTCTAGTCATTCTAGTCACTCTTCTCAAGCTTGGGTATATAAGAAACCTCCAGTCCTGGCTTCATGAGCAACTCGACAGAGACACCTTGACCCGAACGCATAAGCATTGGACATAAACCAAAGCCCCTCGCCAGTCACATCTTACAAAGCGCAACAATAAACCCAAATCGCAACCGCTCAACCGACCGCCACAATGCCTCACTGGCCATTTTCATTCGCCTCCCTCACGAACAAGGATGACAGAGTCCCTTGGAATGCGGCAATCATCCCATACCTCGAACTCAAGCAAGTCTTTGAAACAGTGCCACCTCTCACCAAGAGCCAGGCAAAGTATGATGACCCTCCAGAAGTCGACTACTTTACCCAATTCGTCCGACTAAAGCTCTATCTGGATGCCAAGCTTCTTGATGAGAATAGCCGAGTGTGGAAGGAGTTGCAAGAAGCAGACCCGGGCTTTAGAAAGATCTTGCACATCCACCGCTTTGCAGTTTACGGCTCGGACGTACTTGAGGAAGGCTTTCCCGAGGAGTGGAGAGATGAGAAATGGTTCGCAAACTGGGCCCGTGTAAACGTCCTGACCCATCTTAGAATTCTCGATGAGGAAACGTTGAAGAAAGGAACCGACGTTATTCTACACACGAATTACGTAAAGAAGTGGGAATGCGAAGAGAAAAAGCACAAGGCCAACCTCGAGAAACAGAGACGGGCGGGTCTTTCGAAGGAGGAGCTCGCCCTTGAGGACAAGCAGAATAAGTGGGAGAATAAGCTAGCCAAGGACGTGAAGGACCTAGTCTACAAAAACTCAAAGGCACTGCTCGAAAACTCAAAAGAGATTACGGCGAGTCTTGACGAGGAGAAGCACGCCAAATATCAGAAAGAAGATTGGGAAGCTCGCTGGGCCGCCCATATGAGGCACCTGGAACCCAAGGGTACAATTAGCTCGAGGGAGATCTCTGAGAGGGCAGAGTACGCTCGTAGCCAGTCACTAAGATGGGAGGCGCAAAGGAATGAGGAGTGTGAGAAGCTGCATAGTCTCTTGAAGGAGCAGGACAAGCTGTTCAAAGAGGTAAGGCGCCTCGAGAGGTTCCTCATGGAGCCTTGAATTGACACGCCTTTAGTGGTGTCCACCTAAAGTTTCCTTTGTTATTGACGTTTTGTTCTTAGACAAACATTTGATCGCTGTTCAACACAATCAGAGCCATTGATTTACTGCAACTTTAGACTGTGCAATTCTTCCCTTTGCAATTGACCGAAGTATAGATAAACTTTGAGACTGTATTGTTGACGATATTGCTGTCATTGCCTGAAGAGATCGCTGACCATATGGCTCTTAATCTGGAACGCTGAGACGAGGTGTGGTGTGACCAGTGAAGGTGACACCGCAAGTGGTCTAACGGATCACGCAAATTAAATAAAATAATTCTCGCTTCGAGATGAGACATGTGAAATGCAGTGCGTTAATCGTATCATACAGGCTCAAAATTCGCTCTTTACAACAATAACCAGACTCTACACTCAATTCATCACTTCCAATCCACTCTGAAGACCTCTAATAGCCACCATAGCACCCCACGCACCAGGATCAGGCGGCAGCTCAGTACTGTCTCCAACACCAACGTACGTCGCTCTTCCAAGCCGGGGCTTCATCGTCTTTGTCGCCTCAGCTCCCTGGACAGCAGCCTCAACACCACCAACGAAGCCCGCTTTGGCAATGATCTCGGCAAAGGGGATCAGAGTGTCCATGACGGTGCGGTCGCCTACTTTGGCCGGGGTGTACCTGCTCAGGTTCTCCAACGCCAAGGAAAGGGCTTCACTCCAGAGAGCGATGGGCCCCTGTGATCGAGCCATGTGGCTGTTCTTCTCGACGGCTGTTCTGAGAGAGACAAAGAAAATGCCGAGAATGCCACCAAGAGTTCCGCCCATCTTGCTTTCGACAATGTCCTCAAGCTCTTGCAGAACAGCGACCACAGATCCCGATTTTGCCAAACCTTTGTCCAAGGCCTGGATTAACGACGTCGCTCCAGTCTTGAGCGTCTCTCCGCAGTCACCATCACCCATGACAGTATCCCACTTGGTCAGATGAGGTTCCGCCTGAATAATTGCATCGCAGGCGCTCCGCAACATCTTTTCCAAAATGTCAGCATCAATCTTGAGATCCGTCTCATCATTGATGATCTTCTCTGCCTCCTTAGGCGCTTGCACGATTTGTTCCTTGCGGCTGCACCGTCTGGTCTGTGACCCAGCCACTGACTCCCAGAACGTGTTCGTCTTTGTATCGAAGAAGTCCAGGATGCGATCAACCGAGTACCGACAATTTCTCGCCGCAGCTGAAACGTTGATGACGGAGACAGAAAAGGCGGGCGCATTAAGAGACGTTTCCAAGAATCCAGCACAAGTGCGCGAGGGCTCGATGCCCCATTCGTTGGCCAGCTGCTCAAGCACTTCGTCGAGAAGGGCTCCCAATTCCAGATGAGAGATACCACCAAAGTTGCTGATGAGAAGGATTATCTTATCCTTTGGCGCAAACTTGACATATCCTCGGGTAGGGTCATTCTCATCCAGACAATGCTTGAGAATCTGCCGCACAAGCTCTGGCGTAGTGGGAGCTGGCGATAGCTTCATGTATCCCGGTTCATTGTGAGGACCAGTACCAAGCTCAATCTCGTTGACAGCCAATGCACCATGCTCACTCCTCCCGGGCACATGACAGTGGTCGAGGGTAGCAGCAATGGACACAATCTGCTCCGAGAATGCAACGCCAAGGTTGTAAACGTCATCCAGAGAGTGTCCAGCACCTGCAGCTCCCCCCATCACCTTGAGGACGCCGATCTGTCCTGCAAGACCTCTTCGGCCCACTATTCCTCCGCTGCGGCCGACCGAGACGTCGTCCCCGCAGATGATCATGCGACACCTGTGTCCCCTGGCAATGGCCTTTTCATTGGCGAGGCCAAAGTGGAGGCAGTCACCGGTGTAATTCGTGATGACGAGGATAGTTCCTTCATCGCTGGGGACAGCTTCTATGGCGGCGAGGATCTGCTTGGTGCTCGGGCTGGCAAAGATGTCGCCTTGGACGGAGGCTGCGAGCATGTTCTTGCCAACATAGCCAGTCCATGCGGGCTCATGGCCGGAGCCACCACCGCTGACTATGCTGACATTGGACCGTCGGTGTTCTGTGTCATAGACAACACGGTTCGTTTCGTCGAGTCTAAGGGAAGTGTTGTAAGAAATGATGCCTCTCAACGCCTTGTTGACGAGACCTTCGGGAGAGTCAAAGAGATGCCGTGTAGACATGGCTGTAAAACTGATTGTGATGGTGCTTAGAGATGAACAAGACGCACTCAGACGAAGAAGACGAGATAATCAGCCCATTTGTGTGCTTTAATAGAACCATCATCGGTGTTACTCTCCTTGATGAGGACGGAGCCGACTCTCCAAGTCAACTATTACCACCGGAACTGTACGCGATGCAGAATTCCACTCTTCCTAACCTCTTGCCTGTTAACAAAATACCTCTTCCTCTCACTTGTGTCACTTTACCCTCTAAAGCCATCCTGGTATCCCGACTCCCAAAGGCTTGGTCTGCCCAGATGACCTCCCCCGGGTATCCCAAATAGGAAATCCGCACCCCACACCAGCCCGGCCCCCGTCGATCGGCCCCGGTTCGGCTTACTCCGAAAACTCATCTCGGCACGACATTACCACGACAGCAGAGAAGCTCGGGTCGGCAGAGCAATTCCTACCCCGGAATTCCCTTTTGGAAGATGGTCTAGATCATCCTTGGGCGGGGTTGCTCGGTCACATGGCTCCTCTGGGCCAGCATCTCCCTCTGAGTCGACGGCTTGCCCAATTCTGCGACATGGCTGGGTCACCACGAGTATTAAAATTGCACAGGAAGCCTGCCCGTTTCTTTACCCTGAGACGAGAGGCAACAAAAACAAGTCGCTCATCCTTTCCCGAATCTGAAGCAATCATGGCGCCAAAGTGGAGAATTGCAATGGGCTGCGATGTGAGTTAATCCCATCATCTCGTCTTTGTAATCAGAACTCACTATCTCTCAGGAAGCAGGAATTTCCTATAAAAACGCCATCAAGCAAGACTTTGAATCCGATGGCCGTGTAGAAGAGGTCCTCGACGTCGGCTCCAACCACCACGCAGATAAAACTCCCTATCCACTCCGCGCAGCAGAAGCAGCCCGTCTAGTCGCAGAGGGCAAGGCAGACCGAGCACTGCTCATCTGCGGCACAGGTCTAGGTGTGGCCATCTCGGCAAACAAGGTGAAAGGCATCCGGGCGGTGACGGCCCACGATAGCTTCAGCATCGAGAGGAGCGTCAAGAGCAACAACGCGCAGGTGCTGTGTTTTGGCGAGCGCGTCATCGGGCTAGAGCTCGCCAGGAGATTAGCGACCGAGTGGCTAGACTACGAGTTTGATCCTTCGAGTAACAGCGCCAAGAAGGTGGATGAGATTGTGCAGTTGGAGGCGGTGGCGGCATAGTAGGAGCAAAGCATTGTACGATTACCGGTAGTTAGACACGGCTTCATTCAAGAAAGGCAGCATTGATTTGACTCGGCCCCGGAGATAAGATGGAATCTGTGTGAATTAAACTTTTGCGGGGTGCCTGAGATGCCCTTTTTGGACTTGATCAAGACCCCCTTGGCGTTGCTGACCAGCCAACCAGGAGACTTTCCGTGTCTTAGATCCCGGCATGCCAAAAGTGGAATCCGGGTTGTAGTGACACACCTTCGGTTCGGTCTCGGGTCGGACGTGATACGACCTTGTCATGCATCTCGCTCGAAGAGGTCTGTTCAAAGAGTCATCCGGAACAAGAAAGGTCGTCTTTAATATGTTAGATAGAGGTAGGAGCTTTACATGGAACCAGTGCTAGCCAACACTTCCCAAGCTACAGCGCAAAATTGGGCCAATGAATTATATTTGGTGACCTAATTCGAAATTCCAGACATTGATAATTTCCCTCCTGACCTCCCTATCGTGATTTATTTCGCTTGGGTATTACAGACGATAGGCTTGCATGATCTGTCCCACCATGTACATGTCAGTAGCTGGCCTCCTCCTGTCCGACGACTACTCGAAACCCCCATTGTCAGGCAGAGCTCCTTTTAACGTTGTTAAGCTTCCTGATAAAGCCATCGATCCTCTTGTTAGATACGGAAAGCAGCCTACTGTGCCTTTAGAAGCCTCGAGTTTCTTTTTATTTAATTTTTTATCTCCGCAAGAAAACAAAACTTTCACTCAAGTATCCCTATTTCCTTCGGCGCCCCTCTGATATTTACAAACTGCTAAATTTACTCACGCAAGCCTTAACTTCCTCCGTTCCAACATCTCGCTCCTCAGCGTCGAGTCTTTGATAGTTAGCAGACCAACACGCTCCCAATGCGCAATCGCGCCGATCGCTGACGGCCGCATCTCTTCTATAATCAGCACATAGACCTCGTCGCTTTTGTAACTCCCGTGTGACGATTGACCCAGCACAATACCTAGCCATGACTCCTCAAGCAGCCTTCGCCGTAGACTCGGAACGAACCCGACCTCGTTATCTCCTGACGAGCGAAGGCTGTCTTTTTTAGTAAGCGCGAAATCACCCCTCCACACCTCGTCCCCAACACACACAGCGCCTTCCCACTTCATAGAAAATTCTTGTCGCTCGTAAAATTGGGCTACAATGACGCTCGCCGTGATATCAAGCATATGGTGCTGAGAAAAGACGGAGCCGTAACGGCCCTCCTTGACCACTGCATCCCTCATTTGACCATAGTAGTCACTCTAGGGCATAGTAGTAATGCCGCCCGTGAGCACGATAGACACTTGCACCTCAAATCCGTCGCGAAATTCGACCCTGACAGGCTCTAGAAGAAAGCTGTCCACTACACCATGCCACCCCGTCCACGACCAGCTGGGGAACCCGGGGCGTCGGACGCCCATAGAGTAAAGGGTCCAGCAGAGACCACTGACGAAGCCAGCAAGGGCGACTCCAGCGTTGTCGCTGCCGCCATCGTTACTGGCGACGAAATTCTGTGGTCCAGGCAAGCGGCTCCCTGAACGGGGCAGGATAGGCACGCCGCAGACGTGATAAATCGGGCTCCTCTCGAGGGTGGCGTACATCCGGAAGATGCCCAGCATCGCGTTCAGCACATCCGACTGATACGTCAGCTTCCGCCTCGTGTACTGAGCCACCTGGCTGATGAGATCGAGGCCGCTGTCGTCCGAAGACACAATCCCTGACCCCCTATAGATCCACGATGGGTTCATCAGACTCACGTCCGGATGGCGCATCTGCTTCTTGACGCTGGGGGGGAGGCGGATGGCCTCACGGGCGAGGAGGCCGCGGCATTCAAACGACATCTCGCTCTCCGAGAAGAAGAGGCGGCGGCGGGAGAGCAGCCCCTCCTGGTAGGTCCACCCCCGCGTCATCCATGCCGAAGACCTGACTTGACAGGCGGGATCTGGGGGGATCAACGTGAGGGCATGGCCCTTGATCCGCACGGCGGGCTGTGACACTCGAGGGCATCGACTATTTACGCCGGGGAGGCCAGAGGATGCTTGTCCGGCTGCGGCCACCAACGTCACCTCGGCATTGGCGTACACCAGGTCCATGTTCTGCAACTGTTCTTCCTTCACCTTGCCATCCCCTTCCTGGAGGACGCAGTACCTATCCACCCACAGGAACTCACATCCGAGCCCCAGCGTGACGCGGATGGCATCTTCTACGACAGCCTCGACACACTCTCCTATGTCAAGACCATCCCGTGGGAGGTCGCTGTCGCCAAATTTCAACTTGCGCTTCTCTCCTAAGCCAGCAGCAGGAGGAGGCCCCCATACGTAGCTCAGAGCCACATACGAAGGAACTTAGTCACCCTGCTGGACTATCCTCCTCGTCCCGCAATTAATGAGCCGAAAATGCGGCACGCGGGCCAGCGTTCGAGGGTTACACCGCCGCGAATGCTCCTCGCGACAACACTCAATCCAGCGCTTTGCAGCAGCAAGGTCAGCTCCGTCTCCCACGCGAGAAATAGTGATGGCACGTGTCCCGTGTTCGCAATTGGACCCGAGCCGGCCGATACAGCCCGATTTGAGAAGGGAATGGGCAGATCCCACGTTTCTTCCAACTCGTATCCAACGAGGAACAACACCAAGCCACAGAGTGTCGATCCAGCGAGCTGGGAAGTGTTGCCATGAATCTAGCTGGTTGTTGCAGAGCCATACTCCCGTGCTGGAGAAGGCGACTAGGTCAAGCTCATGATCTTCCTCTTCGATATCTCCCTCGGCACGACGAGGGCTGACCGATGCAATCAATCGGCACATGGGGCATTCCCCCGCCTTCCAGATTGCGTCAATTCTCCCCAGCTCCGCAATAAGATACACCCCACTGGCGGCCTTCCGCATGGAAAACGCCTCGTCCAGGTCGATGGTGTTGCACCTTGCGCACAGGCCTGCATCATTACTCCCTACCAAGTCGACATGTTCTTGTTGCGCGCCCAGTGGTAGGAGGATCTTTCGAACCAATTGGTATTGCAAGTCACGTTTTGTTGACGAAAGCGAGCTCGCGGAGCTGCTAGATGAACGTCGCCGTTGTAGGCCAGCTTGTAAATCAGCCGATTCCTCTCCTCTGCGTGGCAGTCTCAGGTTTCCCACGTTAGGGTTGTCATCTGAAGAGCTGTGTTGAGGATTACCAACAGCTGCAGACAGCCCGCTGCCTTCGTTCAAGGCAGCTCTTTCGCGTAGCAGCGATGTGACCGCCGAATCGCCCATCTTTCTCGCGAATGCTATAGGCGTACGTCCATCCCGGCTTCGTCGGCACACATCGAGATCTTTCCGCTCAACCAGAACTTGCACAAGCTCGTTGCCATCCTGGCCTTGGATGGCCCGGATGAGTGGCGTCAGCCCCTCCACGTCTTCGGCATTGGGGTCTACCGCCTGGATCCGGAGAAGTCGTCGCATAACCTTCTTCTGCCAGTCAATTGATGAGTTGAAATAGATATTCCTCCGCGTAGTACGACGGATCAACAGCCCATGAGAGAGGGCTTCGACCCGCGTTATCCCTTGAGTCTGGGTCGACGCCATCGGAGGCGAGGAGGAGGTCGACCAACTCCAATTTGAAGTATTCGCATGCCACTGATAGTGGCGTTCTCTCCTCGAGATCTGGGGTGTCTGGATTGATGTTTTCTGCCCGTAGCAACGCCCTCACAGTGCCAATGGAACTGTACTTTGCTGTGGCGACCATACGCAGCGGTGTCCAGCCTCTTATATCCCGAGAGTTTGGGTCGGCACCTTCGACCGTCAAGAGCCTCTCAACGATGGCCGCGTGACCTTTCAAGGCCGCCATAGCCAACGGCGTCCAGCCTTGAGAATCCCTCTTGTGTGGCTCTATCCCAGGCTGGGAAAGCAACAACTCAACCATGTCTATGTGTCCGCTCCCTGCGGCCAGTGACAGGAGGGTCCTCTCCAAACCCTCGTCCGAATACGCCATGGGGGCGTTCACATCGAAACATCCCATCTGGAGAAAAGCTTTGGCCGCGCCAACATGGCCCTCGCTAGCAGCCACAACCAGCGGCGCCCTCTTGTCTCCAAAACCCAAGTCTATCCCAGGATGATCTAGGATTTGTTTGACTAGACTTGCGTCTCCCATCTTGGCCGCATAGTAGAGAGGAGTGTGGCCCTTCATATCTCTAGAGTTGGGGTCGACCCGAGCGTCAGCAAGCAGCCTCCTAACCACACCATTGTAGTTACGAGCGTAACTCCTGCCCGTCGCTCGAGAGAGTGGCGTTCTCCCCTGGTTGTCTCGGCAGTCGGGGTTGACTGTTTCATTCATGAGCAGGGCTTCCACCACGTCTTCGTGAGCACCCTCTGCTGCAAATGACAGGGGAGTGCGTCCCTTGGCATCTTTCCGGTCTACCTCTACGCTTTTTTCCGCCACTAGCATATCGACAATGTCTCGAAATCCGTTTTTTGCCGCCAGGGAAAGCGCGGTACCGTCGTGATGGTTTGCGTCGGGCCGAATGGCCTCAGTGTCAAGCAATAATGCGACGACATCACCATGTCCTTTCTTCGCTGCTGCCATAAGGGGCGAAAGTCCTTGGAACTCATGCTCTCTGTTGTCCGGATATGTCGTATTTGGGTCAACGCCATGCATTGCAACCAAACTCTCGACAAGTCTCGTGCTCCCGATGCCAGCTGCGACAACCAGCAACTCACCACCAGGCTTGCGGTAGTCGGAGCTTTGGCCGATGCCATACTTATGGAGGAGCCTGAGGGCGATGGCTTCATACCTGTTTCGTATGGCCAGTTCAAGAACTGTGGTGGTACCATCTGAAAATCGAACCTCGGCGTGAGCGTCAATACCTTCCGCTCGCGCCAGCATCTCCGAAATCTCATTGAACCCATTTTTCAACGCACATGAAAGAGGTGTATTGTCTGTGAGGGTGTTGCGAGAGTACCTTGGTCGCGGGTTCAAGTCGGATAGATGTCCGCAGTCTAGGAGCACTCTCACCACAGCAACATGGCCGTATTGCGCCGCATACCACAACGGAGAGGCCCTGTTCAGGTCTTTCCAGCTAGGTTTCGCACCACGCTCGAGGAGTCGGCACACGACAGACGCGTGGCCGTTTTCTGCTGCATGGGATATGGGAGTCCGACCTTCGCAGTCTCTTGCGTCGACGTCCAAAGACGAGTCCGCTAGAAGCACCTCAAGGATATCATCGTTGCCTGCCTGTGCGGTGTACGAGAGCGCTGTACGACCATCATTATCTCTAACGTTGATAATAGCAGATCCATTGTTTTGTGCGAGCAGCGCAGCGATGAGGTTGGCCGCACCAGCGCGCGCCGCAAGATGAATCTTCTCTGTCCTCTTAGGGTAACTTTGGCTAATATAATTGCAAGGTTGCTTGAACCCTCTGAGCCGCATCTGGGCTACGGTGTGTTCGACCTGCAGGGCCCCCTCCCACCTTGTCCGGTCGCCAAGGAAGTCTTGGATCACCGTGTCAGACAGCGGCGGGGTGCAGATGTTTTGGATGTGCTGTCCCCAGTGATGTGCGGCGTAGCCGTACAGTGGGTTCAATCGTAGTCGCTCTATGAGGTCCTCGTCTGTCTTGCAAGCGCCGCTGTCGGATCTACTCAAGAGATATGCGACGCATATTCTTCCCACATCGGCCTCGGCGCTTGATAGTCGTCGGCGGAGATAGTCCCGGGTCGTTCGGTCATACAACCGGATACAGGAAATGCCGTTGATGCAGTCCAGGCGTGCAAGCCCACCGCAGGAGGAGACAACGGATGCAATGCCGGCGGGACTGTCCTCAAAGCTCAGCCCAGCACTTCGGTCGGTGGGTATCGCCAACGCCTCTTGTAGTTCCGGTATAGACAGAGGTCGCTTAGCAAATGTAAGCCACGGGAGACAGCGCTCCGCAAGATGTGCGCGGTGAGGAGGCTGTAAGGCGATCTTGTCCATGACGCTGCTGTACAGATCGTCGTAACCGTCCGGGCCGGTTGGCTCTGGGGCTATGAAATTAAGTGTCTCGGGTGATGGCATCGATACGAGGAGCTCGAGATAGATTTTAGCCAGCAAAAACCTAGAGAATGATGTTAGTCGCCTTGCTCAAGGTTCCTTTGATTGTCAATTCGGAAGCGCATACCGTCCGTCTGCCGCTCTCACAGTTTTCGAAATGACATCTTTCCGACTCCAAATGTCCGACGGCAATCTATCAGCCATGTATATTTCCAGATCCTGCTGTCTGGCATTTATTTCGAGCCTCGCGGTGTTTTCAAACTGTCCCTGAATTGCCGGAGCTGGAGCCCGAAGATTTCGCGATGTCACCAGCACGTTCAGGGGAAGATGTTCTCTCTGGACCTCGGCGAGGAGGGCGAGTAATGCTGTACGGGAGGTTTCGGGGCATTCGTCCAGCGCGTCAAGGATAAGAAAAACCGTCGAATGAGTTGCATGGCCCGCGATCTGCTCTTTTAGATAGCGGGAAATGCTCACCTCAGGGGGGCTGTCATGAAGACGCCAATTACTCTCATCCCTCCATGGCGGGTCTTCCGGTTTCTTTGAAGGCAACTGTCTCGAAGCGAGCTGTTCTGTGATGCAGAGGGCTATATTCTTGTATCTTTGTTCTGCATGGCGGAGCGAGTCGAAGAAGATATAGGCAACGTTGGCGACCGTCTGTTGACCCTTCCTCTCGATTGAGACGCCATCTGGCTCATCCCCGCGAAGTCTCTGCGTTAAGTCTTGGACAAGGAAAGAGGCTGCAACGGACTTGCCGGTCCCAGGCTCGCCAAAACAGAACAGCGTCTGCGGACTAGATTCGAGCCATGCCCTGTACTCGGCCGATTCTAACAGCCAGTTGAGTGTACCAGGGTGCCGTTTGCTGGCATAGTCAGCCAGCTGATGGCTGTAGTCGGTTTCTGTCAGCCGCTTTGTATCGGAGTGTGAGCCCATCGAGACAGCTTGGGGCATCAAATTCGATGAATGTTTGATTCTAAATTGAGGCATTTCCAGCTCTCTGGAGAGTAATACTTGGGCTCCTGTGTGGCGTTGTCTAGATGCCCAAATTATGTCAGCAAGTACCGAGGGAAGACTTCTCATACACGCACAGCCGGCATATCAAATGCACAGCCGGCTGTCCGTGGATGGGAGGGCCTCCAGGAACTGCCTAACAAGGTAGGCTTAAGACGCTATTTCTCTCTCTACTATAAAGTAATGAAGCTTGAAATCCTTATGTGAGTAGGTAACTTAAAGGTCCGTGTTTTATAGCATTGTGTCTTTAGCTTTACTAGACTTCTTTGATCTTACGTCCGACGAAGCTGTCATTAAAAAACAAGTAAGCTAAAGATAGATACTTGATTATAGCGGTTTGTTTCTAATACTTGTTCTTAGAAAAGTCAATTAAATATTTTTATAAAGGACATAATAATAGGTTGATGGCCGGAGTTGCACTCTAGATTAGCAATACGGCCAAGTGTACCCCATAGAGAGTAGCCATGTTGAAAACACCCGGTCTTCCTATTCTGCACTTCAGTATCTGTGCGATAAGAGGCGCAGTCCTTGATCTAGAAGGCGCGGATATCCACTTAGCCCTTATTGTACCTACCTAGATAGCGGCATGTGGTCTGGACCCAACGCCTCGGGACGGGCCGGGCGCCGAGACGGCACCTCTCCACCACGGACACGTAAAAGGACTGTGAAAGATCCCATCACGCCAAAGCAAAAGAAAATGCTCTCTACTTTGTTCCCAAGTCGAGGTCCTATCAACATTTATAAGCGCCCTTAGAAGTGCTACAAGCTTAGGAGAGGTTCTCGTTCCGTTTCGAACAGGTTGTCACAATTCATATCAATCAACTAGTGCGGGTTCGGCGGGATTTTACCAACGTTATTCGCTCCATCTTTCATCTGAGGAGATTCTTCCTTAAGGAAAAGCAGTCATATTCGTGGATCCTCAGGAGGTTTCCCCTTCAGGTATTCCTTGGGGTGCTAAAAGCCTTCGCGAGGGTATTTAAGCTGGCGGTAAGCGAGATAGAGCGGCGATTCACAGTAGCCGGTGCCTAAGGTTTTAGGATAGTGCTTAAGAAGCTATTGCGGTACTAGACAGACTTGGCAACTTCTGCTTCACGGGAGACCCGAGAGTTCTCCCACCCAAAGTCTTGAGGCTACTAGGGACGATGGAAAGTCTGCGGAAGGCAGGCTGGCCATATATCGATCCCGCGATGCTTGACTTCCGTGGTATCGACGGCATCATTAACCTCAGTTGGTGGCCAGTTTTGACCGACGGTCGTCCAGTTCTCATGCATATCGCGGCCCTAGCCCGTCACTATGGACCGGTGGTGGCAGCATATCATCACAGCCAGCTTTGGTTTGCCGAGCTTGGAGGGCAATCTATTCAGGGAGGCATCATATCTAGTGCGTTTCTTTATAATAATGCTAGCTAATATAATTCACAACCACACCCTAATACACATATTTCGTGCTCTATTAACAAAAAAGAAGTACATAAACTTTCTATCGCTGTTTATCTCAAAATATCTAATTTCGTAGATAGCAACAGTTAAAGGGGTTGACTATGCGACGTGCTACGTCAGGCATGAATCTGTTGCCGAGGTTCCGCTGGCCCTTAAAGATGCCGCAGATTTGGTAAGCTTGGCTGGGAACATGCAGTGAGCCAAAAACAGCATAGAGAGTTTACCAGTCTTGCCAGATTGGTTTTCCCAGCCCCTAGGTGGCGACCTAGTTGGCATATGCAGACCCTGCCACTTCCATCATAGTGATCGGCAAGTACAGATTCAGCTGTCAACATGCCTGTGGATAGCCAGCGGCATTTCCCAATTTAGATCTTGTTGTCTTAGAACCCCGCTCCCTGCTCTCCAATATCCCGCTTTTATGACTGACAACCAAGGATTGGCGGTAGATCTTGCCTTAAAACGCTATTTCAGCTGAAATCGGAGGTCAAAGCTCCATGATGAGGCCGCGAGGGAGAATTGATGTAAGCCTGTCGTTGAGAAAGTGCCGTGCCGTTGATTGACATGATGTTGACATCTTGGACTAAGCGAGATTAGCATGTCTCTTGTTGACTGCCTAGACTGCATGGAGATCGCTTGGCATATGATATCTGACTGCATAATCTGATAAGAGATTGAAACCTGCTTATTGTAGCGACTCCCCGCCTCCTTCTTTAATCACGATGCATAATGAGCCCTGGATTGGGTGATTGTTCTACTCGTGTGATGATGAAATGTGGTCTAAATATACTCAAGTGCGGAGCTAAACCTCCTCAATATCAAGCGCGGGTAAGCCTTGGTTGGGATCATCAAGGATATCCACAATGCTCTTGAGATCACTCTGATCCCTGATCTGCAACATAGACCCATCAATAGCGTTGAAGAAGAAGAACTGGCCGCTACCAACCTCGAAGAGGTACAGTGCCTCTCCCGTGTAGGGTGCCATACCGTAGTGCGGCCTGATATCCCCCTCAATGCCACGTCCACGGACTTCGTCTTCCAGTTGGCCGCCTTCTCCCCAAAGCATGTCCCCTCCCATATCCTCATATGAATTGACCCAGTTCTCTGGGGGCGGGATCTAGATTGAAGCTGTCAGTCACACTGGGTGGCAAGAATTGGGAAGGCCATAGAATGTACCCCATTGTCGGTCACTACTACACCGTCGGAGACCGTGGTGTAATTGCTCATGTTGAGTGACTGGTATGTGAATGGCCTGGGTGAGGGTGGTGGAGTAAGACGTGATGGTTGAGTTCTTGATGTCAGTGATTGTGATGGGGAGGAGATGGTCGAGGAACATTTATATACACAGCCGCCTGGGCTGGCGACGTCACCAGGATAGTACTAAGCCTAACAGGGAATAACCTTTCTAGTACATAAAGGCGGTATCAGTGCACATTGGTGAGACAAAAATAAGTGTTAGCACTTCTCTTACGAAGGCAAACCATGATACTGTTATACCTGTATAACTATTATTGCATTCTCGAAAGTATTTATTATCAATAGAAAGCGGGATTCTTGTTCTCTTCCACGGATTACTAGCGAAATGGCTAACAACACGGAGCCGAAATACCTCAGGTTCTACGTGTTGAAAGACAAATACTCGCCAAAGGATATGCACAAGGAAGACAGTCAAAACCCCGGCAAAGGCCTGTTTATCATCCCTCCATGTGACAATTGTAAATATCTTGTCACAGTGGCATAGGGAACGCAGGAAAACTTTGTTTATGCCACTATCAAGAGTGCGTAGTCATAAAGGATTTCTTGAGGGGGAAGCTCAGGATTCATGTCATGCTTCACGTTTAATGAAGAGGTTATATTTTTCTGGTTTCCCCTCTTTCCCTGGAGATATTTGTCTCCGACTGTATGGCTGCCTGATCCTTCACTCAGACTTCTTCTAGATCAAGTCCATTGAAACCCTGGTCGTCGATAGATCCCACAATGGTTTGGAGGTCCAAACCCCCCTTCACAAGGTACATAGAATCATCAAGGGCATTCCAAAAGAGGAAGTCCTTATCGCCAACCTACATCAAGAACATGCATTCTCCCGTATAGGAACATGTGCCGTAGAGTGGTTTGACATCGCCATCCAATCCCCGCTCCTTGATTTGCTCAGCGATATCTTCACCCCAGCGCATGTCGCCGCCAATGTCATCATACACGTTTGTCCAGTCCATCAGAGATAGAATCTGCTCAGCTGTCAGAGACGTGCAACGCAGCTGAAAAGGAAAGACCAGCAGTGACTTACGTCAGTGTCGGTCACAACGACGCCGTCAACAACTTTAGTGTGGTTGCTCATGGTGGGTGATTGTAATTGTCAATGGTGTACAAGCGGAAAAAGGTGCAGAGTGACACGAGAGTTAACACAAAATGGCTGGAAAAGCACGGCAAGAGGCAGAAGAAAGGTACATATTTATACAATATCCAACCCCGCCCAAGACGTCATCAGGCATTATTAGAGTAAAAAAAGGCACAAGAGGGTACATTTAGATAGCTCCGCTCTCCGCTTATGGGTCCCTCGCAAGCCAGTTATGTGCTTGCAAGTGCTTTTCAAGGTATACAGTCGAGCACCTCATGGCTATTCTGGCGTCGGACATGATAATCCTTTATCTATATGAAGTCAATATGGATCTACCACGACGTCGGATGAGCTTTTGCGGCGAAAGGTTGGTTGATCTTTACAAATATGAACTTGATGTAAGAATAGCAACAGACGAGGCCAGTATCATTTGCTAACGCCAGCGGTCTTGACATCTAGATCTATCTCTTTTTGAAAAATGTTTTCCTTGACCCCGCAGCCTATCATGTTGATGCGGGCAAAGGGCCAGAATTGCACAATATCTATAGGCAGTTGTTGACGCTATGGTGAGACATCCCTCATGATTCAGAAGCACACTTGCAGCCAAGGCTTTTCATCATTTTTCTATAAATTGACTTGCAGACCAGGCATACTTGAAACTCAACAAGGATATATCATGACTCCTACGTGGCTTATGCCTCTCATTCTTTATCCCCCGCTAGCCAGTGATGGACTTCTGCGTAGTTTCCCTAGCAGCTTGTCCCACCTCAGTCAGAAGCTTGGAGACGCTCTCCGGAATAGTCTGGCCAGAGTAGCCGCTAGAAATCTCAAGAGTGATTGTCTCGACCTCGTCGCAGACACGGCCATCGATGAGTGCCATACGGCAGAGATTAAGGATCCCCTCAGCAAACATGGCCTTCTTGTATGCCTGCCTCATCGTAACCGTAGCGCGATTCTTCATCTCATCGATGAGGAGCAACAGTTGAGTCGCCTTGTCCTTGAGATCAGTGAATCCACCCAGGAGTGCAGCCAAGTCCTTGTTGAGCCCATCCGTCATCACCTGAAGTGTAGGCATCTGCTGAGCGACCTGCTCCAAAGCAACGCGCCTAACATTGACCTCGTTCTGCCGGTGCATCACCTCGATGAGAGAGTTGCGCGCTTTCATCCACTGCTCCTGTGCGTTGTTCAACCTGCTCCTCTCTTGTTCGATTTTTCGCATGTTTCCCTCAACGTCGCCCATCGCAAACCCTCCGAAAAACTGCACCTAGTTTCAGTTCCAGATATCTCAATAGTGTTCTTCACTCTTACCAAAAAGATGTCTCCGATCTCTCTCTCTCTTGCCGTGTTCTCTCTCTCATCTTGGGCTCGTTGCAGGGCATCTGCAGCCTCTTCTTTCTGTCGAGTCCATACTTCGACATCGTGCTGATTCTGCTCGGCCTGCTGGCGGATTGCGTCCATCTCCAGTTTGGTTTGGTCCAGCGCTCGCTGGACATCCCTCTGCAGCTGCTGGATTTCATCCGTCTGAAAAGATGTGACCTGACGTTGTGAGCATTGAGCATCGGCCATAGACCTTGATGCCACCTACCCGTACATGGATACTGTTCAGCTGCTCAAGGCCCATCCGGGAAGCCGCTTGACAATCACCAAAAGCCCGAGAACACTGATCAAAAACAATATTCTTCTGCAAATCGTCGTCTTCTCGCTCATCATAGTCACCACGGATGAATACGGCGAGCTTGTAGAGCTGAAGAAGTGCTATCTCTAGCCGGTTGACGGCCAGGGTGAGATTGTCTTTGACGACAGAACGGAGCACTCCATCTTGGGCAGCCAGCGTCTGCTTGTAGATCTCAAGTCTCCTGGTCAGTTCCTCGTAGAGACCTGGCGCGGCGGCTTGAGACATTAGGAAATGCAGGTATGAGCTGGGGGAACTGAGAAAATCCAAAGGCAGGCTGTGTCACAGTCCAAGGTGATGCCAAGGCCATGATTCCTAGAGTTTGAGTGCTTCAGAGAGATAAAAGAAAAAAAGCAGTGTGTTTGATGATGGTTCAAGAAAGTTGAATGAGAGAGGTTCAGTACCAAAATATATGTATTGCCAAAACGGCCGCACTAAAGAGCCAATATCATTATACGATGTACCTGTAACTGAAATAGGCAGTATGCTATAGTCTCGGCCTTTGGAATACTCACCAAGTTCGCTGATGACTTTCACAGGTGATTCTAGATGGATGTGCGGGGATGCTCCAGTGCGGCTGAGCAGATAGCTGATAGTCTCTTCCAATACAGGTTCGGGCTCCGCTAGTCGCATTCTCAGCCAGCCAAATACGGATGGTTTTGTATCTTATCCATCAGCTGATGGGACTATAGGTGTTTTGTCTCAGCTCTCAGACAATATAGCCAAGGTGGGGTCGCTTGCATAAGACTATTGGATATGTGCACAAGTTGGTATTAGCGCTTCGGCAGGCTGTATGGATAGATCGGTCTCGATGCCAGACCATTAGCTAGTGACGGAGATGGAGACAATCTCTGCAACTTCAGCCAGTCATAGAGATAGAAATAACCTCTGAAAGTTTAGCTAGCCGTGAAGACAGAAACAACTTGTGGAACCTCAGCCCGCCACGAAGATAGAGATGGCCTTGACGTTGGACTTTCAGCCAGCCAGAGACAGAAATCGGACAAATGAAGGCGAAAGTCTAGATCGCCCATGTAAGCTGACGAAAACACAGCCCAAGACTAGCAACCGAACATCGGAGAGATGTCCATAAAGAGTACTCGATGTTACCTCGTGTGGGTCGGTCTTTTTTAAAAAGAATCCCATGCTAACTGCATAAATGCTTCGCCTTCGCCTGACCAAGCACAGGAGCCTATTCTGCAATCAAAAACCTCTCTTTTTTCATTTCGAAACATCGACGTTCTCGAAGCAACCATCATGGCTCTCTCTTCCCAGCAAATTGACCTCCTGGCGAGGAAGGAGGACACTAGCGCCACGGCTGAACGCATGATGCGCGAGACGAAGGACTCCCTTTTGTTCCAATTCCGATGGGAGAATCTCCTCATGTCAAGCCCAGTTGTTCTGAACTGCATCAGCGCTTGCATAATCGCTGCAGGCTCTCCAGATGCCAATGTCACCTTTACCCCTCCCAGGGACGGGTTCAAGTACTTGGTGTAAGTGTTGTCTCCCAGATTGCTGAAACAGTTACTGAACTAGATTTAGTGACTTCGGTGGCCAGTACGGACTCAGGCCCAATTTGGTAAGGTGCACCGACTTGGGACGATTTGCCTTTATTCAGACAGAGTCAAGCATGGAAAAGATCAACATGTTGTCGCGACAGTTCTACGAAATCGTGAGTACTTCAATAATGAACAGGTCAAGATACTAACTAGCCCCAGGTTGATGATGCATTGCAAATCCTCTACAGCCCACAGGACGCAAGGAGGATGCTTCGAGTACAGTTGGATAGATTGTGCCGTTCATCTTTGGAATGCTACGAAGCTGCCAGATCTATCGACGAGAAGCTTGAACAGTGGCTCAACCATGCATCCGAGCTTCATTTGGCCTGTATCGCGACGCAGGCTTCCAACCATGACCAGCTGTCTGTGAACGAGATCGGATTGGCTGTCACCAAGGCATCAATTGATTATCGAGAGGAGACTGGCGATGAGGCCAAGGCTGTTACTAGGAACCTTGAAAAGTCCCTTGACGCAGCAACTGAGGCATACAAAAAGGCCTCAGACGGTTTCCCAACCGGGTGGGTATTGTCGTTAAGCTCCAACTCTAGTTCACATTTGGCTGACATGTTCAGTTGGGACATCCTTGGTGAGCGCATTGTCGAACAGCTGGCCGATAGCTTGACCACCGCCTTGAACCAAGCCATTCCCACCCTGGCATCCAACTTGAGCCCTGTTGCAAAGGCTACAGAGTACGCCAATATGGCGAAAGGCATCATAGGCCAAAGTGACAACAACAATGCGACGCCCGACAACGGCGTGGTAACGGCTTCGAGTGCGACCAGCCCGAAGGATGCAGCCGACCCTGCTTACAACCAGGTCGGACGTGACCTGATTTATTGGGGTCTCATTAATGCCATCTTCATTGGTGTAGACGGCGGCATTGACTGGGACAAGGCAAATGGAGAAGCGGGCAAGTCTACCGCATTTGCGGCCAAGATGCTGGGTAATTCGCAACAGACGTTTGCCTCTTTGGCCACTTCTGCAGAGCCCAGTCAGCAATACAAGGTAGCTTTGGAAACAGTCTGCAAGGTTATTCATGTATTGCTCACTGCAAGTATCCAAGCTAATGATGGCTAGATCACAGCTGGTATAGTCGCCGAGCTGGACAAGGCCAAGGATTTCACCTACAGCGCACCAGCAAAGGATTCGGCTCTTGTCAAAGGTTGGCAGAAGGACTTCCTGAGCGCGTATGCAAAGGCAGTCGAGCTGAACACAACCGCCAAGTCTCTCCCAGGATCGACAGCCAATGGAGTAAGTTTTCCCTCAAAGACCACATATGGCGCATGCTGACAAGCAACAGAGCGGCGTGCCAGCTGAAGGTGTTGACCTAGCGACCCAAGCAGCTCAGATCCATGCCAAGACATCACAAGCCCAGGCAGTTCTTGAATCAGCCAGGAATCGGCTCAACATTGCATCGGCAGCCTTGACTGCAAGCAAGGAGACCTACCAGAAGTCCACTGCGCTGCTTGGTGAGCAGCAGAATAAGTTGAGTGAGCTTAATGCCTCCCTGGACCGCCTCCAGTCTTCGAACCTGAAGATGGTAAATATCCCCATTAGCTATTGCAGCCCATAAAACTTCAGCTGACCATTACTTTCAGGATGCAATCAAGTCGATCCTCATTCATTGCATCACATTGGCCGTGAAACTCAAGAACGAGGTTACAAATCTCGTGCGGTTCTTCAAGGCCATCACGACTATCATCCAGTTCGTCGCCGAGAAGCATTTCAACCCATACATTGAGACTATCAAGGTGATCACCAACGATGGTGGCGATCCAGGCGAATCCTACAAGCTCGGACCGTATACTTTGACAGACCTGCAACAAAATGTAAGTCGATCCCCCTATACCGCAAACTTGGCTGACAACTGTTTCAGTCATGCTTCAATAGCCTCATTACCATTCGATCTTACTACTCGGTCTTTGGCGACATTGCTTCCATGTGGACCCAGATCTCGCGATCATCCGTCTTCCCGGGACTTCGTATGGTCGACGAGATTTCCTCTTGCGACCCAAGTGAAGACTCTAGCATGATTCGCAGAAGAGCAAACCAGCTCCAAGAATGGTCAAAGCAGGCAACTGACGACATTTCAAGGAAGGCAAAGGAGGTGAGAGGCGAAGTTAAGATCCTTGTTCCATCACCAAGCTGACACATTTTACAGAGACAAGCCAAAACCAGGGGAGCGATGGAGTCGCGCGTGGCCGAGATCAATGAGAAGACCAATAGGCTTCCCTCTGCTGCACCTGAGATCTCAAAGGCCATCACTTCTGGAGCAGAGACAGCCCAGAGAACTGCTCAGCAAGGGCTTCAAACAGAAGCAGACCAGAGTCTTCTGATGAAGCTCCTCGCCATGTGAGAGGCATTCTGAGAGGAGAATCTTGCTCAGATACGACTGTCATATCATAGGAGTAACCCTGCAGTAAGCTCGAACTTTTTCTGAAATAGTTCCAAGACGGGCGATGTTAGTAAAGCATTGAGTAAGGGGGGGGTTCATTCCACCGAGTCTACCATTCAGGTTTATCAAATTGACCTCTATTCTTGCGACTGATTAGAGCATTGCGAAAACCAAGCTTTCGAGCTGCCGTAAATACACCAGTGTTTCATACAAGATACACCATCTCCCATCTTCTGTTTGCCAGCTGATCCCATTCATGCTCCCAGAACCACACATTGCCAATCCTCGATATCCCACCATGTGAGTGCGTCTCGACCAAAAGCACACTGAGTCGGCCCTGTTCTCGACCTCTGTCTAAGCTGTCTCGTCCAATCACGATGCATTCAACCCGCCTCTTCAAGCGATCTTCTGCCTTCTTTCCCTTCCAGTCATTGATAAACTCCGGATACTGGTCCCAGATGACGTCCATTTTTGTATCTTCGTTGACCCACAAGCCATAGATATCCTCCCAGTCGCTGTCCTCGGGAACGCTCGTGTCTTTCTCAAATGAGAGTTCCGCGATGCTAGTCCATAGAACCAACAGTGAAAACTGCGTCTCTGGCACTAGCAGCGCTGTGGGTATGTCCTTCAGACTGATCTCGGCGCCTGTATCTCCTCTCCATACAGGGTCCTTCCACCGCGACGGCTCATACGCAGCTTGCGAAGGCTTTTCTTCGCGTGGAATGTGCTTCAGAACAAGATCGTCCTCGCCCGCATCACCGCTCACGATGTGATAGAACTCCAAGCCGGCAGTAGGTCCCACGAAATCACTAGGCTCGGTCAAAATATCCCCTACCCAGCCGACCCACGACCAACTAGGGAAACATGCCTGGACTGTCGTTAGGACTCCTCCGCTCTCATCGCCGCTTCCGACCTCGATACGGCACCGCCCCGTGCGTCGATGCGGCCGTTGTAGACAGCACGGCCAGGCAATTGTCACAGCAAAAAACTCCTTAGGCAAGCCCCAAAGGAACTCGAACCCAGTTACCTCTGTCACAGCCCTCAAGACTCCCCCTATCGCGTCGAGACCATCACTCTCGTTAGTAAGGTCCCGCTTTAGGTAGTTACCCACAAGTGTTTGGTAGGTCATGTCGAAGCTCTTTGCCGAAGACGGGTTCCAAAGATCCTGAAGAAGATGGCTATCGAAGGCCGGGTCGTAGATGACGGTTTGCTTCTTTTCACGCCATTTGGGAAGTTCCCAGCATGCATCCTCTCGCCAAGTTGCTTGTCGGCATTCCCAATACACTTGTTCGGGAGTAAAGATGAGCCAACGCTGTGAGAGCATAGCTTCCTGATAGGTCCATCCGCGCGTGAACCAGCAAGAGTCTCCGACGAGCTCACGGCTTGTTCGTATCGGTTCATGCGTTTGAACAAGCCACGTAGGTTCTTCGTCAGTATCTTTGTCGCCCAAGATCGAGAATGGCTCCTCTTCTTGGTATCTTGTCCCAGTTCTAACACCTGGCAGGCCGCTGAATGCATTGTCTCCAGCCGCATTGACGATGGTCAGAGTTGCACGTCCGTAGATGATGTCCATGCGTGGCACAAAGTGCATCTTGTCAGGAACTGAATCTTGGATGATGCACAGGCTATCAGTCCAAAGATACTTCTCCCCGACCCCTCTAGTAACCGCGATCGCATCTGCGATGGTCTCTGGAATCCAAGATGCCTTCAAAGCACCGTCCATTTTGAGCTCTTCAAGCGTAGCTCCTGTCAGAGTGCGGAAGTGCTTCTTGCCCCAAACGTAGCTTATCGCAACCCACGAGACCTGCTCAATAGCTTCTATTTCTACGATAGAGTATGTCTCGACGTTGATGAGTCGGATGAACCGTAGAGATCGTGATCCGAGCGGAATTCGCCCGGGCTGGCAGTTTCCATCGTGAGCCGCATCGCAGAAGCTCTTCCACTTCCGAAACAAACGCAAGTCGGCCACAAGAGGCCGTCTCCTCCCAATGTACGGTTCTGTATCCGGCCATGATAACGGGTCACCCACACTATCGTTATCGGCTGTGTCAAAAATGTCGGCCACCCTCAAAATGCTCTCGTCGCATTTTTGGAACTTGACCTCAGGCTCAAGCCATTCCTCCAAGTCATCAGGATCTTGTACTCGGATCCTTACCCGAAGAATCGACAGAGTTCCTCCCGTATATCTTCCGTAAGATGCGTCTTCTTCGTAAAGTCTCCATTTCTCCGAAAGCTCTGTCGGCCAGATGGTGACACCCGATGTCGATAGGTCTATGCGGTGGAGAGAATCATACTTCTTTGTGGCCCATTTCTCAAAAGCCGACCAAATCTTTTCGCAGAGAAGACAGATGTCCATGGATGCTTTGATATCGGACAATGTTTGCAGCTGTCTTCTCGCTTGAACGCGATTTTCCCCGCCTTGGTCGCTTTCTTCTTCGACGGTTTCTTCAGCATCGGTTTCCACTTTATCATCTTCGCTTCCATCTTCCATCTCCAAGTCGAGAGATTCCTCCACGGCCGGTGCTTCATCAGACCTATGGGATGCAGTCAGCACCAAGCTTGTCATGCGATTGGTTTGAAACAGAACTACTCTTCATCCTCAAGGTGCATAGAGCCAGATAACGACTCCACGTATCCAATCTCATGCATCCCGGCGCGGGTACAGAACGTGCAAAATTTCGACATTGCAAGGGTAGTCTTAAGTCGCTTGGCTTCGGGAGATGCCATATGAGCCATTTCCGACTAGCATGAAGGTGCAAACTCGGCGCTGACCAAGGTACAGAGCACTGAACTCAGCGAATAATTTCGAGCTTGTAGCAAGATTTATCAAGAGTTATAAGTCTAGCCTCGAACGTAGAGTAAAAAAAAAGGCCCAAACGTTGGGTCCCAGAGCATGAAGATGAAGGTCGGGGGAGTTGATGCGGGTACGAATACGACCCTATGATATCTTGACAGGTGGGTCAGGCTCATTGTTGTGTGACAAGGCTGCCTAGTTCAACAAACAGAGCATCGCCAGTTCAGTTGTCTCAATTGGCAGTGAGGGTTTGGTTTGCTTCATTCACTCTTCGTTCTTTGCTGGCCAGCACCACGATGCAACAAGTCAAATGAGAGCTGAGGAGTCAGTGCTCTTAAATAGACGGTTATGGCCATCGCCTGGCTTTTTATTTGCCGTTTTGGGAAGCGCACATCAAAAATGCGGGAAGCTTCCTTCGTCAGTTTTGTCAGTGCATGATGAGTCGACAGTGAATCACAGTCTCGATATTGTCCAATTTCACCTCAAATTTGGAATTTTGGCTCAAAATGGTAATTAAATGGGTTCCCATGGTTTGCCAGATATTACCATTGTGGGAAGAATTTCATAATATCATAAGGTATAATCTCTACCTCGTCTTCACTTTTCCCTTTTTTTTTCATCTTAGATTTGCATCTTAGCTGGTGATTCAGCTGGTCTTTAAAATTTCCATCTCGACATTTCATCCTTTTCGCACAAGTCATTGTGCATCCGCTTCCCTCGATCATTCTCACCTTCCAACCGCTACCGTTTCGTTGACATCTCTCGAAGCCCCAGGACTCTCCATCTTATTTTCCAACTCGGTTTTTGCATCAACCAGCTTGTACGTCCAACCCCCCGAGTATACGATTTCACTAACTGAGTGAAAAGCCTACCCATCATCCCTCACCCAGATCCAGACCACAAGTCTTGACAGTCACCGTCATGCATGTTCAGAGCAAGGTAAGCTGCACAACGCCAACACTGAATCATCACCGCTAACAACACCAGTACGAGATGCATTTCCCCTTCCTGCGTCTCCCGAGGGAGATACAAGACAAGATCATCAAGTATCTCCTGCCGGCCATGATCCTCCCAACGACCGAAAAACCTCGATGGACCAAAGACAGATGGGGCTTCCTGGGTACCTTGGAGCCAGTTGAGCACAACAACTGCGCCCATCTTCGTGGTTCCTGCAGATCAATCAGGGCCATCGTCGACAGAATCCGGCCCATCAAGTCAACCCGCGGCTTCCACTTCGACCCGAAGCGCGATACCCTCAAAGTTTGGCAGATGCAGCTCCCCGACTCAGACCCACATGGCGAAGGGCACTGGGGTCGGTCGATACCAGTTCGCAAGCTCCTCACAGTCTTCCCGTACGCATTGAACCCGTATAGCGACGTGTCAACAGGAGTGTCCGACCCAGCATGGAACGATGAGCACTTCGACACGGACCTCGACTTGTCGTTTTTGCCCATGATTGAGGAGATGACCTTGGCCATCCAGTCTGCCGGGTGGGAATGGCACATCGAGGGGTTCCAGATGTATGGACCAGATGTTGTCGAGTCCAGAGGGCCCAATGACAACTGGGGCCGCGGGGGGTATGGACACCTCCGTCTACTAGCCGAAACCCATTTCTTCGCTCATACAATCCGAGGCAGCACGGGGTACCGCTGGAAGGGATGCGACGACGACTTTTTCGATCCACTCGACATACTCAGAATGAATTCCACTAGTCTTGCTAGGAACGCACCCTACATCGGATTCCATGGATACAGCCGGGGAACATATTCACTGGGAGGCAACTGGCCAGGCTTCCGCTACTACATCGACACGGGGGAGGTCGAGTTCAGCCCTCTATCCTTTTCCGAGATCAGCTTCGCAACCGACCGACAAGACACACCTGACCGCGAACCTGTTGATGGACGCGATGCGCAACTAGTTTCGCGAGTGTGGGTTATCCGTCGCGGGAGACCAGCTCCTCCTGTTGAGCCGCACCATTGCTGGATCAAGGTGAAGAAGTGGGAGATGGGTGATCCAGATTGGGTTTGGCAAGTGGAAACAACTTGGAAGATGGTCAGAGGGATGCTCTCCTTCTACACCAAAATTGACCGAGGTCATGGTCTTGATGTCAAGTACTACGAGAGCATTGTTAGCTCTAAAAACTGGCAGCTGTAACGGTCTTGCAAGGAGAACTGGGGGTCTGGGAGACTGGGAGAGCTGGGACTCTTGCTAGTATCCGAGTAGATAGCCAGTTCCCAGGTACTGATGGATGACTTTGTTGTTCAAGCCCTCTCACATGCTGCCCTCCCCGTGATTTAGCATGGCGACAGGGTGTTCGTAGGCAGGCAGGCGGTTTATCAAACGAGACACCGGTACAGAGGATTAATTAGCTTATCCTACCCTAAGGACAAGGAAGACGGGATCATAAGAACTATAAAACATAAAATAACAAAGACCTAAACCTTTATTCTATTATGCTCTTCATTTGCTTATTTTACTATATTTTTTATTATTATATTCAACAGAGTTCGATGTCTTTGTCGTTCTGTTGACTCGTTGGTCTGTTGACCTGCGTGGCGGTGGATGTATCCAGCCAGGTGCACGAAAAGAAATGGAATCTGCGCAAGATGAACAAGGATTCGATTCTTTTGATCCTCCTCTACCACTCTAAAATGACTTTTCAAAGACCTAGCATGCCAGTTCCGTGGCAAACCCTCCGGCACGACGGCCATTCCTTGCAGAACGCTAGCAACAATTCCCAAGCGACAAAGTTTCATAAAGTCCGTAGCTCCCATAGCGAGGCAGACCGTCCACCAAGATCAGTCTACGGGAAGCAGATCATCCACAAGATCGGTCTACAGCGAGCTCTTGGCAGCCTCAACCCGCTTCTGGGCTAGACCGCCCAGCTTCTCAGCAGCGGCACCAAGACTCTGAGGATCAGCGCCGCGGATCATGGCCTGGCCATTAACGGCGACCTGGTTTCCCTCCTTGAAGAAGAGAAAGGTGGGCATAGCGGTGACGCGATATGTGCGGGCGACGTCCTGGACGTGGTCGACGTTGACCTTGGCAAATGCGAGCACGTCGGGGACGCTGTGCTTGGTGGCGAGGGTCTCAAAGACGGGGGCGATGGCCTTGCAGGGGGGGCACCAGTCGGCAAAGAAGTCGACGGCGACGTAGGTTGTCGAGTTGAGCAGGGATTGGAGCTCCTCAGATGAGTTGATGTGGTGGATCATATTGGCGCTTGTTATCGCGGCTGACGAGTGACTTGAGGGGTGTTTTTAGCTTGAGACACGGAGAGCTCGAGGCTGTATTTCGAAGAGGATTTTCTTGCGATTTCTTGGCTTGTTTCTTGGATCGTTGAGGCCTTCAAGTCGTTTATATTTTTCCCTCGGCAAATGCATGGATCACGACAGAATCCCGAAGACCAGCTTTGAAATCCCGAGTGCACGTGACGTTACGCCATTTATGCAGCTGATTCCTCATTCTGGCTGTGTAAGCCACAAGTAACAGCCACATGGAGCATTATATAAGCGGCCACAACCGTGGCGCATTGCCAAATGATTAGTTATCTTAGTCAGCTGTCGGCGACCAGATTTGAAGAACGCCGAATGATTCCACAACCACGAGCACTTGATACGTGAGCAATCTCGAAGCCATGGGGAAGACAGGGAAACTAAATAAAGTCAGTTAGCCTTATCGCATTTATTGACTACTCCTGTCAGATCACGCCACCTTTTTAACGTTTACTATGATCTGACGGTGCACCAAACTATCTCTTGTATGTCACTGTCATTTCTACAGAATTACCCTAGACCATTTCGTTACTCTCTGTCCACGGCTCAATCAGGTCTCGACTTGTCTACATCTCGTGTGACGGGTTCCCCTCCTGAAACCCTCGCTTCTGACAAACTTGACAAATGACAGATCCGGGGAGCGCTTCCGTGTGCATCCCCCTCACTCTTATCACATCGTGACAAACGGTAACGGTAACGCAACGGTCAAACCCACCTGAAGAGGAGCAACAGGGAGGCCACTTTATAACCTTGCCGTGTGCGGGAAACCCACGATGCCCCTCAAAGAAGGCGAAATGCCCCCTCAAAAAAGGCACGAGACCCGTCACTTCAGACGAATTGATGTGTCGTCAATGACATGTCTGCTCCAGACCCCGAGATGGCCCGGATCAACGCTCCGCCGAAAAGAGATTGGGTTTTAGCTAGCCTCGGATCAAAGATGCCAGACACCTGGCGCTAACAATTAGTTGACCCCATCACGGACATGATTTCCGCTAAGAAATAGCCGATTCTCCAGAAGAACAATGCATTACAGTAGATCGCTCGTGATCGCTCAGGTACGAGACGGGAAGGGAACGCATGACGGCGATTTGAGTTTTCTACTGTCGCAAGAAGAAAATAGGGGGTTGGAATTATAAGGGGATCTGACACAACCAGTTACAAATTGGCCCGCCAAGGTGTTTCCATTTGTCCACTAAAAGTCAGCATTAATCACTGAGAGATATAATCCGATCAAATGTCTTGCGGCGCAGAATGACGTGCCCCGTCTGGTCTCTCAGCTGTCCTTAATCGGAAGGTGGGGAGCCGCAAAGGGGAAATGCTTGCGTCGGGCTGAAAAAAGGCAAGGTTGACGGTGCAGTAGACGTTACCCTCGGTCGGTACCGTAGTAGACAAGAACGGTGGCTTCGGCGGATGACTCGGACCTATCAAGACCTTCTTCCGTGGCCCAAGACATGTCTGCAGCGTGTAGAAACGGCCGGGCTATACAGCGCATGATAAAGGCTTTCCCTTCAGGGCCACCGTCGTCTTCGTCTCAGTCGCTACCCCTGTGGCCTGCAGGCTTTGTCTCCGAGAGGTCCAAGCCCAGACCCTTCTTGGTAGGTCAGAATCGAAATCTCGCGCGCCGAGGCACGCCACATGGGCGTTTGGACCCAGGTGCCTTGTAGCGTCCCCACGTGGTGGAGATGTTGTTGTGGAGCGATTTACTCGAGTCAGCAGTCGCCCGGCCAGAGTTCCCGAGTCAGTCAGTCCACAAGAGAGTTGGGAGAGTAGAGAAAAGGTCAAAGCAAAGCGAAGCCACAAGGGTGTGTGTGTGTGTGTGTGCTTGCGTTGTGCAGCGGAATTTATGCCGTACTATAAAGATACTTGTATTGTGCTTTGACATTCATATCGCGGAAAGGGGCCAAGGTATGGAGTATTGTAGATATGACAAGATAACAGACAACGCCAAACACATGGCATGGTCAGATCTCATGCAACAAATGCTTCCATTTTTCTTCTCTGCGCCTTTGCCACCCACGTCTGTAAGCCATGTTCGCCACCCTACCACCCTGGCAGCCTGGCACTCGACATGCTGCAGCCGAGCAAATCTGTTGGTTCGTTCGGCCTGTAGCCGACCGTCAAGGGGAACTCGCGGGACGCCTCTGCCCATTGGCCAACCCGAAGTCCGTGGCGGGCGCCCACACGGCTTGATTCGGTTGACGGAGACCAGAAAGAGAACGTGGCACCATGTCTCGCTGAGCCGCGATAGCGTTCTTTTTTTTTCTTCTTCCTTGTCAGTTATTACCCCTGGGCCCTGGCCTGTACCGTTCTGGTGGGACAGGCAAGAAGTCCGCGCAGCCCCGGCCCATTCACAGCTCGCGATTATCGGCCGAGGACTGGTGATGTGCCCAGTCAAAATGCGAGGTCTGGAAGCTCCAGAAGGCCAGCTAGCTCTGGCGTACCAGACTAAGCGGACTAGTGAAAGAGCTGGACTGAGCCGGATCAAGGAAAGCCCCTGAAGGTCCTGCACCCCATCCCCCAAATAAAAAGTAATGAGGCCATCCCTCTTCCTCGCCCACCCCCGCGTTGCTTGCTTTGCGCATTTCCTTTTTCTCCTCAAAAGAAAAGAGTATCTTTGCGGAGAAAGAGGCCATGCGTCGTGGTAGCATCGTCAACCCTCACTGACGCGACACACCCGCCGATCCCCCTCCTTATTTTTTCCGAATCGATACCCCGTTGATGATCGCAATTATTGTCGAGTCAAGAGTTTTTTGTTGTTGTTTGATCGTTCCTTCGTAAACTACCAACCATGTCGGCCTTTGTGACAGAGATATGGACGTGGTATGCGTTGACGTGGGTGATTGTCATCTGTAGGATGTAAGACATTGGGCCTTTTCTTCTACTGTATCACCTAGCTAACCATGGCTTGCGCAGGATATCACGACGCATGCTACTCGGATCCATCAAGAAGCTCCAAGTTGAAGACTACCTGATGCTATTTGCCATGGTCCGTCCGCCCCTCCGATCGAACCGAATCCTCCTCCCCTCGTTCTAACACGCCGAAATAGATCACCGACACGGTCCTCATGGTCGGAATGTCGATTGTCTCTCGGACGAGCAGCAACCTCATCGATCCCAACGATAAGCATGTCCTGTCCCAGGCAGAGATTGATGAGCGAATCCGTGGATCCAAATGGGTTCTCGTGGTTGAGCAGATGCAGATCATCACCATCTGGACGATGAAGTACTGCCTGCTGCTCATGTACAACCGACTTACGTACGTGGTCCAGCTGTCATCTTTGAGGAATTGCGGCCCTAACGTTCTACAGGATGAGTTTGCGACAAAACATTGCCGTCAAGTTTGTCGCCGGCTATGTCACACTTGGACTTGTTCTTATGGAGATTCTCTACCTTGGAGTTTGGTGCCGACCCTTTAACCAGTTCTGGGCTGTGCCTCCCAAGAACAGTACGTGCCAACATGATACTCTGTATGGAAGATCAATTGCTAACTGTCTTTAGCCCAATGCGCCACTCAAACAAACCATCTCATTGTCAACACCGTCCTCAACATCTCGTCCGATGTCATGATCATCTTGATCCCCATGCCCATCTTCCTCAAGTCCCAATTGCCCCTGAAGCGCAAGATCGTCCTCATTGGTGTCTTTGCTCTGGGTGCCTTTACAGTATGCGGCCCTTCTCTCCCGTTATCTCCAACCATCCACTAACACTTCTCAGATCCTTTCCGCCATCCTTAGCAAGTTCTATAGCTTCAACGAACCCTTCGGCTCCAACTGGACCTTCTGGTACGTCCGAGAGTCGTCGACGGCCCTCCTCACGTCCAACCTTCCCTACATCTGGACCCTCCTCCGCCGTCTCTTCAACCTCGGCTCCTTCAACGGCTCGTCATACGGCAAGCGCTCGACCAATCCATCGACTGCCTTCCGATCCAACTTTACCAATCACCGTTCCGGTGTGCGCTCCCAGGTCAGGGCCGAAGGAGGCACCCTGCACCGCCTCGACAGCGAGGAGCAGATCAACGCCACCTACTCGATGCCTCTCAAGATCTACCAGAAGCACGAGGTCGAGATCAGCAGCGAAGAAGCTGGTCCTGAAGATCGACGAAGTCCTCCGGGTGTTGTCCCTCGCGACTTGGAGGGCCACAAGGACCTGAGCACACGTAGTTCATCACGCGACGACATGGAAACTGGCTCAGAGAGGTCAGCCGTGGGCGTCGTCAAGGTGTTCCACGGAGTATGAACAAGGGGAAATGAGGAACATTTCCGCCTACGGGATAAACTTGCGATCTTTTTGTTTTGTATAAGTGATTGAAATGTGAGGGTATCATAATGACTGGAATGGATACCCAATAATGTACAAATATGTTTAATACATAGAACCCTGTGCCCTGAATGGCACTGATAGAATAACAACAGCAATGTCGCTACCCTGTTTCTCTGAGTTGCGGTAGGGACCGTCTGTAGTGAAACGTAAACAAGGTCCGTCTAATTCGTCTATATGGACCCTGGTTGAACAAGATTAAAGGAAAAACATTACGTCGTATCGTTCGTATAGTCAAAGGTTGTGTAGTTGAAGGTGATCAGCCAGCACAGTAAGGGCTCTTCTTCCTGATCCATTCACCCCATCGCCAGAGTACACATGGGGCAAGCAAGCAGAGAAACATGGCCGTACCAGCAAGTAGACCGTTTCCCCATGCAATCCCAAGCTTTTCGTACATGGCAGGGGCAAAGAGGGGGAAGCTGAAGCCAGCCATGGTTCTGACAAATGCTGCTGCACCAGTAGCACTGGCGGCGTATCGTTCATAGGAGTCGATGATATATGTCTGAGCGCATTGGAAGGACTGGATCAAGCCTGCTGCGAAGATGGCTGCACCGATGTTGGGTATAATCCAATGAAGTTGGAGATGGGCCGAGACACCGTATAAGACCAGACCAGCTGGTGTTACAAATGCAGTGGGAAACATTAGGGGTACGCGGAATTCGGGTCGGCCGGGGTGGTTGTAGTGGTTCTTGAGGGTAGCGTAGACCTGTCGATCAACTGTTAGCACCTCTGATAGTAGGTATAAGGCTGATGTTTGACGTACCTTGTCGATCAGAGGTCCAGAGATCTGAAGACCTATCACAAATCCGATGCCTAGTGACAGGTAGTTTAAACTAGCTCGACCGGGCTCTTGATCGTATTGCTCCTCCCATACCATGGGGAAGGAAGCAAGCCTGGAGAGGTGTCAGATGAGAAGCCATAGCCCGAAGGGAACACTTACACCAAGTACATAAGGCCATAGAGATAGGCTCTGTACAACGCCGTAATCTGAATAGCCGGCTGCGTGAACAACATGATGAACGGTCTCATCAGATTCTTGCGCAGCGACTGCAAAAAGGTTCGATCGGGACTCTCAAACTCGGTATGCAAGGCCATGTTGCCAGTCTCCTTGCGGAGCTTGTCGGCCTTTTTCTTGAGAATCTTGGGAGGATATGTCTCGTTCAGGAAGAGGAAGGCGAGGATTTGGACGAGGGCGTCGGCCATGGAAACTACCCAGAAGACCCATCGCCAGTTCATGTACTGGGTCAAGTAACCTCCGGCTGCCAGGGTGTTAGTGGGTGTTAAAGCTCAAGATGATGTCGTAGTTGACTAACCTATGGGCCCCACAGCAGGTCCAAGGAATGGAGCAAGACTGTAGATGGCTGTTGCTGTTCCTCGTTCCTCAGCTCTCCAACAATCACTAAGGACACCTCCTCCAAGCTATGCCAAGTATTAGCAGAGTCCACATCAAAATGATGAGTCAAACTTACAGCTTGTGGAGCACTCCCGCCAATACCACTCAAGAACCGAAAAACAAGGATCTGGTTCTTGGTCTGAGCGAAGCCACACACGGTGTTGAAGATGAGATAGATCATATTGGCAGACTGGAGAACAACAACCCTCCCGTACATCTCGGACAAGGGTGCCAACAGAAAAGGACCAATGGCGTAGGCAAGCAGAAAGATGGACATGATGAGATAAGTCTCAAAGTCAGACTCAATGTCAAACTCATCTGCCAAGTCGGGCAAAGCCGGGGCGAGCATGGTGGACGAGACGGGGGAGATGAAGGTGAAGCAAGAAACAAGTATAGTAGAAAGCCACTTCTTTTTCTTGGTCCAGTTGTGAGGGTTGGCAGGATCCTTGTTACCATCCCAAGTCACCTTTGCGTCAAATGAGTCAGTACATTGCATGGAAGGCGTGCTAGAAGGTCAAGACAAGGGGGGGTTGGCTAGTGGCTTACTAAGTTGGGGTCTTCTTCTGGTGTTTCTAGAAGAGTTTCCGGATCCGACTGTTCCTCTAAATCGCGCACCGGGCCGTACTGTTGTTGCCCAGGTTGATGTGTGGCATCCGGAATTTCGAAAAGAGACGGCATTGGCTGCCGTGGACGACGTAGAGGAGTAATGTCGGGTGGATCATGTCCCTCTCTCTCGTCCATCAGCCACGGGTAGTTGTGGCGTGATTTGTCATAGTTGGTGAGCACGTCAAACCTAGGACTCCAGGACCTCCAGATGGAAGACCGGGAGTTGGCCCGGGAAAGAGTATGGAGGCTCATGGTGGTAGTGTAGTGTGTGAGTAAGAATAGCGAAGGTGTTATTCAAGACTGAGCTGCAGTGTAGAGCACAGAAGAGAAAAAGGGCGTTTGCAAAAAGCGAGAGAATGGTGTTAACGAATGAATCTGTGTGATTGATGCTTTGACCTGTCTCTCCCTTGAAATGATGATCATCACAGCGGCATTTTATCTATTCATGCCAAAGCATTAATCTGTCACAACCAAGCTGGCAATCGCCTCCAGCCCCCCTCAAGATCCAAGATTACGATCAAGGCACAGCCCTCCGCTTAAAAGAATAGAAAAGAAGAAAAAAGGGTCCACCACGCGCCAACATTCCGCATCAGCTCTTCGTGGCGGGTCTAGTTGCACCGCCTAAATGCCATGCCCATCCCTAGCATCGATGCCGTCATCAAACCCAATGAGATGCTCTCCTCTCGCATAAATGTTTCAAGAGCACGAGACTGACAGGCTTTTGCGGGCCTTTGAAACAGCTGTCACTGGTTGTCTTTGTTACGTGGCCCCGCTACAAAGCTCCTTGATCCCTGTCGGTCATCATGGCAGATTGTTCGTCATGGTGGTGGCTGATGGCTCTTATCACAGCCTCTCTCATGCTCCCGGCATCCTATTCGTCAAGAAAGAGATGCCAAGAGGAAAAGGATCAGTTAAGGTTTGCCAAAGTCGATCTTGGCCCCGTTTCAGCTGTTCTAAATATGAATGCCCTCCTTCAGCTGCCGCTGCCGTGGAGGCATCTGATTGGGAGCGGTATTCCAGTCTTAAACGCGGGTCACGTTAGGCTCGAGGGCCAAGCATTTTTCGACCAAGAAGTTAAAATCAACCCCCGTCCTGCCACTTTAACTCGGGATGAGCCAAGGCCCCGAGTCCACCATCCTGCCTCGGTATAGACATAAGCTTGTCTGCATGCTCTACCGAGGACGTGAATACCAAGACTCGATGATCGACCTCAGCCTTCTGCCACAACATTGGCAATGACGCGTCCACAGTCCTACAACTTTTTGCCCGACTCACCTTATTCAAACCGTCCTTGACTCTAATCTGATCTCTGTCTAGTGGCTGGGGCTGCTCGCGTGACGTGAGTGGATGTACCTTGTCCCCGCGACACTTTGCCGACGATTCCTGAGTGAGAAGGAAGACATACGACATGTTGCTATTCCGGGTAATGGCCTCGATTCCTCTCCCAGCGCCTTCTTCTTGGCGGGTAGGACCCTACGCGAGAGAGGCTGAGCGAGAGGCGAAACGTCTGGCCTCGAGAGTCTGTGATAGAGGATGAACACCATGAGCTGGATGAACGGAATTAGAATGGTTAGATTATCAAGAATATCTCGTCGCACAAGGAATCTGTTCCATCTATAAAACGATGCATCTGCACCCGTGAATCCATCTGGGAATATCATCATCATCCAAACCAACACTCTACTCTTCAACATTCGCTTCACCCTCAGCCCTACAACTTGGCAACTCACATTCGCTCTGAATAACCACACTCCTACACTCGCTACCCACACTCTACCTCTCAAAAACTCTTATCACACGCTCTTATCTCATACACTCTTCTCTTCCTGACTCAGCAATGGGCTCTCTCCCAATGCCAAGCGCCATGAGAATCCTCGTCTGCCCTTCCGGCTTCAAAGGAAGCCTCGAGCCCGGTACGGCGGCCGACTGCATCGAGGCCGGCATCCTCGCCGTTGAGCCTCACGCCTCGGTCCGTAAAGTCCCGCTCGTCGACGGGGGAGAGGGCTTCACCCGCGCCATCGTCTCGGCGACCGGAGGCACGCTCCGGCATGTCCCCGTGACTGGGCCCGTGGGAGACCCCATCTCGTCCTTCTTTGGCATCTTGGGCCGCTCCGGTGGGGAAGACGCAGAAGAAGCCTGCACTGCCGTGCTGGAAATGGCTGCTGCCGCCGGTCTCAGCTTAGTGCCCCCCAGCCGCCGAAACCCCGGCAGCACCACCACCTTTGGCGTTGGGGAGCTCATTCTCGCTGCCCTAGACGCTGGGGCCACCCGTATCCTCGTCGGATGCGGGGACTCTGGAACCTGTGATGGTGGTGCGGGGATGCTCCAGGCTCTTGGCGCGACTCTACTCGATACCAACGGGCGCTCCCTGCCAACCGCTGGAGGCGGTGAATCACTCCTTGCCCTCGACTCCATCGATCTGTCTGGGGTTGATCCTCGCATCTGGAAGACCAAGATTGACGTCGCTGTCAACTGGCACAACGTCCTCTGTGGACCTGACGGCGTAGCCAACGTCTTTGGTCCGCAGAAGGGATCTACCCCAGAGCAGACTCAACGTCTCAGCCTCGCCATGGAGACTCTAGCGGGCGTAGCCAGCCGCATCCTCTGCGACAAGACTATCCGACTAGCCCCAGGCGGTGGCGCATCGGGAGGTCTCGGAACAGGTCTTCGCCTGGTAGGTGCGCACCTTCGACCCAGGTATGAGATTGTGATGCAATACATCAACCTCCACAGCATCTTTGACGAGTGCGACCTGGTCCTGACGGCCGAGGGTGGCATCGACGACCAAACCCCACGGGGCAAGATCCCCGCAGAGGTTGCCCGCCTGGCCAAGAAGCACGGTCTCCCCGTCATCGCCATCGCGGGGACGATTGGGCCTGGCGCCAGGGTCAACTACGACATCGGGATCGATGCCTTTACTTGCATCATCCAGCGGCCCATGACATTGGACGACGCCGTTAGCGAGGCCGAGAAGCTGACCAAGGAGAGCGCAGAGTCGGTCATGAGGATCGTCGAGGTTGGAAGGATGCTTGGAAAGACGTATTAACGATTAACGATTACTGTATGTTCATGACTAGCGCAAATGCCTCAAATATTTGACCCCATAATGAAACACTGCCTCCCACCGTTGGTGACACCTTGCAGGGGAGATTCGGGGAGGGAGAGAAGATGACGCGGGGAAGATCCCCTCTTTCTGCGACTCTTATTCGCCAAGAGGCCCTCGGTAGTCAAAACTAGCTCCATGTTCACTCCGCAAACTTAATGTTTAAGCTTAACCTCCTTCCGCAATAGGAAGGGTTCTCTCTGCGGGCGTACGGGAAATGCCGCATATATTTGGCGTCTGTATGGTGCATTCCATGGCTTAGAATCGTCACCAGATGAAGCGTACGCGACCAGATTGCTCCCTCTTATCGAACCACGTGCTATCGAACTTGGCTGGCCCTCATTCGACAGTGGCCTCTTTCCAGAAGAAAAGAACCACCCAGGGAAGGTTTGGTGGCCAGATAGAGTTCAAGCCCGCGCCAAACACCCTGGCTTTTATTGTTTGGCATGATGCTCTGACTGGTAGACGAGGATACATGGCTGCCTTACTGCCTTGGCGACTACTCCTACTAGACTGATCTTCGCTCCTTGGCGCATCATTCACAGCTTGGCTGTTGGTTCAATTCTCGTCTAGTCGTATGAGGGCCAAGGACGGCACTTGGCTCGGAGAGGGCTAAATGACTGATGTACAAGGTTACAAAGGGGGGAAATACAAGGGGGGTCATCTCAAGGTGCGCCCCCCCTTGTACCCCAAGTGCAATCTAGATAAGCGCTACGACCAAAAACACGCACCAGAGCAAGGGGGAGACCGCCTGGGGTAGCAGGATTCTAGACCATCTGGAATCTCGCAAGCTTCGAGATGTTCGCCCGCACGACACATTGCGTCGAACTCCATTACCCCATTACTCCGCACCCCACATCCCGGGACGGGTCGGCGAGATTTCCGGGGAGAAAGATAAAGAGGGTTAACGAGAGTCATTGGGTCTTAGGAGGAAGTGATTGACATGGGGAAAAGACGTTTGAGCCGGACGGGAGAGTACATAATGGCTTCGTCTTCCCCTCGAAAAAACGGTTTCTTTTCTTCCTCAAGGCACTCAACAGTCTTGTCTGCCCTCCTCTCCTCCTCAGAGTCAGCTAGACACTGCTGCATCCTTCTTCTCAAGTCTTTGCATCATCAACATCATCTTGACACATCTCTAATTTGTTCATGACCATGGCTACCACTGCCTACGACGACAAGACCGACGTTCGTCGTGATGTCGAGCCTCAGATCTTTCAAGATGAGAACCCAGAGAAGCCTATCCCCAAGGTCGAAAAGGTTGATTACTCTGGTGCTCATGAGAAGACGGATCCAAAGGAGATTGCTCTCGTGAAGAAGCTTGACCGATGGATGATGGTGAGTGACTTGCTCTGCGCGATGCCTTGACTCTGTGCTTACATGTCTAGCCCATGCTTTGGAGCATGTACTGGCTCAACTATCTGGACCGAAATGCCATTGCCCTGGCTCGTCTCAATGATCTTGAGAAAGATCTCAACCTCAAGGGCACAGGTACGCGGTCCCCTCCTACAGCCCTTCATCTGTGCTGTACTCACATGCATTCCCCTGTCTAGAATACCAAACCTGTGTCTCCATCCTGTTCGTCGGCTACATCCTCGCCCAGATCCCTTCAAACATGTTCCTCACCCGAACACGCCCCAGCCGCTACATGGTCAGTCAACGACGCATTTCCTTGATAAAAACCCTCAGCAAACTAACCCAGCTCAAAGGGCGTCATGATGATGCTCTGGGCCGTCGTCAGCGCTCTCACCGCCGTAGCCAAGGACTTCAAGGGCCTCCTCCTCACCCGCTTCTTCCTCGGTCTCACTGAAGCCCCGTACTACCCCGGCGCCGTCTACCTCCTCTCCATCTTCTACACCCGCAAGGAGGTCGCCACCCGCATCGCCATCCTTTACACGGGAAACATCCTAGCCACCGCCTTCGCAGGCCTCATCGCCGCGGGCATCTTCTACGGCATGGACGATCTGGCCGGAATCGCTGGCTGGAAGTGGCTGTTTATCCTGCAGGGCGCCGTCACATTCGTCATTGCTGTCGTCGGTTACTTTGTGCTGCCTGATTTCCCGCAGACTACCTGGTGGCTGACGCAGGAGGAGCGTGACCTTGCGTACAACCGTATGGAGCTCGACACCGTCGGTAACAAGGGTGAGACCTCTACCTGGAAGGGCCTGCAGCAGGCCGCTAAGGATCCCATGGTCTGGATTTTCTGCTTCATGGGTTAGTGCTACCTTGTCCCCCCCACTCCACCAAAATTTGCTAACATGATATCTCAGCTGTAAGTTGACCGTTTGGCCTCAAACCTGGCTCATTTTAACTCATTTTTTGCATTTAGCACTTCCACTTGGCCGCAAATGGATTCAAGAACTTCGTACGTTAATTTCAAGCCGAAAGAGCCAGGTTTCGTTGAGTTCTGACAAAATTAGTTCCCCACCGTGGTCAAGACCCTCGGCTTCAACACCACCATCACCCTTGTCCTCACCTGCCCACCCTACCTCATTGCTGGCGCCAGCACCATTCTCGTCTCGTATTCTTCCGGAAAATTCAATGAGAGGACGTGGCATATCACTGCATCCAAGGCTGTCGCCGTGATTGGCTTCGCCGCTGCCGCCGCCACCCTCAACACCGCCGGACGATACGTGTGCATGGTTATCTTTACTATTGGCACCTACGCCGTCAACAGTCTGATTCTAGGTTGGTGTGGCTCCGTCTGTGGCCAGACCAAGGAGAAGAAGGCCGTGGCTATCAGCATGGTGACCATGATCATGAACATCAGCTTCATCTGGACGCCCTACCTCTGGCCCTCTAGCGACGAGCCCCGCTACGCCATTGCCATGTCTAGCAGTGCTGCTTTCAGTATCGCTACCGCTGCGCTCGCTTGGGTGGCCAGGATCATCATGATGAGGCGAAACCGCAAGCTCCGCAGCCAAGAGAGTGAGGCTACCGTCTTTTACGTGTACTAATCACGCAATCACAAAGCTACCAAGATGGAATCAAGCGAGGAGGATGTTGGAGTGCGGGGGACTCTCTGAGGGGGTGATAGGGAGCTGGAAGATAGGACACTCCTTGACGTTATGTTGATATGAACCACTGGCAAGACGCCATCGACTGAGCTGTCGCCAACCAACAGTTTGTACAGTTGTACATAGCAAATCAAATCATTGGATTTCAGCACATACCAACCCCCTAAACACCGTGCGCCCCCATCTGTGCATCGTCGTGCAGCCAACACAGACATCCCTGGGTATCACACCCTTACGGGGAATCCACCATGGAGGTTTGTTCACCATGCAGGTTGCAACCACAGTGGACCCGAATCTGTATGAAGGATCGTTCGAGACCCTGCTGTTCTAGAAGTGATCTTCCATTATACGCCGAGCCTATAGCGGGGAAGGTAGCATTAGAAGTCGGCGACCCCGAGACACCCCGGCATCTTAAGTCTTGGCTGTTGGGGAAGACACACGGCGAGGAGATGCCATCCCCTGCTTCCACGGAGAAAGTGTTGCAACTTGTTGACCTACCAACCCCCCCTTCTTCTAACATGACGTAGTGAAACCTCAACCAAACGCACCATCCCCCTTGAACCATGTTGGACAAAACTCCCCGTCTGCGGAGTCGGTGAGGGGTTCACCTTGCCCGGTTGCTCCCGATGCAACCTCGCACTACGAAAGCGCCGATCCCATTCGCTGCTCACTTCCTATACCAGGCATCAATTAGTCAAGGGAACCTCTCAGCTGCTTCACTTAATCTCGCAAACATGCAACTCTATCTCCATCCTTAACCCGTCTACCCACGCATGTCTCACGGTCTGGCCGAAGTTACCCCAGAGAGTGAATCCCTGGGTCTGACAGCTTGCAGGTGTTACGTCACACCGAGATGGTTTTGAGTCTCAGGGATGTAGATCCAACTTGTGCCGTTGCGGTTGTCTTGCGATGCAGGATCGCCGGATAAGGCAGGTCTGATTGCCATGAGGGTTGCTCGACCTGTCGCTTCAGGTGTTCTTTCTGCCGACGCCTAAAGCAAATTTGCTGATGTTCATGTCTCTTCACGACCGTTGGCAAGTGTCAACAATGACCCAGGTGACCTTTTGAAAGTGAGAGGTGAGCTATCAACAGGACGGGCTCTTGTCATATTCGTTGGCACAGAGAACGTCGGATCCGGTGGTACATGCTGATCATCAAGGTCTGTACCCTAATGCACGTTCCTCAGGTTCAGCCTGATTGACTTCCCCAGGTTCTTCCCCGCCTTCACGATGTGGACCAAAACAAAGCCCGGGCCATCTCTGAGGGTGGCTTTCCAGGGGCGGCACGACGGGTATGGCTTACCTCAAGTTGGCATCGGGGATACACGGAAGGTCCAAGTGTTAGTGGTCTTCTACCCGAATATACCCTTGACGCGAGTCTTATCATGTCCTATGTGTCGCGCATTCCGTTAGATTACGCGAAGATACTGTTGGGATGAAATAACTCAAGTTGGCCAATCCACGCCTGGCAGAGCCTCTTGGCAATACCGGGCCTACAGCTTCCGGGCTCTGGGGCCGGAGCAGGACGGAAAGCGGCCGCTGTTGACAATGATATGGTCGTCGGCGCTTGGGGGTCCCTGAGACGAGTCAGTCTACACGGCGTCTAGGCACCCTGTAGAACCCTACTCCGCGGATGTGGTATCCGCCGCATCTTTATCTGTTGGTGTGAGATTGCTCCTCCTGCAATCCCTTGTCTGGAACAAGATCTAGATCTCATGTTGAGTGAGACTTCTTCCAAGGGGTGGCCTGCTGTTGGTCGACGCTGACCTCCCACACGAAACTTTCAATAGTACCTCTGGCAAGGGCAATAGTGTAGGAAAGCATAAACAGTGGCCTGGACGAGGCGCCTTCTACGGTGCATGAACCCACCTTCCTTGTCTGTTACATGGGGCTGATACGCGTGAACCACAGACTTCGATCCGGACCGTGGCCGGATGGTTCCTCCGGGGACTCTTCCGATAAAAATACGGGAGCGAATGTAAACCTCTGAGAACGTTTTATGTCATCGGGTTCATCGTCTGGATCAAGATCGACAGCGGGGTCTGAGTCGGGGCTCTCCTTGCCACGAGCGCCCCCTTTCCGTTGTTTGTGGAGGCTGGAGATGCAGGCAAGCCCGGGGAACATCTCTGGTACATCTGTGCGGGCGTAAGGACGCTGGCTAGTGTGTGTCATACCCACAAGGCGGAGATAGTGCCCCAGGTTGATGCGTGAACCTAATGGTGATCTGGGGACTGACAAGTTGAGGGGGTTCAGTCCAGCATTAGGTGGATAACCATCGCGAGCGGGCGTCACAGCGGGGTCGAGAAACTGTACTTCCTCTTTCTAGCAGTGTCCACGCCAGGTAGTTAGTTGGAGGACGGGGCCAATCGGAGGCGGTGGCTTGGACCATGTTGATGGTTGTCGTCCGGGGCTACTCTCGTTGAAAGAGTCTCAGATTTCAGGGGCGAGGGAGATACCCTTCGGAAGGGAGCCAAACAGCGAGGCGCTGTGTGGCTTGACTGGTGTTTATAGTCTATTTGAGTACTTGTGTGCCCATCTTCGGTATCTGTCCTGGCTTAGCTACAAGATGTGAACCTGGGTTACTGATAAATACAACCTGCGGGTGGGCGCTCGGCCATCACAGCTTTCCTGCCTGTCATTTGGCTCCTACTCTCTCTCTTATTCAAGTCGCCGATTAGCCTACTACCCCCGTGTCATATGATCATAGTTTCTCCTTTCAATGGCCAACAAGATGTCAGGTCATCGGCTCCAAGACAGAGGATTCGACTAGCTGGGTCCAGGGCCATCGCCAATCGTCGTCACTATCCTCATCGTCACCACACTCATCGTCACCATACTCGTCGTCATAATACTCGTTGTCATCATACTCGTTGTCATCATACTCGTCGCTGTCATCATCCTCGTCTAATACTCTCATATCACTTATAGGATTGATCACGATCTCATCGCCTCCAGCCTCTAGGCTCGTATCTTGGCTCATCCGTAGCTTGCTATCACACATTGTAGAAATGAGGTGACCCTTCAACACTTCACTGTCGGAAGTTGACTTTATGATTGGTTGAGCTCGGAGTCGTGCGTGCACCTCTGGCAATTGTGGATTACGCGCAATGCACCTTTGAAAGCAGTCGACTGCATCATCATGTTGGCGATTGCAGCAGTCATACTGTAGATGTGTTAGATTCTTGATGAAACTTAGCAAGAGGAGAGAGCCTACCAAAACGCCGAGGTTGTACCAGGTCTCGTAAGGAGACGGATTGAGCCGAGCAGCTTTGCTAAGGCATCTTAGTGAGTCGTGATATAGGCCAATTAGGAAGAATAATCTCCCGATCGTAATCCAAATCGAGGGAGGTGGGGATGTAAGGTAAATAGTCTGCTGAAGAGCGTTATGAGCCCCTTCATAGTCTTGCAACCAGATGCATGCGCGACCAAGAAGGTACCAGTATTCATAATTTAAAGCATCTAGATATTAGTTTATCGTCAGTTATGGTTCCATCGTGAGCGTGGATTGTATATATAGGGTTGTATTACCGGATTTCACAGCGATTTCCAAGTGCTGTTTTGATGCTTGGACCAAGCCACCATCAGCGAGTTCTTCCCCTTCTCGGAGGAATGTGAATCCAGCGAATGCATTCGCAGCTGGATTCAGGGTGTCTTTATCCAAAAGCTCCAAGGCCTCATCTATGTCTTCCATAGGCTGAGAGGCCTGGTATAGTTTCACCTTGCGGAAAGCTTCAGGTTCCTCTTCAACCTGCATGGGGGGCAACTTGGGACCAAGGTGTGCTTTCCCAGTTTCTCGCGTATGGTTGGTGGCAGTTCCCCGAGATTCTTCGGTGTAAGGATCCATAAGCAGTGCTGTGGTCGTCTGTGTAGTTGCCCATCGACCACACAAAGTGCTGGGAGTGTTTGGTCAGTCGAACTTTCAGCATGTGTCCGATCCAACACTTACCATACTTTGCGGCGCTGATCTAGTTGGACAGCTTGGCGTACGACTTTACCGCCGCATTCGGGATCGACACAGTCCCCTTCCAAGGAAGAAATCCGCGAGACAACCATAGCCTGCTCAATGTGTAGCCCAGACTTGACAAAGCGCCCCCAAACTCCCTCGTTAAGTTCCATACCATTTTGTGCCACCATAATGGAGAACTGGTTCCGCATGATGAGATTTGCGCCGGGCCTCTCGTTGGCATATACAACGAGTCGAAGCATATCGGAAAAGGACTACTGCAATTAATCCTTACTGGTCTTCTTATGAGTAGTTTCTGGTAACCAATGCTCACATTCCATGTTTGGCACGCCTGCAGTGGCAGTGCCCAGCTCTCTCCGTGAGCATCATCTAGTCTCACAATATCAAGAGTGAGATGCAATGGGATAGCTTCGATGGCGCGTATGATACGCTTCAACTGGCCCGTGATGTCGAGAAGCATGCGACTAGAGCTAATGATTAATAACTGCTTCAGTCTTGCCAACAAGACTTACGTGTTTCGCCCGATTGCCTCGAGCATTTCTTTTGAGCATGTTGCAAATCTAATGAGCAAGTTAGTTGAAAGGCGACAGACTTGCGCATCCCTATTCTTTGCTATTGCGGCCCTTGTCTTTACTTAGAAGTATCATAAGATTCACAACAGTGCTCAACTTCCATGGGGGATCTTACAGAGCAAACATTGACTTGATATCCTGCATTAGGCGAAAGAGACGCTTGGCGTGGCGAGTTACCAACGCCCCATTGCGATTTATCATCTCTGAAGTCTTTCCAGTTTTCCGTGATAGGCTATCGATGTTCGTCTCGATAGCCTTCAAGTTTCGGTCCAAGGCTTTTGCTTGTCTTGAAGACGTCTCCGCCTGGATAGCTGTGTTGGCCATCAGGGCGTCGACGGTAGTTTGCGTTCTTGATGCTATGCTCAAGATGGACTTGGCATGGCCAGCGATGGCATTTGTGTGTCTCTCTACTGCCAGGGCCTGGGAGGTCCCGATGCATCGGGATTGCGATGCGAGTTGTTTGACACGAGTCCTATGATTGCTTAGCTCTTGTATCTAGCCACCAGTCGAGGGGTGTGCGTACAACTGCTGCACGCTCAAGAGGATGTTGATAGCTGCCATCTCAGACATGATAGTCTTTCTGAATCCGTCTACATCGCTCTGGGCCACCATAGACCAGTGGAGTCTTGTTCCGATACTGGAAAGGCTTCTTGTAGTTCGGAAGTGGCCGAGGTTGCCTTCTTTGGTCCGCATCTTGTCGGCCATGGCTTGTAGAGGCTGCGAACAATGAACTACAATTGCTCGAATCTTATCCAAGGTCTGGCGCTCCTCATCGCTCTCTGGTTCCAGGCGTAAGACATGGTGCAGTGTACCGTGGACAAGGTCCAACTCGGCACGAAGTTGCTGGAAATGAGAAGGGGCGTCCTTGTAGTTGCGCAGCTCGATGGCGACACGTTCAATAAGGCCCAATACAGCTATAACATCGCCTACGGCGTACCCGAAAGACATGGCATACGGCAGTTGGAAGTTTTGACGTTGGTGAGTATGCGAGAGTGTTGTTCTGAAGATCAGGCTGCAATCAGCTCAGCCTCACTTTCAACACAGCCAACGTATGCTTCATTAAACGCAACATGCATGCCTCGCTTTATTACATACCCGAGCAAGCAAGACCAAAAAAAGAACGAAAGAAAGAGAGAAACGGCACTGATAACCCGGATTTATATTGGCTCACTCCGAGGTCATTGCCGACTGATGTAAGTGCAGCAGTTCCTTAAAAGTTTGGATCAGAAGAAAAATCGCTAGGCTGTTTCATATGAACTATAGTAAGAAGGAAAAAAAAAAGCAAGTTGATGCACGCAAAGAAGGCGAATTGGTTGATGAGAAGTTGGAATCTGACGAGTGTTGCTCGAGGTGCCTTGCGCGTTCCACCTCCACAGCTGCTAAGCCCTCCCAAGCGGCGCATATCTTCAACAACGCGATCCGGTGCTGCCCGGTTAGCTCAATCGGTAGAGCGTGAGACTCTTACGAGTACACAATCTCAAGGTTGCGGGTTCGACCCCCGCATCGGGCTATTCCTATAAAATGATTGAGAATTTCTTTTTTGCCCGTTTGTTCTTTTTTTTCTGGCCCTTGTTGAGGTGTATGTGAGCTGGTCGTGTCTTTGTTTTGCCATGGGTGGCGGATTGGACATCATGGCGGTAGGTGTGAACCGTTGAGTGGTGACACGGAATGACGGCGAAAGAATCGTCAGGGCTGACGTTTTTCCTGCTATCCTTCCGTCATTCATCAATCTTTCTCGTGAGCCTGGCCGTTCTCGTGATGCGATTCAGGATCTGGTAAGGAGCCTCCCAAAGACCGTCCATTCCTACAGCCTTCAGAATGATGAAGCGGCAGAAAACCCCCGTAGCCTCCTGCAAAGTGTGTGGTTGGCTGCAGAGGTCCTGTCGTTCGGTTAGAACAGGATCATACAAGAGTACTCATACTTTAGGTTAATGTTGACATAATATCTTATGAGTTCATCCTAGTTTTATGTATTCATCATCGCATTTTAAGTAAATGCTTCTAAATGATTAATTAAAATCCTCATGATGCAGACACTGTTCTGCCAAAAGGCCCCCTGTGGCAATCCAACAGAAACCTGCCTCGACTAGCCTCACGAGTTCCGTGGGGATTCTCTCCCGCCCTCGACTAAAGCATTCTGTCATCCTGCTGAAGCGTGGAAATACTGGATGGCTGTTCTATAATGGCAGTTGAACAAGTACCGTGGAAGTTGGTACCGAAAGCTCTGAGCTGCAGGGATGTGATTAAGGTATCGCATTCCGCAACGTCCCCGATAGGTACAACCCTGGTTTGCCCTTTTGCCCTCGTCTGCATCCTCATGTCGTCAAAGGATATGGTCCCTCGCACCCCTGTTGAGCCCAACCCCCGTCGGCGGGTTTGAACTCCCCCACCTCATCTTCATTGCCGTCCATCGGCATGAAGTGCGCCAATTTCTGCTCCGCTAGGATCTTCATTGCTTCTGTATCACCACGATGTTTGACGTTTCGTCTATTGGGTTGTGTCAATAGATAGAAGCTAATGTTTGTGGTGAGAAGCGAAAGAACCCTCAGCCCTGAACCATTTAGTACTTGGGAAGTGGCGCCTTGGAAGATGTTGTGGCCGGAGAGCGGTTTGAGCAAGAATGGCCCCGTACTTGATCTTGGCAACGTTTGGAATGGTTGCAGATGGAGTAGAAACAATGGTCCACGCCCACCCTGCACATAGGCGATGTATTCTTGTCGAAGCTTTTCCTCACGGGGAGAAAGTTGCAGGGCGAGTTCGTGAAGGCGTGTAAGATCGAGGCATTCGGGGACCTGCCCAAGTAGTCGCGCCATGCCAAGCTTCTTGAATTCTTCGCCAGTCTTGATGGTGTCCCAGGCATCATCGTTGTAGAATGTCTCGGGTGAGATGGGCTCACTTTCGCCGTCGTGCGTAAAAGGCCACTCATGCCGCCAGATCAGGTTCACATACCCCCAAAAGTCCCGTAAATGGTTGAGAAGTGGCTTGGCCGAGACAATGAGCAAGGCTTCGCGGTCGAGTGCGCGGACAAGTTTGTTGGTCGTTGAACAGGGGTTTTTCGCGGCGTGACCCTTGTCACATGTCACCCAGTTGAGCCTTGCATTTCCAAACGAGGAAAACAAGCTTTTTCTCTTCGAGTGTTCCCGGCGGAGGCGGGGGCCCATAGCCACTGTCGCTGTCGACGTCCGTGTGTTCATGGTCGTTGGGAGCACCCTTATGGTTGATGGGACGTCCCTGTTTATCAATAACCTCGAATTCGTGGTTGAAGCGTGGGGACCTTCCTTGTAGATTTTTTATAAGGCGTGCTCATCGATAATATTCGCTGTCTTGCACCGAGCCATGTGGCGAATGGCGGTCGTGTTCGGCATGAGGAGGATCTTTCGAAGGATCTGCCCGCCTCTGTGCGACATAGCCTGTTCGTCGATTCACGCCTCGAGTTCCTCGGTGTCATCCAGTATGTAGTCCTTCAGAGTTGGTTCGATTGGGTGTAATTTCGTGCCATAGCACATGGCGATATATAAGTAGGAGCCCGACCATTCGACAAGCTCCTTGAGGATCTGATGGCACACAGCTGGAGGCCAGAAAATCACACTCGGTTTGAAGTGTCTGTCGCCTTTCACAAACGTCAGCTCCCCCGCCTTCAATGTGCGCTCAGTCCGATAACAGTGCAGCGCCAACGCCACACCGGTTTACAATGTTTTGCCAAGACCGCATTCATCTGCCAAGAAGGCGGCACGTATCGGTCATGTCAACTCATCTCCCGGTAGAGGGCCTCGAGGTCCGTACCTTTGGGAAGGAAAGTACCCATCAGATGGCGTATCATGCGCAAGATCTCAAACGCGACATCATCGGGGCCCTGTTGGAGGGATTCCTTGCTAGAGGTTGCTTGGGGATGCTCCTCGCGAAGGACTTGCTCGCGGATGAGTTGATGTTCCTCTCCCATGCTGACTTCGCCTAATCCGGCGGCCCTCGTGCCCACCGCAGTTGCTGCCTCCAGGAAGCTTTTACTAACGTCCGAGTGACTGTCGTATCGCACGTTGGGGATCTTCCATAGCCAGACTCTGAGCGGGTTCAATTGAACTGGGTCAAGTGGCGTGTACACAACGCCCGGCCGCCCCTTGAGCTCGGCGGCAAGGTTGGTGGTCTGGTTCATCTGGGACATAGCCTGCGCAATGGAGTCATTGACGTGGTCGCCTTGAGTCAAGTCGTCGTCTTTGGTGGGCTTGTCGTTGGCAGAAGGTTGCGACAATTGTGGAAAAACCTTGAAGTCAGAGGCTGCCGCCATCTCTTCGAGCTGATTTAGTCAGGCGTCAAATCCTGCGCTTTGCAAGGTTGCCTCGAAGGTGGTGTCGTTAAGACTGAATTTGACTGATACCGGTAGGTCAATGTTTGCCTTCACAGCAACCACTTACTCTGCCAGTGATGCGGCCAAACCACCCGGCATGCTTTGGTTTCGGGCTGACGGGGTGGGCTTGCTGCCGTGATTGTCGATTGCTGAATGCTTGAAACAAAACTATAGCAGCTTGCCAGTTGTTATGACTGTGCTCCCAGAAATTGTTTGACCCTACTGCCACTGAATTCTCGGGGAATCTTTCTGGGAAGGACGTCAAGAGCCGGGAGATGGTTGCGATGTAAGATCCAGCAGCATCAATTTCATCTAGACTGACAGAGGATATGCGAGCGGCGGGGACCAGTCGGGTGGTCTTCTTGTGCAGCAGCGTCCCGGGTGCGGAGCGCTTGTAACCCAGGGAAGATTTGGTTGACTCTGAGGGTTGCATTGGTGATGTTCGCGATGGCTGGAAAGGCCCTTCTTTTGTCCGTATAGAGTCTGGAGAGGGGGCAGGCCACTCTCCACTGCAGGGATGGTTAGCTGTTATTCGTTCACAGTGAAAGAAGGTGGACGTACCATCGCGATCCAGCCATGTGTACAGCTCGAAAGTGGTCTTGAGTCCCACCAGATCAGAGACCCAGGGCCCAGAATCATGGGCGCCGTGGTTGAGAAATGTGACACCAGGCAGCTGATTGCTCACCCTTTCGTGTCCGGCGATCAGTTTGGCAAGACGCTTGGAGAGAGAACAGAAACGTGGGCGAATGAAATCTGGCAGTTCGCTAAAGGAAGGCAGCAGAGAATCGCGGTGTTGCGGCAGCCTGACTGCCAACGGGGAGCTTCTGTCTTTTTTGACGATGATGATTGCGCGGCAGGTGTATTGCTCTTCCTCCTCTTGCCGGTGCTGATGGCCTCGTAGGCCCGCAACATTTAGCTCTACGCTGGGTTGGTCTCCACGACTAGGACTCTGGCAGTTGGCTTGACTCCGACGGCTGGTGTACAGATCCTGAGGACTCGACAGGCGACTTTGGGCGGTCCATCGCTCGGTAGTGATCAGGAGCGCGCGTGACGAGGATACGTGGTAGAACTAAGTAAGAGCCATTAGCCAAATAAGAGCAAGCTAAAAACGAGAGATGCAAGGTTGTCAAGGTGCTACGTTGAGGTGGAAGCCTCCGTAAGTAAGAGGCGCCTCTCCTCGGAGCGGGGGAGTCTACCTACTGACATGAGCAGACTGCCCTAGATCGATGAATGCTGCCCGTAGGAGCTCATCGAGAAAAACCACTTCTCATGCTTGCTGGGTAGGTGGGTTTTGGCATTCTCGGAACGCGCGATGACCTTGTCAAGAAGACAGATGCGAAAGAGGAGGGAAGAAATGGCGATGCGCATCAAGAGGGAGGAGGGAGGAGGGAGGGCGGAATCGAGAGAGTGGAGAAGAGAGTGGTGAATGAGGGCAAATGGAGAGGAGAGGGAAACCGGAGTGTAGAGTGGAACTAGAAGTGCCGCCTGGAGAAATCGTTTGCTGCACAGCGCTGCAAACTCCTGTTGGTTGTCGAAAACACGATAAAACTGGATGGCGTCCACTGTTGAAACCCACACCTGTTTTCAAAGGGCAAACGGAACGTCGTTCGCTGCCGTGGCCGACTCTGGACTTATGATGATTTCAACACATATGAGGACAAACTCATATTGAGTATGAGTAAAATATTTGAGTAATCCTAGTTGATATTTGCGAATTTTGCTGTAATTTTAGGCAAAAGGTTGCCTAAGAATAATCCAGGTACCCGTCGTCGGACGACAGAAGTTTGGTGTGAGCTTCGGGTGGCACGTGACCCTCCCACCAAACCAGCGAGGCGCCCCACTTCTAGAAACGAACCTGCAATCGAGGCCGTTCAATACCAGCAACGGTGTCTTGCTCACCTCTGTTGGCAGCCCATAAGATGAGTGGTTTGCGTGATGCATTGATCTAACAAACAAACACCAGAGTCGCCGCGACCGCAGTGTTTTCTGCAACCGTTTTCCGCCGCCCTATTTCAAGAACAAGTGAACAACACTTCCTCCGACCCCAACCACTCCCGCCAATATTCACCACACATGCCATGCTTTGACAGACCATTTCGGCGTCAAAGTCCACGATTTTCCTGCAGAGTCGACGGCGAGAGTAACGGCATCGAGGAGAAACCGAGTGTGATGCTCATTATGTTCCAGATGATGCGAAGCTTCCCAAAACGTTTTGACGCCTCCGATCTCGACCCAGAGCAGTCCCACCAAGTACACTCGGGGCTTCCATCGTGAAGACTGGGCTCGTGCATTTGTGGTTACTCGCAGCAGAAAAGACGCCGGTCCACGAAGAAGTCAGAGGAGCTCAAGGTCAAGCGCCAGAACAGCAACACGACGCATCCTGGGTTTGCCCCATACGCAGAACTAAGGCGAAACGAAGTGGTGAAGCAAGACTTGGTCCACCTTGTGGTCCGAGAAGGCATGAAGAATGAAGAGCGGATTGGTTTCCATCGCATGGTAGCCTCCAAAGGCGACGAAGTCGTGGACGTTGCATCTTGCAAGCGACTTGTCGACCTGCCCAACGATTCCGAACTACCGCTTCCCGTCGAGTTGAAAGAGGATCCTGCACGCGATGCCGAAGCGACTCTCTGCAGCCGCACAACATATATCATAACTGGGATGATGGTATCGACTCGGTTGAATGCTCAACCACAGCCTCCGAAGCATGGCCAACAAGCAGCGGCCCAGCTTACAAAGGAGAACCGAGTCGACTTGCGAAACTTTGCCGTGAACCTGGCAGGAGAACAGCGCCCAGGATCTGACGCGCCCCAGCACCCAACTAATCCAGAGTCCAGCACTGCGTCACGAAATATCCCCTGTATGATAACGGAATATCTCCCAGAAACAGGGGACTTGCAGGAGATTTGCGGAGCTGTCGGCATTCCGGACTGGGAGGATCTCAGGATGAACGAGCATCAGCCTTTACGGATTCTGGAGCCGTCACAGGTCATTGGTAAGTGTATCCCGGGCAGTTGCGGGGCTTGTTTTTACAAATTCATAATGTGGACTAACAGATTTTCAGATGCCTTTGTAGTTCACCAGAAAGTCAACTCAGCTCCACACTGCGCCCTGCTGGCCAACGAGTGCGGCAGTGGTATGGCAGGCATTGAGATGTCTGTGCGAATTCGGCAGCAAGGTCTTGCAGACGAGTCAGTGAGGGCTCTCAGCCTGGCAGTATCATGGAAGCCCACACTTTGGCTATGCCCGTTCAGCATACTCTCGCAACTCTATGCCGAGATTTCCGATTTCTGGGGTGGTCTATTCAGAGTTTACTGCTTGCACTCGCAGTCACATCCGGGTCGTGATGAAACGGTGCTGAGAACAACAGAAGAACTTCAAGAGCTCCTCAAGCACTTGGCTGAAGAACAGAGTCCGGCTGTTCGTACCCCCACCCTTGTGCCAGATCGAATTGCTAAGTGAAACAAAGGTGGCTAGGGCCGTGATTATTTCCTCCTACGATACGGCGGTTGCCAAACTTTGGCGGAAGGGTCTGGGCACTACCAATGACGAGTTCTCATATCTTGTCCTTGACGGAGCCCATTGCGTAAAGAACCCAAGGTTGGAAAGGCACAAATTCATTCGCACGATCAAAAGTGAGAGCTTTGTTCTTATTTGGACCACGCCGATTGCCGACATCACACGCGATATGGTCGGTTATGCCAAGCTCATCTGGGATCCGCCGTATCCCCTTGAGAATGATGATTGGATATCTCCCGAAACCTGGTACGATGACCGATTTGGGACCGCTCTCCTTCATGGCAAGTCGTTCGGTAACATTGAATCATGCTGTATTTTCTTGCACAGGCCGAAAGACACTTTGCCGGAATCCACGTCATTTGAACCTCGAAATCAGTCAGAGCAAGAATACCTTGATGCAGTAAGGGCCGGGCGACTAATCTTCCTGCTCAACCTGACTTCTTTTGCTGCTTTAGCGAGGAAAACAAAGTTCTCGGCACAGTTCTCGCTGCAGGCAACGCGCAAGGTCCTTCAGATGGTCACGATCCAGCGAGGGATGAACAGCTCCATCTCTCTACCGGATGGCATCACTACATCGCTTGGACAACGGTTGTCAGGTTTGACGGTCTTCCAGGCGATGTTGAGAGCTACACAGGATGTGGAACGCACGATAATGGAGCTCACTGAATCATTCCTTGATCGAAGTGCCGGCCCTGACGGATTAAGGCGGCGATCTCCAGATGTTCGACGACGCCTATCTCTGATTTCCATGGACGTAAACAACCATAAGCTAACGTTCCTGAGTGAGCGCTTTATGAACTCGATTTGGAAAGATAGTGCTGGTACGATTGAGAGGTACACGAAAGGGATGCGAACTCCAGTCCAATGTGTCGGCTCAAAGAGAAAGGCTGAAATGGCTGACGAAGATGGCCCCTCCACTCCCACAGCATCTGCGAGCGCAGGAACGTCCAGGGTTGACAGAGATGACCAAACCGGTGGCGTAAATTGGGGTTTTCTTCTGGCTCGGGATAGCCCATAGAGCGGATTCCCATCAGACAACCTCAACCGAGTGCGGTTCATCATTTGGCGGTCACCAAAGTACGCCTGGTGGTTGAGGGTGGAAACTCGAAGGCTACGAACATGGCCCAGTCGAACCCAACAGGGCCAAGCAGCGGTAGTGAAAAGAAGAGGGGAGGCATTGGCAAGACGAAGATTTGAAGTGAGATGGGTTGGTAATGGAAGGGTCTTGGGATCAGCCGACCTGAAAGTGTTTTAGACTTAAGTTACCTAAGCTATTGTCAAAGACTCTTATAGTTCCTTTACCATTTTGCATAAAATTTACATCTATTTCAGCAAACCTTTAGACTAAGTAATACTAAAGAAGTCATGGACGTCCCGGTCTTAACGGGGGTGTCGTCAGTTGTCTCATCACGTGTGTACCACGTGAGTTCTTCTCAACCCCAACATTCGAAGGCTGGCTGGAACGCTTCCCCACAACAACCCTTCCAGCCATCTCTCAAGCATCGAGGTGAAGACTCGACACTCATCGTTTCATTACGGATTATCGCCGGTCTTTTTTCTCTTGGTCAGTGAGAGCCACGGAACCTCCAGCATGCACACCGTCTGAGCCATGAAGCGGGCATTATCCTACCAGCACTTGTCGAAGTGTGGGAAGGCGCCGACCCGGTTGAGCCTGAGTTTCATCGACATGTGGCAGGGAAACGCCCCGTACACCTTCTGATCTTTCAACCGTTCATACCACAGCACACAAAATGCACATGGCCTTCACGCTTACCCAGAAGAGACGGGCACGAGACAAGACGACAACGCGCTACAACAAACCTGCCGATGCGGCGGAGAATGTGTGGCCAAGGAACACGGGCTCTGTCGCTGCTCTTATACGTCGAACGCTCGCCCGTACTGGCATCATCGGCAGCCTTGCCTCTCGCTTTGTGGTACCCGTGAAGACAAAACATCAAAAGCGGGCTCGCAAGTCTGTCAAGCGCATGCAAGGCTTCAAAAAAGACTTGCTGCGAAAGGTCAACTACCCAACTGACGCCATGGACCTGGAGCGCGCTATCCAGAAGCTGTGCTACACCAACACCCCCGTGAAGCAGCAGTCGTCTCGTCATCCGCATGCGAAGCTCCGGCTATCACGAACACCGATGCTCCGCCCTCACATACCCGACCTACCGATGCATCCTCTCCTCTAGGTGACGCGACTCCCCGTCGAAACAAGAATCAACATCACACAACTCTCCAAGTCACCGGTGATCACCCTCACATTGCTGGTAGGCTCAGCTTCTGAGCCGAACGCCCTTCGGATCAGTGGTGGCCAAGTCACCAAAAGCTCTCCACCCCGACCAGGGCACTGCCTCTACCCTCTAGTCCTGGCACGCCACTCAGCAGCATCCAACCAAATGCACTGGCGCCGTCGCCTATGGCCGCGTTGAGCAAGTCGCCTGTTGCTTTGGAGATCCCCGACTCGAATCCGGCTGCGGAAACTGACTGCGACCTGGAGTCTCCCACGAATGTCGATGCAGAGCCTGTCACAGATGTCAATCCCGACTTGCAGCCCGGCCCTTGATGGGAACTGAGCCAGAAGATCGTCAATTGCGACGATGTTGCCCCCAACAGCGACGTCGATTCTGACTATGAGAAACGCTTTGAGGGATGGCTTGCCCCCATTTACTGTTGTCTGGGGAGATTGGGCTCAGGACCACCCACTGGCCAAGCTGTTGGTCATTCGGACGGACCAGCGCCACACGATGCCGATGAGGACTAGGAGCTCCCACACCGCAGAACAAGACGCCGTACCCAGTCTCGACCGCAGTACGGGCTTGATGGATCTGATGACTCTGATTTGGATGCGCTGCCCAACATCAATACGGAGGAACAGGGATGATGAATGGGCTGTCCCCTCGTCGCACGTCTTGTTGATGACGAAAAAGATCTTTCCACCCACGTACCAGAGAGCTCGGCCGACGAAGATGACCTGCTTGCAGTGGAGGAAGAGGCGGCGAACGCTATGGAGACTGGCAAAAGTGTCGCAAGGCGTCCGGATGACGTGAACGTCGGCTCGCCGAAGGAACCCACCAGCGCCAGCACTGGGGACGACAATGCCGTACTCAATGGCGGTCGCTTTTTTCGCCCCCGTTTGAAGCCAGAGTTCGGCAATGCCAGGTCCGGGATCGCCAAAGTCCTTTGCCAGTCGTGGATTGATCAACCCAAATTCTTTCAGATCCTCGAACGAACTCGCGAGGCTTGGTAGAATGACCGCGAGGCACAGCACATGGCACATCACGGTACTCTTGTCAAGGACATGTTCGGCCAGGACGACTGCTACTCTGGCATTTTTCATGCATTCCCAGATACGGACTTAAGCCAGGCATTACAGATCGTCCTCTTGTGGGGAAGTGGTACTTGGAGAGACAGCAGGGGCCTTTGTTTCGTCGTATTCGATGAAGTTCGGCGAAGGAGGGAAGAACTTGGAGAAGTCGGTTAGATTGATGCTGGACGTTGCCGAACATGAGTGGATGGATTTCATGACAAATGCTACCGACTTCCATTCGCTCTGCGACTGGGAGCCCTGCGCAACCCATACCACCAAACTCTGGCTTCCCACTGTTGAGGGCAGGAGTGCCCCACAATGCACTGGGTATTCGAGGCGGCTTTTGGCACTGTACAACCGTCCCTTCATCATTACAAACGACAACATCGCTCTTTTCAACACTCTCAAAAGACAATCAGACGACCCTACTTCAACGACGCGTACGACCAAGTGAAGCAAGGACTCGCGATTCCCCATCATTGCTCGGTTCACGAACCCCCGTGCCTTCTGCAGAGTTCAATTGCATCGACCGAGGAAGGATTACTCAAGGGATATCGCATCCTTGGCAACTCTCTTCCAGATGATTTACCACCTCAGCCCGACACTCACACTTTGAGACACTCGAACACGATCACGGGTCCCCATCACGGTTCATCAGTGGATTGGGAACAAGCGGCGGGTGGAGAAAGTGTTCCAGCTGCCTTCGATCGAAAATGATGATGTGCCCGTGGCGGAACTCCCCCAGGAAATGAAGTTCTTCCAGAAGAAGTCCATAAAGTTGGTAAAGGCGTTTGTGATCCGGCAGATGAGGCCGGCGGTATAGTTTATTTGGGATTGGTTGAAGGCGCATGCTGTGACGGGGGGCAGATATGTATTATGATCGGGTTTGAACTGGGTTATGTTGCGAAACTGGGATGGGATGGGTTCACATGGAGTCATGGGATTTCTTTCGGGTTCAAGCCCATTTGTCACTGGGTAGATCGATGATTCTGACAGTTGTGGGTGAAGTAGGTATGATGAGACAGCTCGGGAGTTTTTGCCAAATAGGACATGACGTGGTAATGCGGTTAGTCAATTCATTAATTAGGCCTGTCAAGATTCCTCTTTTCCATCTTTGTTGTGCCACAGAAACCCTCGCCAGGAGTGTAGCATCAAGGTGCATCGTCTCGCTCTCCCCAGTTCATAAAGTTGAACATGTCCTCTACGATGGCGACTGCGTTGCCGGTCTTCTTTTCGTACCTATGTATGGACGGAATGCACCATGGAATTGACGAGTTGTCATGCAGGAAGTTTCTGTTTCTCGGCCATGCCGTTAGGGAAATGCTCAGTTTGTATGATGAGGGCGATGATGAAGCTGATGATGCGGCTAATAGGGTCAAAATGTATTGTCATCTGTGGCCACGAACGGAGGTCAAGACAGAGAGCGACGACAAAAGGAAGAGGGTTACCTAATCCTTTGCAAGCATAGGGAAGAGAATTAATCAACATCATACCAAAATGGTTAAGAATATTTTATAATGATAGTAACACTTTAGATCTTATTTATTTTTATAACATTTTATTACCTGTCTGTATTCTGGCCCGGTTATTCCACCCAGGGTCAGGGTTTAGCTATAAAAAAACGACATGAACACATCATAGCATCATATCACAATGCTATTTATTTAACATTTTGGGAGGATGATAAGCTAATATGCACTGGTGTGTCGTGTTTTTCTTGACTTAGGTGTGAGCCCTCGAATGGTGAGGTAGTGGACGCTCTGGGGAGACAAGACTGTGATGGCAAATTCCATTGGACCGCCAACCTTGCGCAATATGAAACTCGAAATTTCACAGTGCTTTGGACAGCTTAGCCACACTGAGAGTGATTGGTTGCAAAAGTGAGGCGGTCACTGCAAGTATGCCTTGTTGGTGGCTGAGCGACATCAGGCTGAGAAGTCATCAACCAACAAAGGTAAAGAGGGGTTTTCTCTCATGATCAACAATTTTCTCCCTCGCGTAAACCTCAGGACAAACCAAAATCATGGCAGAGCCCATCTCTTTGATTGCCTCGGTGGCCGGCATCCTCGATGTTTCCCTCCGCTCGTCCCAGGCTCTCCATAGCCTGCAGTCCCAGCTGAAGAACGCGCCCATCTTGATCCGGGCTCTGTCCAATGAAGTTGAAGATCTCAGGGCAGTTCTAGCCCGGGTTGAGGACACGACAAAGGATTCAAAGACCAGCAGGCAGCATGTCCCGGCTACCGTGGCCGACCTCGAAGCGCAATTGCGCAGGGCCAAAGTCACATTGTCTGACCTAGACATTTTGACCAAGAAACTCCAGGCGGAAAAGCCAACAATGAAGAGAATCAAGTGGTGTTTGAAACACTCCAAGGCTTCGGAACTGCAATCTAACCTCAAGGAAATACGGACTAAGATCAATGAACTCCTCGTGGCGCACAACAGGCAAGTAGTCCAACTCCGAACGACCGTTTCTTCTGCGACTGACTCGCAATGTAGCTTCATTTCGAATCGGATCCACCTGGAAGTTTGTGATGTTCGTCTTGAGACACAGAAGCAACAGAGTACAGTCGTCCAGAAACTCGACGCGATCTCGCAGACGACAAATACTCAGTTATCATCAACACAACAAACCATCATCCAGAGTCACGCATATATGGTTGCAGCATTCCAGGCCCTTCAAGAAAAGACGTCAGATCTGCCCCCAGGATGGCATCAAGCTGTTCTTGACCAGCTTTCCGCCATCCGGGAGGAAACCAGGGCCAATCGAACGCCGGCGGCGATAAAAGAGACAACAAAGCAAGGCCCATCTATCACGCAACAGAATACGGCAGAAACAAAAGCCCGCCCATACACAGGTCAAAGAGAGTCAGAATTCCCTCCAGGGTTCATGAATTCCTCCTTGTTCATCACCCTCGGAATGATGAAGTCAGGCTGTCAATCCAGTTGCTCATGCAGATGCCACTTCCCAAGGTCAAGCTATACCTGGAGGCTCCCTAGAGTACTTGACGCCGTCATTGGGTCAATTTTCATCGGTTACACAAGTAACCCTGTGGCATCCCCAAAATGCAGCCTGAAAGAATGCTCAAAGACCCGATCCATCAGACTCAAACTTGCATATAGCTTTCCGCTTTGGTTCCTCAACCGCACCATCCACATGTTGGTCGAGGCATCGACAGCAAGACCATTCACTCTTGCTCTCGTATCATACCGCCGAATTGGATATGCCAATTCAAATCAAAACATTCTTCTTCAGGCTTACATTGGAAGTGTCTCTAGGGTGCAAAAAATCCTTCGCACCAATCCGGCAGCCGTTCTCGATGTTGCCAGGGATGGCCACTCGGTCTTAATTGCGGCTCTACTGGGAAAATCCTCCTGGGAGAAGAGGCTTGAGATGGTTAGACTGCTCCTTCAAGCCGGTGCTGATCCTGACCAGGAGGATGATGATGGATACTCAATGCGGACCTGGGTGACCAAACATGTCATAAGGCGGCCGAGCCAATCTGCCCAACTGCAGGAGCTCCTCCCGTTATCCAAGAGTGTTGACATGCTCGAGCTGACATTTCTTCACAAGATAATAGTAGGCCATTGCCACGTCGACCTTGGCACGACGTTGCAAAGCAAAAGTTCAGATATTCTAGCCCAGATTGATAGGCCAGATATCGTTGGGGACACTCCGCTGATGTACGCCGTCCACCGGGGCCGTGTGGACCAAGTAAAGGCTCTGATAGATGCTGGCGCCGATGTCAACATCAAAAGGAAGAATGGATGCTCCGTCTTGAGTCACGCAACAAACGCGAAAATTGCCCGTTTGCTTATAAGGGCCGGCGCAGATGTTGACGCGACAAACGGAGATGGTGTGACGGCCCTTCACACATCGGCTCGAAAGAACCGGACGAAAATGATGAAAACGCTACTATCCGCGGGTGCTATGGTCAATGCCCGGACTTTGCATGGGGGAGCAACACCTCTGCACGTCGCCTCGCAATATAACCACCCCAATGCAGCTCGACTTCTGTCTAGACACGGCGGAGATATTAATGCGAAGGACGACTCTGGAAGATCACCTCTGACTGTCGCCATAAATTTCAACTCTCACGGCGTGATCGCTGCTCTACTCGAGTTAGGAGCTGATCATCTCCTCCAAGACCATGGCGCATATTTTCTTCACCAGGCAGCCAAATACGGTGATAAGAAAACCTTGAGAAGACTGGCAAGTTTTGAACTTAAAGGCATTGACGTCAACGCCCTGGGCCGATATGGACGGACGCCATCTGAGGAGTTTGAACGGCGTTCCAGAATTTCAAGCAGTCTTCGATCAGCTTTCCATTCTCTGCTGGAGGCCTTGAGTCGGAATCAATCGAGTGGGGATAGTCCGGAGAACCAGGATGACTCTGACGACGAAACATTTGTTGATGCGGCTGAGTTTCTAAATAATAGAGACTCGTAAAATTAGCAACAAGCAGGGCGACACTTCAGTATCCCCTGGATCTGACCCGGGGGCTTGTTGGTGTAAATGAGCCTAGACTTACTCGAGGAGGGGGTAAATAAGGCTTTGTTCACTACCTTCTTTTCTTTTTTCTCAGATCTCTCCACGTTGTTGTTGTTGTTGTTGACAACATTGGCATGACCTGGTGCATTACGTTTACCCAAATCAACCATCGGAACTCCTGCATCAACACAGTCGTGGTTGTCCAGGGCTGTGATTTCCGAAGTAAAGCCTCGGATTCCCAAAACAGTCAACTTTTCCGTCACCTACCCTAACCCTCCAACGTATTCATCTGACCACTCAGAGTCCTCGAGCAGAACCTGGGGTAGCGTGACAGGGGAAGACACCATTAGCAACCATTTCCGACAACTTACCGACCAAGATCGACGTGGCAACCCCTGGACAGCCCAATAAACGTTCCTTCAGGCACTCCCTCGCCAAGTTCCTTGCTGCATTCCTTCAAGAAAATGAGGGGTTCTCGGCCGGGAACACGGGGTTGACAACAGTCCGTCCGTTGAACCTCCGTGGTGGTGTGTTAAGGTCGGCGGATGCGATGTCCGAGAATGCGTTGTAGTTGATTTCCGCTCCGCATCGTGAAAGACAGAAACAGGAGGTTTTACGAAGCCCAAATCCGCATCATAGTGTGTGTGTGTCGATGCAGGGGATATCGACCAACTACGAGATGAAGAATGGGGCGGAGGTTTTGCGTATTGGGATAGCTCACGCCATGATGATGTTCAACGGAGCAATTATCAAGCCCGGATACCGTTCCAAGATTCGCGAGCGGTTGCAAATTCCCATAAGAAAGACACCAGAGTTGCGCTATTTGATCATTGCCAATCGTTTGTCGCATTCCTAAGCGATGCGGGAAGTCAAACCGACAGGCTAAAAGCGGGTAATCTACAAGACTTCTAAATAGAAAAACATCTTGATGATTCAATAGAAAAACACGCGTATTGGCCCGCGGGTTCGGGAAACGGGTCTCTCGTAGACCCCGACGTCGACAACATCAATTAAAGAACGGTGGGCCATGGGGAGACACATGGCGATTAAGCTCATGGCATGCCATGAACAGTGGTGCCATCCGACCCTCCAGGGTGACGCTATGTGGTGATCTTTCTGGTCACCCGGCCAAGGGGCCCTAGGCACGCTGAAGCCCATTGGTCGCTCCTCAGCCCTGCTCGTCAACCCTGGCTTTTAGCGCCTGGTGGACACGACTGAAGGGGGGCCAGATCTGTCCGAGGACCTCCAAGTCCCCCGAATTTTGGCGTCTGCGGATTTCGGTTCTTCTTTGTCCGACTTGCGCACAGTGTGTAAGCGGACATCGCGATAATCCCCTCAAACAAGGCCAAGCCAAGGGGTGTGGGTATCTGAAGAGGTATTAAACCATGCAATTCCCTTGGTTTTGTATATAGAAGTAAGAAGGACTGTCATTATCGATCGTATACTATCATCCAAGCCTCCTCTCCTCGACAGCTGCCATGTTCAAGTAGAATGGTTGCAAACCTGGGGGTTCGCGGGGGGTATCGTTGGTATATACAAGTCGGCTCATCCAATGCCGTCCTAGAAGTCCGCTCCTGCGGACAATTCAGGTTTCCTGAAGAGAAAAGATGGCACTTGGCACGCAGGCGTGTGATTGGGATGGTGTGGTCTGATTCCAGATCAGAGTTGTCGAGGAGCGACATCAAGAGACGTCAAAAGGGCCGTTGGAAAATGTGGGTTGCAAAGGAAAGGCCGGACGTTGTTCCTGTCAGAGGATCAATGGCCCCTTTCACTTGGTCGCCGTCGTATATGGCTCCGGGCTTGATCCTCTCTTGATCTCATCGTCGTGGGAACTAACAGGAGACTGCTCGCACTGCTCTCGGGGGCTGCTCTCGGGTGTTGGGAGTCGGATACAAGTGCAGTGTCTGAGCAAGGCCTCGCATCTTGCAAGCCTCTCCAGTAGATCTTGATTTGGACGTCTGCGCTTCCTTGGAGGAGCAGGCGTGCTGGGGGTGCAAACTGCTTTGAGCTTTGATGGTAAGTCTTCTGGACGATTGTCTTGGGACTGTCGAGGCATTTACCTTGATGCAATTGGAGCATGGGCTCTTTCTATCGCACTTCTTCTTCCTTTGCTGGCAGAGAACACAAGCAAGAATCCTCTTGCCTGCCGCCTTCTTTGGTTGATCTGGGTTAATTGACGACATCTTGGTGGATGCTCGACCGTACAGGTCCACCGAATTCGAGACTGTGTCGGACATTTTTCGTATACCGTCTTTCCGAGAATTCGCATCTACGGGATTTGCGAGATGCCAGTTTTCACAGAAGATGTCGGCTTTAAAAGTTTAAGCAGCATCAGCTTAAACTTTGGGATATCCATTCAACTACCGTCTGAGCCCTTGGATGAGACCCCAGGATATCACGAGGGTCCACCAGGCCAGACCTTGATGCCCCATCAGGTAACAGATCATGCAACAATCCAGTGCACGGCTAGGTACAGGGGTGGAGAGATGTTATTGGAGGTTCGCAGGTCTTGAGGAGGGGTGGGCTCTGCCACACCCGGACATCGGGTTCTAGATACGCCCCGAGGAAAATCTCCACTGTATCGTGACATTTGTTGTCGAACAAGGGTGTAAGCTCGGAGTTGGGAAATGCCATGGAAACACTTTCCTGACGGGTCTTTAGAAAACGCCGCTGGACCGCTGACTCTCGTCGCTTTCGCATTTCGGATGCTGCGGTTTGCTTAAGCCCGCCTTTCCCTGAACTTCATAAGGCGAAGCTCGCTCTTCGACTTTAAGCTCATGAGACATGGTTCCCAGTCCAGCTTGAGCACCCAATAGCGGATCCCGTCATATTCTTATTCTTTGGGGTACAAGGGTTCTTTACGACCCAGAAAGCGAGTTTTCGGATGAGTCTACTGATACACCAGTGAGGCCTTCACTGTCGTCCACCACTTATACGGACCTAAGCATCTATAGTCCTCACCCCAACTTCAACACAAGCCCATCTACTAGTACTCTTGGACTCTACACATACCTTTACTCAAGATAGCTATCTATTCATTCCACAATGGCATCCAATTCCCCGGAGGGCACCACCTCCCCTCTAGGAGACACCAACCTTGACCCAACCGTCACACAACCAACCAACCCTGAGACACATTCCAACATGGGGACCGACTCGACTATTAATGTCTCGGCATTGAAGGATACATCTACCGGCCCTGAAGCACGCAAGGAGACCGATACCCCGGTACAGACAAGTACAGAAGATGAAGATGAGGACTCGGAGCTGGAGCGCAGACACAGCATCGTGCGGGACTTGGCACGACAATACACCCACCAGAGCCAGATGTCCTCTGTCAGCGGAAACCCCTTTTTGATGGAAGACGAAGAAAGTCCCCTGAACCCCAGAAGCGAAAAGTTCAAGGCCCTCACGTGGGCAAAGTCAGTGGTCAAGCTCCTCCACGACAATGGTCTTTCATCTCGAAAAGCCGGCGTCTGCTACCAGAACCTCAACGTCTTTGGCTATGGACAGCCTACCGACTACCAAAAGGATGTTGCGAATATCTGGTTCGAGGCAGCTAACTGGCCACGGCAGTTGATGGGGTATGGAAAGACCCGCATTGATATTGTTCGCGACTTTGATGGTATCGTGCGGAATGGAGAGATGTTGGTCGTGCTTGGACCCCCTGGTGCTGGATGCTCGACGTTTCTCAAGACTATCAGTGGAGAGACGAGCGGTATTTACGTGAACGATGATGCGTACTTTAATTATCGAGGTAAGCCGTGGCAAGTGTACATTTGTGGACGACAAGCTAAGTGCCATGATAGGAATCACGGCAGAGGAGATGCACGTACAGCATCGTGGTGAAGCCATCTACACCGCCGAAGTTGATGTGCACTTCCCGCAACTGAGCGTTGGAGACACCCTGGATTTCGCAGCCCACGCCAGGGCCCCGAGGAATGTCCCGGCAGGCATCGACAAGGAGACTTTCGTCGGCCATCTCCGTGACGTCGTCATGGCCATGTACGGCATCACCCACACGGTCAACACCCGGGTTGGTAACGAATACGTCCGAGGAGTGTCCGGCGGAGAACGCAAGCGAGTTACCATCGCAGAAGCTTCACTCAGCGGCGCCCCCCTACAATGCTGGGACAACAGCACCCGAGGTCTCGACTCTGCCAACGCAGTAGAGTTTTGCAAGACTTTGCGTCTTCAGACGGAATTATTCGACACTGCGGCTTTGGTTTCGATTTATCAAGCCCCGCAAGCTGCGTATGATGTTTTCGACAAGGCGTTGGTTCTATACGAGGGTCGACAGATTTACTTTGGTCCTACCAACGAAGCGAAGCATTATTTCATGGAACTCGGATTCGACTGTCCAGCTCGTCAAACTACGCCCGACTTTTTGACGTCCATGACAAGTCCCCAGGAACGAGTCATTCGACCGGGCTTTGAAGCTCGCGCCCCGAGAACCCCGGCTGAGTTTGCAGCAGCTTGGAAGAATTCTGCCGCATATACCAAGCTTCAGCAGGAAATTGAAGAGTACAAGCAAGAGCATCCCATCAACGGACCCGAGGCAGAGCAGTTCCGACAAATCAAGCGTGCCGTACAAGCCAAGAATCAGCGTCTCAAGAGTCCGTACACTCTGAGCTATGGACAGCAGACGTCTCTTTGTGTGTGGCGAGGCTTCAGGAGATTGATCTGTGATCCGACTTTGACTCTATCGATGCTTTTCGGTAATTTCTTCATGGGCTTGATCGTTGGAAGCGTTTTCTACAATCTTGACCAGTCGACGGCAAGTTTCTATCAGAGAGGCGCCTTGGTCTTTATGGCTTGCCTGTCTAATGCTTTTGCGAGTGCCCTAGAAGTACGGCAAATTCCCCCTTCAATCTCGAAACACTTGATACTAACGGTGTAATCAGATTCTCACGCTCTACGCCCAACGTCCAATCGTCGAAAAACACAACCGCTACGCCTTGTACCACCCGTCAGCAGAAGCAGTCGCCTCTATGCTCTGTGATTTACCGTACAAGGTCCTCAACGCCATCGTTTACAACCTCACACTGTACTTCATGACCAACCTGCGTCGAGAAGCGGGAGCTTTCTTTTACTTCTTGCTCATGACGTTCCTTGTAACGCTCTGCATGTCGATGATTTTCCGTACCATCGGTTCAGCTTCGAGGACTCTTTCACAGGCCATGGTTCCCTCGTCTATCCTCATCCTGGCTTTGGTCACGTTTACTGGCTTCATCATTCAGATCGACTACATGCTGGATTGGTGTCGATGGATTAACTACATCAACCCCCTCGCATATGCCTTTGAATCGCTCATGGTCAACGAATTCCACGATCGAAAATTCGAATGCAACGTCTTTGTCCCCGCATACCCCGACGCAGACCCAGTCAACCGCGTCTGCTCCACGGTTGGTTCCGTCCAGGGCGAGCCAATGGTTGACGGAGACGCCTACATCAACCTATCCTTCAAATACTACCACGCGCACAAGTGGCGCAACATTGGCATCGTCATCGCCTTCACAATCTTCTTCCTCATCACTTACATGGCCTTTGCCGAATTTGTCAGTGCCAAGAAGTCCAAGGGCGAGGTTCTCGTGTTCCGAAAAGGCCACAAGCTTGCAGGAGGAAGGGGAAACGATGCCGAGTCGAGCCCAGCAGGTCGTGGAGCCATCACCGAGAAGGAGGGTTATGGAGAGGGACGTCCTTCTAACTTTCAGTCGACGAGTGTTTTCCATTGGAACAATGTGTGCTATGATGTCAAGATCAAGAGTGAGAATAGGAGGATTCTGGATAACGTTGCTGGTTGGGTCAAGCCTGGCACAATGACGGCTCTGATGGTATGCCTTCCTTTTCGAATGTGTCGGATCTGATACTTACATGTTACAGGGTGTTTCTGGAGCTGGCAAGACTACGCTTCTCGACTGTCTCGCAGACCGAACGAGCATGGGAGTTATCTCAGGAGACATCCTAGTCGACGACGAACTCCGTGACGCATCCTTCCAACGAAAGACCGGTTACGTTCAGCAACAGGACCTTCATCTGTCAACTACAACCGTTCGCGAGGCGCTCAACTTCTCAGCCCTCATGCGTCAGCCAAAGCACATCCCAACCAGAGAAAAGCTAGCCTACGTCGACGAAGTCATCAAAATGCTCGATATGCAAGACTATTCAGAAGCTGTGGTCGGAATCCTCGGTGAAGGCCTCAACGTTGAACAACGAAAACGTCTCACAATCGGCGTCGAGCTGGCCGCAAAGCCCCCAGTTCTTCTTTTTGTCGACGAGCCAACATCAGGTCTCGACTCTCAGACTTCATGGGCCATTCTCGATCTGTTGGAAAAGCTTGCTCGAAGCGGTCAGGCCATTCTCTGTACCATTCATCAACCTTCAGCTATCCTCTTCCAACGTTTCGATCGACTATTGTTTCTGGCTAGCGGTGGAAAGACGGTTTACTTTGGCGACATCGGTGACCATTCCAGGTCCATGATTGACTATTTCGAAAAGAACGGCGCCGATCCTTGTTCACCAGACGCCAACCCAGCTGAATGGATGCTCGAAGTCATTGGAGCAGCCCCAGGCTCAGAGACCGAACTCAACTGGCCACAGGTTTGGAGAGATTCGCCCGAACACGCCGCAGTCCAGGAGCATCTCAAGGAACTATCCCACCATCACGTCGAAAAGGACACAGATACATCCTCGTACGACGAATTCGCAGCAGATTTCAAGACTCAGCTTGTCCAGGTTACCCGTCGTGTGTTTGAGCAATATTGGCGAACGCCCTCATACATCTACTCCAAGGCAGCCCTCTGTGTTCTCGTGGCTTTATTCGTCGGCTTCGTCTTTTACAATGCTCCAAACACGACCCTCGGCTTGCAGAATCAGATGTTTGCCATTTTCCAGATCCTAACCGTGTTCGGCCAGATGGTGCAACAAACCATGCCGCATTTCGTCATCCAGAGAGATCTCTACGAAGTGAGGGAGCGTCCATCAAAGACGTATGGCTGGCAGGTTTTTATCCTGAGTCAAATCATCGTTGAGATCCCCTGGAATACGCTCATGGCCGCTTTGATGTACTTCTGTTGGTACTATCCCATTGGACTGTATCGCAACGCAGAGCCATCCGATGCAGTCGCTGAACGAGGCGCCCTCATGTTCCTGCTGCTTCTAGCATTCATGATCTTCACCTGTACCTTTACCGACTTCGTCATCGCAGGCTGTGGATCAGCAGAGACAGGCGGCAACATCGCGAACTTGCTCTTCATGATGTGTCTCATCTTCTGTGGTGTCCTCGCGCCCCCAAGCTCACTCCCTCGCTTCTGGATCTTCATGTACCGCGTCAGTCCGTTCACATATTTAGTGTCCGCTATCTTATCAACAGCTGTGGCGAATACAAAGGCAGAATGCGCAGCGAACGAGTACATCCAGTTCCCGCCACCTTCGGGACAGACCTGTCAAGAGTACATGGATGATTATATGAGCAAGGCTGGTGGCTATCTGACGGACCCCAACAACACGGACGAGTGTACCTACTGCACCATCGGCGACACAAACCTGTTCCTTGCTAGCGTGCAGTCTGACTATGCAGACAGGTGGAGGAATTTCGGTCTGATGTGGGTGTACATCATCTTTAATATCTGCGGCGCATTGGCACTTTATTGGCTTGTCAGGGTTCCCAAGAACAAGAAGGGAAAGAAGGCGAAGAAGGAGTAGGGGTGGTAAGGGGTATGAAGCGCGCAAGATCGCGGCAACATAGATGGGTTCATTGTTTTTTTCGTTTAGTTATTATAACTGTTACTTTCAGTACCCAAGTGTATTTCCTAATAGAATAATTAAAATATGGCTGGTTTCCCATGCGTTATTGAGTTCTTTCTATGAACTATTGTACCACGCCTATCACTCCTTTGGCTATCTATGTGATTAATTATCCTATCATTGCGATGATAAGATTCTGTCCTGTAGTTAATGGTACCTAGAATCACGCATGATTCAGATATTGCTATCCCCCACTCGTCCACTCAACTGGTCGCCCCCTTCAGTGATTTTCTTATCATCGAGATGATGAGATTCCTCCCTGCCAAACCAGTCATTATCTCATCCTCGCGATGATAAGATTCCTCTATATTACTTAATGATTAACAGGAGTACACGCGCTTCGCGTGTTGCTATTTGTGAGCTACTCTCTAAGAAGGGAAAAGATCTTTAAGGAAGTATACGGGATTAGTGCTTTTTGTCCAATAAGCCAACTTCTCCAATGTCACAATCGCGAGCAAGTAGTTAGGGATTAACATATAGTTGAAAGTAACTGAATGCTAATCTTTTTTGCAAAGCAGAAAACAACCTCCGCCGCCACTCTTCCACCAAACCGGTCGCCCCTTTTGTTGTGTGCGTGATTTCCTCATCACTGCGATGATAAGATTCTTTCATCTTACCATGGATAGCATTGCTCACTCATTCGCCCCCTTTAATCGCCCCTCAGCCACCTCCAGCCATCCCCCACGTGCCATTCAAAGCATGCCACGACCCTTGCCTGGCTTCACACAGGTGTAGATCTTGACACCATTGGGCAGGGCAGGGCAGTTTCCCACGACACGGTCCATGGTCAGCTCCTTGCCTGGCTCCCATCGAAGAGCAATCCCCTCCATAGTCTCCTTGGTGAACTTGTCGGTCGTGGTCGGGTTTGCCATCAGGAATCGTCCAACAGCAGCGTAGAACTGCCCTTCAAGCTTCGCCTCAGGCATGTCCATTTCTTCCCAGCTCATGCGAGCTCTGGGGTACTTGCTGAATCCAGTGAGCTGGATCTGCTGTAGAATCTCAAAGGCACAAATGAGTCGATGCTCGCCAGTGATTCGCTCGTCGATCCGGGGCACCGTGAAGTCAGTGGACAGGGATTGGTGCAGCTCAGGAGCCTCGATGATCATTCTGGCTTCCTGCTGAGCCAGCTGAAACTCGTCGTGTGCATCGTACGAGTGGTTGATGTACATCGTGATCCATCTAGCCGGCTCTGTCTGTCCAATGTGGTCGAGTGACTGTCGAGCTTTGTACAAGGTCTGAATGTCATCAGGGAGCTCCACAATGAGCCCACGGCGGCAGGCGCCGTGGAAGTTTCCTCTGCCCGCGCCGCGTCGATACGAGGTGATCAGGACATCAAATTCCGAGTTGCCAGGGTCGTTGAACTTGGCAAGACCAGAGGCACGCTCACGACGGGAGTGGCCCGGGTCACTAAAGTCAAACGTGTTGAACCCGGCCCGCTGCAGCATATCATGCGCCTCTCTACAGATTCATCCATGGTTAGTCAACATAGGTAAAGGGTGGTTGTAGTGACGGCTTACCGTGCGCACGCGGTATCCTTGATGTAGATCAGGAGGCGGTGCCCTTCAGCCTTGATGCTCGGCAGGCTCTAGATAATTATGGCGATCTTTTCGACCACAGCCTCAGATTGATAGCGGCAGATCATGTAGGACTCCATTAGGTGTGGGGGCATGGTGCCTGACAGGAAGCTGAAGGGATCCATGATGAAGTGGAAGTAGGCAGAGGAGAAGCCCGGAGTGTGAATGTGTGCAGAGTAAGGAAGCAGATTCGTGAGAAGAATAATCCCATCAACGAGATGATGAACGGAAATACCCTCTTAGAAACCAGAGGAAGGATGAAAAGAAGAGAAAGAAAAAGAGTTCGGGTCGGGGATCGAGGTTTTTTATACCCGACCAGGGGGCCGCTTGTCAGTGAATCACAGTCAAGTGAATCTGTAGTCGAGACCAGGGCCGACGATTCCCGTTGAGCGTGAGGAGAAGGGTTGAGGAAAGTGATGATGAAAGGAAGAGAAAGAAGAAGAGTCCGAGGAGGTGAGAGGAAGTCATTATATACCCTAGAGAGGGCGTTTGACAGTGATTCACAGTCGACCGGATCAGTCAGCAAAACCAACAATGGCTTTGAGTCTGGTAAACAGCTGATATCAACGGGCAAGATTCCGATTCTCGTTGTTCAAGTTGGGTATTCAGGTAACTAGCCGTTTGCACTACTGGCTGTCGATGAGCCAACGCAGTCTTGTGTCACCAGAGTGGTAAACAGCGGATTCAGCCTCCGGCAATGTAAAAGACAATAAAAGAGAACGCCATACAGCAACTTTGGTATCAAGGGCCCGGAAGCTTAACTAAGAGCGTCCTCCCCAGAGCCTAGGTCAGTCGGAGCATCTTCCTTCTCTGGGGATTCGGTGGTGTCGTTGGTAGCCTCAGACTCGCTCGGGAGCGTGGGCGGCTGAGGAGGGGGTTGGAGGTCATAGCCTATCGCCTAGATCCGAAGACATATTGGTTCTGGCTGACCTCTCCTGATATCTTGTGAGGTATGTCACCTTCGAGATGATGTGGGTGGTAGACATCAAACACACCCGTCGTTCGCTCATTGGCAGACACACAGTGAGGATTAATGTGGAAGAAGAGCAAACTTTCGTCTGGCAGATACGATGGATCAATGATCAGGCACTTATTGTGAAGAAATCTAGAACAAAAACTTTCTGTCTTTATTTTCGCGCCCGGAAAGATTAACCACGGCAAAGCAGCAAGTATATGTACAGGGAACTAATCAACCTCAAGGCTAGTTCACCCAACCAGCTTGATACTCATACTTTTTCGTTGGTTGCCTTGAACTCATACACCAAACACCCATACTGCACACTCCCACCCGTGCCTCCATTGTTGCACCTCTTCCAGTTATCCACAAAGATTTCGACGCAAGCATCCACGCTAGCGGTTCCCGTAGCAAGCGGATCCAAGATGCCCATCTCAGTCTCGCCCGTCTCGAGCTCGCAGCCGTTCCTCCAGTACGTGTTGAACTGATACGGCTTTACATGGTACCAATCCTGGTTGGTACTCGAGTCTCCTGCCTTGATCCTTGGCTTGTTTATCCCCCCCAAGCACAGAAAACGGGCCTGCCATGTGAGTGTGGCTTGCTCGACGTCAATGTGCTTACCGAATTGGTCTTTGTCGTAGCAATGCTCGTTTTGCTTGACCAGTTTTGTCTTTGGCGAGCCTTGGGGGTCATTCATCTTGTACTTGGCTGTGCCGCAGCCGAGCTTCACCTCACCCGGGCGGAACGCGCTGTGGGAGCTGTAGGTGCCTAGTTTGAAATGTCAGTTGTGGGGTGATTCTTGGGACGTCGATGCAACCTACATGATTTGAACTTGCCAAAGACTTCGTCGCAGCTGTAGGCGGCGCAGGCGTCATCTCCTGACCCCTCGAGGCTAAAGTCAAATGTCCAGTCGGAATATTCACCAACGTCCAAGTCGGCCGGCTTCCAATTCTCGCTGAAAGAGTCATTCAAATATGGCTTCTTCTTGCAGAAATTGTCTATCAGTCTATTCCAGTTAGCCGAGAAAGAAAAAAACTGAGAGATCAGAGGGGGATCATACTGTGTCCAAGTCTTGGCTTCCACGTTGGCAACGTTAGTATTGCCAGCCCCATCCTCGGCACTGCAGGAAGCAGCAGGGACTTCCTCGCCACCTTCAAACTGGAAAAACATCTGCATGAGCGATATCCAGTTCGGACCCCAGAAGAAACTATCCACGAGGGGCCTGCCGGATCGTCGACACTTGCAACCCTTCCATTCGTTGGTGCATATGCCGATCAACCCCTTGCAGCGCACGCCCGCGCAGGCGAGGTCCTTTGGACAGTCTTCGGGCGGGGATGGAAGGGGATATTTGGGAATGACTTGCACCTTCGCCTTGACCTTGTACAGGGTGTCGGCATCGTCATGCATGCCAGTAAACAGACCAAAGGAGGCCACCGCACCCCCGAATCTATCAGGCATGGTGCCGAATAGCTCAGGATTTCCCATCTTGGTGGCATTGAGGGCGTCGTGGGTCAGATCCCCGTCAAAATATGTGATCATCATGGCCTTCTCATCCAGGTCGGCCTTGTTGATCCCCATATACTCCAGGGTCCTTTCTTCGGCGTAGTTCACTTGCTTCATCATAAGGTCGCTACCGATGACACCACCAATGATGGGGACGATGCGTCTGCCTGAGCATTCGATGTCGTCGCACCTTGGAACCTTGATCTCGTCCTCTATCCTGTTCAACTCGTCCTGGACGAGTTTGCTGATGGTGATCTCTATCTCCCCTTCCTCGTTAAGGACCAGTCGTAGACCTTGAGGTATGGTTGTCTCCCCGGTCTGCCCATCCTGTGTAGTAGTGATGGTTGCAGTACCAAAGTCGGTAGTAGTACCAATCCACTTGATCATATCAGTAAGGCATGGAGGTTACTAGAAAGGGGGAGTCACCTTTGTGCTCGTGGTATCGCTTGTCACTACCTCCTCAAGAAAGTCTGTATCAACTCCAACAGGTGCGGCCCTGGAAAGCGTTGGATTGAGAAAAGGCATGGATAGAGGCAACATACAACTGATCCTCCTCCGGAATATCGGCGGGAAATATCTCAAGTTGGCCGGACGCCGTGGGGTTTACGGCCAAGACGACAGCGCCGTTAGGAACGGTTCCGGAAACAGTAGGAGATGCATCTTGGGCGAGACAAAAAGGGCCAGATGAAAGAGCAAGAAGAAGAAGGGATTGTAGAAGCATGTTGGATTTTGAGTGACATGTGCCACTTCCCTCTCAGTTTTGGTGACGATGGGAAGCCTCCAGAGAGTTGGGCGTGCCGATGTGCGAGCTTTTGTAACCTGGTTTCTGCTCAAGAGTAGTGTGGTCTGATTCCCTCTTTTCCGTGGTTACTTCAACTTTGATGAATATTTGACACTGTGCAGTGCCCATAGCCACATTTCAATATATATGGTTTCATCAGATTAAAAAGGCAGTGACGGATGATATTGATTATCTGGCCACGTCCGCAGCATCCTCCCATGTCAGGAAGGTCATGGAAAGAATGTTTCCCAATATCTCACTGGAGGATGATGTTTTTATTGCCTCGTGCTCTTGCATGTCTTTTTGTGTTGTATTTATTAACTGCATAGCCGCTGAAAATAGCCGCAAACGGTCGCATTCTGTGGTCCTGCGCCAAGGATCACCATCCATGGCCATGTCGGCAATTGTAATCTGAGTAAGATTATTTGAACCGACACATGGTGCTCATTTCTTTGATGGAAATATGCAACCACTAAGGACGAGATATCTTTACTCCTGCGCTCTTTTCCTCCATGTTCTGGCATGATCTACACAGTGCCTGACTGCGAGACCTGGTGTTGCAGCCTGTCAGCACAAGGTTTTTAATTTCCAATATCTGAGGTCTAGAGAATTGGCGGGTAGGATAAGGATGTTGTGGTGCAAGTGAGCGGTCTCAACCCTGCCGTGCCGTGTCGTATATATAATCTACGCCCTCTGCCGTTCCAGAAACACTCGAAACTATCCCGTACACCCGCAACACTACAGCATATATCTCAGCGAAGATGATGCTGAAGAAGCTCCTTTTCTTTCTTGGCTTCTTACAGGCTGTAATAGGTCAGCAGCGCCGTATCTTTGTTGACACCGTCAGCTGCTGTAAGTTTTCAGGCTTCCAATTACTCCTCGCGTCAGTATAGTCGCCCTCTAATAAAGCAAATAGCCAACCGAAGAACCTTTGTTGCAATCGAGGAGTCGTACCATTCTGCCATCAGAAGGGCAGGGCTGGCCATCGAAGCATTGCGACCATGGGCAGAGGGGGGTGCCCCCATCAACACTTTCGACGGCCGCATCAGGAACGTCTTCGACCTGCTGTTCGGGGCGCAGAACACACGAGGAAACTTACTCTTGGTTTTTAGTGAGTATAGCTTGGCAATCACCACGATTGGCATAACTAGCTGACTGTGATGGCCAACAGGTCACCTGGACAGACTCCCTGGGATCCAGTATATGGGCGGCGACTCGACATCAAGGACCATGCATGACATAGTAAGTATACAATTCATTCAGTCCCGTTGTGAATTCACCCAAATGATGCTCACCTCACCCACCCACGTGTTAGGAAATCCACTGCAACGTCGACTATATACAGCCACATAACCATCCTAAAGAACCGAATATCCACAATTGGGACACGGTTCAGAAAAGGGATGTAAGGGATGAAGACGAGATCCTAGATCTCTTCAGTCCATGGAAACCCGCGTTCGCAGTAACTTCGCCAGTTCACCCGCCTGGTGGCAGGGGCTGGGATGAAGACGCCCCCGAGGTCATCGCCATTCAGCCCTTCGAAGCTGTACCTTACAGCCGCCTTGCATGGCTTTCCTGGTAATGATGTTGCCTTTGGCGGCGTCAGAATTAACCAGGCCTCCGTCAAGGCCGCCGCGAATCCCAGGATGCACCGCTGGCTTTTCACCCACTTTGGAGGATGGTTCGAAAGATTGAGGGTCACTCAGATTGATTTGTTGGATAGACTTGAGTCGTCCATGCTTCACGAGGTACGCTACGCATCAGACCAAGGCTGTTTCTAGGCAAGGAAGGATTTGACTAATTATTAACGCAGCTCACGCACACTACTGCCGGAAGGCTCGCAGATGACATCGAGCTGCCCAACTCTTACGGCTGGGAGAACTGCCGGAGACTACAGACGCATAGGAATGCTGGTAAGTACCCGGACCCATGAGACGTAACTAGACGGTGTGCATGCTGACGACTTGCCTTTAGATAATATAGCCTTGTTCGCCTTGGCTGTCGAGTTGATCAACCAGTACCACTACGACGTGAACGCAGCGGGTGAGCTTACCAAGTTCGAATGATTCGCGTGTTTCCGTCAGTTACTTGTGTCAAATCGAGGCAACGAGGCCAAGCATAGATAGCACAGCAAGAAAAGAGGAATAGTCTGCAGAGATTAAGATGGCATTTGCAGTGTTCAAGTTAGCATCTAATCTGGATTATATCACCGCCCACATAGCGCATCAACATCTTATTTCCACCCACTTGACGAGGACTCAGGCCCATAGTCCCATTCTATAAAGAATAAGTCCCATTTTAGGTTACAGCAGCGGCTGCTAAATGTCAACCCGGTTTCCAGGGGGGGATGATGTTGCCTTGAAAACATTTGACATCAATACCAGCTCTGCCTCGCGTTTCTGGCGCAGCGCCTCGTATCCAAACGTAATCATTGTTGTAACTACTCTGACTTTACTACCTATCGAAATGGGTGCCGCTCAGGGTCATCACCTGACGCCTGATCCACCCCTGAACCCTTGCGCCTGTGTCGTCGAGTTGGAAGGAACCGAACTCTGCGCACCCTTGTTCGGGATCACCTCAGCACCTTGATTCGGTACAACCTCTGCGTCCGGACCGTTGGGGTCGGTGCCTTCGGGCAGGTTGACTTCAGTTGGGGCGGGCTCTGCGTTTTCAGTGGCAACCTCGGCATCTGGGCCGTTGTTAGGCAGGGGCTCCCCGAGGACGGCGGTAAAGGCATCCGCAATGTCTCCAGTCGGGGCAGCCTCGGGTTCTTGAGCTGTGACAACCTCGGCGTCGGGGCCGTTGGGGTCGTCGCCTTCAGATACCGGGCCTGCAGGGATGCCTTCCTCCGGGCCCGCAGGTATCTCTTCCACTGGGCCTGCCCCCAGGTCTGCAGGTGCCTCGAGCTCCACGACTTCGCCTCCATCGGCGCATACCGGGTCCTCGTTCTCGCCATCTCCCACAAGGTCGAGGCAGGCGTCTGGCTCGTCGCTGTAGAGTTCCCGCGCCTCCTCTCGGGATCCGGCGCCTAGCGCGACAGCCAGGTCGTTCAGGTCACCCAGGGCCAATAGTCCATCAACTATGCGGATCGGATCCCAGACGTCGGGCGTGTCGGGGGGGTCGTCGGGGGGGTCGTCGGTGGGCTCGTCGTCGCGCTTTGCCCTCTTGAAAACAATCACTGGCACGTCTTTCGCAATAGGGTGGTGTGGGTAGAGACCGAAACGTTCCTGGATCCATTTGCCCAGAAAGTACAAGGCGAGGTTATCGGCTGGTGATACCACGTATTAGCATAGCATATAGATCCGCTAGGCGTGTGATCGTATACCGTTTGTTGCAACCCAGAAACCAGGCCTCTCTTTCGCATAAAGAGCTAGGACTTTAGTGTATAGTGGTCCGTTGGCGAGCGTGCTTGCCCTTCGGCCTTGAATCCTTAGTCTCCTATCCGTGACATGTGAATCGAAGTTGCCGATGTTGACCAGGTTCTCATCAAGATGGAAGAGTTCGTGCACCATGGCTTGCTCTATACAAGGGTCAGACGGTACTCTGATGGACGGGTATAGGAAGAAGCCACTTACCTCTGCATTGGTAGTTGACCATGTTGTGCCTTTGGTAGTCATCTGGATCCTTGGAATACTTGGAAGCTGCGTCGTTGCAGGTTTTCAGGTTGAACCACTCAGGGCACCAGTTAATATAGTCACCACGTTTGCGGTCCCTGTTTGTTGTATACGCGAGTGCTTTGGGCTTCCAGTATAGTGCCTCGTTTTCGGTCCCCTCATTTTCTCTCCACGAAAACCAGCACCGGCTTTGGCCTAGAAACGGGTCAGTCTTGGAAATCATGGTGAAAAACTCCGGTTGCGTACATCTGTCATAGTGTTCTGGCAATGTGAGCTTGGGACATAGGTCCTTAGGCACCGAGCCTCGCGCGCCATCTTTGCGGATCGGATCGTCGCAATGCATCCGCAAGAGATAATCGACTGAGCTGCCCAGCTGCCAGGTGGTGACAGACTTGATGAAATCTGGTAAAGGTAAGCATCCTGATCGGCGTTTACTCAAGGCTGGGGTCTGACCCTTGAAAATCTGCTGATACTCGTTGTTTCGGGACGGATGTCCCAGGTAATCTTTGGCAACCTTGCTCATGATTAGCCAGGCTCCTGGCGTCGATGCGGTTGGGCAGTACATACATCCTCGTTGAAGTTGACCTTGTCCTTGATCACTCCGGCCATGTCAAGCATGGAATTCCACGCTCCATAGATGTCTCTTACCTGTGGGTCGGAGCAGCCTTCAAACTGAAAAATGACCCTCCTCCTGCCCAGGACATTGCCATCGTCCTCGGTATAGTCCATACCGTAGGTAACAGTGCCATTCTCATGACGCTCGATTGTAACTGCTGGTGCCGCATTCACGAGACCAGGAAGGAAAGAAATGGCAGCCGTGGCCGCGAGAAGAAGAGAACTGCCCAACATCTTGTCGCCGTAACGAGAGATGACAAGCGGTTGAAGGCGGTGGTTGGAAGAGGTTCTCTCTTAATCTCACGGGAACACCTTCGCTTTTATAACCATTTTCTACTGCATCGTTCAAGGAGTTGTCCCTCGCCGGCATCGTCAACCGAAGCCAAGCAAGCTGAAAACACTGCCACAGCTCTATGTATGCAAGGACCGTCTAGCGATATCCCGCGGTCGGGCGGGCACAAGCAAGCGGCAGGGAATCGCATCCTGAAGGAGCATTTCCATGGGATCGACTGCATGGATATGGTGTGACCTGCAGAGTTGAGCATGGATTCCCCGTCGGCGTTTGTTTCATGTGCTGCAGCTGGCCCACAGCTGCGCCGGCCCGTTTCTACTTAGAATCCTTCGTGAACGGATGCACCTCCAGTCAGCCGTATCTACACGGTGATTCGCCAAGGTCATACCACATGCAGCCGGCCAAGGGTTGCCAATGGGGGGACCCAGGTCTAGATCCCATGGTTTGAGCCTGGAGCGGAGGAAATCTCTCAAGAAACTCAAATCCTCAGCCTTCACATGTGCTGTTTCAAGTCGCAGCTACACGAAGCGAGCATTAAACCCACAAATGTAGCCCGGGCATATATGGCTCGTAGGCGATAGACGTGGCCGGGAAACCCTTGAAAGTGTTCCTATTCAAGATATTTTTAAACTATCATGTGCATCTTCAACTGCCATGGATGATGGGTCATGGATGAGAGCCTGCCCTGGACAACACATGTTATCCATAAGGCTATCGGATGAGCAACGCGGGGATACGAGCAAGTCTTGGCGGTTTCGGTACGTGCGGAAAGTCTTGGCGAGGAGTGCAGCCGAGCCGTCGCTCACATGCTTATATTCCTGATTGGGCTCACAGCCAGCAGTGTCTGAGCATTCTTGAACGTGTCTGTGCTCTCCAGTAGCATATCTTCCAACGGTGGCGATGTTGAGACAAGGTTGTTTTGGTCCCAGGGACGAGATGGCGGTGGTGGAGTAGGTCAAGAAGATATCCCGCGTCCAAGGGGCCAAGGTCCCGTGGGATTTACCTCTTTGGCCATTTCTGACTAGAAACACATGTTGGAAAGTGATCATCGCCTTTGAGGACCTTGCTCAACTACCCTGGGCCAAACTCCTTCCCAGTATTGTACTTGAGCTGCAGAAAGGCCGGAGTCCGACAAAGGGATGGATCAAGTGTAATTCGGATATTAACTCTCGTGAGCTTCTGGCATTCTGCGCCGACGCCGAAGAGGCTGGCATGAGACAAAATAGCTCTTGTTAACAACTTTCTAAGGCCTCGTATAATAATTTTTAAACAAATACTAATACTCTTTACGTTTTGATATAATGTTTTTTATAATATTTATTTTATTATACCTCTTACTCCCTGACCTTATCGCAAGCCTAGACTGCTATTGGCGATTGATCGACGGCGGGTATTGCTGACCGTCAGGCCTTATACACATGACAACCCTTCACGAATACGCGGCTGCCACTCACAATATTAAAGAAGCTGATTCGGAAACAATAAAATAATTAAAATCTAATGCTTCTTACTTTATGTTAATGGTCTCGATGGCTGAAGGTTAATGATGATGGTGTGGGTGTGCAAGACTTGATCCTACCCTATGCCAGTCAATAGTAATATAAGGGTGCGCGCTGAGCAACATGGCAACTAAGAAATGGGCAACGGGTGGCCTAATGGATCCCCAATACCTCAACATTCATAAAATGTATTACTGAGACGGAGTAGTTGTGATTGACAAGAAGGTCCTGCAATTCGTCAATTGCCATTCTTGCGGATCAATCTCGCCTTGGCAGTGGCCTCTCGCGTATTATGAGGACCATGCACATCAAGTATGCATTCAGTACTGACCACCTGTCCGATAGGATTGGGAAGAATTAAGCAATCTTTCTTTGCACTCATACCTACCCTGATAGCGGGAGGCCGACACCTCAATATTGGCGACATAGCTCCGACTATATCTCCGCAGGGCCTAACTATTGCGTTTGGGGTTAAACTCCAGTCCTCGCCATGACTGGTCCAGCAACTTAGTAGACTGCCGAATATGATATCCGACAGCGACATCCGGCGTCGACACTAATTTAGCGACTGCGGGGGCGGAGAAAGGCGGATATGAGAATATCCACGAGAGAACTGCAGTTTTCCGTTTATTGAAATACAACCTCACCCCACTAGAGGCCCTTGAGTCATGATGCCGATTCCATTTGCCGGCCTTACTACCCCAGACCCTATCGAGCCCGCGGGGAAACAGTTTGTAGATCTTTGCGGGGTTTCATAAACAATGGGCTGTTAACTAGGGGCAGACCGAGGTCACCTCTGCCGAGTATACCATGCTAGTTTACATTTATCCGTCTATAAGTATTTGTGTCTAGAGGCCACTGGTAGCTTGTTACTACTATACTGCTCCGTCATGGCGATATCCAGGAGCTGTGCACTATGTTCAAGTGGCTTGTGCACCAACTGCCTGAAGGCGTCGTGTTGGTCTGCATGATTGACGGTGTCGTATATTACGAGCGACCTTGGTTTCAGGATGGCTTGGAGTTGGTTTTGGTTGCCATCTTGAAGATGTCGGAGGATCAAACCACCCAAGCTATTGTCAAGGTTTTGCTCACTAGTCCTACGAGAACTACGGAGGTTCGGAGGCCATTCCCTGATGATCTTATCCTTTCCATGGACGCAATGGCCCACCATGGATCAGTTGCTAGCCAAGCAAGACTGAAGAGGCACCTGGGGGTGGGATTTGACAATATTTCAGGAGTTAGAGGTGAATTATAACGGCCTTGGGTTTTCTTAGCTTTACTCTTTTTGATAATTTCTTTGACTTTGAGGAGGAAGCTTTTTGACTAATAATCACTCCGACGTACGGCCAAGCTTAGGAACCTCTTTCACGGGATTGAGCTATCCATATGACTCAAGCTTAAAAGCGTAACAGCGCTTAATGTGGCATGAGAAGTCATCTTGGCTCCATAACTATCACTAGAGTAGAATATAGGAGTGATCAAGGTGACTCGACAACCTAGTTCAATCTCTGTTCGATCTGGATGATGAGGAGAAATGCGAGTTTTAGCAGTGCATGACAGGATAAGAACAAGACAAGATGGACTTGTTATCGCTCTCCTTAGACGAGCTTCTGGCTTAGTTAAATCATCAAGGGCCGGGCTTCAACTATCACAAAGAGCACATTGCTCCTTCTTAGACCTCTTTAATAAGCGATGAGTGTTGAAGTGGCAAAGAGCACAGTTGTAAGGGCAAGCACCAGGAACAAGATGGGCCTAAACAAACAAATCCTCCATGCTTATCCACGATTCCGGTTGTGCAAAGGTGATAGGTCAGCAAATATGCAAAGACAAGGGTAGTGCGTAGCCAGTCGGATCATGAGGGTTTATTAGCTTCCGACTGCCCCTCTTTCTGTCTCCGATAAGAGATATTTGCAGCAAAATCATCATTTGTTGGGACAATAATAACAGAGTAGCTCATCTATGAAGATTTCGATTCCTCCAACACCAAATCTCCATTAATATAGCAAACTACGAGGTCTGAATAGAAGCGTCCGATAGGTCTTGGCATCGCCCAGAGGTCCCAGGCTCTCAGTCAGGGAGTTCTTTTGTTTCAGACGGCAGCTCGTCGGAGTCAGAGGAAGTCGACCAGAGTGACCTTGATGAAGCACCCCTAGGAGAAGAATCCCAAGGAGAAGCATCAGGGAATGGTATCTTCAGTGTTGGAACAGACTCAACTGGAGCAGGCTGTCCAATATGCGGAAATCTCGACATTCGCAACTGGGGTAAGGATGTTGTGGGTTACTGATTGAAGTCAAAAAGTTGATCAAGTCTTCTATAGACTGCTTTCATTGCGACATCATACTCAGGGGTGCTTCTGCCCACCTAGACCTTGAGTGGGCTCGTGTACTTGAGTTTAGTTACAGCCAGGGAGGTCCATTCTTTGTGTTTCATATACTTGATGGCTACGACTTTCCGCCTGGCTGGACCGATTATGAAGAGTATGAATTTCGCCCCTACAAAACCGTGGAGTTCTTTACTGAGCCAGGTAACGCCCCGAATTCCAAAAATTATTATTTTGAACTGTCTTTTGACACTTTACAAAGGCTCCCTAGGCCCAGGCCCGGCTGTAGGGCCTGCCAAGAAACTGCCAGCAGAATTCACCCTACGAGACGCAACATTAATATCCGATTGGCTCGAAGATTGCGAGACAAATCATGCGATGTGCAAACAAGCTACATATAAGCTGCCAGCATGTGTATTGTTCGTCGGATCCGATGATCGCTTGCCACATCTCTATGAGAGCCGGAACGAGGAGGTGCGGTACACTGCCTTAAGCCACTGTTGGGGGGCAGAAGAGCATCGGTCTCCTACAACAACAAACAAATCACTTGCACAGAGAAAGGAGGGCATCGAATGGTCTGAGCTACCTCCAACCTTTGCTGATGCCATGGCCGTGACTCGACTCCTGGGTATCGATTATATATGGATAGACTCATTGTGCATCATCCAGGATGATGCCGACGACTGGACCAGGGAATCAACCAAGATGATCAACGTCTATCAGCAAGCCGTCTTGACCATCTCTGCCGATGGAGTACTCAACAGCAAGGCAGGCCTTTTTCATACAGTCAGTCAGAGGGCGACTGATGAGCCCAAGAAGATGTCGTGGACCAATGGCTCTCAGGAGAACATCTTGTATACCAGGCTGACGACCGTTCCACCCAAGTCAATCTGCATACACTCTGCAGCAATGTCTAACATTCAAGATAACCCTCTGCGAGGGCGAGCATGGACTTTGCAGGAGTGGCTGGTGTCGTCTAGAGTCGTGTACTTCACAAAGGGTGAACTAGTCTGGGAATGTAAACGATTCAATCGATGCGAATGTTAGCTGGTTGGCAAGAAACGTATTCCAAAGTGGGATACTCGTTTTTCAAAGGAGGATAGGAAGACCAAGGTCGACTTTATATCGTTTCACAAGGGAGGAACGCGCAGTGTTGTGAACTGGAACATGGTGGTGAACGAATTCACCAAGCGGCTCATCACAAAGGACACAGACAGACTGCCTGCGCTCTCGGGCATAGCGGCTCTTGTCAAACCTCACGCCAGCAACGACTATGTGGCTGGTATGTGGGAGTCAGACCTTCCCCGGTCACTACTCTGGACGAGAGCTGGCGAAGAGTCCATGCGTCACCGAGAGTATTACGCCTCAACTTGGTCATGGGCATCCCTCATCGGTACAGAGATACGTCTCGCGAGAGAGTGTTCAACCCTCGCCAAGATCATTTCATTGTCCAAGGAACTAGCCACCGCCAACCCATTCGGCCACGTTAAGAGCGCTTCGATCAAGATCAAGACGGCTATGGCGAAATTCCCGAACGACTTCAGATGGAATGGAGAAGCACAGATGGATTTGCACGATTTGCCGCCCCACAACATCTGGGGCAAGCTCATCCTGGACGTGACCAAGTCGCTTGAGATAACGGCTGACGAGCTTTTCGTGGCCTTTATTGGGTACTGCGAGGGAGAAAACTTTGAGGATGGTTGGGCTGAACGATTAGCTCTCAGGCGAGCAGAAGCAGAAGGGTGCTTTCAGCGGGTGGGGATCGTGAATATTGACTGCAGCGAGTCCTGCAGACATGTGATTTCACATGATTTTAAGGCTAGAAACAAGATAATCATGATAGTGTAGAATGTACGGCACTTCAAGAGTTGCGGCAACTTAGCTGCTGGTTATAAGCCGAAAAGGAATGCCAACTAAAAAGCTTGCGGCACTGGTTTCGAAGGACTGAATGATTTAACAGAACTTTGGTGTGGCAGAGATAGTGTCTGAGGATAACCTGACGGGGGTGAAACTGTCAATAGATAGACTTATTTGCGATAGTAGAAAACTCGAGGGCAAGAGACTTGCAGAAAACGAAGCTCTAGCCACTCCCTCTTGTGGCCCGGGCCAATGGCTTTCCAAGTCCCACTCAGGGGTCTCGTTTCGATACAGAAGAGCGATGGCGGCACTGACATCTTCTTCCTTAATAGCTAACTCCCGGGACTGGATGGGATCGTGTTTCTGCCTGCTTCTTGGCCGAGGTAAGTGCCGTGCTCCTTGCAAGGAGTCAGTGGGAGAATCAAAGGAGGCAGGTATCCGGCTTACGCGATGAGCCGTTGTGAGAAGGTGGGCGGGAAGTGCCTTGACTCGATCGAAGCTCTTCAGGCAACAGAAGGGACCTTTCGTGCAGCAGATAGAACCATGTACTCGAGCTTTCCAGTCGATTTCAGAATGGATAAAGTGACTGTAATGTTCGTGAAGCCGTTGATAGGTCATCTGCGTTTCTACTCCCTCGAGCCGCCCGATTTCACCGTCCAGAAGCTGAAGCCTCTGAGCGAAGATCAGAGCGTGGAGAATCAGTTAATGAGATCCTAATAACATATTCGTATGAGGCTGAGCGAAGTCAACATCTTGTGGGAGATGCGCTTCATGCCAGGGCAAGAACCTGCCCGTGGGCGGTGGTGGCGGAGGGGGTTCACACACGCCACTGAGAAGCCACGGTTCCCAAACTGACAATGATTCTGCGGTGACCGCTATGTCAAAGCTACTCTGGAAACAGTTCACGCCGGTCGGTCCCATTACAGAGGAGCCCCTTGCAATTACAGTCCGTTGCGGTTACTCCTATCATGAGACTGTACAACACGTCCCAGTCCAACTGCGCGAGGGGAAAAGGGTCCCAACGCACCTGAAGAAACAAGAGCAGTTATATCCCTTCGAATACGATGAAGGGTGTCTACACAAGAGACCCCAAGGGTATGTAGGGGGCCGTAATCGTCGTATGAGCAGTCATCCACGTACACAGTAAGTGTCCATTCCTCCACGGAAAGGTCAAACCTGACATGTGCTCTACTAAGTTATTGTACCAACAAGCTACCTGATTATTGGCAGAAACTGTTCAACGGTGGCCGAAAAGCTTGTCAGCTAGTCTGTAGTTGGACTGGCTGAACTGTGTTTGGCCGCTGGAGAGGCTGATGGAAGGGACTGTCGTCTTCAGGGATATATCCGCGCGCTTCTTTCCAAAATCTCCGTATCTCCATACGAAATTGTTCCGCTTGGTCTCCCCTCAAATCACCACGACGCACTCCTCGTCAACAACAAGGTTGACAGTCATGCCAGATTCATCATGCAGGGCTTTATTCCTGGGGCTCGAAACACTCTTCAACACGGTACTTTTGGCATTACAGATCTCTCGAAGATTTGAAGGGTAACACCAGGGTGGCCTAATTCTAGACATTAGATCTACTCCAGGCTTTATGCACACTGTGACCGTCTTCACGAGGGCGTCAACAACGCGGCAATTTATATCGGACAGACTGGCGTTGCACTATGGGCTCGACACTTGCAGCACAATGCAAGCATGTGTAACGATGAGCGCCACTACCGAGAAGCCCGAAGAGCGTCTGATAAACATCGCCAAATGATATCGTTGATGTGGTGGGAGCAGCGTTTCACTTTCACTGTCAATATGAGAGATGGCTTTCTTGACCTCGTTGAACAGGTGGCGATATCGCTCTTTTCCTCATACGCCGGGCTCATCGATGCACAAGGTGTACGTGCGTCCTTTTCTAACGTCTCTTGAGAGGTTCCCACTCTTCAGAGCCAATGGATGATCAATACATCATGGTCCCGGGTCAAATCGACCAGAACAGTTGGCCGACTTCACAAACTCGAAGCTGCAACATCACTAGCCTCTACGTTTCGCGGCCTAAGGAATAACAGAATGAACCGGCTCTATCAGCTGATGAAACAGTCCCCAATAGAGACCAGAATGTACCGGCTCCATCGGCTGATGAAAGAGCCCCGAAGGTGAGTTCTCTATTGGGGACTCTTTCATCAGCTGATGGAGCCGCTCTAGGAAAGAGTTCTACATTGGGGCCTCTTTCATCACATGATGGTTGCCTTGCGGCTCCACGGGGTTACAAACGAACCTCATCTCTTCAACCCTGGCAACCCCCCATTTTCACGCTTCCCAGCGCTCGACATGGCACTTTAAAACTCTCGCCTCGCGCGTTTCTACTTCTTCTTTACTTCTCATATTTACCTTAGGCAGCTACTCGAACAGCCACACGTGATTCTTCATACTATTCGAGGTGGCACATTGAGAATCCTGCCTTTCGCGTTTTATTTCGATCTCTACGCCTCTCGTTCAATTCGCCACCTCTTTTCGGTCTCAACACTTCTCTTCAGCATTTACCTGCACACACATCTTCCCGCGACTCCAAGTAGCACGATCCGACCACGGTGTGGACCGTCAACTGATCCTCTAGCCCCCTGGACCGACCTCTATCCACCAATTTCTTAGATCTCAATGGAGGCTATCGATTGATCCGTGAGGTCTCGGTGTGGGTCATCAACCTATTGATCCGCTAGGTCCCGATGTAAAACATCAACTGATTTCGTACCCCCTTCTATATGTCCGTCAATTGATCCGCCAGCCCTCCCCAAGACCTTGATCAACGGACTTGCTAGGCCTTAGTGCAGACTGCCCACCGATTTGCTAGGTCCCGATGAAGCATCAATTGATCCGCTAGGCTACAGATGCAGGCTATCAATTGATCAGCTAGGTGACGGGTATAGGCTATCAATTGATCAGCTAGGTGACGGATACAGGCTGTCAATTGATCAGCTAGGTAGCGGATGTAGATCACCAACTGATCCGCTAGGTAACGTATGAAGGCCATCAATTAATCAGCTAGGTAACGTATGTAGCCCATCAATTGATCCGCTAGCTAACGGATAGAGATCATCAATTGATCAGCTAGGTTACAGATACAGGCCATCAACTCATCCGCTGCATCATTCCTATCAATCGATTCGAGTCTTACGCGATGGCTCCGTCTATTGGAGACTGGCGGATCAATTGATGACCTTTATCCGTTACCTAGCGGATCAATTGATGATGTCTACCGAGAGCTGGCAAATCGATTGATGGAGGTCTTAGGGGCTGGTAGATCAGCTGATGGAACCGCCGCAAAAGAATTCTGAATCAAGTGATAGAGACTCACTTATGAAGCTACCTACACGAAACCAGCTAAATCATCTGATTAACTCGCGTGTAGCTCCTCGCACACAAGCAAAGAAGCTTGGGGCGAGCGTTTCTAAACTCGTTTGTGGTTGACTGTTTGCTAAAGCGTTTAACAGGGCGAGTAAATCATGGAAGGCAAGATGAAGTACAGCTGGGTGGGTGGGGTCCTGTCCTTATCAGATCAAGTTAACTATGAATCACTGACATTCCGGTCATTTTCAAGTATAAGAACCACTAATCTTGCTCCACACAGTTTCTCTTTTTTCTTCCTTCATCCTCATCGCTTCCTGTTCCCGAGGTGGCACCTTCAGGACCCCACCACTCCCGTTTCTCAACGTGCCCCCTTGAGAATCTTCACTTAGGTCCTTCGCTTTTCACTTCGCTTTGCTTCAGTCTCTTGTCTTCCCTCGTCCAAGGTGGCACCTCGACGACCCTGCCTTACCCCCTTTCAGCTGCTCCACACCGCAAGTCTCGCATCAACGTCATTATTCTTGGTTAATCAACAACAAAGGTCGCATTTGCACAAGGCGAGTGTTGCTTCTCACATACCGTATGAATGTAAGCTCACAAGTCTTTAGTTAACAACCAACCAGCATTCGTTGTGGTGACGCAAAAGCTTGTCCCTCCTCACTCTTTCATCTGCAACCCACTTCTCTCATCTCGTCACTGGCAACGAAAACATCGCTGCCGTCATGCCTCCCAAGCGACCCGGGTCACCCTCAGCAGCAGGTCCGTCCGATGCCAAGCGGCAGATGACATCTTCAGATGTCATCCTCGACCTTTCACTTACGATAACCATCGCTGACGAGGATTCTGATGATCCTCTGAGGTATCTACCGGCTCGCATTTCTGATGAAAGCAGCACTCGCCCTGTTCAGATCCGACCCATCCCTGCCACGAACAACAGGGCCACCCTCACAAAAGAGCAGTGGAAGGTGGGTACCCTGTGGCCCAAGGGGGGCAAGAGGGCGTATTTTCGGGAGTCTGCACGTTTCAAGCGCCCCGAGATCAGTCAACCGACAAACCTGCAAGATCTTGTTCACCAGCACGAGGCCAAAAAGAACAATCGGCTCTCCGGTGTTACCTTTCTGAACCCCTACGACGACTCAAAGTTATCGTGGGTTGCTGGTCTTATCGGATTTGACAACACTCATCAACTCAACACATGGCTTGATCGAGATGGTAAGTGTTTCCCCTGCACAAGTTTCGTCGGTTTGTACTAACTCTTTGTGCAGTTGCACGGGTTGTGTTCGACTTCACTAGACTCTAGAATGGTCAGAAGTTGCCAACTCTTCCAAACATCGTGAAGGAAATTTCCAACGTCCGAACCCGTTACCCCTACCTCCGTGGGGAATTGGACAGGAACCCCGGAGTTGTGGTTCGGAACCGCGGCCCCGTCTCTGTACAGGCACTGGATACCATTGCCCACCATCAAGCGGACAGCAGTTTATCCTACGTGGCCGTTCTGTATCGGCTCCTCACGTCATTTCCTCAAAGGTTTCCTGAGGACCCTGACCAAAACAACAGCAAGATCTGGGGTTTTACGCACAACAACTGGCAGGCGGCGTTGTGTGTGTTCAGAGCCTTCAAGAAAAGGCGAAGCACTGCCATGAAACTGGACAGAAGCCCTAGCGAGAGGGCCAATCTGTGCGCTGTGTGGTACGGAACCATCGCTGAGCAAAGCACACTTGGGCTCGAAGACATGAACAGTCTCACAACCGAAGCTCAAAATGCGGTCAACGACATGAACTTTGCTCAGTCCCACGAAGGATGCGGCATGGACGCTTCGGAATCCGAGCTTGCAACGCTCGCAACCGCCGACGATATCATCAGCAGATGCCCAGGTCTTGCACAAAAGTACAACATCACACCCGGCCAAGGGTTGCAAGATGTGCAACTGGCTCTGGGATCTACCATCACTGAATGTATCGTCAAGGTGTTGACCAAGCTCAGCCCAAGGCCAGACATCACCGACCACATCTTCAAGCGCACGGGCTCAAAGCCTATTCCCATGACCAGCACGCAGAAAAGTCTTCTCATGAACGCCCTCCTCGGACTTGCAAATGTCCAGAACAACAGTGCCTCTTCAACTCCACCACCCGTAGGGGTGTCCAATAACATCACATCGGTCGCAAACGCCGCGTATTGGGATACAATTACGCATGTCAACCACGAAATGCGGGCCAGGTCAGAGGATGCTGGTGCAGGTGAAGGGGAAGATGTACCTGGGCCAGAAGAATCTGACACGGGTGATGAGGCACAGGGTGACGATGAAATGGACCAAGTTCGCCGGTCGGTTCTGTTGATCAACACTTTATCTCCTGAGCAGGAGAACCTTGACTACATCTGTCAACAAATCGGTATCCCAGACTGGAGAAATCTGCGCATGAGTTGTATGGTGCCAGATGCCCCTGCGGCGAAACCGCGTCAAATTGTTGGTAAGTCAACTTTCTGCTGTGGTCCGGCATCAACATACGCTCATCCACACTCTAACTTGTTCAATACTGACGATATTGCAGGTGCTTGGTGGATCTACCAACGTCTAACACCTCCTCTTCGTGCTGCGATTCTCGCTGATGAGTGTGGAATCGGAAAAACACTTCAGATTGGCCTTGCTCTGGCCATCGACTGTTTTCGGACTGGACGGGCTATCGTCGACGGTACGCGAAATGTTGCACCCGGTGAACGTCATTTCAAGCCTAGTGTCATCTTCTGCCCCGGCGTCGTCGTTCCGCAAACTTTCAGGGAGTTCCGCAAGTGGTTTGGGCCCTTCTTCGACATCAAGGTCGCATACGGGAATCTCAGCAACCGACCCGATCCTGCGCTGGAGGGCTCCATCCTGAACAATGCCGAGGAGGTGCAGGAGTGGGTTAACGAGTGCGAGCGTAAACAAGGACATCCAACGGTAGGTTATTCAGTCCATCTTCTCGTTCGTGTCGCTAACTTTGACTTCTAAGACGATGAGAAAGCTGCTCCTTACGTCGTATACCACCGCCGTTTTCCGCATGATTCATCGAGAAAAGACCAAGCTGGTCAACAGAGAGGACCTACCACAACTCGTTGATGATGAAGAGAACCGGATTTATGGAAACGCCACCACTCACGATACTTCATTGACCGATTCGACCAATATCCCTGAGGTAGTGGGGGATCCGAACAATAATGACATCGCCCAACATGAACCAGTCCGCCTGTCAATGCCGAATGCCCAGTTTAACTTCATCATATGCGACGAAGGCCACCTGGTGAAGAATCCCAATTCGGTCACCCACAAGTTGATCAAGACGCTTCACCACGAAGCACTTCTCATCGTATCTGCAACCCCGATCCTCAACCATGTCAAGGATTTCGACGGTTACATCAACTTGATGTGGCAGCACTTCTGGGGCTTCAAGTTCAAAGTGGGAAGTGAACTCAAGGCAGAGTCATTCTACAACAATGATGCCTGGGAAGCGATCAAACAGGGTGAAAATGGGCAGCCCTTGACTTTGGATCTTTGCCTGAATGGTAACGGCGACGAAACTTTGTCGAGCGGCACAATATCACCACGTGCTCAACGACTTCGGGCAGAGTATGTGAGCTTTGTCACATCTGGTCAAGCCCCTCTATTCCGTCTCAACCCCATTCTTTTCCAGGCCTACTCCAAAGATGTCAATGACGACGGAGCTGTGGCAGAAAAGGCGATCAAGCCGCTACTGGAGATGATTTGCCTGCGTCGAGGCATGTTGTCAGAACTCACTTTACCTGACGGAACCATCACTTCTCCTGGGGATGAGATGCCTTCTCGTATGCCCCGACTCATTCAGCTCCAGCACAGTGCAGCAGAGCAACAGCGAGTGTCAGGGTTGACCAAAAAACACGTCGATGACCTGTTAATTGATGGCCGCGACAAGTATGGTAAGCACATTGGACATACTGTTGTGCAGTCCAAGAAGCGAGTTCTGGTCAATTCCGCCGTTCTCCGTGCACTCGCTCTTTTGATGACGCATCCGAAGTTCTACTTGCTGACCCAGGCGAATATGCGGAACACGACGTTGCTCAGCATGATGGCAGCTCGTCAACTATTTGAAGACAAGTTCAAAGAAAAGAAGCCCGAGGAACTCAACGATGCTGATCGGGAGGTGCTCAGAAATCTCGCATCGGACGCCGAATCTGCTGCAAGGGCTCTAGTTGAGGGACCTGAGCGAGTATTTGGTGGTGTGGACGAGGTCAATTCCCTCATCCAGAATGATAGGACTGGAGGACTTCAGTGGTTCTTCTACCTTACGCGTCCAGATGGGAGTGTTTCAATGCCAAGGGACCGACTTGACATGGCAAAGATGATCTGCTACGGAAGCCCAAAGTTGGCTTGGACAGTTCAGAGGGTACTTCAGCTCAACGACGAGGGAAAAAGAGTGCTGATCTACGTCAACCATCCCCTGACTCTCATGTAAGTGTGCACCCCAACAATATCTAGCGGTAGCTAACAATATTCAGGATCCTCAACGCCCTTCTCACCTACCTTGGTGTCAAATCACTCCACATTCGTAGCGCTCACCCCATGGCTGAGCGTGTCAAGGCCATCCAAGCATTCAACAACCCCAACGAAGATGTGGGAGCCCTCATCACAACCTTCCAACTCGCAGGATTTGGTATTAACCTCCATGGAGCCTGTCACCATGGAATAATTGTTGAGTACCCTCAAAACCTTTCAACGATCTTGCACGCCATTGGTCGACTTTGGCGACTAGGGCAGACCAACAGTGTTAAACCGGACATCCTATACCAACGAAACTCCTTCGATGCCTACCAAATTTCTCGCATGGCACAAAAGCACGCTCCCATTGTCGCCGCGGAAGGGTACATTCCATCCGAGATACAGGGTAAAAACCGACTGATTTGTGCCTACGAGATCATTTCCATGTGGCTGGAGCTCACATCGAACTGGTACCCCAGAGTTAGCGTACCTTGGCAGAGGATGGACGATGCAAATGTGGAAGCACAAGGCCAGTTTTATTCGGCTCTTGCACGCTTCATGATGGCAGATCCGGGAAGTTCCGTGAAGCTTACCGACGAAAACATCGAAGCTGTTGCCCTAAGTTAGGCGCCTGGGCATCAACTGACGATGGACCACATTGACGGAAAGGTGCCGCCGGTGGAGAATGGTGTTGTTCTTGGAAGCTTGGGTGAGGAAACCGAAGCTCCTGGTGACGAGGATGAGAAGTTTGAGGGCGGGGGTGACGAAATTGACGTCGATGCGGTTATGATTGAGGATGAAGATGAGGGGATCAACAACGGAGGTGTCGCTAGAGACTTCAAGATTGCGATGGTCGGAAGGGTCGTGATCGATCCGCAAGAGGTTCTCGCCACACCTACCACAGCGCAGCAAGGCAGGGGCTACTGGTCTTCGTGTTCACAGGCAGATAACCTTTCAGGTCAGACCGGGAGTAGTGAGAATTCCATTGAAATTTGACACAAAAAGTTCGTTTTGGTAGACAAACTTGCTCAATTCCACAAAGAAATTGAGACCCTCGAGTTAACTACTGACTCTTAACATGAAAGCTTCATTGTAAAACTTTATGGCACAAAAAAACTATAAACCAGTTGTTGAAAGCCCCGTCAAGGCAGCCATGTGAGGTCAAACGATATAAATAAAAGCCTTTCATGCAGCATGCCAGCTGTTCTGTTCAGAAAAGATAAATACCCTGTTGCCCCATCTTGATTCTTCCATCGGTAAGGTCTTCTTGACATCACTTCGCAAGCTTCTTCGTTGAATCACTGGCGCAAACAAGTCACTTCACAACCCTAAACAAACTGACCAGACAAACACTCCTGCCTACCTTTAGACAGACCACCTACAACCCATAAAGCACTTTCATAGTCAGTCCTCGACGTTTGCAGGAACCAGGTGATCCATATTTGCTAATTTCAGAACTCGACGCTTCGTGTACAGAACAACCGACCAGTGGGACAATTCTCGAATCAGGTGTACCATAGTCTTACCGTCAAAAGTTTAAGGATCATGGAAGGCTCTAACGGGTCCACACAAAACACGGTGAACATGGGCACCAATTCATCTTCCCGAGAGTCTACTGAGCCATCAAAGACCCCCAGGCAAGCAATGATGGACGAGATGGCACAACTCATCCGTCAGAACCGTGTGCCGGAAATGGCATGGCTATTTCTACAGACCTGCCCTGGAGATTGGGGCTATAATTGGGGTCCATCGGTGCGCGAAACGCTTATTCGTGCAGTAAAAAGGGAGCTGCCACCAGACAAGCTCGAAGAGACTGCTGCCACCATTCGCTTCCGGTGGGACCTGGCGAGATACGCTGATCACCTCGTCAAGATTTTTGGTCTCCCAGTCCCAGACGGAGAAATCTGCATTCTTTGGGATTTTAAAAAATGGCGTTCGGAGTTGGCAAGTGGACAACATAGGCACCATGGCTATGTTTTGGACATGGTGATGCAGGGGGGGATAAAGCCAAACCTGTTGGATCATCATGGGGATCCATTTGAAAGGTTCCTTCACTATATTGTGGCTGCAATTACATTGACGAATCTTCCGGAGGACTTGACCAGAGCATTGGTTACCAGCTTGATCAAGTACACGGCTGGGGAGCGGGGATTCCTACAACCACAAGACCAGGGGAGACCTGCAACTTGAAAATGTGTGAGAAACAAATTGGAAATAAGACAAGATCGTTTGGGTAGACCTAATTTTAGGCATAGAAACAAGTCAGTTCACTTTTTTGATATCTTTTTAAACGTGTGGCAACAATGAATCTAAGCTGTGAGTCATGACGGGAACTCAATCGCACTCTGCCGCCGAAGCGAGACACGATCACTAGCCGCAAGGAGATGACTATCAGCTCCCATCTGCTCGTAGAGACAATTCATCCCTCCATTGAAGGTCCATGAAGGACTCGGTCAGTTCCTCCCCATGCTAGGTCCTCAGGATCACGACAATGTTCAACTAAAGTGCCAGCTGAAGATTACTGTCTCGGGTCCCCTAGCTCCCCAATCATTATGCCCAAAGTCACGCACCCAGCTTCAGAAACTCTAGTGAGAGCTTTCACCTTTCACATCTCGTCGTTTCTCTAAGCCTCTTTCATCTCGCTCAAAGCCGCCTTGTTCTAATCGAGAAAGCTAACACGAAAGGTGCCTCCCATCAGAGTATCTTCTCATTCTCTCACTTTGTTGTCTACTTTCGTTGGGCCATTTTAAACCTGTAAAGGTGGGAAGATAGACATCCATGTCGTTCGGGAACCATCCCAGCGATTGGCCGGCCACTCTTGACACTCCCGCCGTCCAAGTTTAGGATAGTTCGGACAATAACCATAAGGAAGTATGGGCTAAGATTCACATAAATATAAATACGCATCCCCCAAAATGAGTAAGAAAGATCATCTAATTTAACCTCAGCTTTAGCCTTCAAGATAGTATAGAATTGTCGCCCGGTTAGGTGCCATAGGTGATAGGGCTTAAACAAGAGCTCTCCCCGGCTCCTTCAGAAACAGGTTCCTAGATCTCTAACAGTATGTGCGACATGTCGAGAGTGCCTCCCGTGTGCATGAAATCCCAATTGACAGAATGGGTAGATCCTACGAGACGAAGAGCGTTCTTGGCGTCGATGATGTCGATGAACAAGTCGGGATACTCCAGCATGATGGCATGGCTACAAACATCTTCAATGCTCTATCAGTGAAGGCGGATATGGAAGTGACCAACACGTTCAGGCGGTTGTAGGGGTCCTTAAAGCGTAGGATACCATCAATGCAATCGAAGGCTCAAATGGTTTTGTAAATATTGACGGCGTTGGCGTTGGAAACGGCCCAGAGAACGGCTTTCAATGTCCTGAAAGCTGTTAGTCATGCCCAACTGTTGATTTGGAGTAGCCTACGTCGAGATCAAATCGCTCCGAGCAAATACCACGACTGGTTTCGTTCTTGAACCGGTGCAGCTTTGCCACAGCCAACTCAAGCTTGCAGGGACTTATTGCCGCCATGTAATCCAGTGTAGCTGTAAATGATTTAGACAAGATCAAGTCAGTACAGGCAGCCATGTTTCTATCAGTAGGGTGAAAAGTGGCTGGTTGATAGCGGGTGGTTCAGACAGCTGCTTCTGTGTGGCCTTTTATGTACCAGAAGGCGACGGTAGATCTTGAACGTTGGAGGGGCCGCAGCGGGTTGTGTCCGCTCGGGACGCAAAACTCTCGAGCTGTGTTGCCAAGAAGGCAAAAATGGTTCGTAGGAAGAGCAGGGAGAGCAGGGTTCTCATCGCACACAAGCACCGCCCAATCATGTTTCTTAGAGTTGCCGAACCATGCTGAGCCCTCGCGATCAGCGGCGCGGTGGACGTACTTGGGGCGAACTGAAGCCGAGATTGCCTGGTTCGAAGTCGGAGCCTGGGTGACAAGAGCCAACGGGCGCAAGGGACGACTTGCTCCTTGTTGGCCCCGGGAGCGAGTTGATGAGCCTCGTTTGCAACAGAAAGCAGTGTCGCGTTTGGAGACGAGTCGTTGCGGAGCCTCCATGTCGCGCTGCGAAGCCTCTACTTTGATGGTCTGTTTGTCGTGTCGAAGTATTCGTGGTGCTGATCAACTTTCGCCGCCCGTTCCTGGTTGCAACATTAGCCAACATTAGGCTCATACATCTAAGATTTAGATTAGCCCTCAAAGTCTTACCTAGATCTTTCTACATTACCCAACAGCTTTTCCATGTCGCTCAAGGCCCTGTTCATCTCCTCCACCTTCGTGATGGTCGAGTCATGATGCGATGCAAGGCTAACAGCAATGACTGTAACCTCTTTGGCCGGGTTTGACGGCGGTGCTCTCATGGCCGCGTCGGCCTCTTCTCAACTGTTCGTTAAGATCATGCAGCCATGCCTGATGGATGCCGGTATGTCGGCGACGGTACCGTAAGTGCGCCGTGGGAACTGGCAGATTAAAAGACCATCGGACCGAGCTTATCGGATAGGCCCTATGTTCCTTGCTTCTCGCACTTATCAGCGTTTCCATATCCATCAGCGTAGAAAGTGGAAGCCGCATCCTTCAACGGCTCCTTGGGTTCGAATCAGGCCTGTATCCACCGCCTCATTTTTGTTGGGTTGGGTGGCGTCTTGAGCGTTGCGCCCGACGGTGGCTTCTTCGTGGAGTGATAAAAGGTACCTCTCTAGGTACCCCCAGTTTCGATTTGGGCGTCGATGTGAAAAGGATTCTCAAGCTAGATGTACAAGACGTGGTGGGAGTGGCCGGCTTCAAGAGCGCAGTACTACAGGGTATTCGTGAGCCGGGTGGCCGGGTTGTCTGGGCCATAATGGTGGACAGAACGTCGATGGCCAACATTCAGTACAGGACCATAAAAGAGCCGTGAGGCCAAAGCGAGGGAAGATTCTCCTGTTTAGTAGTAAACGCGACAATGGCTTTGAGGGTGACTGACACCCATCGCTGGGGCACGTGAATAGGCACGTGCATCCCTCGATGGCATCCAGTTCTCAACAACCCCAGGCTTTGGGGCCTACGCGACAAGGATAGAGCCCCTTCTTTATTGGACTAACAAATCAGATCAATCTCACGTACATACTAGAGCGTAAAAGTTAGAAATTAGTCGCAGGCAACGCCGAAGCGGTCGCACAGCTCGTCAATCACTACTTCGAAGCGAAGAACAAATGCAGAACAATCAAGCAGTTTCTATTGCTATTCATCAATGCCATGGTATATATACACTAAATCCACATTCAAATCCACGCTTACAGCCTAGCAGAAGCACTTCCACCCGCGCAGCAGCTCTTACCACCAAAGGCCAGCTGGCTAACCTTGTCAGTCTGATCCAGCGCGCCCTTCTTCTCAGCCACCTGGGTGGGGGTGATGGAGTAGCTGGGAGGCACGTCCATGCAGGGGTTGTTGGTGAAGAAGTTGCGCGGCCGCAGGAGGAGAGTCATGGGCTCGACGGGCATGATGGGGAAGTCCTCGGGGGCGGGGATGTGTGTTACGCCAAAGGTGTGCCAGAGGACGATGTCGGTGTTTTCGGTAGACTCGTTGTTGTTGGCCATCCATTGGGGGAGACCCATTGAAGGCTCGCCGGAGGTCTGGGGGACGTGGCGACCAGCAGGCCAGAGCTCATCATCACGGTCTAGAATGGTCAGTATGTGTATAGATCAGTGTGAGTGAAGGGTAACTTACAAGGAGTGACGTGCACGGCGTGGCGGGCAAAGCCAGCACGCTTCCACACCAAGCTACCAGGCTTGGGCAGCAGACCAGGAACCTCTCTGCTCACAAGCTTGTAAGAGACGGGCTTCTTGCTGTAAGGGTGGAGCTTGGACTCGTTGACCATCTCCCATGTACGGCTTGTGGCGCCGTTGTAGTCGGTCTTGGCCTCGCCGCTGGTGCGAAGCTTGGTCTTCTTGGCGTAGAAGGCATTGCCATAGAAGTTCTCAGGGCTGCCAACAGGAGCCTCGCTGGGGACTGTGTCGACCATGTTGACGGTGTTGCTTGTTCCGTCAATCATGGGGTTGATGCGAAGACAGAAGAGATGCTGATGGTTGTGTGCGTTGACCTGGGGATACACCTCAGTACCCCAAGGACCAGCATCCTCACCAGGGTTGAGAGAGTAGGTGTTGAGGATACCAGTGAGCTTGATCTCAGGCTGGATGGTACCATCCTGGTGGAAGACCCATTGGCAAGCATACTCGTAGTTGGCGGCAGTAAAGATCTGCTGGACGATGAGCTTGCGGGCGCGAGTGACGGTGACGGAGTCATCTCTGAAGTCGGTGTGCTTGAATAGAATGCCGTTGTCCTCCTCGTGAATGCAGATGGCGTTCTTGATGGTGCGGATAGAACCATCGCGGGTAGCAAAGTCGGCATCAAGGTAGTGAATGACACCCTTGCAATCGCAGCCAAGAGCAAGAGAGTTGGTCAAGTAACCAGCACCGTATTCACCGAGGTCAAAGGCATGCTTGCGCTGATGAGGGTGCTCGGGGTTGCCATAAGGCACAACCATCTCAGAGAGCGAAAGACGGTAGAAAACGGGACGCTCAATGCCCTTGTCGTTGAAGGTGATGTGGTTGAGGACAATACCCTCCTTGTAGTTGAAGCCAATGTGGAACTTCCAGTTCTGCCATGAAATCACACGACCGTTCATGGTGAAAGAAACACCCTCGGGCTGGGTAATGTTGATGGGCTTGATGTCCTTTCGGTATCCGCCAGCAGCCTCGATAGCACGGGGGATGTAGTCAATGGGCTTCTGCTGGCTGAGAGGACGTCGGACCTTGGGGATGTCGATGTGGATGATAGCCTTCTTGGCGCCGTCGAAGATAGGGCAGAAGTCGAGGGGATACTGGTACTGGAAGGTATCCGGGTCGGGACGGTAATACATGAGAGCCTGCTGGAGGCGAACAGAGTTGCCGAAGCGCTCATCGTAACCAATGGTCCAAGGATCACAGTAGACCTTGTGCATGTCGGACGCGGGGATGCCAGAGATCTCGCATTGCTTGATGACCTCGGGGTCCTTTCGCATGATGATCTCGACCTGGTTGAGCTCCTCGGGGGTGATCTAGCTATGTTAGACAAGGCTGTTGAACAGTGCGATAAAACTTACAATAGGCTGAAGACCATCCAGCTTCTCCCACTTGGTCACCTTCTTGACCTTGAGGTCAACAAGACCATCATAGACCTTGCCATCAGGAAGGATGACGACAACATCAGCAACTCGGGCGGGACGGTTGCTGTCGGAAGGATGCTCGAGCCATCGAAGCATCTCAGCCTTACGAGGCTCGTGCAGAGAGACGACGTTGAAGTAGCATGGTCCAGAGTGATACTTCTTGACAATGTCGACGGAAGCCGAGATCTCATCGGCAGAGAGAGGATCGAAAGGGTGAGGGAGTACCATGGCTGCTGTTGTCTAAGCTGTGATGATGTGTCTGGAAAAGATCAACAAAGAAGGCAGACACACGGCTCCTTGATATACTTTTCAGCCATGCCTCCTCACGAGCAGGTCAAGCCTCAAGTGATGCCTCGTCTGGGAAGCCATAACGTCGATACCGACTCTTTTTTCCTTATCGGGCTTATCTGGTCAGGAACTTGGGAAAGCAAACATTACGGCAACAGGACAAGGTCAGAGAGACAGACGGCACTTGTCGTGTGGCTACCTGATGGGGACTAGCCTGCGGGGGACACTGCTTGATCGCGGGGTATGAGCCGCACGGATAGATAAACCGAATTGGTCTCTAGCGGGTTGATAAGGGTTGGAGGCTGAGGATGAGTGTGCGTGATGGGTGAGATGGCTGGATAGTGGCGGTTGAAGCCCCCGCTGTCATGCATCTCGTGACGGACAAGATAGCCGGCTCTCATTGATCAATTGATTCGTGTCTGACCCTCCAAGGGGACCAATCGAGGGTCATGTGGTGGCGGGGCCGGACTCTCATGAATTTGTTCAAAAGAGGCATCGATACCCTTTAGCTCACCAGGTCGCGTAACACGAGTCGATTGACTGTATCAGTGAAAGTGTCGATTGTCTGTCAATTGACTGACAATCATTTGACTCTGCTCATCTAGTAATTATCTGCGATGGCCCCGGTTCTGTTATCCATACCACGTCTCCCTCCTCTGACGGAGGTCGCCTCCTCGTCCCGTCGCTGTTGAACGGACTGTCCTTTTCCTCGACTTCTTCATTCCTCGGCTGCAAGGAAGTTCTCGGCTTCGTCTCCAGAAGCTCACTCGGAAATGACTTCCGAAACCCCAAGCGCAGCCAGAGCTTGACTCTTGTCCCGAGCTTGAACCTCTTCCATCGGATCCGGAGCTCAGATTGATCGGTATCTCTTCTTGCGGGCGCATACCTCACAAACAAGAGCAGAAGCGGCAAAATGAGGATCCAGCAGATTGTGCCCACCCTCAGAGCTCCCCTCCCCACCATCATCCTCCGAAACCAGAACCACGACTCGACGAAGCCGAGAAGGAACAGACTGGGAAAGACGACGGCGAGAGCAATAACCCACGGTTTGACTGAAGACTTGTCGTTCAACCAGTCGTTGACGGGATCATCGCGACTTGTTCCTGGCTGGAGATTGCCCCAGTACGAGTCATCTGTGGCCGTCGGGTTACGGCAGTCGGCCAGGTAATACGTGGCGAGCCAATCAGACGTTGCGTCTGCGGTATTTATCCGCACGGCGCCGTCAGAGAGGTACGCCGTGACCTGGGTGTAGACTGCGCCGTTGCCGTGTGTGCCTGTGAAGCTGGTGAGGCTTGTCGGAGAGAACTGAGAGCGGACTTCATCGGGGATCATGATTCTCGTTGTGGTCGAGACTGTGAATGGTGTCGGGCAGGATGCAGGCGCTGTGTAGACGACGCCTTGGTAGTAGTACGTGAAGGGGCCGAGAAGGTTGGTTCCGCTCGTCGTGAGCTGAATATCTGTCGAGGCGAATTCCCCAGGTTCAAAGTATCGGATAACAATCTCGAGGCCATTGTAGCTTCTCGTGGATGTTGTCACCGAGATGGCTTCACCAGTTGGTGCGACGACAGGTCTGAGCGGCAAAGTCGAGGTCCTAGTAAAGGACTTATCTGTGGTCTTTGAGATGACATAGTTGGACGTGACGGTAAATTGAGCGGCAGCAGTTGTCACTAGCCATAGAGCGACACACGCTCTCATTGAGAAAGCCATTCTCATTAATGATGTTTATTGAGAAATGAGGGCGTCCATGGTATGAGTACCATCTTAAAGGACCCCATTCCACGTTTATTCCGCGATCGGCAAAGAGAGGATTCGCCAAGACCAAGGCATTCAGCTGTTTGTTTCGTATTTCACAACAATTCCGCCTTGCGAGTTAGACAATGCCCGTCCATGTTTGTCGGGCGACAAGTGAAAACATAGCCACCCTTGGCATGCGCTGTTGAGTGAATGTGTTGGTCTAGGGTAAAGCCGTGATGGTGGGAGATCGAGAACATCACCAGGTGAAGGGACAGTCATGCTATCTTCATATTATATTCAGCTCAGCAAATCGTACACTAATATTTATTTCCTTTTTTACGCCTATTACCCTGGCGTGTGGTTCGTAGCTTGCACAAGACGATCTTATTCCACTCCCTCTAACAACTCCAAACCTTCCCGCACCAAGGAAAATGCTACATATGCTAACAAAAGGAAAACACAAACTGGTTGAAATCGAATCGCACTCTATTATCGTACTAAGGATTCTCGCTCCTTTCATTTACACTCTGACCAGAAGGTCCAAGACCACCAACGCTAGCCGCCACGATACCAGGCATGCCCACGACAGACATCATGGGCGAGATGGGTGGCCTGTTGGAAGATCGCGAAGATCCTCTCCTGCTCCTGACCTTGCTCCTAGAGCGAGACTCGGAACGATGACGGTGGAGAAGCATCAACTCACGAGACTTGGCCATGGCATCGCTCAAGACCGCCATACGTCCACCTCGAACCTTCTTCAAGAACTCGAGATCATCGCGGATACCAAACAGAGCATCACCCAGGTCGTAGTCGTCTGGGTTTGTAGGGGTCTCTTCGCCATCCTCGGGCGACTTCTTCTTTCTCCGCAGACGAAGCCACTTGGGCCACAACTTGACCAAAACATCCACGATAGCCTGGAACCAACGATCGGGGAAGAGACGGATAAGCACACCCATGGGAATAGAGAAAAAGCCCAGAACGACAGAGATGCCCCATTGAGGGCCATTGAGGCGGGTCACCACAAAGGCGTCGCCTCCAACGTATATAATGATGAGCTGACCACCGACCATGATGGACATCATGAGCATGAAGAGGTGGTTGCGGTGCAGGCCCTCAAAGATGTTGAGACGGTTGTCAATGCGTCTGCTGTTGACGAGCTTAAAGATTTGCATAAACACAAAGACGTTGAAGATGAGGGTTCTCAATTCCTTCTCAGGGTAGCCGAGGAAATCGGGGCCTGCGAACCAGAGGACGAAGCACACGATGAGCTGATAGATGGACTGGCCGATGATCATCTTCCACATGGTGATGGTGATGAGAGGCGCAGTTCGGGGTTCAGGCTCACGGTGGAGAAGACTTCCGGTAGGGGGATCTGTAGCGAGGGCGAGAGCGGCAAAGGTGTCCATAATGAGGTTCACCCAGAGAAGCTGTACGGCGTTGAGAACCGATGTTTCCTCGTCGTCCAAGACGGCGGAAATAAAGGTGATGAAGACGGCAGTGATGTTGACCGTGAGCTGGAACTGGAGGAACTTCTTGACGGAATCGTTGATGGCACGTCCCCAACCAAGGGCTTTGACAATGGAGGAGAAGTTGTCGTCCATGAGGATAATGTCTGAAGCTTCCTTTGCGACTTCGGTTCCGGTGATACCCATCGAGAAACCAACGTCAGCAGCCTTGAGAGCAGGCGCATCGTTTGTGCCGTCGCCAGTAACAGCCACAATCTGACCCTGGGCTCTAAGAGTCTTGACGAGGATACGCTTATCCTCAGGACTTGATCGAGCAAGGATACGAAGGCCCTTGACAACCTCTGCCCGTTCTCGCTCATCGAGCTTACGGAACTCGGAGCCTTCCATGACAGCGTTCTTCTCCTTGATGTTTTCCTCGGTAAGGATACCACATTCGCGTCCGATAGCTCGGGCAGTCTCGACATTGTCACCAGTGACCATCTTGACAGAGACCGAGGCTATAGCACAATCTTGAACAGCTTCGGGGACACCCTTTCGAACGGGATCCTGAATACCGACGACGCCCATCCATGTCAGGTTGTTGACAAGATCCGACAGGTCAATCTCCTTGGGCCCATCTTCCTCGTTACCCAAGCTAGGACTCAAGCTTAGAACAGGCGGCCAAGACTCAAAGTCCCGATACGCAAGAGCCAGAGTTCGCAGAGAGTTTGTAGCATACGCAAAGATCATGTCTCGAATCTCCTCCTTGTGCGAGTCCGAGAGGGTTTCCGTGCTAGGAGCCTTTGTAGGATCATCAAGAATAGTCGTGCACTGCGCGAGAACAATCTCGGAGGCACCCTTGATGAAGAGTCGGTACTTGGGCTTATCCTTGGTCTGTCCGGGTACTTCGACGACGGCACCCATACACTTGCGCTGAGAGTTGAAAGGGAAGAGGCGCGTCACAGGATGGTTTGATCGTTCGACACCCAGAGGGCCAAGGCCGAGACATCGACGAGCCCAGTCGAGCAGAGCCGTCTCTGTCTTTGTTCCCACAAAGGCCTGCTTGCCATTCTCCTCGGCTTCAAAAGCTGTAGTGTTGACAGTGATGGCCGTCTTGAGAAACGTCTGATACTCGGGGTCGAGCTTTGATGAGAGCTGGTTGAGAGAGATCAAATCCGTGCCTTGAGCCTCGTCCTTCTTTGCGCCTGAGCCGTTGTCTTGCTCAAAGTTGGATTCGCCGAATACCAGTTGACCTTTCTTTCCCAGAGAACCAGCAACAACCGTCATGACGTTCTCAGTGAGAGTACCAGTCTTGTCGGAGCAAATAACAGTGGCATTTCCCATGGTCTCGCAAGACTGGAGATGCCGTACCAGGTTGTTCTCCTTGGTCATCTTCTTGGTGGCGAAAGCAAGAGATAGCGTCACAGCGAGGGGGAGTCCTTCGGGAACCGCGACGACGATGATGGTGATGGAGGTGATTAGGATTCGGAGAAAGCTTTGGCCCTTTTCCTCGCCGGGATCATCATTGTTAGGAAGTCGGGCTAGGAACTCGATGAGAAGGACGAAGAAGAGGAGCAGACCAGCGGCACTTCCTAGCTTTGCAATGTAACCTGCAACAGTTAGTGAGGCACTCAATATCGGGTCATATCAACTTACCAGCCAGAAGATTCAGCTTGGCCTGCAATGGGGTCAATCCTGGGTCGTCGCGCAGAGACATCATAGTCTTTCCATGGCTAGACTGCTGTCCAACCGCCGTAACCAGAAACGTTCCAACACCGTCAAGAACCTTGGCGCCCGAGATGATGAAGGGATCAAGCTTCTTAAGCTTGGGCGAATCCTCGTGCAATAGCGCGTTAAGAACAGCATCCGCAGGAACCTTTTTAATGAGATCCGATTCACCAGTCGCTGAAGATTCGTCGCAGCTGAGATTGTGTCCACCGATGAATACACCGTCCACGGGAATAACATCACCAGGCTCGAGAAGCATAACGTCTCCTACCAGGACGTCGTGGATCGAGATGGACATTGGCTTGCCCGATCGCGTCACCTTGACAAGACGATCCTCCTTCTTCTGGTTCAGCTTACGAAACTGTCGTTCCTTTTGCCAATCGTTGAGAGCACCAACAACGACGACAATCGTGATGGCGACAATGATGGCGACACCTTCCACCCATTCAATCTTGGCGCCTTCATGATGTTTAACTCCAAATGTCTGGTACAGACCCAGGGCGAGCGATACGACGGCAGCGATGCTCAGAAGAATAAGGACGCGATCCTGCAGCGCAATCCAGGCAAGTTCAAGGAACGACTTGGACTTTGGCTCGGGTAACCGGTTAGGTCCATAGACTCTTGTTCTGTCGACAAACTTGTCCTTCTTCCCATGCGAGTCTGGCTGACTAGGTTGCGTATCGGAATGCTTTGGCGCTTTAGGCGAGTAATCTGACGGGCTGGTCGCTGCAGTCGCGTCCTCAAAGGACACCGAGTCCGAGAGCTTCCCCTCGTCAAGACTCAAGCCCGCGCGACTATCTGTTCGCAGGCCCTTTTCGAGGCCGGGGAGTCCACCGAGCGCCGCAAAGGCCGACAGGTTCTTTGGGTTGATGAGCTTGGAGAGGTGGCCGGGAGAAAAGGCAAAAGGGTTATCGTCGACATTGTAGAGGTGCTCCTCGCCCGGGTCGGCCTTGAGGATCTCGTTGATGTCGCCCTTTTGAGCTTGTCGAAAGACGTGGATGTCGCGATCGTGATCAGACCCGACTTTGGTAGTGGGTGAAGAAGACCACGATTCGGACCTCGACTTGGACGGGGGCACGGCCAGGGTGTTTACGTCGTCGAGGGGAGAAGAGATTACAGAGGCTGGATTGCCTATTCGTGAGGAGAGCTTGTCAGTATTGACCGAGTGAATTCCCGCGGGCGATCGCACTGGAGCATTACCGGCATCATCGTTTCCAGCGTCAATTGCAGCAGTGTCTACCGTGATGGTGGGCGCGCGAGGGCGCCCTGCCGGCTGGGGAGCGCTGGAGTCCATGTGAGCATCTGGCGGGAGAATGAACCTTTCAGGTCATGGGTGAGCAGTATGCAGCGTTTCGTGAAGATGTGAGAAGAGAGGAGAGGAGAGAGTAGAGTAGATTAGAGAGAGAGCCTGGGGGTGGCCACGAAAGAACAGGCAGACTCAGCACCTTGTAAATTGCACATTCACACACACGTCACAACCTCCGATGATCAAATCACACCACGAGCCTGGTCTGATGGGAAACAACAGAGCGACAAGAAAAAGTGCAAAAAAAACACAGCCACAGCCACGTCCTACTCTAGAGCGCTGCCAAGTTTCTCGGCGCCCGATATGATTGGCGTCTTACGGGGACTCAATCAATTCTGGTTTCTGGGAGAGCAGATCACGGCGTGGACCGTGAGGGGTGGTCCAAAATCTTGGCAAGGTCTCTCTCTCTCTCCTGCTCTACCGGGCGAATTGTGCAAAAGTACTGATTACTTTGAACTTATGGATACTCACGGCTCTGGCTACAGCCCAACTGAGGCATATAACGCGATGTCCCCACGGGTAAGCACCGCATCTGTAAGGTTCTCTCAACTGTTCAATGACATCTACACTGTCAAAAACAATCACTACCTCTAAAATGACACGTTCCAGTGGCAATAAACAGATAGACAATGGTCATTCGTCATGATGTGGCCATTACCGCCAAGACCAATCACTCCAGCGACCTTGGCCAAGACCCAGCAGAGACGATGTCAAAGCCCGTGGGTCCCGCCACTTCTTTTTAAGCTTATTATGTCTCCTCTGGCGCTAGATGGAAGTACCTAACAGGTTGCTCTCAAATTCATCTTGTCTCTGGGTCGCACAAGACGGCCTGATACGCGACACGAGACGGGGGCGGAGCTTGGGCAATCACAATCTCTTTTGTCTGTTTCTCTTTTGCCATTCGGACTGCCCTGCCTGCTGAGACACGAGCTTTCTCGTCCCCTCACGCTAATTCAGCACAGCCTCCCTTGGTATGTCGGTGACGCGGCGTGATTAACTCCAGGTCCCACAATGTGCGGCTTTCTGCCCAAGTGTCAGTTGCAGGGCGCCAGTGACATTCAACGTTTCGTATTGGTAGAACGGAGCCGCCCAATTTGTTTACTGTACCGTTGTTCATCATCTGTAATTTCACAACATGTCGAGCAACCTTGTTATCCGACCCGCAACACGCCAAGGTACAGTAGACAGCCATCAAAACTTCCGACACCAACTCATGTAATTCCAAGATGTTCCGATTATCCTCGGCATGATGCGTGCAACTGCTGCTGAGCAATGTGCTGCCTCCAATGTGAAAGCAACCGAGCAAGACCTCCTCGACAACCTCGACTTTGGAGACTCAGACACGTCCAACCCCCGTGGCCGCTTCACTAAAATCATCCTCGCCGTGGCACCAGAAGGCATCGCCGGCATGGCAACCTACTTCCTCACGTTTGCAGCCTGGCTTGGCCGATCGGGAGTCTGCCTGGAAGATCTCTACGTGGCCCCAGAGTACCGCCGCAGGGGCTACGCGCGGGATCTCATCCAGGCCATCGCAAAGGAGGCCAATGAGCTGGGTTGCTCTCGGATGGAGTGGCAGTGCTACAAGGATAACCACCGAGCTCTGCAGTTCTACCAGAGCCTGGGGGCAAAGGTCATGGATCCGATAGCCTACCTCCGTCTTGACAAGGAGGACATGGAGAAGCTGGCAGAGGAAAAGACAGCTTCCTGCCTGAACTAGCTCTAGTGGCTGTAGTCCCCTGCCGTTTATTAATTAAGCTTATTTCCCACATCTTGATGCTGCACATCAACCATGTTTATGGCGTGACGTCATTGGCCATGTTCAAACGGCGTCTTGACATCCATGACAAGGACCGCGGAGAATGCAAAATGCCGAAGGCGGAAGACCAAGTCCATAAAACAAGCTTTGATCTGACGTGTTTGTGAGGCGGAGCAGAGGCTGTGTTTTTTCAAGGGGCGAAATTACTCTAACAGGAAACCCGTGCGACGGGTGGACAAGTCCGGGAGTTGCGGAAAGGGGCAGGCCAGCGACTCGACTCAAGTGCGACAAAACATGAGATTCACAAAAGGTTTCTGTGTTAGTGTGAGGCAGTGCTTGAGGTTTTGTGTGAGTATTGAGTTTTGATTCCATCACAGGATATTCGAATCCCTCATGGTAGAGTTTATAAGTCCGTGCCGGATGTCCGTGATGATCGTCATCATCTTGTGATTGTAATAAAACTCTTCATTTCACGAGACAGCATAGCCACTCGGCAAACTCATGGAAAGGATCCGTCAGCTTATCGTTCTCACTTACTGGGAGGAGTCTGATACCCTAGAGGGTGTCCAAGTGTGACATGAGTTTGAGCAAATTCAAGTCAACCTGGTGAGCCTTTACGATATTCTTTTGAATGAGACGATATTTTCGTATTTCACATGTGCAGTATTGCCTATGTAGTTAACAGTCCGTATACTGCTCATATGGATGAGTGCAGGTGGCAGTCGTTATTGTTGAGCCATCCGTCTCTATATGGCCGACTAAGGTGAAAGTGTTCTTCACTCACTACGATTGCCGATCTTCCTTCCTGATAGGCCCAATAAAAGTTAGAGTACCTATCTTGGACAGTGTTTAAAGTATATACAATGGCAATATTCGACGTCAGCATGTCACGAAATAGTCTACCACTCACTGTGTCTGGCTACTGGTTGATATTGCCGCTCAATGAGACGCTTCATTCAAGCAAACTCACAGCAAATACTCACTTTCTAAAAGTATTATTCGTATAAAATGTATCTAGGTACAGTTTTATCTATACATATGGCATAAAAACACTACTCCTTGGCGGCATCCTCAACCACCTTGACCTCAGGAGCAGGTCCCCTCCTCAACCAAGGCACCCTCCCGGTAGCCGGATCCATAATACAAGCAAAATGCGTAAACCCGTTCGAAATCCTCTTATCCATCATCCACTCCCGAAGAGTCTCCTGCTTGACAGAGCTCTTGTTGTCATCCACGACAACAGCCTCATCATCGCTTGAAGCTTCCGTGCTGCAGTGGTCACTCCACTTGTCGCTGATGACGTCCATGCGGTCGTTGGAATCTCGGAGCCAGAGTTCTGGATGAGGAGTTACTGGTTCGGAGCGTAGTTCTGTGCCGCATCTTGTAGCATCACATGAGTCGTGGTTTGTCTGTACGATGAAGCGGTCATTTTCTCGGAGACGACCAGTAAGGAGGTCCTTTTCGATCACGACGGCGTGGTTTCCGTCGCATAGGGTAAGATAACACGGTGCACTCCGGACACTGGATAGTTGTTTGGCGCTTTCCACGAGAGAAGATGGTGCCTCTGTTTTTTGCTGGTTGAAAAGTGTGTGTCGTAGGATAGAAGACACAGAAGGTCGGAAGCCAAGGATAACAAGAAGCTGATGCTTCTTAAGGTGAGAGTTGTCGCAAAGATGCAACGGTCGATAGTTAAGAGAAAGGGACAAATTCTCCCTTTACCAAAGTCAGCACTGAACCCTTTGAAGCACAGAGTACATACTTTACTCCAGTCAACACTCCCATGAAGCCAGCATATGTAATCGATGTGGCAATGACATGATCTGGATCCTTGGACGAGTCTACATACTCGAGCACAACCACCAAATCCCTCAACGGATCCAAACCCCAATCAAGAGTGCGAAAGTGCATCAGTCGCTCATCCTGCACTTGCTTCCCCTTGACCTTGACGCATCCAGCTGTGCAGCCCATCATGACATCCAGAAACACGTTGAGCGCCACCACGAGAAAGAGATCGCACCGAGCGACCTTGACGAATCCTCTTATCTCACGTGTTTCCTCTTCATCGTGCACGCGTCGGAGAAACACCCTGGCGAGAAATTTGGCGATCCGGGCAAGCCACTTGGAACCCAGCATCGACTCGAGCAGCTCGTCAAAAACATGGCCAAGAGTACGAATTCGAGGTCCAAATGTAGCAGCGACGTCTACATATCGATCCTCGGGTGATCGGGCGAGGTCGATCCTAAAAGTCGGAATTTCGCTTTCTTGCTCCATGGTTGGTGATGGAGTCATGTAGATTATCAGATTGATAAGAAAAAAAAAAAGTATGTGTGAGGGACGGGCTGAGAGATTTAAAGTGACAGCTGGGGCTTTTTCAGCTTGACACATCCTGGTCTGATTCCAATCTCGGGACAGCTCGGCCATGACCGGAGATAAAATAGTGGCCTTGGCTCTGTTGAAGAAGACCAAAGAGGACAGCTAGACGAAGCAGCTAGACGGGATCAAGTAAGAGACAAGATGCGTTTCAAGGATGGGGGCGCGGAGGCACGGAGGATCTAGGCCATCCGACAGAGAAAGGACAGTTGTGATTTAAAAAGAATATAACATGGCTAGCCCGGATCAGCCGGGAACAAAAACCCTCCAATCTGTTATCATTGCAATTCGTGACATCTTGAGACAAGTCTCAAGCTTCTTCTGGCTTCTGTCCATATACAACGTGTCTATAAAAGTCAGCAGTCTTCAACCACAATCGACACAGGTCACTTACATGGGCCACCAAGCGTGGATCCGTCTGTCCTTCATATCCGTCCTCACATTCGTCAAAAACACCTCTACCTGCTCAGAACTCCATCCCAAAGCACGCGTAAACAGCGCCATGGAAAGACCCGACAACTCTCCAGCGATATTGTGACAAGACCAAAAGCCCAGCTCTTTGTAGTACGGATCCGCAGGCCACCGGTTCGTAGGCCACCTGTAAATCACCTCGGTGACATTGACGAACCCAGCATCAATCATCTGCTGCTTGTACTTCTTTGCGCTCTGCGCACCACGGCCAAAGACGTTTGTCGCCTCAATCATGAGACTGGACCATTGGTCAATGTAGGATCCCTTCTTGAGCGTGTCGTCGTCGCATTCTGCGGGAAAGGTTATGTCTTGACACTCGACCCATCCTCCGGGGTTGAGATTGTCGAAGCTTTGCTTGAAGAATTTGGGCCAGTCGCCGATGGAACCAACGAGCATGCGGCCGTAGATAAAGTCGAACTTGTAGCTGTAGGTCCATTCGTCTTCGAGGTCGTCGACTTGAAATGAGAGGTTGGCGGGGAGGCTGGGTTGGTGAGTGGGTATCTCATTGTGATCTTATGTGAGGGGAGACGTACAAGGTTGGTTGGATAGGACTGAGATCAATGCCAATGACCTAGCAAGTGTCAATCTTGAGTTCATCATGAATCCTGGGGTGTCGAGTTATACCTCTGCCTCGGGGTGCTCATCCGCTGTTCAAAGGTCAGCAATGTCCAACTTCAATGAGAGATACCTACCAAAGTCAATAGCCCAAACACCAGTTCCAGTACCAGCATCCAGACATCGCCGAATAGGCCTTTCGTCTTTACCAATCGGACTCAAGTACAGCTTCCCTCCAAGGGTAAGCGTGAACAAATGATGCTGAAGATCTAACACAAGTTAGCGAGATCCCCAATGCAACATCATCACGACACTAACCTAGACGTTCTTGCTCAGACTGGTTGCATGCCAAGCGATTAGCACCATGAACCAAGACGCGCATCGAGATTGACCCTTGTCACTCTTACCGAATCGTTGGGGAGTACGTAATTGACTTGAAGCAAAAAGTCAGCTCATCGTTCTCTCATGAGTATTTGGCAAACTCACTCGACTCTCTGAAGGAATGATAAGTTCGTCCATTCTCGGTACGATACTGAAGAATGCTGGATCGCATCGATGCCGTAGAGCTGGCAGCATCATCCTGCACGTGAAGATCAGCACCAAACGTGACGCTGACCCTGGCCAGTCAAGACTTCACTTACGCCCAGTGCCGAATCGTTATCATCAATTTCTTCATGCTCCTGGGATTGCTTTCTCAGTGTCCACTCTTATCAATACGGTGCGTTCACTCTCACCTCGGCCTCGATAGGCTCATCCTCGGTGGTGGCAGCTTGTCGTCGCTCAGGCTTGGGACTACCCTCTTGACTCCCCTTCCTCCCCGACTCAGGCGTGCCCGTCATGGCGAAATCGCGGGGTCAAACGATCAAAGAAAAGATCAAAGTCGACAGCCAATCTACTCGGTCGTGCGTTCGTCTATCGCCGTGTCAATGTCAGATCGCAACAAAGAGCAAAAGAGGTCAAGATTTCCTCCCCTCACGCGATCGATCCAGTGTGCAAGCAAGTACTGTAATGCTAATAAACGAACCGTTTGGGTGCTAGACCCGGGTTATCCTTCACTACTGGAATAACCGTGGCCCTAGGGTTCCTTCACTAGATGGGATGTTTAATTATCCGCGCCTCTCAAAGACGTACGATGAAGACGGTCGCAGAGAGGGGCTTCACTGACGCGTTCGATGCAAGCCGAGGCTGCTCTTCATATCCGGAGGAATGCCTCTACAGGGAAGGAGAATCGTTCGTGACAGAAGAGTTGAATGCGTCCACGGCCAATATCTACCCATCGAGCTCCCCTGTCCCCGGGGAAGCGTTGCCACATCTAGACCTCCAGGCCAGCCATTCGCAGAAGGACATTCCACTGTGGCTCACGCTAACGAAAGGCTTGAGCGGCACGCACCGCCGGCGCCTGGGCCTCTTCCCGATCTAGGGCGTTCTAGAGGCCATTAGCGGGTTGATCTAGTAAAGGTCTTCCGTCCTATCGGGGCGCTCAAGTTTGTGATGGCGGCTCGTTCGGCGAGGGGATCTCCATCAAGTGATGGGCAAGTCCCACGCTAAGACATTCCAGCTGTGCGAATGTAACCAGAGGATTAGTATTCATTAATCCGTCATGGGAGGAGAGCAATCCTTCTCTTTCTTGGCTTTCTCGGCTCAGCTTCTCCAGCTCGTGACCTGGGGATAGAACCATCAGCCCTGTATCTCCACTGCGAGAAACAGTTCCCATGATGAGCTCGGTCGACGGATTGCGGGGTCTTTTCGATGGTGTGCGCCCGTCAATTGCCATCGCTGGGTTGTTGGTCGGAGTCTTGATCTTCTGGTCGGGCATTTCAACATGGAGGCAGTACAATCGTCTTCGCGCCTTCAAAGGACCTCGTCTCGCTGGATTCTCGAAATGGTGGCTCATCAGGACGGTCGGCAGCGGTAGAGCATACCTGGACTTTTGGGAGGTTACCAAGAAGTATGGTCAGTTGCGTCGCATTTCTCTAACAGTGGCTTTAGCAGTCAATTGCGCTTCAATGAATGCTAATAATGTGTCGCAGGTTCTATCGCTCGCGTCAGTCCCAACGATCTCCTTACCGACGATCCCGACCTCATGAAGCACATCCTCAACGTTAGAACCGAATACCGGCGCTCTCCTTGGTACGATGGCATGCGCTTCGACCCGGCCAACAACAACATCCTCTCGTGGAGGGACGAGGACGAACACTTCAAGCTGCGGTCCAAGATGTCTGCAGGAGTACGTTACCTAGATAATGCCCTCGCGCACGAGCTGACAGTTACAGTATGGCGGTCGCGAAGTCGAGAACCTGGAACCCAAGATCGACAAGAATATCCTCGCATTCATCAAGCTCCTGCGAAAATACGCCGACGAGAAGAAGCCAGTCGATTTAGGCCGCCGCGCCCAGTTTTTTACTCTGGACGTCCTCTCTGACTTGGCTTTTGGCGAACCGTTTGGCTTCTTGGAGACAGACTCGGATGTGTACGAGTACATCAAGACCACCGAGGAGACACTGCCCATGGTCATGGTGACTACTGTTGTTCCATGGCTGGTCAAGGTCTTGAGCTCTCCGATTTTCAAGAGCCTTTTGCCGTCTGAAAAGGATCGACTTGGGTTTGGCAGGGTAATGGGGTGAGTTATTGCGGTGCCCTGGTACAACAGCAGACTAATGATCTCCAAGCATCGCCAAAGCAATCACTGCCGAAAGGTTTGGACCTGACAAAAAGGTCCGGAAGGACATGCTTGGGTCCTTTGTCGCTCATGGACTCACCCAAAAAGAGGCCGAGTCGGAGATCCTTCTCCAGATGTAAGTCACTGCGTCCGCATTCACCTCGAGCAATCCCTTACAATGCCACTTCAGTATCGCCGGTTCTGATACCACCGCCACGGCCATCCGTTCAACCATGCTTCATATCATCACTAGCCCCCACGTGTACAACAAACTACGCACCGAAATCTCCAAGACCTCATACTCGGAGCCAATCATCCCAGATTCCATCGGTCGCGACCTACCCTACCTCCAAGCCGTCATCAAAGAAGGCCTCCGCATCTTTCCTCCCGTCGCCGGTCTCATGTCAAAAGAGGTTCCACCACAAGGAGATACTTGGAAAGGTCAATTCATCCCCGGTGGGACAAGTGTCGGATACTGTGCCTGGGGCATCTTCCGCCGTGAGGACATATGGGGACCCGACGCCGGCGAGTTCCGCCCCGAGCGATGGATTGAGAGTCCGCCTGAAAAAATCAAGGAGATGGAGAGCGCGCTTGATCTCATTTTTAGTTACGGACGGTGGCAGTGTCTGGGGCGACCGGTGGCTCTCATGGAGCTGAACAAGATCTACGTCGAGGTGAGTATGCTCTAACTCCCCCATTCATAACCCACTCCTGCTAACATTTGACGTCAAGTTGCTCCGACAGTTTGAATTTTCCATCTGTGATCCTACAAAGCCTTGGAAAGTTTTTAACTGTGGCATCTTTTCGCAATCCGAGCTCTGGGTGCGGGTAGAGCCCCGAGTTACTGAATCGTAATGCATAATGGTTCATGATCGGATCGGTAATGTTATTGCTAATGTCGGGTCAATTATGACTGTCTATAGTAGAAGCTAGGTGTTTGTATCTGGTTTATGAACTGTACGTTTATTATTTGATACCTACACCCTCATTAATTAAGTAGGTTGGTATGATCCCACATATGATGAACCTAACTTCACAACATGCCTGGGAGAAGTGACTTCTCGAGTAGTAGCCGGATGATCCTTGTAATTGCAAATGTGACCGACTTGTCAGTTGTGACAGTCCTTAACCGCCAGGAGCGTTGGCTGCATGTCCCCGGCCAACTTCAGGCCAACACGTCACCTGATACAGAAGGCAACCAGTCTTTGTTTCATTAACCGCCTAAATTTTGAAAGCAACATAAACACAACACCATCGCAAAGAACTATCCAGCCATGCCGGAGAGTCCCGGAGCAACTGCATCAGACCAAAGTGTAACCCTCGAGTGCAAGTTCTGCCAGGCTTTCCTCGAGGCAGCCGAGGAAGTGAGAACCCTCAACGAAAAGAAACTAGCTGCCCCTTCAGAGTACACTCGAGAGCGCCGAACTTGGAAGCTTGAAGCCGCCGAGGTATACAATGGATGCCAAGTTCATCTCGGCTTCCCGGAGGCCCTTCTAAAACTAAACGTCGACTTGAATGCTATGGACTACTCGATAAAGAATCACACAGGCGTTCAGTTATCCGTAGGAAGCGAAGTGGTGCTGCTTCAGAACTTCTATGATGGGAATTAGATTCTGCGAGCGCCGCAGCTTCTGCTCATCAACGATCTCTCTCACAACCCCAGCATTCCTCTAGAACGGCCCTTGGATCATTTCATCGATCCAGCTCTGATACTCAAGTGGAAGCGAGACTGCAACAAGTATCACGGAAGCAAGTGCCAGGACAAAAGCACGCGTCTCCGCCGTCCGCTCTCGTTTCTTATTGATACCAAGCAAATGTGTCTTGTTGAGCCGGCAGACGGCATGGAATATGTCGCTTTGAGCTACGTCTGGGGCCAAGCACCCATGCTCAAGACAACTCGAGCCAATATAGACCTCCTACGACAGCATCATTCCCTAGAGCGGCTTGGGAGTCAGATCCCGACCACCATTATGGATTCCATAAAGCTAGTGCCCTTACTGGAGGAGCGCTACCTATGGATCGATTCCCTCTGCATCATCCAGGACGACCCAGTCTCTTGTGGTCAACAGATCAACCAGATGGCAGCCATCTACGACAATGCCACCCTCGTTCTGGTCGCAGTAGACGGACAAGACGCAGAAGCCGGTCTGCGTGGTCTGTCCCGGCCAAGGCTTCTTAAGCCTATTCTCCAGTTAACACCCGAGACACGCTTCACTGTCAAAGGACTTCCGTACCGTGCTACAGCTCCTTGGACGACCCGTGGCTGGGCCTTTCAAGAGAGTATCTTCGCGCGAAGAAAGATCACATTTTACGACAATACTGTGAGGTGGACATGCCAGTGCTGCACCTTTTCTGAAGACATCGACGAGGCACCCGATAAAGCAGGTTCAGCTCCCCTGCTGCAGGCTTATGGTAACAGCCTTCAAACATTCAATGCACTTGAACTATCCAGGGCTCCGAATCTGCGCCTCTTTGCCGACCTGATTTCCATCTACAACCAACGATCACTCACCTTTGAAGAGGATGTAATGAATGCCATTTCCAGTACATTCAGCGTCATGCAGCAAGCCTTCCCTCGCGGCTTCATCTACGGGCTGCCCGTGTACTTCTTCGACACCTTTCTGGCGTGGCATGCCTTGAACTGTGGTCTACGTCGCCGCAAGGGGGCGCGTCAGGATACAGCTTGCCCGCCAAGCTGGACGTGGGCCGGGTGGAAAGGAAGACTGGCCGGAGGAGTCAGGAGGAGACTCAACCAACCCAACGCCATATCTCGAGTGATACCGACACTCACATGGTACACCAGTGAAACGCCAAAATCGCCTGGGCGTCTCATTCCATCTCAGAATGATGCGTATCATTATAAAACACGCTTCATGGGGGAAAAGGATAACCTCCCAAAAGGGTGGAAGTGGTGCCGTGGAGATTACTACGAGCACAAGTCCTTCCCCAAGGTTGAATTCAGGCACCCAGTCCCCATAGGCGGTCCAGGGGACGATCAAACCGAAGAAATCTCGTACGGTCGATATCTCTGTGCAGAGACACATCAGCAGGGTTGCAAATTAGTAACTAATTGTTAGTTTTAACTAAAAGTTTTTTAACTAATAGTTATTTAACTAATAGTTAATTAACTATTAGTTTTTTAACTCCTTAGTTAATTAACTAATAGTTAATTAACTCCTTAGTTAAAAAACTATTAGTTAATTATTAAAAACTAAAACTAAGATTACTAAGCGAAATTAAAAACTAAAACTAAAAAAAACTAAGTTATTCTTAGTTAGTTTTTAGTTAGTTAATTAACTAAGGAAAAAACAAAGAGAATAATAAGATTAATAATAATAATAATAATAATAATATTTAAGTACCTATAGGTTATATTATAGCTTATATAATAGTAATAATAATTAATAAAAAAATCTATAATAATAATTTTATTATTAAAATATATATATAGGGTAGCTTAAGATTATTATAATATTAATGTAAGTAAAAAATAAAAATATAATAATAATTTAATTATTAAAATACCTATAGGGTATCTTAAGGGTTATAAAATAATAATATAATTTAAATAATATATATAATAAGCGAGCATAATAGATAAGCGAGTATAATAAAAATCCCTTAACTTATATTATCTCTATTTAATTAATTAATCCTTTATAATTTAATATACCTTAATTAAATATTAAAGCTAGATTATTTCTTATACTTTAAGCCCTTTAAAATAACCTAAAATTAAGCCTCTAATGCGCTATAGAGATCTATAATATTAATTATATAATATTATAGCGCCGGCAAAAAGGTATTCTTTCTATGCGAGATATTATTATAAAATTATATAAGTTATCTAATCTAAAGGAATAAATCCTTATTTATTTTATTCTTAACCTAGATTCCCGAGGATTCCCCCCCTAGCTATATAATATAAAAGATATAGCTAATTAATTACTTATTAACTATAATATATTACTAATTAATATATATTAGGCTTTAAACTTTATTAAGTAATAACGTACTTGATAAGCAAGTGAGCCAGTCAAGCAAGTGTGCCACTTTCCCCTCCCCCTCTAGATAGAAATCGCAATAAAAACACCATAAACCATTTAATCAATTAAAACTACTCACTATACCCTTCCCCAGATGTCTCAATCACTACCTGACAGGTCCTTGCATTATGGCCGGGCTTGCCGCATACACCACAGCGCCGAACACCCGGTCCGACCGACCTTCCTCGACCACCACTCCTCGACGATTCGGCCACTACCTGCGCATCCACATCCATTTGATCAATTGCTTGCCTTCCTTCTTCTACCGTCATTACCCCTCTTTTCTGCAGTCTAGTCCTTTTTGCCCTCCGCCGCCGGCTTAGTATCTTATTTGCCTCTCGAAGGTCTTTGTTCTCAGCGGTCAATAAGGCAACCCGATGCATAACAGCCTTTGTTCCCTTCGCAAGAGACTGTAGAGCCTCTAAAATTGACTCTGGGGAGCTACTTTGATGCCTTCTGATCCGCCTTTCGAGGTATTCAGACTGAGATCCGGCCTCAATCACGGTCTTTGGGGTCCTTGAAGCCCAAGGGGTCGACGGCTCAGCTGCCTCCTCAACCGGCGTTGGCGTCCGTAGCTGAACATCAAGCTTTGAGATCACAGTTTCTGGGTCAAGAGGAACAAGCCCAGCTCCTTTGAAAGCCCCCCTGATATTTCTTTCCGTCATAGTGGCCTTGTGTGCGGCGTGGAAGGCCGGAAAGAACTCCGTCTTTGAAACGTGGGTTATAGAACATCTGATCAGATGCTCTATTTCTCGACCATAAGCCTTCTTCAGCACGCTAAAGCACCCGACGTCAAGGGGCTGGAGCAGATGAGAGGAATGAGGTGGCATACAAAGCCGGATGATCTTCTTTTCCTCACAATATCTCTCGAATTCGATGGAGTGGTGACTTTCGTGGCCATCAAGGATTAAGAGACGATAGCGACTATTTGATCGCTTAGCTGTACACCGGTCAAAGTGCTTTAGCCACTCTAGACCAGTCTCATTATCGGTCCAGCCATTTTGGGTCGTCGCAATGGCCCAATCGCCCGGGAGGTTGCTTTCTCGGTACCAGTTGGCGAGGTGATATTGGCCCGCACCGATGATGAACGGCTGGATCGCCTGGCCTTCCGCATTAATCGCTTGAATGACTGTAATCCATTCCCGGTTTCCAGGCTGCACTGATTTCGGCTTTGAACGCCTTTCTGCACCTGTGACAACCATTCCGCTTGCAATCATGCCCATAAGAAAGCCAGTCTCATCAAAGTTATAGAGATCATCTGATCGGATGCCGTACTTCGCGATTGTATTCGCCACAAGCCGAAACCAATCGCGGATAATGGTTGGATCTTCGCATTTGGCTCTCTGATAGTCGTATTTACGAAAGAAACGCGTCTTAAGGTCTGGGTGTCGCTTGACGAAGTTATGAGCCCAACGCGTGCCAACCGGTGACGCGTCGCGGTCGGCAAGCAGTTGATCAGCCATATCTTTAACAGCACGTAGCCGGGGAGGAAATCCTCGCGAATCTAGGTCGAGAATAAAGTAAATAATGATCTCTTCCTCTAGATTAGATAGCCGACGTGATTTCTGGATAGTATCGCGTCGAGATTGAATGCCGTGCTGTCGGCGACGTAATGTCATTCGATTAACCTCATATGTATCTGCGGCGCGTCGGAGGCTTAGTTTTGGGTTATTTTGAAGGGCCCGAAGGGCAAGAAGCATTCTAGCCTCACAATTAGACTGTGACATGCTGGGTGGTTGAGAATTAATTGATCAAATGGAGAGGATGTAGGTTGAGGGATTTTTGGCACACTTGCTTGACTGGCTCACTTGCTTATCAAGTACGTTACCTAGAGCTTAAGATATATTTTTTTTTAGAAATATAATTATTAGAGAGCTAAGTATAAAAATCTAATTATTATCTATAATTAATTTTAGCTTATAGTAAATATAATCGCGAAGTATAATATCTAATTAGATAATATCTATAACTTTAATAAGATTAGCTTTCTTATAGGTATAATTATAAGTAGAATAGTTATTATAAATATAAAAAGGTATTTAAAGCCGAAATTAATATAGCTTAGAAACTAAGAATAGATTATAATTATTTAAGTAATTAATATAAAAAGCTAGGCGATTTAATTATTTATTATTAATATAGGCTAATATTACCTCGCTAATTAATACCGAGAAAATAACCTCCTAGGCGATTAGGCTATTATAATAACCTAAAATAATTAGATTAATAATAAGATTAGTCTTAAGTAGCTTAAATACTTTAATTAATATATAATTAATTAATTAATTAGTTCTTATTATCTCTTAATCCTTAATAGCTATAAAAGTTATTAATCTATTAAATTTAAGAGATATTATAAAGAAAAGAAAATTATCTAGCTTTATATATTATCTTATTTATCTTATTTATTTTAGCCTCTTAATATTAGATATTTTAATATATTAAAATAAGCTTATAATTAAGAAATAAAGCGATTAATTAGATACTCTATAACCTATATTTTAAAGACTAAGTTCTTTTTAGCCTTCTATATAATATATAAGGCTATTATAATAGAAAGAAATATTAAGGGGGCTTTTAAGGGAATTAATCTTATTCCCCTTAACCTAAAAATTATAATCTTAAAGCTTAATATATAGCTATAGACTCTAATGCCTACTAAGGAGGGGGTTAAATCTTTTACCCCTTAGGTCTTAAGGACCCTAAAGATTATACTTAAGGCTAGATTTTAATTTAAATACCTTAAAAGATAAATTAAAAGGTATTAAAGTAGCTCTCTAGAGTTAATACTTAAAGCTTTATAGTCCCTTATAAAAGGAATAAAGGCTATTATATATAAGGTTACCTTATTAATTACTAAGGTTAAAGATCTTTAAGAGGTAAATAAGATATTAAGCTAGCGCTAGAGGGTAAAAAAGACTAGATTATAGAAAAAAGAGGTAATAATAATAGAAAAAGGAAGGTAAGTAATTAATTAAATAGATATAGATATATAAGTAGTAGCTAAATTATCGAGGAGTAATAATCGAGGAAGGTTAATTAGATTAGGTATTCGGCGCTATAGTATCTATAGTAAGCCTAGGTATAATATAAGGGCCTATTAAATAATAATTAAGATATCTAGGGAAAAATATAATAAGTAATTTAAATTAATTAAATAATTTATAATATTTTTATTATAATTTTAGTCCTAGAGGTTAAGATTTCTATTATATTCGCTTATTTATTATATTCGCTTATTATATATATTATAAATATTATAATATTAATAATATTTTTATAATATTTATAAGCTATATTAAGGGCTATAAATTAATAATATAATATTAATATTAATAATATAATATTAATATTAATAATATAATATTAATATTAATAATATAATATTAATAATATTATTAAAATATCTATAGGGTAAGCTAAGACTTTAATAATAATAATAATACTAAGGTATTTATAAGATATCTTAATATTTATATATTAATAATATAAGTTAAATAGAAATAATAATATTAAAGTATATATAGGATAGGCTAAGTATTACAAGTTAATAATATAATAATAATATTAATATTAAGCTATTTCTAAAGTAAAATAAAGCTTATATTAATAATATAAATTAAATAAAAATAATATATTAAAAATAATATAATAAAAATACCTATAGGGTAGGTTAAGGCTTATAAGTTAGTAATATAAAAATAGTATTAATATAAAAATATTTATAAAGAAAGATAAGGCTTATATTAATAATATAAATTAAATAAAATTAATATAAAATTAATTATATTATTAAAATATCTATAGGGTAAGCTAAGACCTTTATATTTATATTATAAATTATATTAAAATACTATTATAAAAATATATAATAATTAAAATAACTATAGGGTAAGTTAAGACTTTTATATAATTAATATAAATTAAATATATATAACGTACTTAATAAGCGAGCGTCGCAAACAAGCGAGCGTCGCACTTTTACCCTATAGTATAAATCCCACTAAAATAGAAAATTCCTTTAAAAAACTCTAGGAAATTTAGCTTAATTTCTATAAGCCTATAAGATTAGGTATAGGCTATTTATAAAATAAAGAACTATATATATTTTTCTAGGAATTTTAAAAAAATCCCTTATAAGGTAGTTTAGAGAAAAGAATATTCGCACTATATAAATAGCTTTTTCTTTATATAGGGGATTTTTTAAAAATCTAAAAAAATTATATATAATTTATTTTTAAGTTAAATAGCTAAAAATTTAGTTTTTTAGTTTCTAGCTATTTTAATGCGGTTTTTATTAAGGTTAAGGATTTTAGATTTTAGTGCACAGTTTAAGTGCGACGCTCGCTTGACTGCGACGCTCGCTTATTAAGTACATTAATATATTTAAAAAAATAATAATTAAAATACTTATATAGTAATTGTAAAAGACTGAAGGATAGAGAAGATAAAGTCTTCAAAGACTATAGGGTAGATGACTTGGATAGGAGGTGAATAGGCAGAGGAATCAGTCTTAATATATAGTTGAGAGACTAAATAAGAAGACATATAGGGTAGGCAAAGTAAGAAGGAAGATCAATAAGGCTAATAAGAAGAAACCAGCTTCTTATTGGTATTTATATTGGTTGAATTGGTTAAGGATCTTAAGAACTAATTCTAAGAGAGGGCTTATAGCTTATATAGAGAATTGCTCGGAATCTATTAGCCCGATTCGGATTAAAGTTATACCGTCGGATAGCCCTAATTCCGGGCTTTATAACCCTATTAGTTTTACTAGCAACGGATAACTAGAAGCCGAGTTATGGCATAATAGAGGTTAAAACCTATAGGGTTTTAAACTAGGATATTCAAAACTAGATAGGAAATACCCTATAGAGGGACACGGATTTAACGGCATTATCGGGCTTTTAATAAAGTCCTAAGTCCGAGATCACGTGACCTTCCTAAGAGGGAAATAAGCCCAAAAAGGGCAATATTGATACTCTCTTATATCTTACTTATCTAAGTAGATATGGCTTAGGTAAGCAATCTATAAGAAAGCGCATAAGCTAAAGTATAGGGTAATAAAATCCTAGGCTTATATCTTATAAGCTTATTTTTCTAGAATTTTATTTATAAAAGACCTTTTTATTATAAGGACTTTTACAATTATAGATTTAATAGGCTAATTAGAAGATCTATTATAAAGAAGGTCTAGACCTAAATAAATACCCTTTAATGCCTTTATATTAAATTCTAGCTATATAGCCTAGAGTATATTATAAGAGAGTAACCTAACTTTAATTACCCCTAGCCTAATAATAACTATCTAAAGTAAGATCTTTTCTTTTATATTAAATAATTAATTAATAAGTATTATAATAATATAGAAAGTAATAAACTTAATAAGGAGATAGCTAATAATAATACTCTTATTACTAATAATAATAAGATTATAACCCCTATAATTAGAAAGGGGAAAAAGATTATTAGAACTAAGCGCGATAAAACTAAGGGTAAATCTAATATTGTAAGGGAAAGTCCCTTACGTAAGCTAAGCTTACATAAGGGCGCCGTCTAGGCGCACAGGTCCTGTGTGCTCGGGGCACAGCCCCCCCTGTCGGCAGGCTAGGGGCACAGTCCCCTGACTAAGCATCCATCTTGACGCAATTCCAAGGGAGCAATTTTCAGGGGTTAAACATCTTTATCCTGACCTCTGCATCATGTCATCAATCAACCTCAATGGATCAATTTCCGGAAGACTGCTTACCTCCTGAGCATACATATGCATCCAGAGATGATCTATTCCAAGCGATCAATGACTGGGCATCGCCACGAGGCTATGCCTTTGTTACTGGAAGGTCCAACAAAAGCAAGTCTGGGAGGCTTACAGTATACTTCACTTGCGATCGTGCCCGTCGGCCTCCAAGCGCCTCAAGAAGCCGTGTTCGGGCAACCTGCACTCGAAGTACTCTCTGCCCATTCTCTGTCATCGCAAAGGAACTACCGGACGCATCTGGCTGGGTTGTACGACATCGATCGGATAGTCAATATGCTGTACATAACCATACGCCAAGCACCCACCCGACTGCCCATCCTGTTCTACGAAGGCTCTCAAAAGACGACAAATCAACAATTAGCAATCTTACAAAGGCTGGAATCAGCTCAAAGGAGATCAGGACCTATATGCGGCAACATTCAAATTCCATTGCAACCCAGAAGGATATCTCGAACAGTATCGCAGAAGCTCGACGATCATCTCGCTTTGGCGAAAATACAATGCATGCTCTCATTAACCAACTAGACCAAGAGGGTTTTTGGAATCGTATGCAGGTGGATAGTGAAGGCAGGGTTACGGCGGTTTTATTTGCTCATCCTGACTCACTTGCGTATCTGCAAGCGTACTCCGACCTTCTTCTTTTAGACTGCACATATAAGACGAACCGATATGGCATGCCGCTTCTGGACATCATCGGCGTTGATGCCTGTCAACGATCATTCTGCGTTGCCTTTGCATTCCTCAGCGGCGAAGAGGAACAAGACTACCTATGGGCTCTCGAACGACTGAAGTCGTTATATGAGATCTGCAATACAAGCTTTCCATCTGTCATTATTACAGACTGCGCTTTAGCTTGTATAAATGCAGTTGCTATCTGCTTTCCTTCTGCAGTCCTTCTGCTGTGCCTTTGGCATGCCAATAAGGCAGTCCTTGCTTATTGTCGACCAGCCTTTATTCAATACCGGACGGACCCAAAGATAATGGAGGCAGGGCTTCTTAGGTGGCAGGAGTTCTATAACCAGTGGCATTCGATCATTCAATCAGCTGATCAGATAACCTTCGATCAGCGGGTTCAGCAGCTTGAGCAGCGGTATCTACCCGCCTACGCCAATGAGATTGCATATTTGCATGCAACGTGGCTAAACCCCCACAAGGAGAAGCTTGTAAAAGCTTGGGTTGATCAACATCTCCACTTTGGTACTGTTGTTACCTCCCGTGTGGAAGGTATTCATAGCCTGCTTAAAAGCTATTTGAATACGTCTACACTAGATTTATTTGAGGCTTGGGGTGCCATTACACGAGCTGTTACCAACCAAGTCCATCAGCTACAGTCAAACCAAGCCCAGCAGCAACTTCGACAACCAATTGAGCTTCGTATAGCTCTATATAGCGCTGTTCAAGGCTGGGTATCTTTTGAGGCGTTGAGGAAGGTTGAAGAGCAACGAAAGCGGCTTTTGGATAAAAACTTCCCCCTGCCCCGCTGCACTGGCGTTTTTATGCGAACACTGGGATTGCCTTGCGCTCACTTACTTCAGACCCTGCAAGAACAAGGCAAAGTTCTTCTTCTTGAGCACTTCCACAAGCATTGGCACCTCAAGCGCTCAGGGCAGCAACAATTGCTTCTTGAGCCTCGCGCTCGAATAGATGCAAGGCCCGCCGTATCGAACTTGCCAAAATCAAGCACAAGAAGACTACCGAGCTCCTTTGAGGCCGCTGAGGCTATAGGAAAGGCAAGAGCGAAGGCCCCGTCAAAATGTAGTAGATGCCATGAAGTTGGTCACCAAATGAATTCGAAGGCATGTCCCTTGCGGCATCAAGAGCTTTTGGAAAGGGTAGCAGCAGAGGCAAAGGCACTGGCAGTAACAGAAGCATCGGCAATGACAACGGCACCGACAGCCCTCGCTGATCAGCCAGAGACTATGACCGGGATCCTGCAAGACTCGACCGGCGGCGCCTCTCGGCGGCCAGGATCCCCTGTTCATGAACCATCTCCTTTGCCTGGCCCGCCATCGCCATCGCCACCGAGGTACGATTCGCCACAGGCCATATATGGACGATATGTCGCCGCAAGGAGCGCGTGGTACGCAGCGCAGCCGGCTGGCAGCATCAAGACGAACCAACAATATCGCAGGGCAATGGGACTCCCACTAAGGTATGACAAGCCGAGCTACGAGTGGTGCTTGGACTACAAGCAGATGTCCAAGCGCTGTGTCACGTCAACAGGATCAAGAGATTGGACGAAAGAAGAGATGATGGCGTATTTGGACTGGAGTAAAGCGGAGGATGAGCGAGTTGAAGCACAGGTTGCCGAGGAGATGGGAGACGATCCTTTAGCGAATAGAAGAAGGGGAGTCAAAGATATTTGGGGGAGAATCGAAGCGGACAGTAGGGAACAAGATGCTTTGCACTTAGCTCGTGGGCGCACAGAAGACTGTATCATTGTTGGAAGTAATGGGTATTAGACGATCACTTGGTACAAAAGCTGTCGAGTATCCTCTAGTTGCCGTAGCTGTGTAAATTTGGATTGGATAACTCTCCCCACCCCCATTTCAGCAATCATATTTGAAAGGTAGTAATCGACTCTGTTAAATGCGTTGGTGTATTCAGTCAGTTCCTGATTCAACGGAAGGAAATGCTTAGTCAAGGGACTGTGCCCCGAGCACACAGGACCTGTGCGCCTAGACGGCGCCTTACATAAGCTTGCTTAGTCAGAGGAAAAGTGGGTCACAACGGAAGTGCTTAAATAAGCAAGGAAAGAGGAAGTAAAAGGTAAAAATAGAATTAAGATAATTAGAGGTCTAAGTTCTTCTTTTTAGAGAAGGAGGAAAAGCTATTATTATATATTCACATAGTATATATAGTGCTAATAGCACTATTTTACACAGTGGAAATCAAGCTCTTACAAATATAATATATAAGACTAAGAATTATATTTAAGATACTATAAAGGCCTATATAAATAATAGATATAATAAGAATTAAGGTAATAAGAAGTAATAAATTAATTATCTACCTAATTAGGCTAAATTTATATTTCTATATTTTATTAATCCCTATAGTATTATTAATAGAATTATTACTAGATACCTTATAATTATATAATATAGCTAAATAATCTAGATTAAGGGATACCTCGCTATTAGAGTTAATAATAAATAGGCTAGAATTAATAATAATATATCTATAATCGCTATAAATATTATTATTATCTTAATCGCTATATTAAAAGAAATTCATAAAATTAAGGTAAATATAAATAAACTCTATAATTAGCTAATTAATAAGGTATAATAAATAAATAATAAATAAAAATAAATTATAAAGAAAGTCTTAAAGTTATAATAAGAATTTAATTATTATTATAATAAAATTAGTAATTAGGTAATCTAAATTATTACCTATAAGGCTATAAAAGATATAATTAATAAGTATAATAAGAACCTTAAGGAGTTTAATACCTAGATAAAAAAGATTATAGTTATAAAGGTAAAGAAATAGCTAGTAATCTTATAGCTAGCTCTAGCTATCTATAAGCTAAAAGTAACCCCTATCTTAATTAATCTAATTACCGAGAAATAGGCTAATCTAATAATATAAAACCTAGCCGCCTATAGTAGTACCGCTGCCTATAGAGGTATCTTAAAGGCTAATACTTTTCTCTAGTAAGTTATTAAACCCGCTAAGAAATGCGCTCTTTGTAAGAGCTTGATTTCCACTGTGTAAAATAGTGCTATTAGCACTATATATACTATGTGAATATATAATAATAGCTTTTCCTCCTTCTCTAAAAAGAAGAACTTAGACCTTAAAAATAATCTTAATTCTATTTTTACCTTTTACTTCCTCTTTCCTTGCTTATTTAAGCACTTCCGTTGTGACCCACTTTTCCTCTGACTAAGCAAGCTTATGTAAGCTTAGCTTACGTAAGGGACTTTCCCTTACACTCTTAGACCTACTAAGTCTACTAATAAGACTAATATATCTAATAAGGATAAGATTAGCTAAGATTAGAACTTTTTTAATAATAAGTAAAATAGAGATAAATTATTTTTAGTAAGGGCTAAGAGAAAGAATAGAAGAATTAAATAAAAAGATAATTTTAATAGAAAGATAAATAAAAATATAGAGTTTAGGGAATAATTAGAATATAAATAGGGAGAAAATAGATTTTTATTTTATTATTAGACTTAACGAAGGAAAGATAAGAGAGCATAGATTTAGACTCTATTAGGATAATAGAGCTTTTAGGGACCCTAATATTTATTATATGCCCTAGTTATATAGGTTCCCTATATAATAGATCTAATGCTATAATAATTAAATCTAATAGCTATTAGTTAAGAAGAATTAACTTAGATTAGATTACTTATATTATGCCTTTTTACTCTCTATATTTTATAAATTATATAACTTTAATTAGATAGCTATTAAAGTTAGCTATCTTATTGCCGCTTTTAGCGGTACCTTTATCCCTTACTAGAGCTAAGGGATCTATAATATTAAGGGTAAGAACTAATAAGAGAAAAGAGATTATATTATAGCTTAATATATCCCCTATTATATATTATTTTTATTCCCTATATTTTCCCTTCTTAATATACTAACTATAAAAGACCTTACTTCTATAAATATAAGGCTCTTACTTAGACCTTACTTTTATAAATATAAGGCCCTTTATATATATATAATAATTATTATACCTTAGATAAATACTTAGCTCTTAAGCTATTAATAGACTTTAGTTACCTTTAAGACCTTCTTAACCTATTACTAAGATATAATTCCCCTATTATATAGTAACGCCGAGACTCTCTATTAATAATAAACCTAATATGCCTAGTTTATTCCCTTAGAAAACTCTAGATATTATAATACTCTATATATAAATATTATTTTTCTTATATATATATATAAATAGCCTTATACTAAGCCTAAAGAAGTAATTTATTTATTAAAATAAAGAAAAAACTTTTTTATATATAAATAGTTAAAAAACTAATAGTTAATTAACTAATTAGTTAATTAATTATTAGTTTTTTAACTAAAGAGTTAATTAATTATTAGTTAATTAATTATTAGTTAATAAACTATTAGTTAATTTTTAAAAACTAAAACTAAAATTACTAAGTAAAATTATAAACTAAAACTAAAGAAAAACTAACTTAGTTTTTCTTACCCTAGACTAAAACTAAGATTAGTTAATTAACTAGTAGTTTTTTAACTAAAGTCTTAGTTTAGTTAGCCTTAGTTCAAAAACTAGTAGTTTTTTTCGCAACCCTACACATCAGGCACAGCTCTGGGCTGCCAAACCTCGCAGAGACGGCATCCCAGAATCAGAAAGAAGTGAGATAACAAAGCTAATCAATGATTCCTAGATCAAAGATATGATCTTCAAGCACTCAGCCGTACTCAAGTATAATCAGGGGGGTCGAGTTGGAATTCCCTCCATAGACTCGGATGATGATTATGACCGCATAAGGTCGACTGAAGCACTGGGTGTTCCCATAGACGTTGTAGAAATATCCCGAGAGGATTACGATGGCGAAACTGGATCATGGTCATTCTACAATGTTCTCTGGGTAGAGTGGGAGGACGGGATTGCTTATCGGAAGGCGATGGGAAGAGTTGAGAGGGATGCCTGGGAGGGATTAGAGAAGGAGGAGATTCATCTAGTGCTGGGGTGACTGTTCCTATGAGGAGTATATCATTAAGCCTAGCGAAAAGCACAAGGCAGTCACATTTCTACCTCGGTAAACCCATCAGGGGCCGGGCTTCAACTATAATAAAGAACATTAAGAACACGTTGTCAACACATCACAGCATCATATCCTAATTAACACAGTGGGTAACACAGCCACATTTCTGCCTCAAACCCAATTCCGACCATTGCCTCGACGTGCCCACTTCATGTACATTCCTTAGTACGAGTCCCGAAATGCACTCTTCTCCTTGTCCGTCATATCCGACAAGGCAAACGCCTCATTCTCCTCCTCTGTGATGGCCGAAGTATGCACGACTCCATGCAGCCTATCCCTGCGAATATTCTCCCGTCTGCACAAAAGTCCGTATACCAAGATGGATACTGCCGAAACAACCAGACAGATGAGGAGCCCAGTGTATCCTTTAGTGTAGTTGGGCGCGTCACTCCTCTGAAAAACCTGAGGTCCAATGATATTGCCCAGACAGTAGGAAAAGAAATAGACCGCGTTCATAGTGACCTTTTTTATATGACCGGAAACATTGGCCATCGGGACTGATGTGGACATGACGTACGACTAAGAGACTCGTCAGTTCCGTCTACCTACTGTGGAATAGGCCAATACTTACGCCCCAGTAAGTGTAAAAGACATAGTACGCAGCTAGAAGGCCTGTCTGATTATCTCGTGGTAACTGCCACATGAGGATAGCACAGACCATGGGGACAATGTTAGCCACGGCAATAATGATGCAGCGCATGTTTTTGAGCTTGGCACAAAAGACTGCAAGAATGATTTGCCAAGTCGTCGCGACAACCCCAGTTGGCATACCAAGCAAGGTCGTGATGGGAACCGAGTACCCAAGGCCAGACACAATGATGGAAGAAAAAGTAACGAGTCCGCCGTTGGGGATGTTCTGCGCACAAGCAAACAGTGCAAGCAGGTATGTCTTTGGGTCGACCAAGAGCTCCTTGATCTGGTACCACTTGACTCTCTTATCTTTGATACTGGTCTTGTTCTTCTGAACTCGGCGGATGGCGATATATCGTTCTCGGGGAGATAGCCACTAGGCGGACACGGGTGAGTCGGGTAGGAAAGTGAGGACGGTGGCGGACCAGAGAACGGGTATGCCTCCGAGGACGATGAAGAGGAGGCGCCATTGAGCCAAGTGTGTATGGGTCTGCGAGATTGCGTACGAGATGATGCCAGAGAAAACCGACGAGAACTGGTGCTAATAGTCAGATGCTGGAGTTTTGATAAAAGAAGACTGGGATTATCGTACCTGATTGTACCAGATTGCCACACGGACTGGTTGTTCCCGATTCGTGTACCACATAACAGTGAGGATCGACGCAGTAGGAAAAGCCCCTGCCTCAGCACAACCAAAGATGAAACGAACCGCAGCAAGTCCAGCGAAATTGTGTGTTGCGGCACTGCAAAAGAGGAGAACAGCCCAGGAGAGAATACAAGTAGCCAATAGTTTTGCCACTGGCAACCTCTGGATCAAGATGGCTTGCGGATACTCAAAGATCAAAAAGCCAAAGTAAAAGATGCTTCCGACCCAGGAATATTCGTTACCGACGAGGTTGAGGTCATGTTTCATGCCCATGATGGCTGCATTGGAGATAACAACCTTGGGGAAGTTAGCTTGAGTAAAAGATTCTTGCACAAGGACTGACCTTATCCACGGCACTCTAAATGACAGTTCCTGCTATGATGGGTAGGACGATTAGATCAATCTTCCAGAGAACCTTGCGTGCTTCTTTAGCAGAAATTGGGACGTCTTTGATGGCAGGGTCGAGGTTTGCTGGAAACTTGACGGCCACATCCGCACTCAAATGGAGGTTTTCGACATCGCCGGCTTCACGGTCCTGCTGAGACACGGCTTTCGAGGTGGTCATTTCGAGAGCATCCTTGTTTGACATATTGAAGAGTTTTGAGCTTTGTTGAATAGAATGGCAAGTAAGGAAACCAACGAGAAAGTTGTGTTCAAGCTCAAGCTCGCAGTATTTCACGAATTATATAGAAAAAGGCGTGCCGGTCGCAAATATGATTCCCCTCTCCATCAGCGAGTAAGTCGCTGGGCACCGAAGATCCGGGACAGGTAGTTCGTGCTTCCACGTCACATCCGTTCCATAACGCCCTGCAAGACCTTATCATTTGCGGGGGTGTTCCCCACGCTCAATCCAGGACTCAAAGAGGAAAATGCGGAGAGACGATCGACCGTTCAAAAACTTTGGCGATAGCCATGGTTGGTGTTACCGGCACGCCGTAGTGATACATCGCTGAGGTTGCCGGTGATTAAGGCAGAGAGACATGAAAGATTACTCCTAAATCTCAGGTATGACTGGTGTGCTGCCGGTAAGGTATAGATGATGTTGTCCTGACAGTAATCAGGGTAGAGATAAGAGAGATGATTCCCAAACTTCAGCTTTGGAAGTACAGTGCATAGGTAGTCGGTAACCTACCGGCCCGGCACAGACAATGTGACGATGACATGGCCGGTAATTAGGGCGGAGATAAGACAGACAATTCTTAGAGCTCAGCCATAGATGTGCTACCGGCACCACACAGATAATACGACACTGATGTTGCCGGTAGTTTGGCCGGTGATGACGGTCCTTGTACCTTAGTACCGGCACATCAGAAGATATAATAATCGCCCGTTGTCCCCCCTTGCGTGCCCTGTACAACACCGGTCAACATGCCGGTCAACGTCATCACGGCATCAGTGAAGGAGAAGTGTCTCAGCAATCCTTATTGACAGCTCGCATCACGTTCTCTTCGGTTAATGTCTACCGCTTTCCGCAGTAAAGCCTATAAATGATTTGGTTGACTCTGGCATCGAGAGACACTTATCTGTAGACTGTATCGCATTATCATCACATCTTGGTACAATCACCATGAAATCGCTGTCCCCCCAATTCATCAAGCCCTGGCTTCCCAAGTCATCCCCTCCACTATATGTCTTCAAGAACGCCACCATTATCGACCCTGTCACCGGCACCTCTACTCCATCCCAACACATCTTCCTTCAAAATGACATAATTGCGGCCATTACTTCAGACGATACAACACTCCCGGCAGAAGCCTCGGAGGCTACCATCACCGATGTTGCTGGCAAATATATTTGTCCTGGTCTCATCGACGCCCACGTCCACATCGCCGCTGCACCAGGTGACTCGGATTTCTCCAAGGTCATGTCCACACCGGAGCATGTTTCTATGCTCCGCATGACCTACATCTGTCGCGACATTCTCGCCCGCGGCTTCACCACTGTCCGCGACTGTGGCGGCGCCCCGTATGCCCTGAAGTAGGCAACAGAGGAATGGCTGGTCCCTGGACCCAGGCTTTACATCAGTGGTCATGCATTGAGCCAGACAGGTGGCCATGGTGATTTCAGAAGCTGCCATGACCATTCACACTGTGTATCCGGGTTTGTCTCCGGACTTGGAAGAGTCTGCGACGGTGTATCGGCCTGTCTGGCTACAGCGAGAGACGAGATACGTCGAGGAGCAGACTTTATAAAGATCATGGGCAGTGGCGGAGTCGTCAGTCCAACCGACAGACTCGAGGGCAAACAGTTCAGTCCAGAAGAAATCCGAGCAGTAGTTCTAGCTGCATCGAATCACGGGACGTACGTGACATGCCATGCTTATTCGCCTGATTCCATTCGCATCGCCATCGAAAACGGCGTCAAGGGCATTGAGCACGGCAATCTCATCGATGAGCCAACAGCCAAGCTCATGGCGGAGAAAGGATGCTTTCTCACTCCAACGCTCGTCACATATCAAACCCTAGCGGACCCAGCATTGCCTCAATTCTTGAACGAGGATTCGCAGGCAAAGAACAAAAAAGTCCTCACCATGGGAATCGACGCCCTCAAGGTTGCCAAGAAGGCAGGTCTCACACTTTGCTACGGGAGTGATCTTCTTGGACCGCTTGGGAGATATCAAACCCGGGAGTTTAGCATCCGTTCAGAAGCTCTGAGCAATCTTGACATTCTTCAAAGCGCAACTGTGAATCCTGCAAGGATGATTGGCGAAGCAAACACCTTGGGCCAGGTCAAGACGGGGTTCAAGGCGGACTTGTTGATTCTAAATAGCGATCCACTAGATGACATTACGGTGTTTGAGCGTTAGGAGCAGGAGATTTTGGCGGTGATTAAAGATGGCCGGGTATGCTTGAGTCGCACTCCTCAACTGTCTGGGCTTCTTGATGCCTGGAAGACATTCTAGATAGTAACCTGCAGAAGTTAACCGTGTCATTTGACCTACTATACTATTTGCCCCGGTGTGGTATGCTATGGTTTAGCATGAACAAAACCAGAAAGCAATGTTACAACAGGTACGCTATTCACTATATTGAAACAAAGGACCAGATTCACATGTCATCTCCTCTAATCTGTAATTCCCCAACTCATCTGAGAGCAGACTTTGAATCCAAGTAAAGCTATCATGCAACTCCCACGGCGTGGGGGATCGCTACCACTGGGATCTCATAGTGCGCTAAATCCATCCGAAACTTGGGAAAGGCAGTCTGGCAGGTCTGGCATGGTTTACGATATAAGCCAGTGCAAATATCCGGATCACCATCACCAAACGCCACATCCGTGAAGTTCTGGGAAAAGTTGACTTTGCCAACCTTGCGGACATCGACCGAGACTCCTTGAATCCTAGCCTGATCATCCAGTTGCTTGCCATTCCAAAAGGGGTATCTAGCCAAGTGGCAAAATTCATGTTAGTCAAGTCGAGTTACGTTGGGAACGAGTGATTCTTGACGGAAGTTCTTTCTTGGAGTGACTCACGTCATGGCAGCGAAGGGATAAGTTTCTGCACATCGACCGTATCTCCGGGTCCGAGGCTGATTCTTGATCTCTGTATGGATCGCTTGAAGCCGTGCAATATAGGTGGCAGCCGTGGCCTCCCAAAAGGTCCGCACCGCTGTGTTCAAGGCTGCGTCCAGCACTGCGCTTTGGATAGGGTTATCAATGGTTAACTCAAAAGGTTGGCCAGGCGGTGGAGGTACGGTCAAGACATGAGGAGTCAGCCACAGACGCAGGAAGGGTCGAAACATGGGAAAGAGTGTTTCATCCGTCATGGGAGCGGAAAGAGCATAAACCTGATAGATGGCTGAGACGAGTAAGTCCACCATGGACTGCTTGTAGTAAGTTAGGGCCCACGGCTGATCATACGCAATCGGATCTTGGTCGATACCCTGGGGGATTTCAGGTGGAGGATTTTGGGCAGCTCGCTGGGTCCTAAATATGGGACCCAAGACTCCTAAGGTAGCCTGAGCTGCTTGCTTGACGGCTTGTCGTCTAAAGGTGTCCTTGTAAAGCCTTGTGGCAAAGCATTCCACCTCGTCAGGGGAGAGGCCAAAAGGGAGCTCCGCCAGGTCCATATTGGCCAATGCAGCATTCATTTGACCCTTGCGATAGTCGTCAAGCAGAAGCATCCTCGGATTATACAAGGCATTTTCGTCTGCATCCGTGGCCAGGCCGGGTGTGTAAGTACTTCCGAACACATACTGCGGTACAGCTGTCGGTTGTGGATCATCAAGGTACATGAGGCAAGTCATCCAGGGTACCGAGTCCAGGTCATAGACGAAAGGGTCAGTCGTGATGGAACCCATGAAGGCGAGATAGATGGACCGGCTAAGAAGGATCTGCATCGGGAGATAGTACTTGTCAAGCGTCATCTCCTGCCCCTCAGGGGGCTCTGCGATAGAGAAGAGATAGGCCAAGGCAGAAGGACCATCTATCACGTTGACATGGATTCCTGTGTTCCCCAGTGGCAAAGACAGGGGAACGGCAAGTCTGGTGGGATCATGGCCTTGAGCATCGTCAGAAACTCGTAGCGCAGTACCTCTGGCATCAAGCAGTGGAGAGTTAGTGATATGGAAGAGAATGATGAAATGGTTTTCTTACCCGTTCGGGAAGAAATGATCTAAAACCAATTCCGCCATTTCCCTGCTTGCCCCAAAGACAGCTGTGAGTCTTGCATCGCCTCTAATGACTGCCAACCAGTCATAGAACTAGATCGATCTGTCAGAGATTAAGTGACCAGGGAAAGGAGTGGCTTTCTACAGCTTTCTCCGAGCCACCTCTCATACTGCATTGGAAGAAACACTGCGACATACCGTCTGTGCTTGACGCTTAAGCTTTGCAGCCGGGGTGGTGTCTGCTGGGTTCTCAACCGCGAAGAGTGTTTGCCTGTTCAACGTGCCATCAAAGGCACTAAAATTCGTCCAATCCCATACAGGGTTCATGATGAATGCTTGAAGATCACCGACGAAGTAAAAAAAAAGTGTTTGGTTCGTGAAGACTTGGCTGTGGAAGTCTAACTTGAGTGGTTACTCGATAGAAATTCTGTTTATAGATATGGGAAGGGAACCTTTATGATACCCTTGAGTGGAAAGCCCAACTGAACAAGTTCTCGTGTTATCCCTTACAAGTCGTGGGTGGAAGTCATGCCCAATCAATTCTTGCTTTGATGTATGTGAAGCTTGCCGCTCGTTCCACGTCTTACTTTCAGTTCGCCTCCAACAGCCCGATCTTCACCGCTTCTCAATATCACATTCCCACTGAACCAATATCACAGTCCCTCGAGGTCCTATGTGTTCTTAGTTTCGCATGAGGCTTCCTGTTGCCTCTGTTCTCGTCCAATCGGATTGGATCAGGTCAAGCAAGGTGTGGGGAAGAGGAACGCCATAATCCTTTCAGGATATGTCACCGATGAGGGGAACTTGTCCTACTGGCGTTGTCAACATAGAAAGTTGTAAATATATCGGTTCCGAGCACAGTATGAAAATCTGAAACATCTCCACATGTACTACAGCGCAATTGAGACATTATTGATTATGCTGCAGTTATAATCCTTTCTGGTCAGATGACGACGAGGTCCAGACCGTTTAGCCTGCTTTAACGCTCCCATCCCCTGTCAAATTCCTTGAGGCTAAGACACTAACGGAAAACTTTGCATGGCAACGTCTGTGGAGCTGAGCCGCAAGTGAATTGAGCGGATCTCGCCTTGGAACTACGCCATGTTTCGGTCTCCCCGACAGAACGGCAAAGCGCCTATTCTAGAGCCTAGGCGCTATATAGAAGATCCATATCCAACTCTAAATGTAGATATATAAAAAAAGATAGTCTTTCATCCTCCTCAAGCCAGTGCCATGCCGCCGTCATGGGGAGGGGAAATAGACATGTTACATACGTAGAGATTAGACGAATCCTACATCTTACGTGGCGTTATGATCAATCCAAAGGAGAACAAGAAAAAGTGCCATGCAGATTCTTGGCTACTCTGTCACATTCTTCCTAGGCGGCGTGGACCGCATGGCTGGCTGAACTTGTTCAAAAGGCTGCACAAGGCCAGGGGGCGGAGGCCGGCCTCGGAGCAACTCAACAAAACTAACACAGTCAGAACACAACCAAAGCTTATACACAAGCCTCAATAGTACAGTCACAAGTCAATGAGGCTTACAACCATAATGATGGCTGGCTGAACACTGCACTGACAAGAACGGCTGAGGAGCTCCGGTCGAGTCACAGCAGGGGTTAGAAGCCACAACTATCTTAGCCTATGGTAGAAGTACCAGCAATCTCTCGAGTTACAAATCGCTACATCACACTGCTCACATCCCCAAACTGTCTGGCGCCGACGGCCTCGTTGAGCTTATTGACCTTGGCTGCCCTGATTGAAGTCCCTGACAGGAAAAGCCGGTCTCCGGGTGGTTCCCCTCATGTACCTCCTCGCTAGCAGGGGGGTACTTGCCGGAGCTCCTCGACAATTGAAGGGATAATGGGGCTTATGATACTGCAGAAGGGTTTCACTCTGCAAGATGTACCCTCAGTACTGTCGGGTTCTAGCCAAGATATGGCAACCAGATGCAGGATGAGGCTGGCTGAGTGGTTGTAAACAATTCCACCTAAGATTGCGGCAGGCAGGACTATTGAGAGATTTCTGAGACATTATTGGAAGCCACAAACTTGATAGGCACATTTGGCAGAGGATATTCTGCGTACCGTCGGCATCTGACCCTTTGCAGAACTCGAGAAGACGGTCTGCTCCATGACGACGGCGTGTTCCAGAGGCAGAGGTAGTTGCACATCGAGGTTCATTCAAGACACTTCCACAGGGAGCAAGAAGTGAACTTGTGGATATTTTGCAGAATACGAACCTTGTCACTCAGGGAGAATCTATAAGAACCTCGTCTGCTGCTGGTAACATGGCAGAGAAAAGACACTCATCACCATCCTCACTTGTCAATATATCCCAACTTCCTCACACAAACATCCCACCAAACTATTTTCAAGCCTTGCAATTTCTTCACAATGGCCACCTACCAAATCACCATCAAGAACAACTCTGGTAGTCAGCAGAACTACTTCATCTTCAACGAAGCCCCCAAGATCAACAACGCTGTCAGTTCTGACGTCTGGCTCAACGTTTTCCAGCGCAAGGCCACGGCCAAGGGTCAGACCTGTATCTTCAAGTTTGCTTCCAACTACGGTGCAGTTGTTGGCTCAGCCGACTCTGATCTCAGCGCCGGCAGCAGCGTCTCGGTGGGAAACCCTATTCCTGTTCAACTGGGCGTCGCCAACGACGATGGCACCTTGAGGAACAAGGGAACATCTCTTCAGATGACCGTCATCGATGGCGCTCCTCAATTCACCGAGAACCCACCCACTGCCAACGGTGCCATCCAAGCTTTTGAGATCGTCACTGATAGTAGCTTTACCTTTGCTGAGGCCAAGAACAGTAAGCAATCATAGTTTTGATGAATGGATGAGACAGAAACTTACACGATTCCTCCTTAGACAACTACCTCATCGGTCTCGGTGGTGATCTCCAGGGAACTGGCCTCAGCGGTCCTGCTGCAACGTTTGTTCCTCAGCCTGGAAAGTCTTATCAGATCCAGCCTGTCAAGAAGTTCTGGGTTGCCACCGGTGACTACCAGAGGGGTGCTCTGATCAAGGTTGCCTCTGTCAACACTACTATTGTTCCCATTGACTTCAGCACCCGCGACTCTGTCAATGCTACCGTTGTTCACAACGATGTTGGCAAGATGACTCTCCAGGTTGGATAGAGACTTCCAAGAACTTCTCTCTTGGCGCGAATCATGGAGGGAACTGGTGGGTGTTGGTGCTCTGTATCTCAAAGATCCGAAGAAAAGCAGATAGTTAGTTGATGAGGTCCAATACATCCTCTCTCTGTCTTTAGTCTTCCATCCACCTGATACTTGAAGTTTTTAAAAGGGTCATCTTTGATTCTCATCAATTATTGTCCCGTGTCTTGCTCATGCTCCTGAAGAGGGGCCATATGCAAAGGTCTGCCACAAAACGATGCGCCTTACTTTAACCTGCGGTGTTGACGGTGAGACTTCCTTTGGCTTTCAAGTCCTATAATAGCAACTCGCCTACGGAGTATAATAGTACGGCCCATTTAAGGGCAGAAATTCATCGCTATGCGAGTGCCTCGGCTACGTAACCGAATGCCACAGCGGCTAAGAATGCGCCGCACCAGAGCGTCCAGTAGTACATGCTGGACGTTTTTTCAAGCATCTCAGAGAGTGTCTGTTCTGGTCTCAAAACTTGCTTAATCTTTCCGTTGTGTGATGTTGCAAGATTAGGGTTGCAGGGCTTACGTGAAGCTTGGGGTAGAAAGTATAAGTAGGCTGGCTCCTCCCCCTCATCGCAGAATCTGGGGCCGGTTTTCTGAACATTATTTCTTTCCAAAAGTCAAGATATATGCCATCATATTCTACAATTATCACATCTCCCCTCCATCTCCGATTCCAACAACAAGGACCATGGCTCCAGAACAACCAATGCCACCACCTTCAACCACGGAAAACTTTGTCCCTTTGGGCGACAAATTCGACAAAGCATTTGCCTGGACAAACGATCCAAAAGATCTTGACATTGCGACCTATTTCGGTAAAGAACCCAGCATCGGTGGCTCTTACAACATCAAAGGCCTGAAACCAGTCATCAAAGAGAGGACTACCCAGGAGTATCTCCTTCAGGATGCCAGGGGAAACTACTATCGCTGGAATGCAGAGTTCCCCGGTCTGGCCAAGCTGGATCCTACCAGGGTCAGGACAGACACACCACTTGGGGTTGCGTTGGAAATGGTACGTGGAATTCCGGATGATTTCTGGATTCCACAGTGGCGCAACAAGCGGGACGACTAGTCAAGCGGAAATGTGATGAAAGAGCGGTCGGACGCATGTGTATACTTTCAGCCAGCCTCATACATGCAGCTGAGCGTTAGGGTTGCGCCTCATGTGACATGGGCCTGCAGCAGGGATCCTATTCAAGCATAGCTGAGGCCTGGTCTCAAACTCGGTGTGAACATACATACATACCCGCAAGTCCCATTGGATGTGATCTGCCTGTTTGTCTTTTGCCCGCTTCGTCATCTTTTGCCACAACCTTCTCTAATCTGGTGCCTTTGCTTCATCGCTGCCTCACATCGATACCTGCTGCCTATGAGCCAAAGTGACCTTCCTCTACCTTTCATCATGGAAATTAAGCTTCCTGCTGGGAGCGAGTCTACAATTGGAGACATTAGCCGAGACGTGAACGCGAACTATCGCTTCACAATTACCAATCGCATGGGCAACCCACAGAACTATGTCATCTTCGCCAAAGCTCCCGAGATCTCTCCCAAGCCCGATATAGTCAATACCAACGTGGTCGTAGCGCTTCGTGGTGTCTCGTCGGATGCTTACTTCTCAATGCCTACAGATCCCATGTATGCCCTGTGTGGGACCAGCAACGATGAGCTGAGGGATCATGGCATAACCATTGAGGTCGAGGATGCTATGAAGGTCAGTCTAGGCCAAAAACTCCCAAACGGGGGCCTCACCCCTGGGACAACATGCGATGTCAGGGTGCAAGATCAAGCTCTTGTGTTCGCGCCTCCTTCGACAAGCCCGGATCAAGGACCTCTGAACTCTTTCTGTATCAAGACGAGTGATGAGTTCACTTATACACAATCTAAAACACGTAAGACGCCTTGCATCTCTCCTGACCACTCGATTTCTCCCCATCTTTATCACATAGCTGACACGTGTTTGTTTCCCTATCAACAGGTAATTATATCCTTGGCCTTTCTCTCACCAGCACGCTTCTTCACGACATCGGCCCACTGGCCCTCTTCATGCCGAAGCCCAGTACCCGATATAGCGTGACTCCAACGCAGACATTTTATGTGGCAACCTCGGATGAGCTTGCTAGAGACCCTGTGGATAAAGACTTGTTTCTACGGGCATGCGAAGTTGATTTTGTCAGACTCCAAACCACGGAAGTGCACATTGTTCATTCTGAGCGGGGAGTGCTGACGGCTCAGGTTAAACCAAGATTATAATAGGCCAAGTTATGGAATTCAGAATTTGAATTTTCTGTCTTGTATCGTCAGATAAGCCACGCCTGAGACTAGCCTGAGCCACCCTCTCTCTATAAGAGCAGCGATATGCCGGGTCGATCTTCACCTTGCAAATTCTAAAAACAGAAGGATTTATTACTTATAAATATTATATAACTGAACTAGTAATTTACTTATGTTAATGAACTGACTTCAAGCTTTTACACCATCATTTCGTCTTGCTCACAATCCGTATCATGGCATCCCCTGATAACGAAAGCAAACAGACCATGACCACAGCGGAGACAAACCCCATCTCTGCCTCAGGCATCACCGCCAACCCAATAGCATCACCGCAAACCTCATCAAAACAATCTGCACCGCCATCACCACCAAGCAACAAAAACTCAAGCCATCATGTCCGACTCCAAAGATGGCTCGGCGCCCGACTCGCTGATATCGATGGAGGACGGCAAAAAGTACTGGGAGGGCATCGAGGCCGATGTCAACGGCATGCTGGGTGGTATCCCCTCCGTCAGTAGGATCGACCTGCAGGGCTCGAGGACGTTTCTTGCGAGGTTGGGGATCGGTATCAAGACTGGGAGGAAGATGGTTTCTAGGGCGCTTGAGGGCGGAGCAGGGTGGGTGCACTCCTAGACGCGGGTTATCGGTTTCTTTAAAGAGCGGTCGAGATTTTCAAGTTGGGGTTGCTAATCTTTCTGCGAACCAACAGTATCGGCAGAGTCACTGAAGGACTTCTCACCCAAGTGGCTGAAAAGGTGGATATCATCGAACCCATCACCAAGTTTACAGACGTTCTGGAGAACAAGCCTGGAGTGGGAAGCATCTTCAACGTCGGTCTCGAAGATTGGAAGCCCGAGGATGGAGTCAAGTATGACCTGATCTGGACGCAGTGGTGTGTCGGCCATCTACCAGATGATCTTCTAGTGGAATACTTTGAGCGATGCAAATCTGCTCTGGCACCGGATGGAGTCATTGTCATCAAGGAGAACTTGAGCACTAATGGTGTTGATGTTTTTGACGACCTGGATAGCAGTGTTACTCGGTAAGTGCATGACCTAGAGATGATAAAATTCTAACAAGATTAGGGAGGATGAAAAGTTTCTGGCTTTATTCAAGCAGGCTGGTCTGCAGGTTGTACGAGCTGATCTCCAACGGGGATTCCCCATGGTCGGCAACACAGCCTTGATGCCCGTCAAGATGTATGCACTAAAGCCAGCGGAGGGTTAACTATAGAATAAAAAGCTCGAGCTAATGATACCACGATGACCTCGTCCCTCCCATTTTCCTTTTGCTAACATTTTTTTACTTCCCGGTTGACGTGTGTCACCGCCGAAAGCCCAGCTCGGCCGTGACGGCAAACAACCGACTTGGCAAAAAAAGCACCCTCGATCAATGACCGAGGCGGTGCACTTGGCATTTGATATTGCAAAAGCAGGGGACAGTTTGATGACCCAATAGCGCATTGACCTAATATTTTTTGCGAAAAAGGGCTGATAAAAGTCAACCAGTGTAAACAAAGCCAGGTGAGGCCATTTGCCCTAGTCCAGAAAAGAATCTTGGCCGCTGACGTGCTCAACACAAAATTTTCACCCCCAATTCTCGTCATTCACCATCTGCTCAGAAGGTCTCGACTGACAGTCCAAGACCCTTAGGGACCGTGCGTCCAATGGCGGGATCCTTGGCGATGCCATTTTCACTCTCTCTTCGAGATGACGTCTGGATAAGCCGGCATTCCGGACATGGGTGACCCCCACCGAACGGCCCACCGCTGCCGAGCACGCCATCCGCTTCAGGAGAACGACCATCGGCTGGTCGGCCTTTAAATAGAGGACTTTTCTTTCTTTGACCTTTGAGTCACCTTTTCCTGTACGGGACGTCGGCGTCACGAGGGCAGCAACCTTCACGTCCAACAATCTGGAATAATCTGCCAACATGCCAGATTCTAGCGATAACCCCGAGGCTGGGTCAAAGGAATCAGTTCCTCCATCGTCCATCTCTCGACGATTCACAGCAGAGGTCGATGTACGATGGGGCGACATCTTGCTTCTCGTTTGTTTCTTTGTCGCCGGTCTGGTTGACAGCGCTGCTTTCAATTTGTACGGCTGTTTCGTCAGTATGCAGACAGGTTTGTATCCCTTGGCAGCATCTTGAACGGTGGATACTAACATCCCCAGGAAACACCATCTTCGTCGGCCTAGGCGTCAGCGGCCAACCCGAAAACCTCCCCGGAAAGGCCTGGTCCCGCTGTTTCCTTGCCATAATCTTCTTCGCTATCGGCGCCCTTTTCTTCTCCAACTTTCATCGCTACTTTGGTCCCCAGAGGCGCTGGGTCCTTGTCGCGTCCTTTCTCATCCAGGCCGTCCTCACCGGTCTCGTGGCCCTCCTTGCTACTACTGGTGCGGTCCGCAACAGCCCCAATGACAGGACCACGACGCACAAAGATGGATGGATCATTGAGAGGGTGCGCAACGACTTTCCCTACTCCGACTATGCGCCCATCATTCTGCTCGCCTTCCAGAGTGCGGGACAGATCGTTGCCAGCCGAGTCCTCAAATACAACAGCATGCCTACAGTTGTGCTGACGAGTCTGTATTGCGACATGATGAGCGACGCCAAGCTATTTACCTCACCCATCACCGACAACGCGGATCGAAACCGAAGGGCTACTGGAGCCGTGTTGCTATTTGCAGGAGCTGTTTCAGGTGGTTTCCTGTCCAAGTCTTGGGTCGGATTTGCTGGTGCTCTTTGGATTGCTGCGTTTCTCAAGCTGTGCATCAGCTTTTCGTGGGCTTTGTGGAAGCCAAAGGCGGTAAACAATTAGAGGGAGGACTGGGTGATACCACGGGAGTTACAGGAATACTAGAAGGGGTTGGGAGCGATAGACAACTGATAGATGACAGACACATTAGACCAATTAATATACCGAGTGGCATCTTAGAGTCAAGGCGACAAGAGTAGAACCAACTGGAGATGGGTAAAAATCCAACTTTTGCTTCTATGCCGCTGTGTTAAATAATCTCAAAGTCCTCCTTGGCGCAATCCGCAAAGAAGGCCAGATTATCTCCTTCGGCCAAACTGTCCCATGGCCGAGCAACACCAAGTGCTCTTCGCTTTCGTGCTAGCGAGGGACTATTGTGAAAGATGCCCAGCCGAGTAAACCTTCGCCTCTGTTCGACGGAAGGCATTTCACGAAGAACAAGCCCAAAGAGACCTCTGATTCCCCAATTGGTACAGGTACCGACATGGAGGAGATGGACCGGGATCGATACATCCTTTCTAGATGGGTCTTTTGCAAACTCGTCTTCGATGGCGTCAGGAATCATCCGTAACAATGGAACTGGTCTTGTATCTCCTTCTATGGTGTAGTCGTGGAGCGCGTGGAAATGATCTGGCGCTTCCTGGTTCCCAAACCAGACGAGTTTTCGAATTGACCCAGAGCCTTTAATGCAGCCACTCGTCACGGCTCCAAACACGGCAGTTTGTTCCTCTAGTTCTGTGAGGACGTCGGTCAAATGAACGTCAGGTGTGACAGGTGGCATATCTGACGGGCTCGCTTTGTGGGCATACCAGAACCAAACCTCACCAGTCACGGCAGCCCACGACCACGACGGTGCTAGATACTCAGAAGGGCGGCGCTCAGGCGTAGAGTCGGGGGATTTTGACCACAACAAATCGAACGGAAGGCTCTGTCTCCAGTGGCCTGCAGCATACTGGTCCTTGAGAACGGTAGCGAACATCCCAGCGACGCCTGATATGGCAAGGATGCGATCCTTTGGGAAGGTTAGTCTCCTTCTTGTGTAGTATGCGACCATGAGTCTCCAATTTTGGACATCAATGTGGGACCCATTGACGGCCGGTACCGCCGAACCCATCTGTTTAGTGAAAAAGTTGCTCTCGAGGAGCAGCCTATCTTGCTTCAAGGACCGGAGCTTCCACCCATCCCTGAAGCCCTCGTCCACACTAGACGAAGAACAAGTCCACGAGAGTTGTTTCGTTGCATAGTCCAAGACGCGAGGGGACAAGAAGCGCTCCTGAAAAGTCCACCCTCGAAAGTCAATAGGCTCAGGGTCGTCCACATTGCTGATTTTAGAGAGAAACACGGTACCGACGGTGGATGAGCCAGGACATTTGAACGGGAGTTTGAAGCAGAACTTGGTAACGGCCTTGACGTCAATGTCCTGGAGAAACCCATCTACCGCACGGTTTGCTCTAGATGCCACGATGGTGACGATGGCGCTGGTGTAGATGTTTGGCATCAGAGCAATCTGCTCGGCTTTCTCTTGGCCTTCATCTTGCACTATGCACAGCGAGTCTACCCAGAGATACTGGTAGCCCAAGCCAACGGTTACTCTAATGGCATCCTGGATCGACGCTGGAAGGATGTGGTAGCTCAACTCTAGATTACCCGAGTTGATTTTCGCTCTTGTTGTCTTGTGTGGTTGATCGCCACCCCAGCAATAGCTTAGAGCTGTGTAGGGTTCAGGCGAGGATGGTTGATAAATACTGATGTGATACTGGTTCGTGTCGTTCTGGAGAAGCTTCAGAACATATTTAGGCATGAATTTGCCAGTCAACCTGGGACAGTCGACGTGGTTTTCCACACACTCCTGTATCCATCGACGAGATAGTGATAGGTTCTTCTGCGATCCGATGCTTGGGTTGATTGGTCGTGTGCTCACGAACTCTGAAGCTGGGTTGTCTGGAGACACCAGTGAGTTACCACTCATCAGTGCAACAAAAGGGCTGCTACCTACCAGGACATGCAATCACGTCAAGAAATGAATGATACCTAACCCGACAACGGCCATATTCTTCATCAAACTCCTCTCTCGGATCCCATAGTCCAAACCAAGTAACCTCAACCAAAGGGAGCGGATCAAAGGTGTAGGTGAGATAATCCATACAGAGGCTAATGTCTCCAGCTCTCTGCTCCAGATCAGGCCAGTTGACGCATTTCGTTGACAACCCCTTGACGAGCCACTGCGAGAATTGGCAGGTAGATTGCGCTGATAATAAAGCATCGAGCTTTGGCCTGAACAAGACAATAGTGCCCGGGGCTTTCTCTGTTTCTGTGGCTGCCTTTTGTTCTAGGTCGATGGCCATTGTTTGGCAGAAGCTGCAATCGTGATAGTTTAGTGGTTCTGCCATTCTTAACCTAAATGTACATTAAATAACCACAGAAGGGTAATTCGTATAAGAGTAAACAATAGTCACCCAACACTTTGCAGCCTGATCTAAGTTGATGCCTGAAATGTAGGGACCATGTCCACAGCTTTCAAGGTGGTCACGTGGGTGGAGGATCTCGGTCTTGCAGCATGCAGGCCGCGGAGATCAATGCAACCCACCGAAGCGTCACTGTAATGCTGCGAAGCGAAGTGCACTGTAACAAGCGAGACAAGGTTGCCTTGTGTGTTGATGGATCTGTTCATTTCTTCATTTTTTTGTCGCTCTAATTGTGCATTCTAAATAATGTTCTTCAACTCCTGTCCAGCTCGGAGCCGTCTCAGGTTGTCGGCAATCAAGCCCTCGGAGCCCTGTGGCCTTCCACCGGCAGCGTGTGGCGACACAATAACATTAGGCGCCTTCCAGAGCTTGCTCGGCTCGGGGAGAGGCTCCGTCTCAAAAACATCAAGAGCAGCTCCTCCAATCTCTCCCTTCTCAAGAGCATCCACCAGAGCATCCTCATCAATTGAAGTACCTCGTCCGACGTTGACGACCCACGCGTGCTTGGGCAGAAGCTTGAGGCGCTCGGCGTTGAGCGCGTGGCGGGTGGAGTCGGACCCGGGGAGGATCATGACCAGGGCATCCGTCTCGGGGAGGAGCTCCGCCAGGCTGTCCTCGCCGTACACCTCGATGCCGTCACGGACACCCCTTCGGCGGGCGATGCCCCGAACCTCGGCCCCGAGACCGAGGAGGTGCGGGGTGAGCGTCTTTGCAATGTTGCCAAATCCCCAGATGAGCACGCGAGCGTCACGCAGTGTGGTAAAGGCTCCTGCAGGTCGGTCGGGCTGTGGGCCGCCGAGGTGGCCAGGCCACTTGCCCTGGAGCTGATAATCGCGCATCTCGTAGAACCGGCGCGCCGCGTTGAGGAGGAGGCCGAGGGCGTGCTCGGCGACGGTGCGGTCGTGCAGGCCCGAGCCGGTGGTGACGGTGATCTTGGAAGTGTCGAAGCCGGCGCTGAGGACGTCGTTGGGACCTGCGGCGAGAGACTGGATCCAACGGAGGTTCTTCATCCGCGCAGCCGCATCCTTGAGGTTCTCGGCGCTGTTTGTCCAGGTGACGAGGGCCTCTGCGTCGATGAGGTCCTCAGGGATGGGCTTCTTGACGTCGTAGGGCTTGAGCTCGACCGAGAAGCCCTCGAGGCTCGGGACGTCGAGCTTGAGCGAAGTAGGGTAAAGCAGCTTCATGGCGGGCAATTGATTGAGTCGAGAAGTGGTCGCAAAAGATCTTGTGTTTCTCGAGGCCCAGGACAACCGGGTGCAGGCAGTATATGTACCGATTCGCAACAACGGGCGCATCATGGGGGGATTCAATGGGATCGGAAAGAAAGCCGTGAGCCAAAAGACCAATGGGCTTGTAGATTTTGTCAGGTCCCGACGCCGGAGGAGCAGCTTACCCCGCCGTGGGGGCAATTGGGGGGTGAAATTTGGTGATGCTTAGCGTTGGAGTTGAGGGTCGCGATTCGTGATCCCGCGGGAGGACAAGCTAAAGACCCCAAATCCCGCGGGGGAATTAGGATTAATAATGGCAATTTTATTCAATCACGGCTTATAAGTAGCATAATCCCGCAGCTCATTAGCTTGAATAGGTACGGTGATATGTGAAACCGGGAGCTCATCGACGTCTGACCGAGCCCGGAGGGAGGAGCTCTCCAATGACGTCACAGAGGATGCCAATGATGCCGAGAACCGTGCAACGGGTTGGGCAAGTTGCTCATTCAAGAGGTACGGTATCCTAGTGAAAATATGACATGGCAAACCGCCAATTAACAAACATTATCTATCACAAACCAGCCTGACTTCCCTGGGCAGCCAATCTGCCCTCCGAGAACAATACACCACTGCCAGAAACATCCACAACCGGCGTATTCCCATCAACAGCCAGATTCACCTTGATGAGGCACTCCCTCCCAACTTGAAGACCCTGCCAGACTTCAATGCTCGCTTTGTTATCAACCAAATCAAGAAGACCCTCATCATGCAGAAACTCTGACAAAGGTCCTGCAGCACTTCCAGTGGCTGGATCCTCAGTTGACATGCCGGGGCTGAAGAATCTCGCTTGATAAGTGTTTGCGGATACACCCTCGCGGTCATCCTTTGCAAATAGATACAGCCCATAAGCGCGTTCGTCTGCGAGTTGGAGCTGCTCGAGGAGCTTTTCTCTCTGCACTGATGCACGCTCGAGAGCTGCAGTGGACGCGACAGGAACGAGGAGATGATGAGTTGTCGATGTTGACATCACCCGGGGGATGAAGTCTTGTTTGGACGTCAGTCCAATATCTTCAGATCTCAGGCCGATAGTTTCAGCAAGCTGGGACGGGCTTGGGTGTCGTCCATGAGCCTTTGGCGTCGCCTGCGTAATGGAAACAGAGAACTCGGCCAGCTCATCTGAAGACAACTGACTCTTGAGAATCTTGACCGGCGTCACAGATCCTCCCAGTTCTTGGTAAAAGGTAAACTCCTCGACGCCTTCTCCCTTGCTGATCCCAGAGTTCGAAAGGTCCAATAGTCCAGCATGTGCAAGATACCACCAAGCTCCCAGGATATTATGACCAACTCCAAAGACTTCTCTTCCATCTGGGAGAAACGAACGGAGCTTGTAGTGGGCTCCTGGGAGAGATGGGCGTAGAAAAAAGGTGGTTTCCGAGAGGTTGAACTGGCGCGTGATCAACTTCATCTCAGTATCGCTGAGCTCTCCCTTCAAGTCGTTGACGACGGCTAGAGGGTTGCCCTTGTAGGGCGTCTTTGAAAAGACGTCTACCACTGCAAACTGAGTCTGCGCCATTGTAGATCTCGAGTTTAATCTTCCAAAGGTTAAAAATAAAAAAGGATGCTTGCTCGGGCTCCGATAAATGAGTGAGTGTCAAATCCAAGACACTGGGGATACTCTATTTATACTAAATCCAAGCACTGAGGATGTCGTGATGCTGCCTTGATTCTACGAATTATTAAGTGTCGTGATTTATCAGCACGTAATCAGTCGGGCATGATGACCCGAGGTACGAGAATTACTCAGCCCAGATGGGGTCAAGTCTTGTCAAACAAAGACACTCAAGTTTTAATTCACTATTTGAGATAAAGAAATCAGATTCATTAGGAAATTGTTTCCGGGAACTGGAAAGGCGATTATCCCAGACATCTTTTGGGTGCCGCCGGCGTAGGGCAGAGGCACAACTGAGCTGTGTGTTGACCTACTTGATAAGATTCACTGAGCACCCAAGGACAAGGCTTGAGTAAGTAATGAGAAGAGACTATATCAAGACCAAATTCTGCTTTAAAGCTTACTCTTTCACTCATATGTTGCCCTTTGAGAAACTTGTGAAATAATCATGAGAATTTGTGCAGGATAACTAGTGATGCAAGATCTTTTCGCAGGAACCGTAAAATCACAAAATCACAAAAGACCCAGAGCTATTTTGGGAGCTAAGAAATGACCCAGCGGGTCTTCTTTCCCACAGGCAACTTTCAGCTGGGCCTCGGATATGTGACTGGCCAAAATCTCAGCTACCTTGAAGTCCAGGTTGCAAATCACCATGTTTTGATGTGTGCACCTTGGGCTGCATGTGCTATTTCTTGGAAAGCTCATATAGCCCATTGCATGTTTTTTTTAGAAGTTGACAAATGTCGAGAGATTCCGATAGTAACCCAGTCCCTGGAAGCCAAGCTCGAGTGTCAGGATGCTGATGTTCATCAACAGTGGATTGCATGATACCAGGCTCAGAGGATGGGCCCGGAAACAGGACCCGCGAGGAGGACCTCGAGCATTGTAGTGTTGCGAGATGAGTGGCAATCCAAATCCAGGGTAAATGGGTGTTGGTGTCCGAGCCTGATGAGACCCGTCACCTTCACTCAGTCACAGCTTGTGAAATTTCACGATTCCGCCTCGATTCTTATTACATGTTAATTTTACCCCATAAACCCAATCATTTATACATTAATGTGATATGTGGCAATGAAAAGGTCGAGAAAAGGAAGAGTTGGGCAAGACTCTTCGTGATGATGGAGGCAAACGAGCTGACACAACCCCACAAGCACTCGAAAATTTCGGAACAGCTAAGCCAACTAGACTACCCATACACCGGGATCTCCCAAATGAGCAACGGCCCAATGAGCTGGCCAAATCGGCTCATCGCCGATGACAAGGTCCTGTTCCAAAAGGGAAGGCGAGTAGACAGCGCTCTTCACATGGGTGCCTCGAATGGACCACAACCGCCCGGAGAAGCCGATCTATCAATACTGACTGTGAAAGCCAAGAGTTGATGATCCCAGTAGAAGCGGATCTGAGGCCAAGAAGTGATTATCCTAGTGAGACAAATCCGACTTGGAACGGGTTATTCACCAGCTTAACAGGCAGGCTGGTCAAGTGGATGACGGAAATGGGTACACGACCTAACGCACGAAAAGTCAAACCCAATTAAGCTTAAACGATAAGAGGACAAGATTGTCGCTAGGACGTCGTAGCGTCCCGAGTGTCTCTGGCCACAGCATACGACATGTTGGACGACATATGCCGCACGACAACGGAACAAAGCTGTCAAGGCGAGCAGAATCAGCTCCTGCTCTATTGGAAAGCATCCCAATGGTTCGTAAGCTAATGCAAAAAATTAGGATGCCCCAGACGCCCCCTCGTAAGCCACGCCCCATGCCCTTCGAGATCTCGGTATCCCAGCCAAGGTGAAGCCGGCAGCTTGGCAGACGACGCGTTCATCCCACCATTGGACCTTTCTTACCTGAAGGGCCTGAAGTGTGCGCATCGCCAAGAGGAGCCTCGGTCACAAACTTGGCGTGGGCTACAGCGTAGGTTATCTGAGGCTGTCTTGGCTTCTGCAGTGGGAGGACGAGCTTCAAGGTCAACACATCACGTTGTCGCTGTAAAACGCCACTGAGGCGTGGGATCGACGGTTGTATGAGGGACTATCTTGATGGTCTAGACATCCGGGAGAAGATGTGTACTAATTTCTGGTCTGGAAGGTTCTTCTAGCTTGGGATATTGGGTCTTGTTGATCCTCACGCGGATGAGAACCAATTCGAGTAGTCCCCATCTCGGCGATGACGACCGTGGCTCAGCCCAGGATCCATAAACCCAAGACGGGCACTCTTTCTAGAATCATCAAGGCCAAGACGATAGTTGAACTCAGACGAGGAAGCTTGATACGCGGCACATGCAAGATGGGCCGACAGGTAATCACTCCTCGGTGTCCCCATACGCAGTGGGCGCACCTTGGCGCGGGATTCTTGGCGCGGCAAAGCTGGCGAACCAGAGTGTCAACGTGCCGCCGGGAAGAGCTTGTGGGTGGTTGAAGCTCTGAAGGGGTTGCAGCGTGTCGGGACGCTGCGACGAGGGGCGGATTTCTTGGCGTTGTTGGAGGAGGGGAGGAAGAGTGGGATTTCTCTCTGAGAAACGTGGAGCATGGCAAGCGATTTGGATATGAGCCTGTGAAAGCTCGAGTCGAAGAGCGGACGTTGGATTAAAAGAGAAAAGACCGTTGACTCTTTTCTCTAGCATGATCCCTCTCATCTTCCAGAAGCCAATTACACCCGTAGGTATCAACAGCAGAGTGGTAGCACATGAAAGCAAAAGTACACCCGTAGTCCTAACAGACTCTCCAAAACCCCTGCTCGATCTCCAGGCTTGGCAAATCTGGAGTGTTGTGGGCTCAGAGCGAACCGCCCCGTACACGTGGAGTGATTCCAGATCTCATTGGCCCACACCGCAGAGCCTCTCCCGATCTCTTTCATTCAACGACGATAACTGATGCACGTGGGTTGTCTCTTGTTCCTCAGCGGTTTAATGACCCCTGTGAGATTATCATGTCCCCTGAAGGATCGATTCGCCCTGGTTCGCTTCAACTGTGAGGTGCCCTGTGCGAAAACGTGCCATCTGCCTTGACCCTTTCACTGTTTCCCCCTCCTCTGCTCAGACACTCGTCTCCCAGGCCTTCAGGTCAGACCCGACAAGTCCCCAATTTTTACGGTTAAACGTCTCCATGTCTGATGCCATCCGTCAGTGCGTCGTTCGTTTCGTAGACGCTATCGCAACGCGGATAATTAAGCTAGGATAAGGGACCCTGCGTCTGTTCATCCACTATCGCGAAAAGACTCGGGTTCCGTTTTCTTGATCCAGAGTCCTTTGTTGAGACAGTCTTGGCTTTTCTGCGTGTCGAGTCACATCAGAAAACGCCATATCCGCACCTCCCTTGTCGCCTCACCCGTCTTGGACGCATCCCGCGAATGCAGCAGGGCGCAGGACAGTCGTGTGCTTCAAGGCAACTCTGTGGGCTGTCGTCGATCCTACGTCCTTTGCTCAATACTCGTTGGTGATTTGCGGAGGGGTACTCGTCAAGGGCGAAGTCTGCGTATCTGTGAGGAGGCAGAATCTGATCCTCAGGATGGACTGCCGGGGTGGACTCCCTCTCAGCCATCCAACGGGCATCCAGGACACGAGCACGAGAATACCACCTCGTCGCGTGCCAAGTCCCTCCATTCTCGCACCCTGTCGCGTGCCAAGGCTGAGAATCCGTCAAGTCTCTTCTCACAAAGATCCGCCAAGGCTGGAGATGCATCCTCAGCCTGGAAATGTCGTCCGAATGGGTTCACCGAGCTCTACGACTAGGCTCACACACCTCGACCAACGGGAGCATGCTACCTGCCAGTGGCCCCAGAAGCATAATAATAAGCTTGTTTGCCAAGACTGTGCACTGCACCCCATGAGGTGCTCTCCTGTCGTCCCCCGTCGATATAAGGACCTGCTGTCATCATGTCTGGAATCTTTCTGCAAGCAACCATCAACCACTCTTCTCTTCAACAGTCTTTCTTCTAGAAGCCTTTGTTCATACAAAAGGCTCTTCAATTTTTTAATTGTTGGGATTGAAAAGTCCGAGTGATCGGCCACCGTCGCAATGGTGCTTCACCAGTTCGACTACATCTTTGCCATAGGCACCATCTTTTCGTTCCTCGACGCGTGGAACATTGGTACGTCGGCCCTTTATTCCCGGCTTGCTTCCTTGAAGCTTCCATCAGCCTTCCAGCAATCCCAACTAACACACTCTAGGTGCCAACGATGTCGCCAATTCGTGGGCCACATCGGTCTCGTCCCGATCCATCACCTACCTCCAGGCCATGACCCTAGGATCCATCCTCGAATTCGCAGGATCCGTCGGTGTTGGCGCCCGAGTCGCTGATACCATCCGAACAAAGGTCGTCGACATTGACCAGTTCGAGGATGATCCCGCCCTCCTCATGCTCGGCATGATGTGCGCCATTGTCGCCTCGTCCATCTACCTCACCTTCTGTACTCGCATTGGTCTTCCCGTCTCGACTACTCACTCTATCATGGGCGGTGTCATTGGCATGGGTATTGCTCTCGTCGGCGCTGACGGTATTCACTGGGCCGAGTTCGATAAGGGCATTAGCTCTGGTGTCGTGTCTGTCTTCCTCGCCTGGATCATCGCCCCCGGCCTGGCTGGTGCCTTTGGTGCCATTATCTTCATGATCACCAAGTACGGAGTCATGCTTCGAAGCAAGCCCGTCTGGAAGGGTCTCTTCCTCACTCCCGTCTACTTCGGTATCACTGCCTCCCTTCTTACCATGCTCATCGTGTGGAAGGGTGGTTCCATCAAGGTTACCTTCAACGATGCCGAGACTGCTGGTCTGATCATCGGTGTCGGTGCCGCCTGGGCTCTGATCGTTGCCATCTTCCTCCTGCCTTGGCTCTACCGTATCGTCATCGTTGACGATTGGCAGCTCCGCTGGTGGCACATCCCCATGGGTCCTCTCCTGCTCAAGCGCCCCGACCCCCCTGCTCAGCCCGAGGGTGCCGAGGGAGGTATCAAGGATTTCTACGAGGGTCACCTTACCCGCGAGGAGCTTGAGGATCTCCGACGTGCCGGCCGTGAGAACAGCGACGAGTTTGTGCGTGCCCAGGAGCAGAACAGCAACGAGGGCAAGAAGGTCTCTGAGGACGCTCCCGAGGCCGTCGCCGAACCCGTTCAGGTCAAGGAGAAGCGTAGCATCGTTGGTCCCAAGCCTGATGGTCCTTGGTACTCTGGCGCCGTGCTCTTCTGGTACCTCAAGTTCGTGTTCCTCCAGGGTGTTGACCAGGACATCATCAACATGCAGAAGAAGAAGAGCATCCTGACGGGCGACCTCGACGAGATCCACGCCAACGTCCCCCACTACGACAACCGCGCTGAGTATCTCTACACCTTTATGCAGGTCATGACCGCCTGTACCGCCTCTTTCACTCACGGTGCCAACGATGTTGCCAACGCCATCGGCCCTTATGCCACCATCTATCAGGTCTGGCAGAGTGGTGCCATCACGAGCAGCAAGTCTGACGTCCCCGTTTGGATTCTGTAAGTTGACTGATTGACGCATTCACTTGGCTCGAGGCTAACCTGATGAACAGCTGCTTCGGTGGTGCTGGTATTGCCCTTGGTATCTGGACCTATGGTTACAACATCATGCGCAACCTGGGTAACCGTCTGACTCTTCACTCGCCTGCTCGTGGTTTCTCCATGGAGTTGGGTGCCGCTGTTACCATTATCCTGGCCACCCGTCTTAGTAAGTGCCATTGACTGTGTTATGTGGTGCATCACTGACCATCAACAGAGCTTCCCGTTTCCACCACCCAGTGTATCACCGGTGCCACCGTCGGCGTTGGTCTTTGCTCTGGTACTTGGCGCTCCATCAACTGGCGCATGGTCGCTTGGATCTACATGGGCTGGATCATCACTCTCCCCGTCGCCGGTATCATCTCTGGCTGCATCTGCGGCATCATCATCAACGCTCCCCGCTGGGGCTACCAGGGCTAAGCCATTCACCTACTCACTTCACTCATTGATTAACGTATACCCCCGAGAGCACTGCATGGAAATACCCTTGGAGGGGACGGACCGAGGATAGCTAGACTGGTAGCTCTGGAGGTGACATTTTCTTGAACTTGCTTATCTATACATACATGTACGGTACAGAGAACAGGGCAAATAGGCTCAATCTCATGTCGTTTACCCTGCCCAACGCGGCATCTTAATGAAAAGTTGGTGTATTGCAACGACCTCGTTTGGCAATTGGTGTCATGGTGTGGTGCGTGCCGTCTGAGGAGGCATGTTCGGGGACAATGGGCGTTCACACTACGATTACATGTGCTCATGGCATCAATAGACGCGTTCGTTCACGTCATATAATACCCGATTTGGTCGTTTACACTGGGGGAAACTGGCGACAATCGGTTGCCAGTGTCAATACGCAGTGCAGTCGCTGCACGCAAACGCGACCCACACTCCAGGTATTTCAAGCCGAATTTGCTCCCACTTTCTACTCGCAACTTTCATCACACCCAACTCTGATCGGACATCGCCAAATCCACCAACTGTATAGTCATTATTTGACGAGCATAGCCCGACGCCTACCCCCCCCTCCCACCTCCCTTGCAATCACGATGCCGCTTTTGTTGCCGGATCTCCCCAACGAGCTCCTGGATGGCATTATTGCCCTCCTCGACCGAAAGGAGATAAAGACGATCCGTGTAATGTGCAAGAGGCTCTCCCTGGTTTCGTCCCGCCACCTCTTCCATACGCTCTATTTGAGCTGCCACGACCCCGATCTGTATCTCTTCGAGCTTGTTGCAGACAACGCGCTCCTGATCTCTACAGTCAAGGAGTTAGTGATTGATGACACGACCGTGTCGAACACCCTGCTTGATCGAAGATTCTACCAACTGATGACAAGTCACCAAGAACTTTGGAAGAACCGCAAGCTACCATACTTCCCAGACCATGACAGCCAGCCCTGGGATCAGGACGGTCGGGCTTGGTCCCCCGTCGCTGACAACGAATTTCACAACCTTCTGAAGCGCGTCTACGAAAATCATCACAGAAACCGAGCGATGAACGCCGATGTGGCTATTCTTCGCCGTACCCTCCCAAAGATGCTCTCACTTCAGAGTTTGGTCCTGAGCAACCGAACTGCTGACGACACTCCCCTCGAGGGAGCGCAAAGCAGATACAATTCGAGTGCCGTTGTCAAAATGTGGCGCGAGCTGGGGGAGGCTCGCCGGGAACGACCGCCCTTTCCCCCTCGCGTGGACTGGTGGGCCCCCCTCCAGGACGACGAGTTTGAGGGCGACGAGGCATTTCACGCAGACTGGCTGGTCGATGGCTTTGAGGGGCACATATCGATGAACGAGCATCACCAAGTCGAGGAACTCGTAAGCCGTAACAGGGTCTAACCTTTGACTTGCCATGGCTGACTCGATGATACAGGATGATAACGAAGCTGTGAGCCAGCATCCGATTCCCTGACCAATGGACGATTGCTGACCCGGAGACATAGGATAACGATGTCGCGCACTCAGATGCCGGTAGTGACGCCCAGGGCCAGGCCCCTGTAAGTCGTGAAACCATCTAGCCGACAGAGAATGACTATTAACTCAATGATACAGACCCCCGATACCCTCGAGAACCACCCAGTCCCCCACCATCCAGCCATCCCTCTTATTGGAGCCCGAGCATTACGCCGAGAAAGTCGTGGCCTACAAGTCGTCATCGATGTCCTGTCCAACCGCGCAGTCCAATCCCGTCTCACTTCGTTTCGCGTGGATGCGTCTCTGGACACAATATCCGACGTGCAGCAACCCGGATTGTCCATGCGCCTGTTCGATTTTGTGAGCCCTCCGTTTGCTTCAAGACTGGCAGCGGGTTTCTCCGCAGCCAACATCTCAAAGTTCGACTTGGTCCTCTCCAATGGTCGCGACGGTAGTGCTGGGCAAGCTATTCTTGACCATGGCCTGGTGGGCAGCGTTCTGGCTTCTATGCCTGGACTGACTGAGCTTTCGATTGAGGGCCACAATCTTGGAGTCATCGGAGCAGTCCCGGACGGAGTTGTCTTTAAACAACTCAAGCGTGCTTCGTTCTTTTGCGGCCTAGTCTCTAGAACAGAGATCCGGCAATTCGTTCGTCGACATGCGAACACCCTGAAACAACTGACTATCGCGTACTGTAGCCTGGATGATCTCGACCCGAGCTGGGAGGACGTTGTTGAAGATATCAACCTAATGCAGGGCACCGGAGGAGCCAGTCTGGACAGCATGTCGCTCGTCTCGGCATACTCCTCTGTTCCGTTCACCGGCTGCGGTCGCAATAAGACCAAGTCACGCCCGCCGTCCGACGAAGAGGTTTACTCGTTTAGTCTAGGTGTCGATGAGACCCTCGTCCTCTGCCCGAGCGAGGACTTGGGGCACCAGACACCGTGAGAACGACGCTCATTTCGAACAATTCTCGACGATAAGCACACATGGCGATAGCCAGCCTCGGGAACGTTGGCATGCTGCTCATCAACGATCCAGTATGTTCGTCCCACTTCAGTCCTTCATCGTCTCCAGCACTCGGTCGCCTCGTCTTGCTACACAATCTTGCTCAATCCTGCGCACATTCGTCTCGTTGTCGTTTATGACATACTGGTTGGCTCAATGACTTGCATACACATTGATCAGCCGGAGGTTATCTCGCGAGCGTTTCTGTTATGACCAGAAAGTCAGCCAACTTATCGCGCCTTCTTCGCCCAGCTCGTCAAGTCTGTTGCTCGCACTTCGACATGTTCCTCCTTTCGCCCTTCGGTTTCGGTTTGATCCAGACGCCCCTTGGCGATTCACTGTTTCGTCCATTTCACGTGGCGATCGTATTTCCGCGCTGGTTTTCTTTACGTTCTGTTCTCTTGTCGTCTCTCTTTTTTCGTTCTCACTTTCTTTTCTCTATTCTCATTTTTCTCTATCGCCGTGTTTTAATTCTGTTTTCCTTTCTCATCTCCTTCGTCATTCTCTTCGCGTTTCTGTCTTCGCTGTTTCCTTCTCGGTCGTTGTCTTTCTGCTTTCGCATCTTGTACTTGTATGACGATACTGTATGACCAAGGGATTCGGCGTTCAAGGGATAAAAATGCGTGTTTTCTTGTCATGCGACATTCGTCTAATTATTTTGTTGCGGACAGTGACATCTCTGCCCACGATATGCCCACATGCGACCGTGTTACGTCCATCGCCTTTGTTCCACCACGGTCGCATCATGAACCGCAAACGAGTGTACCGAACACTGCACAGCCAGGCCTCGACGACTGCCTGTTCGCTTTCGCCTTTTTGGTAAGTTGGTCAATGAACAATGAATGACTACCCAAACAGGAAGTGTGAATAGAACATGAATGGTGAATGCGCCATTCTTTGAGCACCCGCATCAAGGCATCAGTGCGACAATGCTATTGTTCACCAGAGTGACTGAACGGGAAGTATAACCATCAATGAACATATCATTACAACTTCACTTAACCTGAATAGATGAATTCACAGAAGGTATTAATTTGATCGCCTTCCTCTCTTCATGTCTTCTCCATCATCCATCAACACCACGAACCATCGCATCGAGAACACAACACCATACTCATCATCACCCCGACGCACAACAATAATGCGATCCCTCATCACACTCTCGGCCCTCGCCATCTCCGGCGCTTGGGCCCACGTCATCATGGTAGAGCCTCACCCCTTCAACCTCGACACTGCGCCCTTTGTGCAGGTCGATCCTCTCGGCCCCAACGCCCCCTTCCCTTGTCAAGGCCGCACCGAGCACGCTGAGGAGGTGACAAAGGTGACTGCCGGAACCACCCAAAAGGTCAAGTTCTGGGGCAGCGCCGTTCACGCCGGCGGATCATGCCAGTTCAGCATCTCCCATGGCAAGGAACCCTCCAAGGACGTTGAAGGATGGCGAACCATTTACTCCATCATCGGCGGATGTCCAGCCGAAGCCCAAGGCAACATCCCCAGCATCGCCAAGGACCCCCAAGGTCGTGAACACGGCCCCGAGTGCGGCAACGACAGCGGCAAGGAGTGTATCCGCGAATTCGACATCCCAATCCCCAAGGACATGCAGAACGGCCCTGCCGTATTCGCCTGGACTTGGTTCAACAAGCTTGGAAACCGGGAGATGTACATGGTCTGCGCTCCTATTGAGGTTGTGGGAGGAAAAGACGACAGTTCATTCGTCGACACTCTGCCTCCTCCCTTTGTCGCTAATATTCCGGGACAATGCACCACTGGCCAGGGAGTTCTCGGATTCCCTGAGCCTGGTGACTTTGGCAAGGTTTTTGAACCTGCGGGCCACGATGAATCTAGCAAGTGTCCTGCCGCCGCCGAGCCCAACTTCAAGGAACCTGCTGGCGGAGCCGCTGCACCCAAGCCTGGGACTCCTTCGAAGCCTGCATCGTCAGTCGCAGCTCAGCCCAGCGTTCCCTCACCTCAACAGCCAAGTGCTCCAGCGCCCCAGCAGCCCAGTCAAGCACCCGTTCAACTCAGCGTCCCTGCGCCCGCGAAGCCCAGTGAGGGCGGTGATGTTGTCTTTATCACTGCCCCCACCGGGGCGACCAGCGCAGCCGGAGCTCCTACTCAGCAACCTGCTGCACCCTCTGCCGGTGAATCAGCTCCTGCCGCTTCTTCTGTCAACAAGCCGGCTCCTTCTAGCCAGGCTGCTGCCCCAGCCCCAGCCCCATCCAGCGACGACAGCAACCGCCCTTGGTGGGCCGTTGGCATGGAGCCTTGCCCCGTGCCTGGACAGCTCGTGTGCATGTCGCCGACCTTTTTCGGTCTTTGTAACCGCGGCTGGGCCCTGCCTCAAGCTGTACCCAAGGGCACAAAGTGCCTTGATGGCCAGATTGTCGTGGACGTCTGAGTGAGAGGTGGATCTTGTCCGAGACCCTGTTTCGGGTCTTGAGGTGGCGTCTGGAGTTGGAGGGAAAATTTAAGCATCAGTTAGGTGTTTTAAGTGATAAATAAACATCGGATGACCAATTAATACACGTGCACGCCTTCTTTATTCCTGATGTGCTACCATTTGCCTGTCGCTGACTGTGATATCTGTCTTGACGTTACACTGCTTCTGAATCATTACCCAACAACTTGACCGCAATTCCTCGGCACAACTGTAGATCATCATTCACTGTGCATATTTAAAACCCAAAGTGCATTCTAATCTGACGTGAGCATTCTAAAAACTCAAACCCTTCAACTCCTTGCGCCGACGCTCCCAATAAAGTGCATATCACATGCCCACAAGCCCGTTGATCAGCTTCCGTGCCACCTTTTCGTTAATCTTATCCAGCTCCTTGCATGCCATTATCGATAGGACAATTGTGACGGTGAAGAAATCGTCGCACGGTACAAATACCGAGATCTGCTTGTCCATTGGTCTTGTAATGCCCGCGCTTCCGTGCTTGGCAAGCTTACGTTCCGCTCGGTCGTAGAGCTCATACGAACTACCCGTCATTTGGTTCACCTTCCATTTGAACTTGCCCATGTGGGGTGTCTCAAATGTCCAATTCCCCGATAGGCTGTTCTTGACCACCATGTGCTGGTTAAAGACCGACAGGTCAATCGTTGTGGTTGTAAAGTGTATAGTTGCCGTGCCGATGATGTTTTCGGGGACTGGGGGACCTCGGTAGGCGACAAAGTTGGGCTTGTCGTCGCGCTTGGAGATTGTGTATAGAGGAGGTGCTTCTTTGGGTGCTCCCTCTGGGATGATCAAAAAGACATTGCTGTCCTCAGGAGAAGGTCGAATTGAGAGTGTACGAGATCCATCATTGGCAGCTTCCGAGACTGAAGAGCCGTACAGGAACTTATTGAGGAGGTCTCTCATGATTGTGATGAGTGTGAGTGAATGGTTGGTTGTCGTTGAAGTTGTTTCTTTAACGCAATGTCTACCAAAAGCAATACGAACAAAGCCGAGACTCTCAGATAGTTATATACTCTTCATAAACCCCCATCTACAAGATGCTATTCGTGGCATCCCCAAAACGATAAGGCTGACCCTGACGGCGATCATCCTCAATTCGCACCAAACGATGCGCCAGCACTGCCCCCCTGTTTAGTGGCGACCCGACCCGTCGCACAAGGCTGAGCGAGTGGCGATTACGTGGGCCTCGACGATCAACGGAACAATTCATGGTGTGCTGTGCCATGCTCAATCAGGCAGCTCGACCTTTATACGGAGTACGAAAGGTCGCTGATTCGCTACGGCACATGTCAGCATGCTTTAAACCCATGGAGCAATGCCCACGAAACAGAATGGGCATTTGGGGGGACAGTCAGCGGCATTCAAAAGTGCGTCCATTTCCCACATCTCTCTTCTCATCTTGCGACCACATACAGCACTATTCCAAACTTGGAGGAACCAGGCGCCGTCCAATCACATTCCCACTCTGTCAGATCCATCGCTCATCTGCCAAGGCACACCTGAGAAGTTTGGTTGGGACGAACCCTTGTCGCGGATAGCCTCTCACGACGTGGAGGGAGCGGGGCTTCAAAAAGTCACGCCCAAAAAAGCGGCATATCCCTTCAGACACTCCGCTCTTCCCTTCCCTCCAAGAGACAAAGTCATTACTTGTATCTCTTTTACGCCTCCACGGAAGATCACTCGCTTCTTCTTTGGGTAATACCGAGCGCCCAGACAATGCCGGGTGTTCCGTCTGGCAAGGGCTGCGATGCCTGCAGGAAGCAGAAGAAAAAGGTTTGTTTCGTCATCCAAGCAGAGTGAAATTCATGACGATTTGATTCTTTCTAACTTGTTGATCTATAGTGCGACCAGGCAAAGCCTGCATGTGCGAGATGCGCGAGGCTCAACATCCCCTGCATCGGCTCAGGCAAGCAACGATACAAGTTCAAGGTCCAAACGTTGGAGATCGGCTCAGACAGCGGAAGCCCACAGATCGTCGACACGGATGAGGATACGTCCAGTAGCAGCTCCCAGAGTTCTTCGTCCCCTTTGAGCTTCCAGGCTTTGGTGCGGGTGCCCAGCAGCCCGACAAACACCATTACCAACACTTTGATATCACGCCTGGAGATCACCGACCTGCGGTACGACATTACCTGCTACGGAGACTTTCTACGTCACATCCCCGCTCGACTTGGTCGTAACGAGGCCCTGGACACGTCTGCAGATGCCTTGGCCACGACGTTTTCCACCCTCCACAGACCACAGGGCCACCAGTCGGTAGACGCCCTTACAAAGTATGTACGCGCACTCAAGTCCCTGCGGGTGGTCCTTAGCGATCCCCGCAAGGCCCGGACCCCAGAGACTATGTGCGCCGTCTACCTAATCATGATCTGTCAGGTGGGTGTCCCTTCAGCCCTATGGTTTCTTGGCTAACGCGTCTCAGGGCTGGCTCGGCAGAGAAGATGATCAACACACGAGCCATGGAGAAGGCTTGGCATATCTACTTCGGGCAGCAGCTCAAGAGAATTGGAAAGCCGGTTTCGAAACGGAGATGGTCCTCACATTTTGTGTGCCAGTGGTGAGTCTCAGTCCCCCTATTTACATCGCCTCGCTAACGGATTCCACAGATCATAGAAAGCATCACAAACCCAAAAGTACGACTAGACAAGTGGTTCTGGGACATGCTCGACAACTTTCGAAGATCCAACCCCCCGACGAGTACCGCAGAAGGCGCCCAAGCACGAAACGTCAGAGAAAACTCTGGAGGAATACCAAGTCTCCGCATGCGCAACCTAGGCATGATCCCAGACTTTATAAACCAGCCGGAGCTGCACCGGATGGAAATAACATGCGCCTATCACCGACTGCGCCTGGACATGGAAAAGATGTCGCACATCGTTCAGGCTGTTAGCTTGCCTCCTAGGTCCTCACCTACGGTTATGCAGCTACGGCTTTCACGATCTTATTATTCGGCGTACTCGGTGTTGCTTTGCATCATCATTATAATCAACCACCTCATGCAAGCATTCGACCCATACAGTTTATCCCTGGTTTCAGAGGGTGCTCTGTTCTGCAGCGAGGTCATCACCATGGCACACAACATCAGCCAATACCGACCACTCGGAGCAAGCCACGTACCGTTGACTCTTGCAATTGCATGGGCAGCAACAGACGAGCCCGTCATGAAAGGGCAGCTGGAAGCATTACTCTCCGAGTATCAAGAAGACTGGACGGTGACAAAGTGGCTGACGATGGGATACTGGTGGAGGAGCAAGTTTGCAGAGCTCCGTGAGCGATTGGCACCAAGGATCCAATCTCAGGAGCAGGAGCTAGCGTTGATCAAGGAAGGGGAAGCCGCAAATAATCCCGAACAGGCTCCAGAGCAGTGCTGTGTTCAATAAGGTGGGTGTTTGGATGATAGTCACTGCGGGGCGGTGACATGCTGCCTGCGGGCGGTTGATGTCGATCATATATCATGACTGGGATTGGTCTTGGGGAGCAAGAAAGGAAGATATCAGGAGTACATCGGGGTAAACAGGCAGGGGGTATATAGATTGGACCCTGGATAAAATACGGTTTCAATTCGCTACAATAAGGGGTGTAAAGTGCATGCAAACACAGCGTCTAAGTGTACCACGTAGGCTCAGGATACTCCCCAAGCAAATGATACCTCCCCAGCTCCCGATTCTTATAAGCAACAGGATCATGCAACGTATGCGTCCTAAGATCCCTCCAGAACCGATCCAGCCCAGCCTTGGAAGCCGTAGCCCTCGACCCAGTAACCTCAAACACGCCAGCCGTGACTTTGAGACCAGTGTCGGTGGTGACCACCTTGAGGCTGGCGACCCATTCGGCAAACTCGCCGCGCTGCTCGGCTGTGACTTGGGATCTGTTGGTGGAGTACTTGGCGTAGATTTCGTCGGTTTTGGCGATTACTTTTTCGGCTAGGGCTTCGGCTGCTCGGATGTGGGCGAGGAAGTTGCCGTAGGTGGAGAGGATGTAGAATTCATCAGTGGCCTTTTCCTTGTTCTGGATTTTGTTAGTGATGAGTAGTATTTCGAGGTTTTAGCACTTACGTCGCCGCCGTAGGGCCACGCTCGGGTGCTCTTGAGGGTGTACTGAGATGCGTACTCGAGTGCACCAGCAGCGATGCCCAGGTACAGGTTGGCAAAGTTGAGCTGCACACTATAATAAAGTTAGTAAGTGGGCCTTTCTATGTGTTACATATATACTCACGTAGGAAGAAGCAAGCTGGCAAAAGGAATGGCCAGAATGTTAGGATCAGGCTTCTTGGCCTCAGCATCCCATCCAAGGGCATCACTCCAAGGAGCCGACACATTCTCAATATTGACACTTCCAGACTCTGTCAACCGTACACCGATGTTATCCCAGTTATGTTTAAACTGGATACCAGCCTGTTGAGTAGGCACGACAGCAAAGATGTGTTCTTCCTTTTCTCCGTAGACACCTTCCAGGACGGTCAGATCTGAGATGACGCCTCCAGTGCTGAAATTCTTGAAACCGTTGAAGATGATCTTATCGCCATCAGAAGTGATCTTGAGATCACTGTCACGGGGATTGACAGCTCCTCCAACAAAGTAGTTGTTGGTGGTGACGAGCTTTTGCACTCTATCGGCTTGCTCGGGGCTGCCGACGACGTTGGCGGCAGTTGCCCAGACAAGATGATAGCCCAGCAACATACCAATCGAGCTATGATTATATCAGTATAGACACTAATTCAAAAGTCAAAGGCAGACTCACCCATCCTTCTTGGCAACCTCACGAACCGCCCTGAAACCAACACTCCAAGGCTGCTCACCACCACCATACTTGGCCGGACCAAGAATCTTGAGCAGACCAGAATGCTTCAAAAGAGAAACTTCAGCCTTGGGGGACTTGTTGGCCTGCTCACGGGCGACAACGTCCTTAGCTAGCACATCGGCAACATCTTGGGCACGCTTGATCCATCCCTCTGCGTCCTTGGGAAGATCCGACCACTGAGCCTCGTACTCAGCGTAGACGGCAGGGTCTGTACTCTCAAAGGTAGGGGTAGCCATGAGTAGGATTAGTTTGGGGGTAGTCTTTAGGTGAGGGTATTTCGGTGAGGGAACTGGGCAAAGCCATGCGAGTCGCAACCTTCGACTTGTGGAACTTTATAGATGTTGGGGGGAACCATCAGCCACTGAACTTGAACTTGTTCGTGCATGGTATTGCGTTTCTTGAGGTCTGCATATCGTTATTCGTAAATGCAGGGTTCACGCGGCTCCGATCGACCTCGGCACTCTCAAGGTACTTTCAAGGTGAGCAAGTATTCAGCTCGCTCATGACGAATCTTGATCTGCAGATGGTGTCAGGTACACGTGGGATGCAGACCTCAGCTCCAGCAATACTCGTATGATCTGCGGTTGTTTGATAGAGTCGAATTGATGTTATCACTTGAGGGATGTTGTGATTGGTGTTGGAAGAGTTGACGTCTTATGGAGCTAAAATGGTGAGCGGTAGATTCGGCAGTGCTCGGTTAAGGTTGGTTACCCCGGTATTCTTGAAGGATGGGAAGATCTTATCAGTAATTGCGGGACTTGATGTATCTCATAGCATTCCTCTTACTATGCCGGCGGGTGTTGTTGGCTTGACAGATGCAACTCATTCTACTCGCTTCGACCCACACCCCTTTCCATCAAGACAATTTATTTCTATCATATAAATGTATGTATACACTCTCTAAGTTTATGGGCTCTTGACATAAAGTCCCGAGTTTATTTCGTCCAAGAATTCTCCCTCACCATCAGCCCATGATAACCAAGACCTAGCTGACCCACCCTAGCAAGCACGCGATCGGGGTAGCAGTATTGCACAAGCCGGTGACCCGACAATCCGACGGCACTTGAGCTTCCCCTCAATTGCGTAATCCTATATAATAGCTCTTATCATGCCTGTAAGAATCACCTCCATCTTGGCTTTATGAGGTTATTCCTGCAGCCTCTTTTCAACCTCTGCATCTACGTTGAGGTCAACCAACCAACACCATGTCAACCGAAACACCTGCTGCGACTGCAAAGCCCAAGAAGCAGCTCATCATCAATGCTTTTGTAGAGTCTTGCAGTGGTCATCAGTCTCCTGGTCTCTGGAGACACCCGGATGATCACTCTTGGGACTTTAACAACATTAGTCACTGGGTCAAGCTCGCGCAGTTGCTGGAAAAGGGAAAGTTTCACGGCATCTTTATTGCCGACGTTCTCGTGAGTTGAACTAACTCTTTTCATTCTTCACTTAACTGACAATGAAAGGGATCTTATGATGTCTACAAAGGGCCTCGAAACCCAGACCCTGCCATCATCTCTGGCGCTCAATGGCCGGTCAATGAGCCCCTGGCCACTGTACCTGCCATGGCAGCTGCTACAAAGAACATTGGCTTTGGCGTGACAGTTGCAACTACTTATGAGCAGCCGTATCATCTGGCACGCCGTCTGAGTACTGTGGATCATCTCACAGGCGGACGACTTGGCTGGAATATTGTGACTGGCTACCTAGACTCTGCTGCCAGAAACCTAGGGCACACAGAGCAGCCTAGCCATGATGAGAGATATGCTATTGCTGAAGAATACGTCGATGTCACATACAAGCTCTGGTAAGTGGTTTTCCAACATGATTGAACTTCAACTGACCTCTCAGGCAATCTTCATGGCGTGACGATGCAGTCAAACTAGACCGCGAAAAGGGAGTCTACACAGATCCTTCTCTCGTCCGTCTCATCAACCACGAGGGAAAGTACTACAACGTCCCAGGCCCTCACATCTGCCAGCCATCCCCCCAACGCACTCCCCTCATCCTTCAGGCAGGCACCTCTAAAGCTGGAAAAAACTTTGCCGCCAAGCATGCAGAGGCAATCTTTGTGGCGGGTCACAGCCCTGCAGTAGTTGCCAAGAACGTAGCAGAGATTCGCGCCCTGGCAAAGGAGCAGTTTAACCGTGATCCTGCATCTATCAAGTTCTTGGCCATGTTCTGTCCCATCATTGGAAAGACGCAAGAAGAAGCAGACGCGAGATACAAAGAGCTTGTAAGCTACGGCTCTGAAGATGGAGCTCTGGCTTTGTTTGGAGGTTGGACAGGTATCGACCTCGCTAAGTACGGCGACGACGAAGAGCTTCGATACGTCGAATCCAATGCTATCCGCTCAGCTGTCGAATCGTGGTCCAAGTCTCTACCGGGTGTTCCAAAGTGGACAAAGCACACGGTAGCAAACCACATCAAGGTCGGCGGATTGGGAGCCACGGTGGCGGGAACACCGGAGCGTATTGCCGACGAGATGGAGAGGTGGGTTGATGAGGCTGACATTGATGGATTCAACCTGTCTTATGCCCTTCTTCCAGCCACTTTTGAGGAGGTCATTTCTGATTTGCTACCTGTGCTGAGGAAGCGAGGTCTCTTCTGGGATGACTACGCTGTGGACGGGGGAACCTATCGGGAGAACCTGTACGGAAAGAAGGGTGTTGCGAGGCCTCCAGCGGATCATCCGGCAGCGCAATATCACTGGACCAAAGATGATGCGTAAGAGATTCTATAATCAGCTTTATGACGATGCAAATACATTGCATGTTCCTTGCCACCTTCAATATTCGGTACCTGACCGGGGCAGACCCTTGTGCGATTCAGCATGGGGCCCCTGAACAATAGTAAGCTCATGATATATACGATTCAGCCTTGTGGGGTATGTCGCTGGGTAGAATACGGAAACAGTCGGTTAAGAGACGATCCTATGGAGGCTGGGTCATGTTGGCATAGAAGCTAAGTCTAATATTCTGCACTTGGTAGAACCAGCCGCCAGCCAATCGCGTGTCAATCAGGGATTCTCTCAACATTATACATCGACACGGAGAATGTTTGGGCGATGACGTATGTTTAATGCGCCAAGACGGCTAACCAGCGGCAACTACATCCTATGTTCTCGTTGCCTTATCAATTCGGGCCTCCTTCTACAATGCTCTCGCAAGCAGGATTACCCTTCCTCATCCACGACATCATCTCAACCTTTGCCGGTCTCACCTTCATATTCAGACCAGCTGCTCAACTCTGCCCTCTGGGTATGCTATGAGGTTGAATTATTCTTCAATTATGCTGTTACGGCCTAGATTCTATGTATCTAGGCTTGACTGAGAAAACTGGATAATTAAAACCGAAAATCCCAGCATTTCATAAACCATCGCCTTATCTCATGGCATCTGTCTCAGTGACTCCTGTCAATGAAACGAAGCACCTTTGAAACAATCAAACTAGGCTTAGTGTATACTTGCCCAATGCCATCTCCCCTTCGTCAGTGAACCAGCTACCTTGTCCCCAAGCTTGACTCTTCCCGTTTGAGAACGAGCCATGAATCACAGTGCCGTTTGGTCCAAGCCCAAAGACATATACACTGCTGGCATTTCCGAGAGTCAAAACGAGGGGGGCACTTTCAAAATGCCCCCCCCCCCCGATCCTCCCAGTCTCCTGCCCAGCTCTTTCCGATCCTCGACTAGTGCTTGAGGCAGCCGTCAGTGCCCACTGCGAGGACGTCGAGCCGCAACTTGCTAGTGGCAAATACGAACAGCGTAGATGTGAAGTTACCCCCCAAGTTCTCAGGGTCAGTATATTCTGGGGGCAAGTTAGTCAAGTTAGTGCCACGGCGAGCACTAGCCGAAGCCAGCCTCTCAGTTAGTAGCCAAGCGTTATGCCACATTGCACCGTTCCTATCGACGCCGAAATACTCGATCTGATCGCTAGCTACGGCAGCGATCCCCGGATCTCCCTTGAAGGAACCCCAGCCCCCTTCCCAATCCAGCCACCCCGTTGTGTTGTACCGCTTGTAGATCATCGAGTAGTTGGATCCCCGCTGACCACCCCCAATCTGCCCTTCCACAACGCCGTATCCCACCATATCTACCCGGTCGAGGGCCGCAGAGGCTAATGCAGGTGTATTGAACAGCCAATCGCCGAGATCTTGCCAATCCGAGATGCTCGGACCCCAACGCCCCTTGTAGTATTTCAGTTGCGGACGATGGTCTGCGTCGACGCAGACGAGACTCAGCTTATCAACGCCGAAGGTGGTGGCTGAGGGCTGCGAGGAGCAGCTACCGTAGAGTGTCGACCATTCACTTACCCATTTACCCTCCTGAAAGGACTTGAACCGGACCTCTTGGGATTGGTCGACCGCAAAGACATCTATCCTGCCCTCGCGGATTGACAAGGATGTAGGTGGGCTGATGAAGGCACCACCGAGGCTAGTCCATCTTGTTATCCATCCTTGCTCATCGGCCTGACGGTACCAGATAGCCTGATCAGCTCCACGTCCAAAAAGAAAGGTGGTTGAAGGGTTTCCAAAAGAAGCAGCACTTAGCATCTGAGGACACATGGAGCTCAGACATGCCGATGGCGGAAGAGACTCGGAAACGGCGGTGGGGGCCCCGAAGGCGAATGTCGAGGTTGCCATAGCAGAGGAAGAGATAGCAGGAGTCGGCTCCGGCTTGCTAGAGACAGCCATGTGAGTTTCGAGACCGGTGCTGAACGCGAACCGGAGACTTATGTGAACTCGCCACCGTGACTCTTGGATAACACGAGACCAACCGAGGTTCCCACAACAACACAAAGTGCGAAAGTTCCCAGAAAAACCAGGAGCCATTTCCGGCGCCTCCACCAAGGAGGTTTGGGATCGAGATGGCACCCTTTGTAGTCGTTGGTATGCTCAGAAGCGCCGGAGCTGTGAGAAGCAGATGAATAGTGCTCTATCCCATTGTAATCAACTTGCAGACCACCGTAGTTTTCGTCTGGGACAACCTCTGGCAAGTCTGCTGAATTTGATCGTGCATGCATCGCCGCAATCGATGAGTTTGGGTTTAAACAGCGCCGATGAGGCGAGGCAGAGGCCCCAATGCCTGCCCCATACACCCTCAGCTCTACATACTCAAATCACATTAACTTGGCGACAGAGAAAGCTACCCCTTGAGGCACTAAACAGTCAGTGCCGGTTGGACTCTGAAATTGTGGCTATGCTTGGCGTTGCATGATGGCTCCAACCAGCTCTTGCTGGTAAGCGCCAGATCCTAAGGGATCCATTAGCCGCCAAACGCGCATCTTTGACTGCAAGTAATACCAGGCACTGAGGAACAATGATTCGGCGTGGTTAGGTTCAGGTTCAGGTTCTATTCCTCCTCAGTTTCAGCCGCTATTCCCCTGCAGGCATGCCCGGTAGGCGAGGTTTGGCCGACGGCTATGGCAGGCTATATCAACTGGATCATCTGCCAGCCAGTAAATAAATGATCCAGAATTCAGATTTCCCATCTTCATTCAAGCTATCTCTCCATAAGTACTAGATAGACCTTCCCTGCTACAACAGGCAGAACCATCAGTCAGTGAGACCAGATAGCAGTCTAGAAGCCATCTCCCTCTCACCGGTATCACACAACTCTACAAATCCAGCTTCTGATCCAACAAAAACCTGACAAGCCCCCTCTGCAACGCACAAGGAGCAGCACCCCCATGATCCTCCCCCTCAAACTCCCACCTCCAAACCCCACACACATTAGGCGACTCCTCCATCCTCGCCGCCAACTCCAACGCATTGTCCTTCATCCTCCTCGCCGCGGCCCACTTTTGCTTGCGCTTGAACGTTTCGTCAGAGTCGCCGGGCTGGCGGATGAGGGTCTGCTCGGCACCGCCAAACATGACGAGGAGGCGTGGGGCTTTGCCCGTGGGGGGTTCGCGCTCGTGGAACCGGGCTTCTTGCTCTCGGACGAGACACTCATGGTTGAACCAGATGGAGGGACTAGCAGCGATAAATGTGTCAAACGCCTCGGGCTTTGTGAAGAGAGCGTTGAGAGTAAAGAGTCCACCATAAGAATGACCAAAGAGTGCCCTTGGTCCTGAGTTGACGGGCGCATCCGGGAACAAAGTCTCATCGACATATGGCGCGATATCGCTCCGGATAACGTCTAGGAAATCGTCTGCCCCTCCAAACGGACCCAGGTTAGGTTTTCCATCAGGTCCAGGTGGAATATCGTATGTTGCAGCTGAAGATGGAATGGTGAGATCTCCAGTTCTGCGCTTGTCAAAGACGCATGTCTTGTTAGGATACCCAATAGCCACAATGATAGTCCTAGTATGGTTTGTAAACTCTAGACGACGGACAATATCCGTAGCCGTAAAGAAGTAGGCATTTCCATCAACGACGTAGCTAAGTATCTGTTAGCATCTTCAAAAGTAGAGTGAGGCCTTTTGCTCACATTGTGGAGACGCTTTTCCCAGCGTCATGCTCAGGTGGGATCCGCTTCTCGCTCCAGCAAAGAGGCCAAGAAACCTGAACAAGGTAATCCCCTCTTCGTGTCGGGAAGAGAAACTGACACGAGTTGTAAGCGTTGGCGTGCTCAAAAGCCAAAGGAAGCTGCGTCATGATGTCGATAATTTTTGATACAAAACAATGATGAAAGGTTTAAGCCAGCAGCTCCTGCAGGATGACATGTCGAGCACGCACTGCCACGGTCCCCCATGAATTGCATAATAGTCGACCCATGCATCGCGGTATTGTATTGGTGGAGGAGAAGCTCGTCCCTTGGCAACCCGCGACTCCCTACCCAAACAGGACAAGGCGATCCGCTCGCTTGAGTAATCATCACGGGATGTTTGTTATTTGCGATAATCAGATAAGATTACGCCCGGAACTGAGCCAACGGGAGCGTAGAGTGTGGATCAGACAGGGACTGGGGGGAACCCGATCTCGGTACGAACATGGCGAGGATGAGGTAACGTTAAGCGATAAAAGCGTGGGTTGGTTCGCTTCCAGGCCGCGGGATTCAGAGCACGGTTTCTTCAACCAGGGCTCCTCGTTCGTGGACCTTTAAGGTGTTTTACGACATTAAGGCACCGTCGTCTAGCCGGGAGCGAAATGACATGTCGCTATAATACAGTTAGACGTCAAGGTGCGCGTCGTTCAAGAACTCGAGTCTATTCGATATCTCACTCTAACCATCTACTTGCTGTCCACAAGATGCACATAATCAAGCATCCTCCTCGAGGCCGACTAGCTTGATAGTCTCTGTCCAAAGCCTGGATGCCTTATCCTCGTCGTAAATCCACGCGGCGTAGCCGTCGTCAACAGACATATAATCCGAATCTGGGCGTACTGGACCAGCCTCGGCACAGTCATACAAGTACTTGCCACCCTTTCCCTCCCAGTCCTTGCTCACCGCAGCGTAGACGGTGGTAGCAGCACCTTGGGCGACGCTCTTGAACTGCTTCTGAAAGCCTGCATGGCTTCCCATAAAATCCTTGGTTGCTTGATCCATGTACTTTGCGAGGTTCGTGTTGATGACGCCGGGGTGCAAAGAAAGAGCATGCAGTCCTTGGGGACCGTAGCGCCGTTCGATCTCGTTGGCCAGGTAGATATTGGCCGTCTTTGCCTGACCATATGCGAGCATCGGGTCATAAGAATCCGGCTCGTCAAAGTTCATATCTTCAAAGCGAATTCCTCCGGCACGATGACCTGTTGAAGAAAGGGATATAACTCGAGAGTTGAACTCGGGAGTGGATGCGGCCAAGAGGGCAGGCTTGAGGAGCTGGAATAGGAGAAAGTGGCCGAGATAGTTAATGGCGAGCTGCGTCTCAAAGCCATCAACCGTCTTACCCTGCGGGGGGAACATGATTCCCGCATTAAGGATCAAGAGGTTTAGCTTGTCGGTCTTGGCAAGGAGCTCCTTGGCCGCCTTTCTGACCGAGTCAAGTGAGTCGAGAGAAATCTCAACCACGTTAAGCGGCGCATCGTTATCATTCGACGCCTGGATGTCGTTGATGGCCTGCTGGCCCTTGGCATGGCTCCTAGCCCCGATGTAGACGGTGGCTCCCGCCGAGTGAAGAGCGCGGGCTGTCTCGAGACCGAGGCCTTGGTTCGCGCCGGTTATGAAGACGCTTTTCCCGACGAGTTTGCCAGTGAGGTTCTCATCCTTGATGATTTGAAGGGCAGTAGGACGGGCGTCGCTGGGTCCCTGAGGGTTAGCGTGAGCTTGGGCGTAGCGAGACATGATGAAAAGGTTAGAGTTGATTGTGAAAAGGTGTGATTCAGGTGGATTGATGTGGTGATTGTTGGCTGGCATTCTGGCGGGTAGAAGCCTTCTACTTATACGAGCTCCTGCTATGATCTCTTATTACTACCAATGACATCTCGCTCGACCACGATATCAAACACGATAGTAAACACATGGTAGCACAAGAACCTAACGCCGAGAAAGGTTATGCTCTCACAAGTCCGCTCAAGTCCGCTCTCCACATCCAATTTTGCAGCATTAGCGTCAACTAACGTTGTGGCAAAGCCAGGCAAACCTTCGTTAGAGCTGAGCAAGTAAGTCATACCGTCTATTATTGGATCAGGGGCTTAGTTGATCTCCTTTCCCCACTGCAATCGGCAGCAGCATCATATCGGCACCCCTGCCGGCAGATCCTTGACAGCCTCTAGATGACCCATGTTCATTCCATTCTGGATGTCCCGGTCCGCGGGATCCCTTGTGGTAGACTCCCATACCGGTCTGTCAGCTAGAGCAGTACTTGCATCTGGGTACCAGTACTCATTAGGCGTTCTCTATTCATCCTCTCTCATCACCTTCACCGACCACTCAGCCCAGTGCGCCAAATCCGAGTCCTCAAGTATGCTCAAGACAGAATCCGCCAGGGGGCGTCCCCAACATCGGCAAAACCAATATGCTGACGCAGACCAGCGAATCAAGCAACAGTAGTGCGCCAGGATGATGACGGCCAGAGGATGGCGGGCCCTCACCAAGTCAAAAAATCCCTGGGAAACCTCGGACGGCCAGATAAAGAGAATCTTGATGTCCATAGAGCAAGACCCGCTGTCAGGGGGCTTAATAATATCGGTAACGCAGCTGATGAGGCGCTCGAGAGCCGAAGTCAGGGCTAGATGGACAGACGGATCCAAGTCAAGTTCCATAGACTTGAGTACTCCATCGAGGTCGGATAGCCTTTGCAACAACTCCTGGAGATTCTCTCTAGCGTATCGAAAGCCCTGCCGCTTATTAAATATGGCTTTCAACGGTCCAGTTTGGATAAGATGGAGCGATGAGCGCATAATTGCCATCATGCCGTTGATCATGGAGAATATATCAACCAAGTTTAACAACGCGGAGCAGCAGCCATCCTGACGGTGGTCACAACTCGGGGAGAATGCAAACTTGCTGATGGCAAGGAAGATGGATGAGACCCAGAGAGCGTGGCAGTTTTGCTGAGTGACGGCCTGTCCAAGGGTCCCTCGCAGGCCTCGAACGGCCAGGCTCTGCTGCTTATTGGCGAGGGCTAGATAGTGCGGCCGCTTGTCCTTGTTCAGGTACGCCAAGTGGAACGAGGAGAGGGCCATGATCATGCGCATGAGGTAGGGGTGAGAAAGGCCCTCCTGCGGGATAACGACCTGGTATGTCGGCATGGCGTGTCCCGAGAGGATGGAGCGGCAGGTCACATTGGTATAATGGAAGATGAGCTCGGCATTGGAAAGCCAGCACTCGGGTGCGTCAGCCGGATCCACCGATAAAAACGGGAATGGGACGAGAGGAGTCCCTGTAGTAGAGGCCAGTGGTCCATCATCCCCCAAGGGTGATTGTGAAGGCACGCAGGTCTGTGACAGTGTCAGTCAAGGAGTAAGCCTAGAGGTATTCTTGGTGGCTTGCCTTAGCGTCGTCACTTATGGAGGGCCCATTCCCAGGCTGCTTGAGGCTCGCATCGTCGAGGCTGCAAGGTATTCGGTGTCGGACACAGGATGTACAAGGGACCTTTTCGTCACACTGACACTCTGTCAGGAAGCTCCACCAATAGAGATCAGGAATACCTACCTTGACCTTTCTCGTCTTACATCGCAGGCAGCCGTTCCGGGACTTTCGGAATCCGATACGCTTCCTAGGTCGGCTTGGGATGGTCTGCACCGACAGGGGCTGTGTTGGCAAGTTCTCGGATTCGACCATGGCGTTGCCATGTAGAAATGCGACACCGAGGTGGGCTCTCGGATTTCTTTATATGTACGTAGTTGTTGGGCTAGGTATGTTGGGCCAGCTAGGGCGGATCTTGCGGAGTTTGATTGCGGAGTCTGGATCCGAACCCGACGACGACACCGAGCTGTTAGCAGGGCGTAGCGCCACTAGACAGCCCGATTATCCCGTTTAGACGTTCCTTTCTGGCGTTAGATTCCTTCACACATTGTTTCAAGATCGACGCAGTGCAGAGACATAAGATAGAGAAGGGGGTTTCTGATCTCCCCTGGTTTCTGACCACCCCTAGGCTGTGGATTCAATTGTTTGGCTGTCAAAGACTCCACACTTAGTTCACTGATCGAGGCCAATCGGTATACCTTACCTTTCTCCAGAGGACTTGGGGGGGTCCGAAACCCCCTTCTCTATCTTAATGGGGCTTTCTCATATTGACTGCGTACTACTGGATCTTTATAATCTGCTCGTCAAGATTGTGGCGATGATGGTTGATGGTACAGACATTTTGGGGCTTCACAGTCGAATGAAAAGAAAACATGGCACATTGTGCATATAAAGCTGTATCACTATAACAAAACAAGATGTCTAGAGATTAAGCATGTCTCAAGAACAACCCAACGTACAAGACAGTGTGTCCTAGGCTTTAAAGGCCCCTCTCCTCCATCTGACAACTACCTCCTACCCCTATATCCACGCAGACTCACCAGAGGAGACCCTACCTTATTCATTTCCTCAGCAACTCTATGTCGGCCGATGTAGTTTCCTCGCTCTTCACCCCCATCGCGGGGATGAGCTGGCTGGGGTACCACCAAAAGAAGCACGCCATAGTCAACGACATGAGCCCGGCGTCAAACACGTTCACGGACCATTCCACGCTCAACAGGTACCCGTCGTTACCCATGGCGTATTCCACCACGCGGAAGATGTTCCTTGCCATAATCATGGCCGACGTGGCGTACAGCATGTTTAGGGCCGCCTGCCATGGGACATCCTGAGTACGGCTCGAGCCGTTCGATTTGCGGAAGCGCCTGTTGAACACAGCGGCAACCACCATAAATATGCCAAAGATTATGACCTGGAAGACCAGACCGCCCACGACAATGTTTGTTCCCACGGCCGGGTTGTTGTCTTTGACCTGTGACTTGATTGCCGCACCACTCGCTTGGACGATGAAGCTGATGACGTCCCCGGCGACAAAGATGCGTGTCAGCCAGCGCAGAGGAACCAACGAGAGTGCCTCGCCGTCCACAGCACGGATGACCCTGCCAAGTGTCATGTATAGAGAAGCGGCGAAGAGGACCGGTCCGAGGAGGAGGAAGCTCGACTGGAGGACGTAGGGGATGAGTTCGCCCGTCTTATCGTAGGCTAGAGCTCTGAGGACATATCCGATGACCTCGACTAATTCCGGATCAGTGACATTGCTGCTGCCGCGGCGGAATTCACTTACAGGCACCGCCAACCACGAACGGGATGCAGAACCACATCTTATGACGGAGCATTCTCCATATGTGGCCTACCGTCAGGATGGTAAAGACGACGATGAATGTAATAGCAGCCGGCCGTGATGGGATATAGTTCCACAGGTGGTAGCCATTGTAGGTTTCCAATGTTGGCATCGTGCTTCACTGGGGCTGGGTAAATGAACGGAGGACAATGTTCAGAAAGGGGTAAGGGAGCATAAGAGAAGCGGAAGAATGTAAATAGAGAGGTCGAGACTTAAAAACCTGATGGTGCTAGAGGAGAGACAAGGCAGAGAAGTGGAGGGCACTGATCCAGACTCTTCTGCATTCCTACTCGGTCCTGGCTTATGTATAAGAAAGACACGTCCCTCAATGCCATGACGGTCTTGGCTTCGTCCCCATCTCGGCTCCCATCTCGGTGTCGGGTTCCCCTCGGACTTGGTTCGCCATCACCCTGGTAGCTGTAGAGGTGCTTCATCTGACGGAAAACTTTGTTTAAAGAAAACGAACCGCATCCACCACAAAGATTGATGTATCCGAGTTCTGGTCATCTGTCAAAGTCATATTTAACCAAACGAGTTTCGAGCGCTGACCCGGAGCCAACCTTGAAGCAAACCAAGGCTTTCTGCAGCAATACGCATTAAGCTCATCAATTCCAGCCAAGGAAAGAAATTCTCGGTCTAGACATTATAGACCTCCTTACTATCATCTAGTTAATAGTCAACGACTGTTTGATCATGCACCCAGGAGAGAAAAGTGCGCTGAAGCTCCTAAGATGAGCGTTTGTCGACTTTTTGCCAGTTGGCAGTTAACAAAATTACAGTTGGTCCATATAATCAACACGGCAGTTTGTGTGGGAAAATATACCTCTTGACTGAACATCCATCCTCAAGACATACGAAGGATGGGACAGTTGGGTCAAGAGTGTCACTCAAGACTCCACAGAGAGATGAGCATCGCAACAAAGAAATCATGGCTACTTGTGCTACTAGATAAGATTAACTACCTACCTAATGTTGAAGAAGTAATAATATGAGGATAATCTCCCAAATACGACTGTTGAACACCTTCCTCATTTAGAGGAATTATGTATCTCCTTCGATGGCACAATGAAAGGCGCTGTGCACTGGTAATAAGCTAATTATTCATGCATTATATGAATGGATTAAAGTGCATAATTTAACTCAGTTGCCCCCATGCTTATTTCGTGGGGTAAGCTACCCTGCACTTTCAAGTCAATTTGTGGCCGGTAGCCGAACCGACACCTTCATGCCGAGGTCTCTTATCTACGGGCCAGTATTAAACCAGATAACCAACCTGGCCATGTGTCTCTCCATTTTGTGACGAAATGCACTCTCAAGTTTACATCAAGACATTTTGGAGGCTCATGTAAACTGAAACCCCTGACGCAAATGCCGCTGAGCTAATGCCGCCGGTCCGGAACTCGGTGGTAACAAGCTACCACGCCGACAAGACGCCGCTCGCGTCTTTATTCCTTCGTTCAGTCCAAGCGGGGTGGTGACTGTCAGCTCGCTGCCAAGCTCTGCTGCCGTCTTGGCTTCTGCACGGGGACGATCTCAAGGCGCGCGCCTGATTACGCCGACAGGGACCCTTACGGATGCAGGATCGAGTCGGGCTGAAGCTGAGTGAGGTCATTCTTCAACGATGTCGACCTTGAGGCGTCAATAATACGATAGGATACGAAAAAAATGGGCGATGGATCAGCTCAACGTCAAGTCAACTCAAGGACCAGGTAGCTGGGAATGTGCAGTGGCGTAAGCACACGGCACCAATTGTACGACGCTTCGAAAACGGTGGAAGGATCCGAATGACGGGATAAAAAGAGGTTGATTGGAATGTATACGACGAGCGCATATGTATGCGTGGGCACGGGTGATGTTTTAATTCAAGGGGTGTTGGTGGCTTACCCGTTCCGTTGTCTGTTTTTTTTAACCTCGTTGGAATGGAATGCCTTCTTTTTTCTTGATCTTGTGTCTTGTGACGAGCTTCCATATCGAGCAGTGAACCATTCTTATCATCCGCATTCATTCTTATCAACTTGTGCCGTCACAATCTCTGGGGTTATGGACTGGGGTGGTTGGGATAAAAACACGGGATACATGCATAGATATTCCTCTAGTGGACATAATTTCAGCCCCGTCCAATCCTCGATCAGACCTTTTGCATGTGGCCCACGGCACTCATCAATCTCTCTAGCGGCTGCTCTTGGCGGGTGGCCCTCAGCTTGCCGTCCAATGCACGTGGGAGTTGTCGCATCATTCTACGGGGCCCCTTGTGATTGCTTTATCCAAGATAGCGAGCTTTAAAATGCCCATATCTGCTGTTTCTCCCCGTCCATTCTGCTGGGTTTGAAGTGTCTCCTACTTTACAGCCTCCGCTGGGGACTCTTTCACCTCCACACAGCCGCAAGCCCCTGCATGTTAAACGAATTGGCTTTTTTTTTCTACTCCAACTGACAAGGTTATTACGTCCTTGTCTAGTCCGGCGTCATGGTCAACTCGGCCGATAATATGACATGCATCCTACCGCGGCGATGGCTGCTGCTCCTCCCCACCCCGATAAAAGCCCACTCGCGGCCCTCGCCAGACAATGACCCTTTGACACCTCTGCTGCTCGAAAAGGGTTTACTTTTGTCTCCTGCATCACACGACGACGAGATGGGCTGCGCTACGCAATTCACAAAAAAGACGCTGCCCATGGCTTTGGCTCTGCCGTGGGTGGCTAGCATGCTCATGTCTTGGATCCCCTTTACCAAGATTGGCTTGTCTGAAGCGCCCACGTTTCTGTAAGTTTGATCAATCGCAGAGACGCAAATCATTACTGACTTCCTCAGCACCCTCGCCGCTGGCGTCAGCACTCTGGAGGTTCTCAGCATCATCGCCGTCTTCATCTACACCTCTCTCTCCCCAGCCGCCCTCAACGCCGAGCCCGTCGAAAACGGTCGCTCCAGCACACTGCAGGAAAAGTTCCTCCGCGCATGGTTCTGGTTCCTCTTTGTCAGCCCTCTCGTCTCGAGCATTGTCGTGGTGTTGATGGCTAGCGACATTTCTTGCGACGAGGATGAGATCTTGGATGTGCACCAACCCATCTGCAAGGTCGGAATTCGACTGATCAAGGCTACTGCCCTTTTCCGAGCTGCAATTATGTAAGTCTACACGAATTCTTCATGTTTCTTGTCTAACATTCACAGCGCCATCTTCCTGTTTGCCATGTCTTCGTGGCTGGATTCAAAATCACCCAAATCTATTGAACTTAAGAGCCCAAGGAAACCATCCAACGATACCCCCCGAGAGAGCTGAGTTAATGGCATCAATGTCTCTGTAAATCGATACCCAAATGAATTATTAGATATGTCTAGATAACGAACAAAAAAACATGATACATACCCAAAGTGCACCCGTTCGGCCTCACCGCATCTCTCCAAGAAACTCTATCTAGCCCTTGCAGTCTCACGATTCCCCTTCTTAGAATCTAGCCCCGAAAACAAAGACACTAATGCCAATAACGCCCCTCTTGTACACGTCTTCGGCAGTTGTCGTCGTCATCCGGGGGTTTTCCACAACCCGAACCGTTCCCCCACATCCCGCCTGTCGTCGTCACCACAAGGTCTGAGCGAGACATTGTCGCAAGCGGAAGAACGCATGCCAGGCAGAGACTTTAGGAAAACAAGCTGGTTTAGGACTCCCACATCTCGTGAAAAGACATCTCGCAAACTCGGGACCAATCCCGAAGCTGGGGAATCCTTTGCCAAGAAGCTGTTGGGCTCCACTGGTAAGCAGAAATGGCGTTGGAGGGAAATCAAATCACTCAGGGCCAAAGCTTTTTCAGTGTCAGCCCTGCTGGGCAGAATTACATGTTGGTAGACGATTCGTGCAGAAAGTGATGCGACTTGAGATGATCATGCGGTTAGGAGGCTTGCAACTGGCCCGAATGTGCCAATGCCTTGATGACTGCCTGGGACGGCTGCACTCATCACCGCAGATCAATATTGGTTTACTTTCTTTTGACTGGCTTTCAGGGACTTCTTGTTTTCTGCCTGTGCAGCCAACAAACAAGTATCATACGATCACAGCCAGCAGCTGAACGCCTCGGGGCAATATCCGAGCCACCCAAAGCAAGCACGAGCCCGAATATTCTCGGGGGTCCTTCGAGTACCTAACCGACCGCTATCATAAAACGGTTTCGAATCATTCTGAGCTATTGGAGTTAACATATCCATCTCTTACCTCGGCAAATCAGAGCTAGAACTAGACACTCCTAACACCAGGCCGCGTCACTACATATTCCCATTTCGACGCCATTACGTTGACCCATGTCATTCCTTCAACGGATTCGTCCTTCAAGCGCCATTCCTTCGGGCTCCTTAGCCGGGCGTAGCTTTGGCGCCTGAAGGATTTGATCTTGCCGCTGCCAAGCAAGAAAGGATTCAGGCAACCTGATATGTATCCTTGCGATGTCAAGGTTAAACGATGAACGAGATCTTCCCGAGCCGATGCCACCTAAAATAACCGCCTCGAAACTGCGCGTCTTCTTTTGATAGCCTAAAACGGTGATTTACGTGCTCAATTCTTGACCAAGAGGATGAACATCGCGTTCAAGAGCCTGCTCATTTACTTGAGCAACGTTACTATGAACTTTGCAGATTGTTTCGCGGATAGAAGTGGAATCAGAGACTTGTAGAGGACGTAAGGGATTTGGCTACGCTTTCTTATTCTCCTCATACCTACCTATAGGTGGGTATACCCAAGGGAGAACTACAGCTACAGGATGGCCCAACGGATGACCCAGCTGCGCTCGGGTTACCCCCACTCCTACCCCTTCTTCGAGCCCTTGGCCAAGCACTTGAGTTCCCAAGCTTCAATATGTGCTTAGCCTAACAGGGCGTAGTCGTGTCCCTGAGGCCGTTCACCCATGCATTCGAGCATGGGATGAGGCCCTGACATGCGTGGCCAAACTGCATCACCCCTTCCCCTAGAGCCTTTGATGACATGCCATCCTATTATTCCGGCTTATAGAATTACCCAGTCCAGTCGTTTCTCGGGGAGGCACACACGCGTCAGCTCAGTGCCCACCGCCCAGGGCCGCTTACAAAGGTGATGCACCCAACCTGGAGAAACTCAAAATGTGATCTGACAAGGAACCCCGGCTTTGCGGCACCGTTTACGCACCGATCATGATGTGATCCAACGTTCAAACTCTTTAACCCTTTAGCCAGAGAAGAAGCTTCTAATCAATTAGTGTTTGGGTAGTCTGGCCTTCTTGGCTGCGGCGCTTATCTATCCTCCGAGCCGGGTGGTGGACGAACAAGCGGTGAAACGAGCGGTACGTCAGTTGCCGAGGCAATCCAGTCTCTTCCTGAGCTAGTTCCCGTCGGATAACCTTGATTTCGCCTTGGGAACCAACGTTGGAGCGCCTCTTTTTGCGGTTGGTTATTGACTATCCTTGAATCTGCTCCTCCAGCAACCTCTGAGCAGACATAAAGATGAGCTTGAAGCTGATGAGATACTCGTAGAAATGAGTAAATAGGTAGGCTAGTCCAGCTCACCACGATATTGGCTTGTTCTACATGCTTTGTAATCATGTGGTTTAGCCTCAAGCTATTGTCCCTCCGAGTCATGTGCGACTCTACTCAATAAACACCTCATTTGACCACTATCACACACTCAGAACCTCATCCAAGTTCAACATGCCTCACAATCTGGACTTGATGTCCCTTCCAGATGAAATATTGCTAGAAATCTTTTCATTTGTCCCTAAGCATCTTCTCCTTCGTCTAAGATGCGTCAGTCGCACGTTCGCTCTCCTCACCACGCCGGGTGCGTTTCGAAGCCTCCGACTTCGGGCCTATCGCGATGAACCACAACGCTTCATACAAATTGCCACGTCCGAAAGGCTTAGAAGTCATGTTCGCGAAGTGACTTGCGATACCTGGTGTGACCCGGAGTTGAATAGAAGCGCTGTCTGGGATTTAGAAGCTGTTCAAGCTTACTCGGATTTCTTGGCCGCACTCCCTTATATCGCCTCGGTCGGGAATCTCGAGACCTTTCACTTGAGATTTGGAACCTGCCAAGAAGAGGCACGAATTATCCGAAGCACGGTTACTGAGCGTGTCTTTCCTTATCTAGCAAGGATCTCGCTTGAACAGTCTTTTGGCCGGAAAGCCCATCCATTTCATCGTCTCGATCGTCCTCTTCAACTCAAGACTCTTACAATATCCAACCTGGATGACAGCATAAATAAGAAGCTTGTCAAGTCAGAGGCATTCCAAGCTATCATCAGTTCACCATATCTCGTTGACCTCCGCCTTTACCTCGCCACCGATATCTGGAGCCTCACACGGTCTTCCAGTAACAAGTGTTCAGATCAATCCGACATGTTTGAATCACTTCCATATACCTGGCTCAGATCCTCGATTGGTGGCAACCTGCGAGTGCTTTCCCTGTACTGTCATGAACCGTGGGGATGGTTCCCAAAGATGGATTTTCGACTTGTTGGCGCCGGCGACGGAATGCCCAACCTCAAAGTACTCGCCCTTGGCAACTATACATTTAGCCACGAATGGCAAGTTGAATGGGTTGGGTCTCTGGGTATAGAGAAGCTTTACCTTGATGGCTACACCATTCTTTTCCAAACAAGCAAGTGGAGGGGAATGCTGTTGGATCAAAGTGAGACTGTGCTCCAAGGCTTCAATGGGAGGGTGCATAGCTTTTCTAATAGTGGCTACTATGTCAAGCCAGCGACACCACGATCTGGAGATATAGCCGAGGCCATTTATGGAACTCTTCGGTGGCATCATCTACTCTCGCATTGGACACAGTCTATGACCAACTTGAGAGTCTTCAAGATGGGCAAAGGATACTGGGATGACATTCCGAATGAAACCATCGATCCAAGTTACTATGAGAGACTCCATATGGCGAACGATCAAGAAGCCGCAAGTCAACCTTTTACTCATCACGGCTTTCGACACTTTGAGTATCCATCTCCAGGAACAACTGGTAGTGGCATACGGAAATACGGTACAGGCGCTTCTGGGGACGGCGAAGATATGCTCAAGTACGTGTACTGGACGGAGGAGTACACCGACTATGATGAAATGTGGGGGAGGCGAGAAGATGAGCGGAAAGATGTGACAGAGGAAGAGTGGCATAGGAAGTATGGGCAAGATGAGTGCAGGAAGCTTACAGACGAGGATACGGCGAGAGACAAGGCAGCGTTGGAAGCGGTGATTTCTGCGGTCGATGCCAGAAGAGAACACATGAACACAATAGGAACTAGATGGGAGGTGTAGAGGGAGGGTTTGTACATCATATAAGATCGAATGTGGTCTTAGACTAGAGCTGAGTATGAAGTCGTTGGTAGAGCGGTCGTCATGAGTAAAAGGTGTGCACCTACAGATACTCTAAGAATCTTAATTCCATACAGTTAAGACCAAATACATGTCTTCATAAACTGGAACAATCCCATCTCTAGACTCCAAAGTAATAGTAATGCCAAGTGGTGAACGCTCCACTCGGACAAGGTTGTTGTTCAGCTGAACTCGCCGCCTCGGCTAGTGATTCATCAAGCTTCCCCACTCGAAGCGGAGGTGAGATATTTCATCTTTCAACATCCTCAACAGCCCTATTCCCATCTTTCTAATAGCGCCCTATCGCACCTTTGTTCTCTGGAGACTTGGAACTCGATTAACTATCACCATGTTGATACGACTGGATAACCTCACTGAGCAAGCCCGGCTACTCGTCAACAGCCGGCTAGACCATCTCGACTCGTCTCTACATCAGGAAATCAACAAATCTATCCACTCCCATCCCGAAACCGCATACGAGGAATTCTTTGCTCACGATACCATCACCAAATACCTACAAAACCTCGGCTTCAAGGTGAAGAAGCACGCTTACGGTCTCAAGACCAGTTTTGAAGCTTCACTCGGCTCTGGAGGACGCCAAGTCGTCTTTTGCGCCGAATATGATGCTCTGCCAGGGATTGGACATGGCTGTGGGCATAACCTCATCGCTACGGCATCTGTCGGTGCGTTTCTTGGTGCAGCTCACGCTCTAGCAACATTGAAGATACCCGGCCGTCTTCGTCTCCTGGGAACTCCAGCTGAAGAAAACGGCTGTGGCAAGGGCAAGCTGATAGAAGCCGGTGCCTTTGATCCTCCAGAAGATGTCGCTGCTGCCATAATGGCACATGCGGTCCCTGCATCACTGATCAATTCAGACACGGGCGTAGCAGGTCTGAGGTTAATCTCGAGTCATCAATTCCGTGTTGAGTTCAGAGGCCATGCAGCACATGCAGGAGGAGAGCCATGGAACGGCGTGAATGCACTTGACGCTGCTGTGGCTGCGTATAGCAACGTATCTCTTCTTCGACAGCAGATTCATCCTGATGAACGTATCCACGGTGTTATTGAAGATGGTGGCACAATCCCTGGCGTCATTCCTGATTACACTCGGATGCACTGGAACGTGCGAAGCCCAACTATGGAACGAGGGGAGAAGCTCCTCCAGAGAGTCAAGGCTTGTTTGGAAGCTGGTGCGGCTGCAACAGGTTGCCAGATCAACTACATCTTGCAAGTTCCTAGCTTCCAACCCAATCTTGCAGCATTGCTGACAGTCTGTAGTTCCCCAACGTATATGGACCTGAGAGTCAACCAAACACTCTGCAAAACCTACGTCCAAGACATGGCACGACTTGGACAAACCGTCGCCTTGAACATGGCAGAGCCAGCAACAGCCTCGACAGACATGGGCAATGTATCCTATCTAGTGCCGAGTTTCCACGGAGCTTTTACAATCACTTCGGACCCTAGTGTGGCCATCCATAGCCCCAAGTTTGCAGAGGCGGCCAGCACGAATCATGCTCATGCCGCGGCGATAAAGACAGCCAAGGGGATGGCAATGTTGGCGATTAGAGTATTGATCGAGGAGAATGTTGCAGCTGGGGCGAGGAGAGATTTTGAGACAGATAAATAGTCTGTTAACAAGGGCATCGACCGTTCAAGGGCAACACAAGAACTGATCATCTTTGAGAAAACACCAGAAGCCAACAGTCTTGATTTTGTCCATAGACAGGCCGTGTTTCTATGCCCATCATTTCTATCCTAAACCCAAGTACTCCACAATATCAACGCCAGCCAAACCTCACCGCATGAAGCTGATCAAATCCGCCATGCCATTATCCAAAATCTCCATATTCCCAGCCCCAGTAGGATCAAAATTCAAGGCATCAAAATCAACCTCAGTATCCAAACTAGAAAAGGGACCATCAAGCCCATCAAAAACATTATTACTAGGCAAGAAATCCAACTCGGGCTGCGCGTCACCCGCATTATCAACATTCAACACTTCAAAAATGTCGCGCCCCGAGCGGCTGAGTTCTTGTCTGTATCTTTCCACGGCAGCTTCGGCTTTTTGGCTTAGCTCACCGACGATTGCCCTCAAGCTGCGGAAGGAGTCGTCTTCGATTATGCTGAGGAGCTTGTCGAATAGGTCGAGGGCTTTGACTGCTAGGTGTTGGTCGACGTGGATGGATTTGTGGCCTGGATTGAGAATCATGTTGGCGAGGATGATGATGAGTGCTGAGAAATGGGAGCAGCTGCATTGCCTGAAAAGTGTTAGCAAAGGAAGAAATTAGTTAATGGCAATCTTACCAGACAAGACACTCGGTTGGTGTCGCCTCTTGGAACAACTTCATACACCCTCGACTAATTTCAACACACTTTGTCCACCCATCAGGCAAAGGCGGCTCCTGCTCCCTCATCTTGCACTTTGGCGTTCCAAAGCCCTCATCCAAATCCTCAATAGCAGCACGACTCAACGAGCTGATCCGCTTAACCCAGTCGGCGTTGTGACTGTATATCCCATGCGTCATGACCTCTGCCAGTAGAAACGAGTGATGCATCTTGGTCATCTGCACAAGTTGACTTGGACCAACTGTCGCAGCGACGTTTTCGATGTGAAAGACGGCTGGGATGCGCTCATACCACTGATCTAGCATGGCTTGTAGGCGGAGGACCCTTCGTTTGCGTTCTGGGCCGCGGACTTTGGTAGCGCGGTTCGAGTAGAGAAGATCATAGACCTTGCCCTCAATGTAGGCGAGCTCGACACGTCTTCTGTGATAGTTGAAGTGAACCTGACCGTTCTGTGTCCATATTAAACCAGCACTGTCTGCGGGTGCAAGACTTGGTAGTGGAATATCCACGTCATCGTCAAACTGGCAGGATGGGGTGTTTGCCCTCAGACAAATGTCCTACCCATGTAAGCTGAGTCCTCGCTCCAAGGAAACCTGTCGACCTACCTTGTCGAGAGTATACGCAATCCAAAAGACCCTCGACCTCTGCTCTGCCTCAATAGCCGGAAACAACTCCCCCGCGTTGGAAGAGTGCAACTGCAGTCGATGCGCAAGCCTAACAGCAGTACCAATAATGACACTCGCAGGTTTTGGGTCACGACTATTCTGGAAAAGCATAACAATCCCAAGAAGAATCTGAACACCAAGCAAATCCTGATCGCGAGTGACAAGCTCTGAGACAACAGTCTGCGCATTCCTCAAACACACATCAGCCCTCTCGATGTGCTTCATCTGTGTCTCTCCGAGTGCGAGCTGCGGCGTGCGATACCCGAGAGCCATGACGATCTGGATAGCTGCCCACGTCGCCCGATCGCGAGATCGAGGTTGGTTATACCAGGTATGCAGCACCTTCATGAACACAGGCTGATGAAACAGTGGGATCACGGCATTAAACGTGTAAAAATAATGATCGACGATAGGCAGCACCTCGTCCAACGGTGGCAACATCAACGAGTCGGGTTCCGGTCCTTCGTAGATGCTAGGATGTATGGGGTCAAACTTCCACGAGTGGTAAGCCGAGCGCGCGATTCCAGCATGGATTTCATTTTCTGCCGAGATGGCCTCTGTGGTGTCGCTTGAATGGCTCTCTGGAGATTGCTGAGCGATTGGAGCTTGCTGTGGCTGCGCGTCTCGAGCGACTTTGAGGACAGCCTGGAGTTGGGCTTCAATACGAGCCAGCCTCGACTCCAAAGCTTCTGTGCGACTGGGGCTAATCACTGTGAGCGTTCATCAAACAATCGCTTAAAAAGAATGACACATACTCTTCCTGCTGCTGTTTCGCCCCTGCTCTCACCCTTGCGGGATTGGCCTTGCGCCGAATAATGCTCGTCCGACAGTCTGTATTGTAAAGAATACAATTCGAACAGACAGGCTTGAGCATGTCACACTTGATCTTTTTCGTAAAGCACAAATCGCAGGCTATTTCCGGTCAGTCAAGTCCACCCGCTCGATCAAAGCACTCACCTTTACGACGGTTCGACCGCGTAGGATCCGTATCTTCCGGTGAAGTCGCCATAGCTGTCATTCCGTACCAAACAATCTTTGAATGAGTAAAGAAGCAAAAGAATTTATTTACGGTGTTTAATCCCGATCTTGGCGGTTAATGAATGGGTTAGATTGTCGGCGCTGGACTGCGAGATCCTCCCATGAGCCACGCTGACAAATCCACGCCTCGCATCGCTAGCCCCTTTGATCGACGGCCCGAGGTTGCATTGAAGGAGATCTGAGGTGATCTCTTAGCACAAGGCTTAGCTGCTCGGACTTATGCTTCTCGGATTTGAAGAAAGCCGTAAAACAATTGCATTCTATACTCTATAATGTCTAACTATGTAGTCTAAACTCGATCTCTAAGCAGACTTGACAGTCCCGTAAGGAACCTGAGGTCCCGAGTACTGCACAGCCCGCACAAACTCCATCTTTCCCCCATCCTGGACAACCTTCTCAAACCAAGCTCCCATGTCAGCTCCAAAAGTCTGGAACGCCTCGGGATCACTAAGATCAAAGGGCTCAAAGCCTCGTCCGACCTGCGACAGCTGAGCCTGCGCTGCAACCATGGCAATACCGAGATCTGTCTCGATGGCCTCGACGGGCTTGATTGCGCCTTGGACGCGTGCCTCGATAATGTCGGGTACCAGACGAGGTTCTGAGATTGCTGGTCGTGCAAGAGTGACTCCGTCCACAATCTTGAGCGCATCAACCATGGCCCCAACAGATCTCATCCCACCAGCGATATAAGTCTTCATCTTATGTCCCGGATCAAGCGCCTTGGTAATAGTCGCCGCCCACTCAAGAAAGAAGCCCTCCCTCCTAGCAGTACTCTCCTTCTTCCATGCCATATCCATATGCTCATAAGTACCACCACTCAACTCGACAAAGTCAAACTCCAACTGTTCAAGCATCTCGCACAGCTCCCGCGCCTCGTCAGGCGTGACACCGCCATCCTGGAACTCGACGCTGTTGAGCTTGGCGCTAACAATAAACGTGGGCGACACGCGTGCTTTGACGGCCTTTGCAATGTCGGAGACGATGCGGAGGCGGGACTCGATTGTTTGGGGGCCGTATTCGTCGGTGCGCTTGTTGGTGGTTCGCGAGAGAAATTGAGAGATGAGGTAGCCGTGAGCAGCGTGTAGTTCGATACCGTCGAAACCAGCCTTTTCGAGATACTCTGCAGCATGAGCGAAGCCTTCGACAACTCTTGCAATTTCCTCCTTTGTAGCAGCATGAGGCTTGCCAAACGTCATTCCCATCTTGGGTTCTACACACCATTAGCCCTGTGATCGCAATAAACTGCAAAGCCACACTCACCAAGCTGAACATCAGACGCAGAGATGGCGACAGGGTTAACTCGAGCATCAACCTGTCGTCCAGGATGATTCACCTGAGCGACAAGCAGACTCCCATCAGCCTTGGCAACCTTTGCAAGCTCCTTGAACTTTTCAAAGCGCTCGCCTTCGTACTTTGCATCAATGGGAATGCCCATATCTCCACTACTGCCCATAGACTCGAGGTCAATGTCAACGTTTCCAGTGACGATGACACCAAAGTTGTTCTTGCCCTCACCCCATCTACAACATCATCAGTCTCACAAACACACACTTTTGTTTGTGTCTTTACATACCGCTTGTAGAGCTCAATCAGCTCCTTCGTAGGAATACCCCTCTCTGCGGGTGTCTTGGGACTCCACGAAGCAAGGCCCTCAGCCATGGGTCCCTTCATGAACCTATTCTTTGCGACTCTACCAGAAGGGTGAAATCGAAGCTCCTGGGCCAGAGGCTCAGGGCTCACGTCGCTGGAACTGTAACGAGGGGATGCCATTGTAATCGTAAAATTTTTGTTTGTAGGTGATTGATGGGTTGTGATGTTTGTGTGTCTTGTTTAATCTCCATCGTCGCTTCGTCTCTCGACATTTATACAAGATCGCATTGTAGAGTTTTCCTCACCGTGGAAGTTTCGTCGTCTACCATTGTCCTCCACGGCGTGTATCCCTCCTATGTCCTCCTCCATGGCACTCCGACAGCCAGAAGCTCAAGCTCCACGCAAACTCTCCACGGGCTGTTACGTCGGCGGTCCATCCCAGCCCAAATCCTCCCCGGAAGCGGAAATAACCCACGTCTTGTCTGAATCCCCGAAAGACCCCATAATTCATCGACCAGGGCCATCGCCACGGCGTTCCACGGAGGACCGGACCAACATTATTAATCCAACCCGAATATTCATCCGCTCGGCCTCCGAAACGGACGAATACTCTCATTCTATTCGCCAGAGATCATCACCACAGCCAAATCCTTCGGTAACTCGTCCGTGGTTCGGCCGTTTTGGTCAGCAACAACAGACTCCTTCTCAACACTTTACTCTCATCTTTCCCGTTCAATAGGCGGACGCAGCATCTCGCCCGTCTTACCGACCGTATCTCCTCAGCTTCACTTACACCCAAGTCCATTGTTCGGCCGAATCAATAAACAATGGGCGAACCATCGACGAAGCGGCGCAAAGTCCGTAAAGGAACACGCAGCTGCTGGGAATGTGAGCATACCAAATTAATCCTTCAGTGATATGTCACTAATTCTCTACAGGCCGTAGACGCAAGATCAAGTGTCAATTCAACAGCGACGAAGATGCAATCTGCGTGGGCTGTATCCAGCGCGAGACGACATGCATCTCGCAAGAGTACGTCCAGGAGCCTGCAGCTCCCACGCAGGACAAGCGTCTCGCGCAGCGCCTCGGACGACTCGAAATGTTGATGGAGAAGCTGGTCGACAATTCAGTCCCTGAACCTTCGCCTGCCCGAAGAGTGCATATCCCTTCGCCCTCCGATTCGGATGAACCGTCTACCTTTCGTCGCTTCACGCAACAAGCGGCTGATGTGTTTGACTCTTCAGTCGTGGATAATGCCCAGCACATGACATCTACATTAAACCATTCCGATACACCTCTGACATCCCTCCCCGATTCAACCCCCATAGTCCCCCCAATCCGCTTCCCATCCCGCCTAGCGAAAGCAAATCACATCTCCCCCCAACTACACGCCCTCTTCCCACCCCAAAGAACCCTGTACGCCATCTCCCAGCAGAGTCCCGGTGCACGCTTCGTCCTCGCAGCATTTTACTCCCAAAAAGATCAAATCGACGGAAAACCAGAACCTCTTTCATCTCTAGCCCAGATCCCAGATGTCACCAGCCATCCCGCTATCCTGGCCAAGCGGCTTCTGCAGCTGGCAGTCTGTCTTCAGCAGATGCCCGCCTTCTTCGATGGAAGCACCCTAGGTCTCAAAAAGTCCATGGCTGAGACAATGGAAGAATGGGTATCTGTTGCATCCAGGCTAGTCACATCAGACGACGACTTTGTAGGATGCCTCGAAGGTCTAGAGTGTCTCATCATCCAGAGCTTCTATCAAAGCGACGCTGGCCAATTGCGCAAGGCATGGATGACATGTCGTCGCGCTCTCAACATGGCCCAACTCATGGGAATAGATCGTCGATCAGCAAAGTCGATCCGTTCTTGCGATCCATCATTTGACCCTCGACGTCGTCCATCCCCAGGTGTAATGTGGTTCCGCATCAACTGCAACGACCGCTACCTCTCCCTCATCCTTGGTCTCCCCATTGGATCCCGCGACAACTGGTTCGCCCTGGATGATAATATTCAGTCCGATGCACCTAGCGACAAGCTCGGAAAGGTTTACGCCGACATTTCTGGTAAAATCGCCGACAGAAACGAAATGACGGGCAGCGAAGCATACGCCCTAACGCAATCAATCGACCTAGAACTTGAGAAAGCCTTCAAGATGATGGACGTCCTATGGTGGAAACTCCCGGATATGGCCATATGCTGCAACTCATCTGACACATCCGGCGACAACATGTCGGTCGTCAAGCTCCAGATCCGTCACTACTCGCTCCTCATCCTGCTCCACCTCCCATATCTTCTTCGGGACCGTGGCCAGAGACGGTACGAGTACAACCGCGCCACGTGCATGCAAGCAAGTCGCGATGTTTTGCACCGCTTTCTCGAGTACCGGACTTGTTTCACAACAGCCATCGCCGGTCGGCACGTCGATTACTCTGCCTTAGTAGCAGCCATGACACTCCTCCTGGGTTACCTAGGCTGGCGATGGCCCGGGTATGAAGCCCAGCGAGCTCAAGATCGAGAATTGGCCGAAAAGGCACAGGACAAGATGCACGAAATGGGAGCCTTGAACAACGACAGACTCTGCATCGAAGCAGCCGAAACAATCCGTCAGCTCCTCCCCATCGTCCAAAGACCTACAAACGGAGAAGAGAGAAATGTTCATCTCAACATCCCCTTCTTAGGAACTGTCAACATCAATCCGGGCCCATCACCTCCGCCATCTACAGCAGGCCTGATTCCAACGCCCACGGGCAACACAGAGGGAGGGTTACCGTCAGAAATCCCCTTCTCCTTCTCTCTCAATGAACCTTCGTTCACACCCCAGCCACCCGAGATTACCGACATTTCCACAACCTGTCCTCTCGAGAATGCAGTCCCCGACTGTGTAACTGCCGAATGGCCATGCTTCACGGCTGATCCAGAGGATTGGGCTCTGCAAGGAGTAGATACGACCTACTGGTCCATGTTAAATAGCAGCATAGCATGAAAAGATAGAGTCAGGTGGCCAAGGATCGGCGTCGTGTTTATTAGATTATGCTGTATACCCAATTTCATAAGAAAACCGTCAATCCAAGACCCGAATGTTAAGGTCGAATAATCGCAACAAAGGAACAGGCCTAGTGTGGCCAGGGGTATCTCCATGTCCAAGTATCCTTGGTATCCCTCCTGAATCAACAAACGCCACAAAAGAGATAGACACAACTCCAGTATCCAGTTAGTGATTAGGTATAACATGTGCCAGCTCGAGCATCCACGTGTCTCGGCCGCATTAGGTAGAGAGCTCTTCACTCTCGTAGGCCTTCTTCCAGGGCTTCGTGATCGATAGTTTCACTCATCACCCTGGACGGCGCGCCCTTCCGCCGTTGTGCTGTCCAGTATTTCTGGAAGCCAGGAATCGCCCCGGGTTGGTTGATACCCGGAGCCCGGTTTATCTCCTTTTCTTTCTCAGGCTTCGCAGCCGCGGTACTTGGGCCTCCCCATGGCCTCCAACCAACCCACTTGCCGAGGCTCGTAGAAGGGCTACCCTGGGGCGTGATAGAGGGAGTAGGAGAAAGAGATCGGATGGTAGGGTTAGAGACGGTTCGCGAGCCGGGAAACGCGTTGAAGGCGTTGAAGCTGTCTCGAAGCGCAACCGAACTCCGCTTGGCGCCTCCACGAGCAAGTGTGGGTTGCGCTATTACACCCGTCACAATAGCTTCAGCACCACCAAGGGGCCGAAGAGTAAGTTGACTAGGTCGTGCCTTGAGCGTGTGAATGTCGAGACCACCTGCCAGAGACATGATGGACTCATGAGAGAGTGCTCGATGGATCCGAGGACGAGGCATAAAGTCGTCCTTGGAGTCCTCGGAGCTTTCGACGATCGAACTGTCGTCGGCTGAAGGTGTAGTTCCGAGATCTGGTGTCTCCATCCGACGCATGAGCTCATCGCAATCTCCTTCGTCTTCTTCATGAATAATATCATCATTATACTGATGCCGAGGCGGAGTGCCGGGATCAAGCTGAAGAGAAGGAGCTTGAAAGCTGAGAGCCGATATCTCAGACGGACCCTTGCGGTGAGCCCGCCAGGTGGGTGACATAGGGTCGAAACTCGTAGTCGGCGACGTGGGGATATCGCTATCGGCGAAGGAAGTGTCGAACATGGAATTCCGCTGGTTCGACCGTGGGGAGCTCGGTACAGATGATGTAAACTCGGATGTTTGTTCCGACATTAGCGACCATCTCTGCTTGGGCATCGAAATGACCGAGTTGGGCTCCTTGGTGGTGATAGAGGCAATGGCGGGCATTGCCGGTCCGGGGTTTAGACTCCAACGACCCGATGATGATCTCGGGGTGGAGGTGCCTGAGCTTGGAGGGTTAAAGATGCTAGAGTTCAAGCTTGAACGCTTTCTCCTCGTCTTGCCCTTGTCAGGTTTGGCGCCCACATGGTAGTGATGATGGATATGCAGCTCTTGGGAAACTCGGGGAGTAGAGGGCATAAAGCTCTCGAGCTCAGCCTTGAGCGTCGAGGTGGAGCTGTCAGGGACAGGCTGGTGGTCGAGAAGTTGATCACGCAGAGACTGAATCTCATCGTTGGAGTTGAGCAGCATCTCCCGCAACTCAGCGATGCCCAGCTGAAGGTTGGCATTGTCCTGGAGGAGGTCACGCACGAAGTGGTTGACAACAGGGTTGCCAGGCTTCGGGTCCTGTAGCGTCTTGGATGCGGCAGCACCTTTTAGACGAGCAGCTGCCGTACTGAGCTGCTTGTCAACCTCGCGCTGACGCTCCATCCTGCCAATCACCTCGGCATGTCGCTCGCGTTCTTCACGGGCTTCTTCCTCCATCCTCTCGAGCTGATCCTGCATATCCAAGATGCCACGCTGAGCCTCCTTGAAGCGCTGAGCGTGAGACCGAGCATCTTCCCTTGTAGACCTCAGCTCCTGGTAGAGCTCATCCTGCTCCAACTCCATCAGCGACAAGTGTCGCTCCGCATCTTCGGCTCGGGCAGCAGCAGACTCTAGCCTCCGCACGGCCTGCTGGGACGAGAGGAGGCTGGCCTCGAGGGCCTTGATCTTTGTGTCGGATTCAGAAACGGTGTTGTTGAGAAACTCGAGCTGGTCAAGCAGGCTCCTGTTCTCCTCAATCTTCAAGGCATTTTCGGCCTCGAGCTCCTGCTTGTCCATTTCCAGGCGCTCTATCCGCTCGGTCAGATTGAGGCGGTCCCTCTCGGCGTCAGCCATGTACGCTTCATGCCGGGCTAGCAGGGCCTATAAATGAAGAGGTGAAAAATTAGCAAGTTTTCCAATCAAGAATGTGCAGATGCGTAAGTGTGTGTTCAGCGACAAAGGGAGGCGCTGGAACAACTGGTATGCGGCCAGACGGGAGCCAGGGAAGCAGAGCGTGATGTGATTCACACAAGGAATGCTTCGAAATTGGGGGTCGTGTGCGTACCTGACCAAGCTGAGCAGCGGTGTGGACATCCTTCTCGACAGTCTCGAGTATGTAGCAGTTCTTCTTGAGGAGGGGACATTCGACGCGGCCGCAGCAGCATGTGAGCTCCGGAGTATGCTCTGGAGTGTGCTCCGGCCGGGGGGAATCCGGCCTCTCCATGATGGCGGGAGCGAGGATGTAGATGGAGAGGCCTCAGAGTGTTGCAGATTATCTATCGTAATCGAGAGCAAGGTTCGCGAAAGGAAGCGAAAACGGCGGAAAAGGCGGCGGACGTAGCGGTAGGAAACATGATAGATTGGTGATGAATGAGTCGAAGGTCAGGAGGTTGGGTTCGAGGAGGTCAGAGCATGCTTGGTCCGCCGGTAAAGATACACGGGGACGGAACCAGGCGAGGTAAAGAGTCGAGGTTGTTGAACAACGACGAACTCGTCGAAGAAAGCCGCTTCGCTTCGCTTCGTTTGAATGGAAGCGGTGGTTGAGGCCTGAACAAAGAGGGTCTTGTCCGGACGGTTGTTGTGTGTGGCTTGGTATGTGTGGCTCGCGTGTACCTAGCTTCGGTGGATGTGGGGTCTTGTACCTGTATTAGTGGGTTGCTCGGCGCTTTTGCATGTGCTTCATTTGCGGTGAATGTCAACAAAGAATGAACGAGTCGTGAATAACATTTCAACGACGAGGAGAACGGGATGAAAGAGTTTTTTATGTATGCGGGAGAAAAAAGAAGGGATGAATGAGGAAGATGAGGCCGCAGAAGAGGCCAACCAGCCCGCCCCCATGATCCTTGTGATCTTACTGATCCATGGCTGCCTCTGTGCCAGCTTGCTGCACCACCTGGACAAAAAAGCCTGGCCGCAGACTGCAAGGTGGCGTTCACAAGAGCGAGACAGGGGATCTAGCGTGTTTCCTTCTTGGTCATTGGGGCCTCAGGGGTTCGTGGTGGGCTCGAGTGTGTTGACATTGCAGGGAACCTACGTGTTGGCGATGCGTTGGTACCCGCGTTCATAATTTCATCTGCTCTCTTGATTGGAGGATGTTGTTTGGGCGCCACATTCTTATCTTCCCTTGCCCGTTTGGGGTAATGACGACACGCTTAGCGCCGACCTCGCGATTTTTGGTGGTTGGTGCGTAGCCACGTGACTACCCTCTCAGGCTCCAGGGTAACCTTTCATGATGTCTGAACTGGTTGGGAAGCAAGGGTTTTATGAGGTGCGAGAAACAGTGAGACAATTTTCAAAAGAGAATTATTCACTGGCTGTTCAAAAACCAGTACCTGACACTTCCTCAGCGGATCTCACTGCCGAGGACGCGCATCTCAAAGTGGTTCTTCCCGCGTTGCCGAATCTCCCAATATCCACTCCCAAGACACCACTTGCCTAAACCCCACAACCACGTCTTTTACACATCATCAACTCTCCACGCGAAGAAACTTCACCGCCTAGTACGTTGTCAAATCCGGCGACTCGATGCTCCTAGGAAACGAAAACTTGGTCTCCACAAACACCTTTTGCATCGCGTCCTCTCTCGCCTCGAACTTGTAGTACACCTTGTCCAGATCCTCGAGCCTGACGCGGTGGGAGATCATCTGCGTTGGGTCGAGGTCACCACTTTGAATCATGGCGAGGAGTTCTTTCCAGTATTTGTGGACAGGGGCTTGGCCGTTGCCGATGAGCCGGATACCTCGCTCCATGAGGGATCCGATGTTGAAGTGGTTGGTCTGTGGGGTTAGGTGTGAATGATGTAGGAGGATGGAGATGCTTACATATCCGACGTAGACGCCTGTGACTCCGCAGCGACCATAGTTTCGTACGCCCTCGATCATCTCATTGACGATTTCACTCGTGTCTGTCTCAATACCGAGAGACATCTCAAGCCAATGCATCCAACCCTTGGCGTACTCGCCAGCTGCACACTCGATCGCGACATCCGGACCACGTCCACCACAAAGGTCCTTGAGTCGGCTCACGACAGTCTCCTTGTTGGTGACTCCGTGGGATAGATGCTTGTAGTCGACAAGCTCTAGCTGGTCCTTGTGCTTTGGGGGCCAGTTGTCCTTGATGAAGGAGAGACGCGGTTCCGTATCGATGAAGATGACCTTGCTGGCACCTTCGCGGATGGCAAAGATGCCAGCCATTTGTCCGATTGGGCCAGCACCGAAAATGGCAACTTCATCTTCAGGGTAGACGGCCGTATCTTTCACAGCGTTGTAGGATGTGGCCAAGACATCGGAAAGATACAAGGCTTGCCATGTCAGTAGAGTCGGATATGGGTAAACGGCGTCGTGAACTCACCTTTCTCATCGGGAACATCCGTCGGAATCTCGAGCAAATTCACATCCCCCAACGGTACACGCACATACTCAGCCTGTCCACCCGCAAATCCACCCGTAAAATGGGAATACCCAAACATACCCGCCGTCCTCCCACCATACATGGCCCTCTCGGCCGTGTTGGAGTTTGTCTTTTCGCACTGCGAAGACAGCTTCTGCTTGCAAAAGAAGCACTCGCCGCAGGCGATCTGGAACGAGGCAACGTATCGCTTGCCTACTTCGATGCCTGTGACGCCTGGACCGATTTCATCGGCGACACCGCAGAATTCGTGGCCAAGGATATCGCCTTCGTTGAGCTGGATGACTGTTCCGTGAAGGAGGTGTAGATCTGAACCACAGACGGTGCTTCCTGTTACTTTGAGGATCACATCGCGATCTTCAAGGATCTTGGGCCTGGGCGCGTCGACTACGATAGTTAGTATTTGTGTAAGTGAGAGAGTGTTGTGAGCCGTACCCATCTTGACCTTGTTCTTGCCCATCCACGCCAACGCCTTCATCGTCTCGCCAGGTTTGCCTGTCTCACCCTCGTACGAAGTTACATCCTGCTGAGTTACGGCGTTGTCGCCGTGTCCAATGACCTTTTCGGCCTGGTAAGCTGCTTGAGAAGCCATTGTTGCTGTCAATGTGAGTCAGTAGCAACTATCAAGTAATGCGCAGCCTGCGCTCTCTTTATTTGTCGCGAAAGCATCCACATTGCATACAGTCACCTGAACCCTCAGCAACATCAATATGCTCGTCACAATGACAAGGGGCCGTCGTTCTGTTGATGCATCCATGACGTTCGAGTCCTCGACGTCATTGACTCGGAGGGTCCGGGGCTTTTGCACCGACCCTATCAGTGACACTCAAAATGGGACATATTGGGCTTGGATCAAAGCAATTAACTAACTTGAGGCTCGTCATGATTAAACAGTTTCCTATTCAGTACACACTCCGTCGCAGTAATGCCGTTCTGAGAAGTGTTCCCGATAGTCCCTCGTCATCTAACGTTAGGGCCTCCGCCTCGGTACAAGACTCACAACACACTCATTCCCTCTTGAATCTGAGTCTTTGTAAGCATCTTGTTGACTCTCATCAGCTCTGCGCTCTGGGCCATTGCCGGATCTCTTCCCATGCTTGCCATAGCCACCACCGTATCTCCCTTGCAGTAGTAGGCGATGAACTTGTTCTCGGTCGGGTCACCCTCGACAATAATGTCATCGAAGCCGGGTATGGTGTTTCCGCAGTATCGCAGCTGAGCTCCCAAAGCCGACCAGAAGATGGGGATAAAGTGCTCGGGCTTGCTTGATGGATCAACGATGTGGTTCGCGACGATGCGACCGGATTGTTGCGCCACGTTCCAATGCTCGATTCGAATGTGAGTTCCATCGCCGCCAGGCCCGTTATAAGGGAAGGTAGCAATGTCGCCAATCGCATAGACGTCCTTCAAACCAGCAACGGCGTAGCTATCGTCCGTCTTCAGAGAGCCGTCCTTCTCCAGCTGAACGGCCTTGTTGTTTTGCAGGAACCCAGTCGCAGGGGCGACACCGACACCAAGAACCACGAGATCAGCATCCAACTTGGTGCCGTCCTTGAGATAGACAGCTCCGATATTGGAAGGATTGGATGTATCCGGCTCGGCCTTGTCAACACTTGCGCCCATGTAAAACTTGACTCCCTTGCCCTCGAGTGATTTCTGGAGGCCTGCGCCAACCTTTTCACCGAGGACTCGCTCAAGAGGGACCTTCTCCATGCCGACGACGGTGACTTGGTTGTCGCTGGCTGTCGCGACGGCTAGCTCAATTCCGATGAACGAGGAGCCAATGACCACAATCTTCTTACCCTTCTCACCGATCGCGTTCACAATCTTTCTGGTGTCGTGAACACTCCGTAGGGTAAAGATGTTGTCAAGCACCTTGAACCCTTGAAGAGGCAATCGTCTGGGCGTTCCGCCTGTCGCAAGGACAAGCTTGGTGTACTCAACTTTCTTGCCGTCATCCGTCGTGACGTGTCGATCGTTAAAGTCGACACCAGTGACCTCGCTCTCAATAAATTGGACAGATCCACTCTCATACCAAGACTTGTCTCGCCAAGTGAGCTTGCTAAGGTCCGTCATGAGAGCCTTGCTCAGCTTGGTGCGATCAATGGGGTAGTAGCCCTCATTGGAGATGACGGTCAATGGACCCTTGTAGCCCTTCTCGCGAAGACCTTCGACCAAGCCCAAGGTACCTGAACCTCCTCCAACGACGACGACCTTTTCCTTTTGAGCGCCGCTAGCAGCTGCGCACTTGATATTGGGCTTTCTTCGCGATCCTTTGACGGCGGCCTCTTCGCCTGTGAGGTACACGGCGCCGTTTCGCTCAGCGACTTGGAAGACGGGCAAATGATCGAGGGCAGGAGCATCTTCGACGTCGCCGGTTTTGGCGTTGAAACAAGCTGCGATGATCAGTCAGTGTAAGTAGCGATCAATGAGACATGGCGACGTACCTCCGTGCCATGGACAGGTCAATCGACCCTCACTCGTCAGCACGCCCTTGACAAGAGGAGCGCCATAATGAGTGCACTTGGCACCAACAGCTTGAATCTTTCCTTTGACATTAACAAGCAAGACCTTGCCATTCTCAATACCCTCCACCTCGACCTCCTTCTTCGCGCCAGGCGAGAGGTCGAGGGACGAGAGGTCCTTGATCTTGTATTCCTGAGCCATTGGTCTGCAAGTGGAGAAAGCTCGCGATAAAGTAATAGGTCGTCGAGTTTGTATACGAAAGACTTGAAGTATTCTGGGGTACGGACGCATCAAGACGTATGCGAGACGAAAGAACGGTTTGAAGCTCAACGTGCGCCGCGAGAGAGCATGTGAAGAAGTGAGGAGAAGTGCAACATGGCGCAATCAAACGGGACACGGCAGATGTACCGTTTCCCCCTCACTGGCTGACTGACTGAACAAGAGGGAAGCCCGGAATGATCCATGTTGTGATAATGTGGGGGATGACAATAAGACGAAGCTGACTGGTCGAAGCTATCAGAGCTGCATGTGTGTATGACGACGATGAGACGTGGTTCGGATCGTTCCCTTGGAGGGGACCATGTAGGAGTACGAATAGGGCTTAGTTCAATTAGAGAGATTCCCTATCTCTTTGACTGCGCGAAGACTCCCACACGGGACTAGTCTCCACTACTAGGTCACTATCTAAGCCACTTGTTAGCTTGGTGGCAATGTGGTAGTTCTATATCTCGATTTGAGTAATAGTACGAAGATATTGATCGTAATTGGCTAGGATCCTTGCAAGATACCCAATGGGAGTCTTCGCGCAGTCAAAGAGATCTGAAGGAGCTTATCCCCAAGCCACATTAGCCCATCATTTGTAACTGCCGTGATGTCGCGGGAGTGGGAGGCCGAGAGTGGGAGCCGTCCTCGCTGCGCCTTGGCCAAAACCCGTACCGGTTAGACCAAAAACATCATAAGTTCATGAGCATAAACTCTTAGAATGAGGTAAATTTATGTTCATGTTTCCTAAAGGTTCACAATAAAAGTATCCTCAACTTAGACGAGGCGGTCCGTCCCTGTAAGTGACCGAACGCGTTCGTAGGTACACACTTCATTTCCTTGCGTGACAGCTCCAGACTTGTCGCTCTCACGAAGGGTCTCCTTGCCACCCATCAGGAAAGAGATCTAAAGTCAAGGCATCAAAGAGGAATAAGTCATCAGGCAGATTAACATCAGCTCCGTCAAAGCAGAGGCTTCCGTCTGGAGTTGAGCCGATTGCCCCGGCGGCCCCGTTCGTGATAGCATCCAGGAATGACTCTTCTACATCGCATCGCTCTTCGTTCTCTCGCGACGATGACCTCTCTTCTGGTCCCGTTGGAGGCGCCGCCGCCTGCCCGTCCTCCCGCCCTTGGTCCTCATCAGGCCCGCCCGCCTGAACCGCCTTTGCAGCTCGTTGCTGCTTCAACTTCAATGCCCGTTGTTCAACAAAATGGAGCCACGCACGCGCATAGTGCCAATGCTTCGACAGCCCCCGCAGAGCCATCATCAGAATCTCGAGGATATGAAGCGATCTGGCCGCGACGATGGGCTTGCTCGACCCCGCCTCGTGGATGATGTGGATAGTTGCCGTAATGAGGACGTTGGTGCTGTACAGCCACAGCGTGGACAGAGCATCCTGAGGCAGGGTCTCAAAGATGGCAGCGATAGTCTTGGCGGAGTCTCCGCATAGTGAGGGATCGTTGCACTGGTCCGGCCGCACGTCTTCAACGGCGCTTTGCTTTGGCAGAGGTCGATGGAGCAGGATGACAAAGTTGTTGTAGGTGAGGTGAAGGATCGACTGCCACGTATCAAGCGAAGAGTACCTCAGCTGGACCTTGGGGGGCAGTTGAAGGATGAACTCGGCCAGAGACTCATCGGCCTTTCTCGTCGCTCGAACGCGGTCTTCAGGCGAGGATCGGAGAGCCCAACCCTCTCTCATCGCCCGTGATATTATGATGCACAGCTTGGTCTGGTATATCACAAAGTCCTTCTGCGCATTGGGAATGCCCTCAAAGTGGTGATACTCGAGATCAGGAACATCAGAATCGTCTAGGTTTCTGCTCAACATTAGCAAGTCAAGCCTCATCATCCTTGAGCAGTCGTATCTTACATTGCCTGCGGTCGACCCGACGACAGAGCCGAGATGGTATCAAACTGGAACAGAACCCACCAAAGCCGCGTATAGACTCGCTTATGAACCGGGAGCATCCTGGACCGAGTTGCATCACGATACATGCCAAAGGCTATGGCTGTCCGGGCACCAATTCCAATCCAGTGCCACGCACTAATAGCAACCTCTTCGAACCCATTAGAACTCCACGTCATCAAGAGAGCTGCCTGGACGTAAACAAGCCGATCTGTCTCGAACTGGTAGTCAATTAGAGTCTTGGCCCTACGGAAAAACGTGGTCTTGAGCGAGTGCATGCTCTCATCGTGGGACGACAAAACATGTGCCCCGACGAGGAAAATAGCATTCATCAGAGCAGAAGATAACGAGACCTCAGGGTCCTTGCCTTCGTACTGCACCATAAACTCTTCCTCGTCGACTATGGGCCATCCACAGTTTACAGAGTCAAAGTATGCTCGAAGCAGTCTGTCGGCCAGTTCCTTGTCCGGACGTTGAAGGATCTCCGGGGGCACAAATCGATAGTAAGAGGCCCCGTGGACTCGCATCTGACTGTATCCTAGATGAACGCTGCTCTCGTCGCCGGTCCGGGGGAAGTTCTGACGGACGAGGTAGTGGCAGTTGGACATGCCGGTGCCGATGAAGCAAACGCGGGTTAAGCGGCCGTAATCGGCTTCCTTCATATCGTGACGGCCGAGAAAGTCGGCCAAATGGCTGGCATCGTGTTCGCCGTCCTCATCACGAACTGACGTTTGGACAGTGTCGACTTCTAACGGCGAGCTCGAGTCTGTCGCGGGCTCGACGGACGTGGGCTCGCGGGGACGGATCGGGACTGGTGCAAGCAGACGGACAGCAGAAGCTCCTCTACGCTGTTTCTTTGGATAAATGTGGCAGCCAGACCGGTTTCGAGAGCTGCACCCCGTGCAGGGAGCTCCTTTTTGAAGGATATCGCAGCGTATCTTGAGCCGGTGGCAATGGGTGCAAGCCCTCCCGTCTGGCGCAAACACAGTTAGCTTAGCCGCAAGGACGACTGAGGGGGACAGGCCGGCAGGGATCCGGTCTCGGCGGTATAAGAAGACGATCGATGCTGCACTTACTTACTCTTCTTCGTCCATTGGCGGGGGACATTGAATTCTCGGTCTCAAATTCCGTCCCAACGGATTTGCGCTTCATGTCCGGAAGACGCGGACGCTGTTCTGTCGGATTGAACGGAAGTTTGAATGTCGAAGACGGGAGTGAATGGAAGTCAAGACAATAAGACGACGGAGACTGCAGCGGTCAGTCATGAGGTCGAAGACGGACCTTTGAGAGACGGAAAGTTAAACCAATCAGACGTCGACTTGAGCTATCGCACGGAAGTTTGAGTAGTGGGTATCGGCAACGGGACTTGGCTTTCGGTTATGGCCGAAGTGGCGCCCTCATCGGGATAGCCTCCCGAGTTTACTTACACGAGGTTGAGTTGTCAGTATAAGAGGTAGAAATGGCTTGACCCCAGCATACTTCCATATGAGAACACATGCAGCGTTTTTAAAAGATTTACAAACGAAACTATGAATGGTATATCCCTTATTAGTGGCCCTGGACATGAATCTGCGTCTAAACGACTAGGGGCCACCATAGATGTCGTGGATCCTATCGAGTCCAAGGTTCATGCGGCCAAGTTTTCAACGGCAAGTCATGGATAGCGCACGGTCCGTGCCAAAAGTGCGATGCTAATGAAAACTATTCTAGAAGCGAAAAATACATGTTGTCGTAGCAGGCCTGGCCTGCGCCTTCAATGGCAGTTTTGGAACTTCGATGCCTTCAGGTGCCCTCGACGCTATATCAAGCCACTTTAGGGTTTACGATCAGGTGCAGCTGACTCTACTCAACTCACTCAATCTGGCCGGCTTCGTTGTCGGGCCCCTCTTCTTTGGACCTTTGAGCGAATACATCGGACGTCGGCCAGTTATGATATCTACATTCTTTGGTTATCTTGTTTTCATGCTCGCATGTTCTGGAGCCCCCAATTACACAGCCCTCTTAATATTCCGCCTTCTCTGCGGTCTAAATGCCGCCGCCCCAATGGCCGTAATAGGAGGACTTTACGCCGATGTGCTCGACGACCCTTCAGAGCGTGGTACCGCCATGTCCCTATACCTAGCCATCAGCGGGATCGGCCCCCTTCTAGGACCCTTCGTCTCCGGTTTCGCGTCTCAAGTATCTTGGAGATGGGCGTTCTGGGCCGCCACCTTAATTGCTGTCCCGACACTCCCACTGGTAATGACGCTGCCCGAGACTTTTGCGCCGGTTCTCAACAACAGGGAAATTCACAAGCGCCGAAAGAACGGAGATGAGGGTGTTGAAGAGGCCCAGATTACAGAATTACACCCGTTTGACGCCCGAGAGATATTCTTGCGTCCCGTTGTCATGATGGCTACAGAGCCGATCCTTTCACTCTCATCTCTTTATGTGACATTGGCGAATTCACTATTTTACATCGCCTTCCAGGCATATCCTCTAGTATTTGAAGGTAAAGCATCCTTTTGATCACCAACCTTGGAGTTGCTGGCTGATTCTTCATTTTAACTAGGCATATATCATCTTCGCACCGAGATTGCTGGTCTCACCTATCTACCTAGTAAGTCCAGAACATGCTCGCCTAAGCACCACTGGTATCTAACTGACAACCTCTTTAAGTCGCCCTTGGAACGGTGGTAGCTTTCCTGGGATTCATGGTCTACACACCGTGGTACGATCGGTCCAAAGCAGCTGGCAAGCCGTGGGCTCAACGAGAAATAAACCGTCGTCTACCGATCGCCTGTTTCGCCGCTCCTCTGTAAGTCAAGCGAAAAGACTCATAGAAACAGAGTCTAACATGTCCCAGCCTTGTCATCGCACTCTTTTGGTTTGGTTGGACATCCAAACCCTCAATCTCACCGTACGTCCCAGCGATTGGAGGATTCTTCTCTGGCGCTGGATTCCTTCTGATATTCATGAGCATCCTGAACTACATCACCGACGTGTTTCGAGAGGCGTCAGCATCGGCCCACGCGGGAGCCGGATGTATGAGATCCCTTGGTGCCATCGTCATTCCGCTCGCGGCTGGTCCCATGTATGATCGGCTTGGTGTTCACTGGGCACAGAGCCTCCTTGGGTTTCTCTCACTGGTCATGGGGGCTATACCATTCTTCTTTATGAAGTATGGCGAGAGATTGATGCAGAAAAGCAAAGCTGCTCAGGGGGTAACACGATAAAAGGCGAAAGAGTGATGATCTGAGTAGTAAAAGTTGGCGGGAGTATATAAATGCTGTAAATAGAGTGATCAGGAGTAAATAAAAGAGACTTGGTTGTTTATAAAACCGCCCATCAAATATGAAATCTGCATGCAATGTCTCTGCGTGGCACTCTCACTCCGTTGAGGGATCTGCTCCCAATTAATGATCAAGTCTCAGGTTGACTTCTTACTTCTCAGACTCTTACGCCAAGCCCAACATCAATGATCTTGCCCAACAGAGGTGCGTGAGGTCCAACAGCCCCACACGAAGGATCGCCTCCATGATCAGGGCCATTTCCAATTTGTCATCTTCAGCATTGGCTGACAAAAAATGAGTAATGCTGCTTAGATCTTCTTAAGCGAGATGTTTAAGTGTTTGTGGAATTACGTATGCATCCCAACGAAAATACAACCATCGGCCGATGATCTTTGTTCGGCCGAATAATCCTATCCCCGTGTAATCAACATTATGAATCAACATTGTGAATCGACATACATGCTCAAAACATCTGGATGGAGGCGAAATAATGATTTGTATATAAAGTAGCTAGAATTCTTCGTGTCAGCCTGCAACTAAGCATCATTGTTTCTTCACGTCCCAACATCGCCATGGCTCAGAACCAAACTATCCATCGCACAGCAGAGCAATCTGCCCACGACGCCGTTGCAAAGACCATTCTGGTTCGTCACAGCACCCGAGCCTTTTGCACAGGTCGAAAAGTGCCACTATCCATCATCGAGGAATGCCTCAGCATAGCCCAGCATGCACCCTCATCGACAAACATCCAACCGTGGCGCCTTACGCTTGTATCTGGCCCTCCTCTTGAACGTCTGTCGGCCTCTCTCGTCTCAGCCTTTGAGAGCAAGACCGAGTTACAGATCCCCGCGATCCCCGAGTCGTACCAAGGCTACCGGTCCCAATTGGGTCACCACGTCTATGGGCCAAACGGATACAACATTGCTCGCGAGGATACCGAGTCGATGACGAAAACTCTGATCAGCAACTTCAAATTTTACAATGCCCCGATTGTTGCCGTGGTCTGCATCGACAAGGAGCTGAACAAGTCTGATATTCTATCTGTCGGAATCTACCTCCAAACGCTTCTCCTGTTGTTGACGGAGAGAGGGTTGGGAACACAGGTGTCTGTTGCTCCGGCCGGTTATCCTGATATTATTCGAGAAGAGCTAGGGATTGAAGAAAACTTGGATATCTTGTGCACTGTGGGCATGGGATATGAGAATGAGCAAGAGCACATTAATTCTTTGAAGATGCCGAGGGATGACTGGCAAAAGAGCGTCAGGTTTGTGTTGGACTGACGGCTTCCGTGTTTAGTGAATCACCCATAAGGCCACTGTGTTAACATCGGGCCATGATATTATGGTGTGTCGAGAATCTGTTCTTTATTATAGTTGCAGCCCGACCCCTGATGGGAACTGAACCAGAATATCGTTAATCACCCATAGCACCAAGGTAAATGTCTTTGGGGCTAAGCCAGAAGAGCTTGGCTAGTTCATCCGAGGACTGAAGTTATAATCACATAGAATAGATCTGAAATTTAGCAGGGCAGTTGGCTCAATCATGCATAGTTAAGTGGACATGACAATTCTTGGGGAAGATCAAAAGTAGTGGTCTCGCGGGTTTCACCCTGCCCATTCATGGCCCATCCATCTTGGAAGCTCGAGTGTTTGCAAACCAATGATTGTGATTATCAACTCCCTCGAAAGGCACGTAGAGCTGTAAAAGCTTAAAAATAAACCTTGGTCCATGCCACTGATTTCTAAAACTTGAGAACTATCTCGGGGACGTCGAACTGAACATAAGTCACACGGTTGCTGTTGTCCATCATAGCAATCCCCGACTTGTTACAATCCACCGCCCTTTCATCAACCGGACCATACCAGTCATGGTGCTTGAAGCGAGGCCGGTACTGAGGAGGAATCCAAAGCACCGGTCGCCCTTGGACTGTGACCCATTCGTCGTCTTTGGTCATTTGAACTGGGCGTTTGTCCTCCTCGTCCTGAATTTGGACCTCGTCGATTGAGTAGCTTCCCGCGGATCCTTGAACACAATAGGTACGATCAGGAGTGCAAAGTAAACCATCATGACTCGGATGCCATGAAATTTCACCTGTTGCTTCGTTGACCACCTGTATGCATTGCTTCGCATCCCAATCCCATATCTCGAGGCCTCGCCATGAGGCTAACGCCAACCACAGCCCATTTGGGGAAAACAACATATGTTCGAGATGATAATCCCCGCATAGAGAGCTCGAAAATGTTGACTTGAATTTGCAGGTGTGCAAGTCCCAGATTTCGACAGTCTCACTCTCGTCTAATAGAAGTGCCAGGTTGCTACTTGACAGTGAGAATTTCCACATAGCAGCATGGGGCCTGACTAGGTCTTGACTTTTCCACGCTGTGGTGTCCCAGATCGTGATACCATCAGCACCCTCAAAAGTCAGCCATCTCTCGCATGGTGAGAATTTCAAAGTGTCTGCCAGTTCGTCGGCCCATTCCGGTAGGGGTTTAGGTAGATCGAAAGCATATTCACCCGTCAGTGAGCTCCACATTCTAATGACGTTGTTTGTCAAGGAAGCAACCCACAAGCCATTCGGCGACAGAAGCCAGTCTCCCGGCCCCCACCCTGTATCTGGGTCAGAGCTCAATGAAGCTCTGACAGTCGGGTCCCAGATCTTGATTGTCTTGTCTTCGCATCCTGATGCGAGTAGCCTCCCGTCTGGGGAGATGGCTAGTATGGAAATATCAGTGTGATGACCGCTGAACACCTCCACTGTGTCTGTTATTGTATGCCATAGGCTGACCGTGCCTTGCATACCTACAAAAGCTACCACCATTCCATCTGGCGAAAAAGCAAGGACGTCTTCGTCGGAAATATTGGGATTGCTGAGCGAGGTGATGCAGGTCCCTTTGGTCAAGTCCCAAACTTCGATGCGCAGAGGACCATACCTCGGTTCTTCTCGACATCCTACCAGCTTTGTGCTGTCCGAGGAGATCGCCACCCGATAGTACTTATCTGGAAACAAAGCATCCAATGTGAAACGAGCTGTTTCTGGATTGCTCCAACCCCGAATTCGGCAACAACCGTCATGCTCTACCTGTGTGATGATGGTCTGGCCGTCCGGTGAAACTGCAATGGGCGTGGAAGGAAGCTTGATTTCGTCTAGCGGTTTCCCCGTGTCAAGGTCAAACTTGATCAAGGTGCCCTCCTCATCCACCCACACTGCCGTTTTTCTGCCTGGCAAAAAGGTAATGACGTCTGACATCTCGTTGGGCATCGGAAATGTCCTGAGTGGTGTACTTGCGTTGAATGGATCCCAAATCTTGATTGAATAATAACGGCCATATCTTCCCCACTCGTATTCTGCAGATGCGAGAATTGTGCTGGATTCTGCAGATAAAAAGGCTAGTTCGACAATCTGCGCGTTATCACCCCAAATGGTATTTAAGCATGCCCCCGTGTGGGCATCCCATATTTTGATTATCCCATCCCGGTCACCAGACGCGATGATCCTGCTATCTGGAGAAAACGCTAAGCGGTGAACTCCGTCCGCATGACCCTCAAGAGTCAGCAGGCATGCATCCCATTCAGGTTGTATTTTCGGTCCTTTCTTGATCCATTCTGGTATCAATTCCTTGAACTTCTCCCGGATCCAGCTGGAAGTTGGACAGAAGATGAGCGCTGAAACGTAAACCTGCAATGGGGCTATTTCTATTCCCCGTTTGTTGGTGAGGACGAATCGATGAGCATCATGAACCAGAGTTGCTAGAGAACCCCACTGATTGCGTGTCTGGAAAAGTTAGATAAAGATCATTCAGATATGGCTTATTTGATGTACTTACGGCAAGAGCCTCAAGCTTTCTGATGGAAAGAATTCCTTCGGTGAGACTTCCACAGAGACCAAGGGCTTCGAGCCAGTAGAGATACTTTCTCTGCAGAAATGTAGCGACTTCTTTTCCACCATCTTGGTCCTCAATTTGTTTCAAAGAAACCAATTCGCAGAAATGGTCAAGCCAGCGAACACATGAGTATCGCATCGCAGCAAGAGGGTCCGGTACTGGGATCTCGATTTCGCTGGTCAAAACTCCTGGATTGCGCAGGCCATAGATGTTCTGACGTAGCTTAGCATCCATGACCTTAACTGAACGAGAAAACAGTTGGTGGTGGCCGTCTCCCATACCAGAGGGAAACATTCCATCAAGGACATCCTTGTTGTCTCTGAGAAAGTCTTTGGCTGATTGATGAACAAAGTGGACCGTCTCTGTGCCTTGTTGGATACTCAGGAAAGATCCGCATCGCCTGACAAGTCTCACAAGCGTATCATGCTTGGCAAAGTTGCCCCTGAGGTCCGCAAGCAAAGCCAATTCCTGGAGTCGGAGTGGTCGGTATGCAAGAAACATCGTTGCTAAGATCCTCTTGCACAATTCCAAATTTTTGGACGTACCGGGAAGAGACATGATTTGTGTCCACATCCTGGCGTAGAGGCTGCTCAGCCCCTGGGGCACTTCGTTGAGAGATTTCAAGATGTCCCGGTTGTTCTCCAGTTCCTCCTCCTCTTCAGCCTTGAGCTTGTCAAAGACGAGAGCTGCCCAAAGGAATGTACCATTGGCTTTGTCTTGCATAGTCTCCTGAAGTTCCTTACGCAACTCTGTCTCGGAATGCAAATTCGCAAGGTTGCTGACTTTATGGCCAATATAATCAGCAACAGCTCTGGACACGGGCCCAGCGTTGGCTTCGAGACTGATGTCAAGCCTCCAGCTCGGATTCGCACCTCCCAATCCACGCTCGATATTGGGTAGGTTGCGGCTGGAGACAAGCCACCTGACATGAGGGAATTCGGATGCCGTGGAGACAATCAAGTTGAGAAGTGAAGACAGAGAACTGCCCTCGCACTCGTCAAGTGCATCGATGACAAGACAAGTTGGTTCGGAATGGTCACGAAGTATGTCATTCAACATATTGCATAGGACATGCCATCCATTTGGAGGGTCAAAAATAGACTTGCCTCCATGATTCCATTTGGTCCGTATGTGTCGCTTCAGAGATGGCTCCTGATCCACAAGGAGGTAGATAAGGCCTCGCAGGACCGATGTTGCGTTATTGATTCTGGAGTCGGTAGCTTGGCAGAAGAAGTAGGATAGGGCATGTTGAGATTTCGTCAACTCGTCGACGAGACCACAAAGGAGCATGGTTTTGCCCTTTCCCGGGTCGCCCTTGACCCAAAGAAGACAACCCTCTGTTTCCTGGGCCCATTGCTGGAACTTGGAGTCCTCGAGAACCCAGCGGTACGAGCCCTGCATTAACCCTCCTTTGCCTTTTTCGATGCGTGTCTTGTCGATGCGTGGGTCGGTCGTTCGTAGATCTCGAAGACATTCGTCGTCGGCGTGTCGTCCTTCGTAGTTGTGAACCTCAGTGTAGGTGTTTCCGACCTGAACTCTGCTGCTCCCATCAGCACGTAGTGACTTGATCTTGTTGGCTGTACATCCGTTGGATGAGCTGTTTAAGCGTTTGCGTTGAAACGATGCCATATTTGGCTGCGAGTTGCTGGAGGACGTGGTTGAAGGACGACGGAAAACGGGGGACGGTAACGAAGGAGGGCGTTGGAGGTCGGCTCAGCTCGCAGCCTGATCAAACAACGGGAGTTTCTTGTTGGCTGCCACGGCGCTTAACGAACCAATCCCATCCGCCTTTTCTTGACTTCCTCTCTTCGTTGAGTGGGACCTTGAAACTCTTGGCCAACACATCCCATCAGGCTGTCCACTCTCACCTTTCCAGAATCATCATGGCCGAAACATTTGGCGCTGTAGCTAACGCACCAAGCGTTGCAGTACTATCAACACCGTCGACCGCTTTGAATACATCCAACTGGGTCGTCTCTTTGAACGCGGCTCTAAACCATGCCAGCTGAAACTCTCCATCACCGGGTCCCGCATCATTAGATGGGGGGTGAGGCCGTCGGCGTCAACACGGAGCCTCGTTTCGCAACCGACAACTCTGACGACATTACTGCGCAACGGGTCTGTAGGGTCCTAGAGGAAACCAGGCTGTGCTTCGAAGGGGTGCACAGGCTATCGAGTCGATACAGCCCTCCTGCGGATTCACGCGGCTTGACACATTCAGAGTTGACCCCGGTGGCCCGCAACTTGCATAGCCGGATGGAGGATATCGTTCATCAACGGCAGAAGCGAGGCAAATTGCTGGAGAAGGCCAGCCAGGCATTGTATAGCAACAAGTATTTGGACCAACTGATAGGAGACATTGCTGGGCTCGTCGGCAATCTCGAGAACCTGTACCCCGTGCAGATGCAGCGTCGCAGATTTGTAGGGTTAGAGATGGAGGCGGTTGATGACGATATGAGCCTTTCGACTCTCAAAAATGCAGGTTCTGGTACCGATGGCGTTCTTTCTGAAGTGGTTACAAACAAGATGCAGGCGATAGCCGACAGGACGGAGGCGATTACGGGCAAGCTGGAGGCGACTGCAACAAGAAACGAACCCGGGAAAACTCTCGTTGAAGAGATGGAGAGGATCAGAGTTGGGAATGAATGGAGTGAGAGTGTGCTGAATCAAGGAGCTCTTGTGATGGACAGGACTGAGAACAAGGCATTGGCTATTACGGCACGCGGCGGAGCAACTATCCACATAGGGAGCAGCTTTGGCAGGCGCAGCATCTTTGACTAAGCTTTGAATTGATACCATGTCGGTACATAGAAGGAAGGAACGATCCATCTTAATATGTCAGGTAGCTAGTTTAGTCGAGAATTGTCCATGTTTGGCCCGAGTACAAGCTCTCGCTATCCCCAGCCTTTTTATTAATTCGAACAAGAGCAACAAGTTTCAGGAATGAGAAACGTATGCAAACGCATATAATACTAGTTGTTGCCAAGAACATCCAAAATCGTGGTCCAAGTATAGACAGGCAATCACGTCCATAGTATCAAGTCCCCTGCTTGCGGATCATAATACCACATCCTGCCATTAGGGTCAGGAAAGTACCAAACCTGGCTTGCATCGTCCCATTTGAAGCTATGACTTTTAACATTAGCGTCCAAATACTTCAGCCTGTCCCCCTTGAACCCCCAAAAAACCTCGGCCGAGTCATTCCAGTTCCAAGGATCTCCAAGAACCACCGGACAGATGACTTTTAGCCCCAGTATCTCGGACACACGCGGTCGACACTCAATCAGGTGTTGAACCGCTTGTTCACTGCCCGAGAGATCGACACTATTTGCTTCGACAGCTTGTAGTAGAATGGAAACGTCGTCGAGGTCGCTTCGTTCCTTTCTGCTGCCCTTGCGCTCAAAAGCGGTTCTTATCTTCTCTCGAAGGAGCCAGCGGGCGCTGAACACGGGTACCTCTACCCCGTTGATGGTGATTACAGTGCAATCGTTGTCTGGATCATCAAGATTGTACTGCGGCCTGTTGGGCCAGGCGTGATAGTCAAACATCTCAATCTTAACATGCTTGACAGATCTATCGTGCCTTTTAAAGGTAATGGCCGGAGTAGTGACACCATATTGTGTCTTTGCAACAAACTCGGTTGGAAAGTTTTCCAAGAGCCATGTCGAAATGCTGTCGGCGGTGATGCTGCCGCTCGGCTGAATGACGAGATCGATATCCTCGGTCGTGCGCTGCGGGAGGCCAAGCTGCATACGGATGATAGTACTTGCTGCACCACCGCTAATACTGAATCGTGCATTTGATTGAGAGATAAATTGGGAGAGCTTGGCTATAGCCTGCAGAAGCTCTTCTGGAGTAAGAAAAGAAGCATGTCTGGATGGAGACATTGAGGGACAGTGGCATCTAAACAAGTATATAGCAGAAAGATGAGGGGAATTGACACGAGGAGCTTTTTATACATTATGCTCATAATACTCAGCATTTAACATCCTGTTCTCCAGGCCATCATCCGTCAAGTGTTGGTCCTCGCAACAGAATGGCCCCCAACATTGACGAGCCTTGAACAAGGATGTTGGTCTTGTTATTAGGCATCGACGGGCATGAGCAAATAAAAGAGGCCCTTACTTTCTCTATGGAGTCAGTGGCTGCAGGGACGGTCAAATTTTGAGCCACCAGGTCACGCAAGTGTACAGCAGGAGGATGGGGTCTTTCGAGGGAGCTCACCAGAGACGGCAAAGCTCAATGATATAAGCCACCCTCATGAAGATGAGTTTTATATGGCTACAGCCATAGAAAGGCCAAAGCCATCAGGTAACAGTGTCTCACAGTATTGGATTTTGATGCCGTCATGTATTGATAACTGTGTCTTGTGCTGTTGTGGCTGATGGCTTCTTGTCATCATTGCAGACAATGAAAAAAATCCAGCGCCCAGGCCTCCGCCTACAGATTCGCATGGTACCCAAGAGCCTCGTCGTCTGGAGCCGGGTGCTTGAAACGGATGAACCTGACCGGTGTTGCCAGATCAGGCAGAAGTGCAAAAAGCATCTGTCACCACTGAAGAGATAAGGATGGGAGCAAGCATGCATTCTATGTAGCACTGGCATTCATCGCCATGATGCAAACAACTATGCCTGCGGTATAGAATTGAATTGCCTTGGTAATGGAAATGGGAACGCGCTATAATCTCCATATCTTGTTTCTCTCTAAACTCCTTGAACTAATACCTGGGCTGGAGCATTGCGTTGCTTCTTGATGATGGCGGTTACACGTCTTTGTGAGTGGAGTTCTTTGTGAGTAGAGTTTCCGCCCCCAACGGTACATCCAATGGACTTTGGAAGAGCTCACTTGGTAGACGGCTGCTGCCTGTTGATGTCTTGCGGATAAAAATTAATCAACTACCGACTTCGAGGTTCCTTGTGCCACATTAACCCCCACCGCCATAAGTGACCAAGTTGGGCGGTCAAGAACGCTTACACCCAAGTCATCACAAGCTCAAGATCTCGCCTCTTCCTAGGTTTTCTCCCGCAAAACCAGCCATTAGGTTTAGATGGACCTATGGACCTTATAGCTGTAGCTCTAAGGCCTCTCAAGGCAATAGCCTGGGGAGACCTGGCCGTGGCCTCTCTCAAAGTTGGCCTGGTGTGCGAGGTAGGCACAAAATCTTTTTTCTACGTCTTCCTGCTAAAAGAAACTACTCTAGAATTACATGCTAGTTGTTGACGATGAGGATCTGGACGCTGCGACTCAGAAGTTGAAGAAAAATGGCTTTCGGGAGGCTCCTTGGTCTTATGGCTCCCGCGACGATCCAACACTGTACACAGACCCAAAGATGAAGCAAATTCATCGCCTGATGGCCCAGGAGTACAGCAATCTTGATAATCACTCATTGAAATTCCGATTCCCGACCGACAAGCAGGCCAAGGCGAGGGTTGTCCTGTTACCGTCCTCATACGCCCACATCTCGACCACATCAACCACGGATAGATTCACCCAGAAAGATAACATTTTCTACCCGGACGCACCGCTGCTCCTAAAGAGCTTCGTTCATACAATAGTCAAAGAGCCTGAGATGAGTCAGTGGACATCAAACCTAGAGATGTGGGCCATCACTTACCTCTACGGGGACCTGATGCTGGACGACGGTGTCTTGGATTCTTGTGATGATGAAGAGGTCAAGGCTTGGTTCAACGAAAACATACAGAGAGAGGAGGGTGGGATGGATAGGATTACCTGCACAAAGCGACTGGGAAAAGCTGGGTATGACGAAAGCCTGGCGAGGCAGAGATAGGTTGATTAGAGATGGTGCCATTGATGATATTAAGGAGCATGCATCATTCATCTGGTTGTAATTTAGCGTTATTTCATTTCACACCAACTGCACAATAGAACCACCCTGAGCACATCTCGTATCTCGTCTTAATTACCGTGGCAATATGTATCCCACTACCCCACAGCTAAATACAGAGTTTCTCGAACTGTGACAGAATACGTTGAAATTGCCACCCAGTCCCCTCTTTTACCAACTGCAGTTTATGCTGTGCCACCCATTTTAGGCAGAGCAGATACTGTTGAACAAATCCCCCCTCTGTCTGCCTTCAAAGGTCGACTTGAACAAGTTGACCACCCGTCACGCCTTTCACGCCCTTGCCAGTCGTAACGACAAAAAGACTTTTACCATCTTTGCTAAATACGGTGCTGGTACCTCCGGCAAGTGTCCCATTAACAAGAACAGTCTGTTCACCGTCCGGAGTGATCTTGATCAACAAGTCGGGGAAGCAGCCAACAAGCGCGTTCCCATCCTGATCCAACGAAAAGTCATCAGGGGCAATTTTCGTGTCAGCTGGTGCTTGCCATATAACTTCGACGTCCCCGATCTTGTTTCCAAATTCATCGATTTTAAATCGCCCCAAAAGCTGACGACCAGTGTTGGTAAAGTAGAGATAACCTCGCGAAATCTTGAGACCATTGACACCAAGAGGATAAGGCCCTGTTGGGATAGCAGCCAGCAGGTCGTCTCGCAAGATGACTTTAGAAGTACGAGTCTTTGTGTTGATTCGCCAAATTTCGCCCGTCCAAGAAGCTGCGCCGAGAACAATATGTTGGTGGTCCGGCAAAGCAGTCATGCCATTGATGACGCCAGCATCTTTGCCTTCGAGAATTGGGTGAACCAATGGACTACCATGGTGGGACTCTCCGCATTCTCGAAAATCGACAAGCAAGATCTTCATAGATCCCTCCTCAAAGTAAGTTCCTCCATCGTAGATGCCACCAGAGACAACAAACAGGTCTCTGTCAACCTCTGCGATTCCGGTGAGGGCATCAATATCTTTGACTTTGGCAACAACACGGGCCTCTGGGATCGAGGGATCCACAGAGTATATGTCACCGTTCCCAAAGGTGGTGAGAAGGAGATTTCCGTTGGAGCGCAAGGCAACGTTCTCAATCCAGACATTGGGTAGTTCGACGAGTTGTCGGGCGTTGATCTTGGCAGATTTGGGAGGAGAGGAGAAGGAGGTGGCGTTGAGAAGGCCAAACACCCAAGATCCAAACTCAACACGCATGACTGTTGTATTTAAGTCAAGATGGCAAAAAGAAAGAGTTACTAAGTTTGGATGTTTTATTGGTGTAGGTCATCCTTGATACTCTATGCCCCATGTGCGCAGCCGCTCTTATGTAGCGATGGCTTGGCTCCTCGGAGACTTTTCACACTCCCAACTTCCGATCTTCTTTAACAATTTGTCAGCTCCATTTGTGCACTTTCTCTGAAAAGACCCCTCATGCTCTGTGCAACTGGCGTAGAAACCATGCGTGTCGATGATAAGCGATCTCGTGATACCAAGAGGACAAGCGGGTCTCACGGAACGGCACCGTCGATTTAAAGCTGACGCCCCTGGTCTTACTCCAATCAAGGCTCCCCCAACTTACACAAGCGGTAGAGTTTATTAATAAGCCACTTGGTACATAAGAACCTCAGGTGCCGTTCCGTGGGAACTCATCATCTTTGTTTCCATCCTCGTCATGCCGCCGTCTCCTCAGAAACTGCTTGACTATCACCCCGAGTACCGAGTTCTTGTATGCACACAGTGTCAATACGCTATCCAGCCCCGGGCCATCAACCGGCATCTTAAAGAAATACACAAGATCTACAGATCTGCCCGGCACCCGTATACCACTTATACGGCCAAGTACAACCTATCCGAGCCTGGGGATGTCGTCAAGGCTCGAGTCATCGACTTTCCGATTCCCTACTTGCCAGTTTTTGATGGGCTAAGATGCCTTGACACTGACTGCGAATATTTGTGCATTTCCAACAAGCGGATGCAGAAGCATTGGCTCTCGGAACATGGACGCCATGGCTATGCAGATATCGACTGGACTCCAGCGCCGTTGCAAACATTCTTCCGTGGAAACCTGTTGCACTACTTTACAAGTATAGACATTACTAAAACAAGAGTAAGTACTCTGATTCATCACCACTTGCACCTTGCATAACATTTAGTTCATAGGGCAAACATGAATGCTCTCAGATAGCAAGACGTTCAGCAGCAACACTAGGGACTTCAGATCAAAACTTGCTTCAACACTTTCAGACAGTAACATGCAAGACCCTCCCAAGTCAGCACGAGCAAATCTGGCGTCTCGCTGTCCCTAGCATCGCCGAGCACAACCCATTCCTGATGCATGCGGTACTGGCTTGCTCATCACTCCACCTCGCAACAAAGTATCCATTGGATCAAGTTTACCTCACACTAGCACACAAACACCAGAACAGAGCCATGGCACTATTTCGAGAAGCGATTGGCCATGTGGCTAAGACAAACTGTGAAGCGATTGCCGCCTTCTCGCATCTGCTCGTTGTCTACGCTTTTGGGGCGGAGAGGCAGGAAAACACTCTCCTCCTCACCCGATCTTGCAGCTCAGATCCAGATGGCCTATGTAGCTGGCTATACTTCATACGGAACGGATGCTCCCTGGTGAATGGCTACCGACATATCATCGCAACTGGTCCACTTGGGAAGCTCGTCCAAATATGGGGAGAACCCAACACAGAGATGAGCCAACAGAAGGCGTCCGAAACCAAGGAAAGGTTGATGTCCGTCATTCAGGACGGACATGACATGTGGTCTCCTACCGAGTACGAGATCCTCACCGATGCGGCATGCAAGCTAGGGCATGCGTTCGCGTCTGCGGAAGCGTTGGGCGATGGCTTCGACACTTGGACTGCCGTTCGCAACTGGCCGACGACAGTCTCAATCGAGTATACCCGACTCCTCGCAGAAGAGAATCCAATAGCGTTGATCTTTCTCGGACACTATTGCCTTCTTCTGAAGAAATTGAGGTCAGCATGGTACATTGCGACGTACCCGCTTCAACTACTCTATATCCTCAGGGGCAAGCTGGATCATGAATGGCATCATTACATCGACCCCCTGATCACGGAATGGGAGCAATCATGTACCGTCACTTCTTGATCGTCCGTTGCAAAACGAGGGAGGCTTATTATTTAGAAGCAATCATTCATAAATTAAACGACCTCTATCGCCCACCATCTACATCAAAACACAACGCATGCATCTCCAACTCCAACCTCTTACTCTCCTCATCCCAACACGGCGGCCGCCCAGAAGACGTCTCCCGCGACAACTCTTCCATGACAAAGTCCAGATGCGTCCTGACATCCTTTTCCCAAACAATAGGAACATCTCCGCCATGAGTCTCATATATGAAATCCGCCTTGATCACCAAACTCGACATTTCGGTCTCCGTCAACTTCCTGAGTTTTCGTGGACCTGTCTCGGGAAGATGCACGTCGTCAAACAAGTCGACTGTTCCGGTTGACTTGGGATAAACAACCGACAGTTCCTCCAAACCGGGCAGCCCGAACAGGGCAAAGGGCATGTTGAGACCCATCTCTGCAACCGGGAGAGAAAGTGCAATGTGCCTGACACGGCTCCAGTCATCAATCGTGGCCCTGGAACAGAAAGCGAAGAAGCAGTCGCGGCCGATGTATAGAATGTCGATGAGGGGATTGTAGTCGCGTTTCACAGGGAGGTTTTCAAGAGCTGTTTGGCGCGCTTCTTGGCTGACGGCCTTGAGTAACGAGTGGTACTCGTTGACTGTGAGATTGCTTATATCCGCTTGGAATTCCAGGTATCCTGAGAGGATGCATACTCCTGGTTTCTCCGAGGTCAGTGGTAGCGCGAGCTTCCAGATTTGTTGGCGAAGTTCAAGCGGAAGTCTTGGGAATGGGTGGAAGATTTGGGTGGGAAGAGCTTCGATGGGATTGTCTTTTGGTGTAGGGGTCGACATTGTGTTGACGGTTCACGCAGCGATGCCTTCATTGAGTGATTGAAGCCGTTTATTTTGTTGTTGTCCTTTAATATCCCATCAGTTGTCGCTCTGTCTGCCTTGGTTCCCTCCGTGGTTGGTAGGAAACTTGCTGCGCCTTCTCACAGCCGCCACGAGATTTCTGCCTTATGCAGCTCAGAGCTCGACACCCAATCAACCCCAGTAAAGTATTAACAGCCTCTACCGAGCAATCGTGCAATAAGTACATAACCTCATGGCACTCTTGAATGTGCCCTATGGGCTCAAGCAGTAACCTTGACTGCCCTAGTGCCCTTGACCTCTCGCCAGGTCATTGGAGAGTAGACAGATTGAATGTACGCATGTAAATAAGAAATGATTACAGAAGAAATGGCAGGTTTCCAGCAGGCTCTCGGCACATCAGTAATTTCAGCCCAGTCAGCCTCGCTTTTCGCTACCCAAGCAGTTCAATTCCACGATTCGCAGCCTGATTCCCGCGCACCTTCTCGAATGCGGTGACCACCTTGGCGGTGGCTTGGGCATGCATAACTGCGTCTGCCAACTGGTACTGCGACTCGGCGACGAATTAGGGGCCAAATTACACAACAAGGCACAACCCGAGAGCGTGACCGTTACTCCTCCCGTCTCAGCTGTCTTCCCCGCCCTGTTTCCTTCCCTCTTCTCTCTTCTCAGACCCCAAACCTGACATTGGCAAACTCTTCAAATACCCCAAACCCCATAACCGCATAATCCATTCATCGTTGGATACTCACACCGAAGCCATGGCCGAGGTGCTCGGGATCGTAGCGGGCGCCGCCCAGCTACTTGATCTCAGCACCCGAGTCTTGGTCGCGTCGTCCAGCCTGTATGGCAAACTCAAGAGCATCCCCGGCGAGATCGAGACCCTCAAGAAGAACACGGAACTCTTCATTGATCTACTCTGGATGATCAGCAGCGACTTTGACGGGCCCATCAACTCCCAAGTCCACTCCCTACATGTCACCCATCGAATCACATCGATCCTTCACGATGCGAGAAAGGAATCTGAGGAGCTCGCGCTACTCCTCGAGGGACTTTCCTCCAACAACTCTAGCACAGTGAGACGCAATTGGTCCGCTGTTGTAGGTGCAACCAAGGAAAAGGACATCGCAGAGAGGTGCCGTCGAATCGAGTCGTTGAAATCCACGCTTCAGTTGTGGTATCAGCATCAAAGTAACGCAGGGCTGCGCGGGGTCAAACATCAACTGTGAGAACAAGCCTACGTGCGAGATTCATGCACTAATATGCGCAGTTCGCAAATCACAATCTCTCAAAATGCTGTCGAAACGAGGATAGGCCTCCTCGCTCAGCAGGCATGTTAACTCCCTTTGAGACTTACCCATCGGCTCCCCCAAGATCTGACATAGGATTTAGTCATCTGCCGTTATAGACTCAAACAGAGCTATTATGAAGCGGCTCGGCTCTCACGAGGACCCTGTTCCTTCTCTCGACGGCCCTCTTGGGCGCCGTCGGCGCCGACCCAGACGCAACGGCGCGTTTTGCACTTGTCGGCCTTCCGGCTCCAGTACTTACTTACGCATCTATGGACTCCAACTCTTCTGCTCCCAGGAGACCGCCCACTCGCCGAATTGTCCTCAACGAGATAGCTCGACTTCGTGGTCATGCGGCGTGCGTGCCCTCAGCCCAAGAATCCAGATGATGGTTGGAATCCAGCTTGGTGGATGGACCCTATCCATGGTTGGAAGACTATCCCCTCACAACATGGTCGACGGAAAGAAATCTCCTGCTTTCATTGCTATAGACAAAGCTTGCCTGGCCCTGGAATCTCTGGAGGAGCGGTGCGACGCGTTGAGGCCACCTGGAGTCTGTATAACAGATTACCAGTGGCCATCATATCTAGATTCTATTTCAGCCAGATCGTGTGTGCAGGAGGAAGCCAAAGCAACCTTTGACACTCTATTTCAGCAACTTCGTGAAGCGTTTCAATCTGGCAAGGCATCTCCAGGCGACCGCATGGCTAATGGCAGAACTCTTCTCCACGTACGTCAGCAAATATGTCGTTTTTCTGACTTCGTACTAAGACAGTGACAGGATTTTGTTTCCGTTGCGGCGCAATGTGTTAGTTTACATGGGGCCCTCTATCGTGTTTTGGATGCTATTGTTAAGCTCCTTGTGGCGGGCAATGCTGACCCCAACGCATGCATGTAAGTCAACCCTGCAGGCCAGAAGCCGCCTTCTTCTTAACAATGATGCCAACAAAAGCTAGACCATACACAGGGTCACCTGTTAATCCTCTCTGCCACGCATCTATGGCTGTGAAGAAGAAGGCTGATGTTCAGGATAACAAACTGGACGAGATTCTTATCAAGCACGGATGCGACACATCGCAGGCCTTGCAATACAGGGCGACCGAACCACATCTTGTAGGGATGTTGATCAAGAACCATCATCTCCTAGAAGGTAAAATTCATCCGCCCTTTGTTTATCACAAAATTATAAGACACTAATAGGTTGAAGATCACGATCAATATCCCGCACATGTTGCTGTGATAAAAAGATCCGAGGTAGAGCTAAGGCTCCTCTTGATGCAGAACAAGATCGACTTGCATACAAAAACACCTTCTCTTCTGAGCCTTGCTGTTGGTTGGACTACTGGCCTGCAAATCCTACTGGAAGCAGGGGCAAATCCAGACGACGCCATCTTGACAGGTATCTGGCAGGATCACCTTCCAAGCATCGAGCTGCTGGTTAATAATGGCTGCTCCTTGTTTGATCTTGGTCGCGGCAGTTTTACACATGGCCGAGAGCTCAAGGCAGATGCAATATTCTTTGCTACCTTGGTTCCAGCCTCTTCAGATGTGATCCGCCTGTTGGTTCAAAAAGTGGTAGAAAGAAGACTGGAACTGCTGCAGCTGGCAACGAAGCAGCTCCCCGAGACGTGCTTGAACAGCCTGGGATATAACAAACAACAGCAGACCCAACTTTTGCTTGACTACAACGCTCTCGAGATATTCAGACAACTTGAAGCTCGCAAGGTGCAAGTGCCCAAGTCCCTATGGCCTGGGTCTACGACCACTCTCTACCACCACAGTTGGATGACAGACACTTTGGCCAAGAGGCTATACGATGTCGGGTTTTGCAGCATCGATGAACAAGACGGAAAGGGCCATTCGCCTCTTATGAACACAGTTTTACGTTGTTATACCTGGGATTGCATCCGGTTCGCTCAATGGTGTTTGAGAAAAGGGTCCCAATTGCCTAGATCAATGGAGTATACCGACTTTCTTGACCAAGCCACAGAATTCACACTCTCGATTTCGTCTAATGTCTGGATTACGAAAGACTCGAAACTTTTCGGGCCCCTGAGCGTATTCTCGCAACTTCATCCCAATGGAGTTGAGCAACGCGATGGCTGCTACTGTTGGTGCAGTACGTCAGGTTGTACCCCAGTTGGCATAGTTCTTAGGAAAAATTCTTGGGGCTGGCTCGTACCAAGATACCGCCAGCGCTGGCTTTTCAACATAGCCAGGTACTCCTACTTAGGGTTATCCCTTAGCCCAGACACATTTGCGGATATTTGCAGGTTGGAAGTTTTTGATCGCCTAGGCATGGCCCATACATGCTCTCATTGGGCGTGTGATTGCTACCGCGTTTATGGCCATTCCTACAGCGGTTGTTATGGTGGTGATGACAGCAGCAGCGAACTGGAGGAACTCCAAGAAGAAGACCATCATCTAAAACAAGCCTTGGATTCTTACCTTGAGTTATACCTCTGCCTCTATCAAATCCATGCGGATCGTTTTGAATCTTTCTGGATCGCGTGGTGGATCGCACTCGAGTACTTCTTACCTTTCGAGACAAGCAACAAATACCACCGCCATCTCCCTCTCAAATTGGACAGCGTTTGCGATCCCCGACGTTGCGATGAGGATCAAAGCCATGACAGTTATGAACCAAGAGTTGAGGCCATCACGGCCTTCCTCGATGAGTGTGTCCCACAGCTCGGTTCTGAAACAAGAGCTAGGTTTCTTCGTCAATTTGAGCTGACGGAGAGTGAGTTTCGGTCTTTTAGCGAATGGAGTGATTACGACGGTTTGTTCGACGATACTGATGGAGATGGAGATGATAGTGATTGAGACAGCAATTGGTTCCTCACAAGGGTGTTTAGTCTGCAGATATGGGATTGTTATTTTAAGAATACAGGCTCATGAAGAAACTTTTATTTGAAAAGCTATGTCATGATGTGTCATCCCCCCAACCATATTCGACCCGTATAAATCCCTCCAGATTTCACGCAGGGCACTCGAACTACACCTTTCGGACCCTGGGACTCCTAACGAGTCGACCGTATTCTCCGGGATCTTTTCTGTTTTCCTAAGTACCTAGAGAGCGGGGCATTTGCACCGAGAGGGTATGCATCTCTTTCCATCACGCTGCCATGGGCTCTGGAGTAGCTTTCGGCCCCTTTTCCCCTCTCTATGTGTCAAACGGCCAAACCAATGCGCCACATATCTACTCTTATCATGGGCGATTCACAGCCTTGGACACATCTTTACCTCGAGCTTCTCCATTGGAACAGCAGCAACCCATTCCCGCCGCTTCGGTAAAGGCACTGGGGTCCAATTGGTTTCTTCATTCTTCTCCAGTGTCGAACGCTGAGTGATGTTGCAAATCTCAAGATGAAAGTTGCGGATGACTTGAGATACAGAGATGTACAACTCGAGGTATGCGAAACTAGTCATGGTCAATCGTGTGAAATATTATGGCCGGTTGGTGCGTTGACTCACTGTGCTCCCATGCAAATATTGGCACCTCTCGAGAACGGGATATAGAACCGATCACGAAGTTTGTCCTCGCTCATCCCTTTGCAATCATCTGTCAACCATCTATAGGGGTTATACACCTTTGGATTCGGAAACGCCGTCTTGTCGTGTTGATACCAGATAGGAGATGAAGTGAGGACCGTCTGCACACAAAGTCAGCTTCGAAACCAGTGGGTTTTACTTGTTCACGGACCCCTTCAGGGATAAACTTCCCATGCAGTTCGATGCCTCCAGGCGGCACGATTCTCGGAAGCATTGCCGCAGCAGCACCAGCCCACCGGATACCCTCTTTCACGCAGGCCTGAAGACGAGGCACACTTTCCAAAGTCGTCATATCAGTATAAAAGGAGACAGCCGCCAAGTCCTCGTATAAAGCATTCTGGTAGTCTGGATTTTGAGCAAGAGCCCACAAAATGTGAGCAAGTGTTGCAGACGTCGTATCTGTCCCTGGTCCCAGGTTCTCTTTGGCTTCGGAGAGCGCGGTTTCAGCGTGTAGGCCAGAGTTGCAGAGGGACTTGATCAAATTGGGAGACTTGGTGGCAGGTTCGTCAAGTTCAGAGTCTTCTGAAATAGCCAACTTCCATGAATCCCGGCACCACTGTTAGTTCACTCGGTTAGCATGACTTGATGCGTGTTGGTTCTTCCTTGATCATCTTACCTGCTGGAATTCCGTGAGTCCTTTCGTGTACGCACTCCTGACACCAGTAACACGGAATATCGCACCCTCAAGTTGCTCCAACAGTTCGCACAGAAGGGGAAAGTTGGTAAGCTAAGAAACCGCCAGAATCAGCACCAGAAATCTTGAAAAGCGGCAAGAAACTCACAACAGGCATCCAGGTGGCCTTCAGGTCGTTTTTTGCGACCATTTCCAGTTCTTTTCCACTTGCCCAAGAATCCACGGCCTCAATTGACTTGCCAAAGGAGAAGGTAGCTAACTCGAGAGTAAGTCATTTGTTGAACTAAGAAGCCGGCATTCCACTCACACATGATGTCCGCCTCAAGTGCTCTGGATGCCACCGCCAAGTCAACATTAGGGCCATTTTCTCGGATCAACTGAACGAAGCGGTCGACGTGAGACGAGATGAGCTTCTCCAGCTGCGGCACCTTTGTTCGACTGAACAGCTGGCCCATGATCCTTCTTCGCTTTGCATGCTGTTCCGGGTCTCTATCGGGTGTGAGCTGACCATATCATGTACCAAAGGAGGTGGACTTGCGTTATGGAGAAGAGAGCAGGGTGGCCACCTTGAACGAATTCGCCATACACTCTTGGATCCTTTCTGAACTTGCTGCCAACCTTGTGCACCGTCTCGTACGTTTCGCGAGAGTAGAAAGACACTTCATTGGGTCCAATTCGAACAAGCGGTCCTTTTTCGGTCAGCTTGGCTCTCCAAAGAGTGCTGATTTGACCAAGGAGACTTACCCAGCTTTTCGTGAAGTTTGGGTAGGTCAATTGTCACCGTTCCCTTGTACTCCCGCGGAAAGGCCCAAGCAAGCCTGGAGTAAGCTGCACCAAAGCCCGCATTTGGGATCTTTGATAGAGGCGAAGTGAATACTCGAAGCAAGTTCTACGCGCAATCAGCTTAGCTTAGCCCGGGTTTGGCATTAGGTCATACGTGAACAATGACAGCCGCAAGAAGGGCTCCCGCCAATATCGGAACACTAAGAAGAGCCATCTTGGCCGAAATTGTTTTCTGTGACTGCAAGAGAAGAAAGACAGGGACCCTGGATCTGATCTTATGTCAAAGATGGAGTCACATTTCACGGTCCCGCTTCGACAATGACAGGATCAGACCCCGAGACGTTTTGACAGCTAGTTCATCCACTAACGTCTTGAATCTAATTCAATCTAGGATCTTCAGCCGTTATTCTGGACCTTTATGGGTCTCAAAAACGGCCAAAATTCCCAATTTCTCGGTCAAGCGAGGTCTTATTCCATGGCACCATCACCTCGCCTATGACGTGCTTGGCACATGTACAGATGCAACGAATCGGGGGCTGAGCACGGTGATCAAGACCCATATGTTTCACGTCCCAAAGAGTGCGGAACGATGCCGACTGTGCCGGGTTTAGAGGTGTTGTGTTACCAGGCGTCGATGGCGACTTCCCGGTTCGGCGAATCTAATAAGATCGGGTAATTTGTCGTATTTTTTATAAAGTCCTGATATGGATTGATAGGGAGGTCCGGAATTTTGATGCTCCTGCTTTTCGCCCTTTCAAACTCAAAACGACGTTACATCCCAACTCAACAACAACAGCATCAACATCGATCAAACATCTTTTGGTGTCAAACAATGACCAAAACCTTGCAGGAAGATAATCCGGACATTGTGTCCGGCGAGGATGTGGGGACGTCATCAGACCTCGATGCCAACGCCTCTGACAACACCGTGCTGGTTCGTTTTTTTCATCGCCCCCTTGCCTGCATGAGGCCCCCCAAGCTGACGCAATACCAAAAAGAAAAACCTAGGATACAAGCCTGTAATTCATTCTCGTGCTGCATGAGGTTGGGTCGGGATGCTGACCCTGTTAGGTGCTGCATAGAAGTTTCAACCAGTTTCACAACTTTGCGACTACCTTTGGTGAGATCTTATACTCCATCTCTAGACTATCCACTGACCATACATAGCTGCTCTCTACTTCATTGGTGGTGTTCGCGTCACCTTTTCAACAGGAATTGCAGCCGGCGGTAACCTCGCATACTGGTCAGTAACCCCAACCTGTGAGCCATTTAACCTGACTGACAATCCATCAGGACGAGTTATATCGTAACATGTGTCTTTACTTTCATCACGGCTGCTGTTATTGCAGAGATCTGCTCATCTCTTCCTCTGGCTGGGTCCATCTACCTTTGGGCAGCTGAGGCTGGCGGTCCTCGATTTGGTCGACTCTTTGGCTTTGTTGTTGCATGGTGGAGTACCACTGCCTGGACTACGTTCTGTGCAAGTACGTGAATATCACCCATGTCGATGATTTGAGCTCGAGCTAACCAGTCATCCAGGCAACACACAAGCTGCAGTTAACTACATGCTCTCGGTGGGTATCACCCTGCCTAATTTCACCTTGTTTGGTCTTTTCGCTAACAGGTGAGTTAGGAAATCGTGGTTTTCAACACAGACTTCCCATCCGACTCTACCAGTGTCAAGTTCCGTGCCGTGCAATGGATCTGCACTGAGGTGATGCTCGCTCTCGCAGCCATCTGGAACCTGCTTCCTCGTAAGCTTCACACATCTACTCCCCATCAAGACCCAGTCTAACCCCCATAAGCTCGATACTTCAAGTGGATCTTTACACTCTCCAGCAGCGTAGTCGTTCTAGACTTTGTTCTGAATCTCATCTGGCTGCCCATCACCACCAGCAAGACGATTGGATTCCGGTCTACTCATGATGCCTTCATGACGACCTACAACGGCACTGGAGCTCCTCCTGCTTGGAACTGGTGTCTTTCTTATCTTGCCACTGCTGGAATCTTGATCGGCTTCGATGCCTCGGGCCACGTGGCTGAGGAGACCAAGAATGCCTCTGTTGCAGCAGCCAGGGGTATCTTCTGGAGTACCGTTGTCAGTGGTTTGGGAGGATTTGCCGTCGTTATCCTTTTCCTCTTCTGTGTTGTGAGTTGCTATCTGGCCTGAACAACACCATCAAGGATACTAGCTAAACGTTGTCAACAGCCTGACGCAGAGACTCTCTTCTCATTCGGCGGCGCCCAACCTTTCGTGTCTGTCTACGCTGCAATTCTTGGAGAAGGTGGACACATTGTGATGAACATTGTTTGCGTTATGGCACTGTGGTTTGTAAGTTTCTCTCCACCCAGCCTTATCTAAAAGCGAGACTAACTGAGACAGAACACTGCAATTGCTGTCCTTGCCGCCTCTCGACTAGTCTTTGCTGTCGCCCGCGATGGAGTCCTCCCCTGGTCCAGCTGGACCTCCCGAGTTGTCGCAGGCCAGCCCCGTAACGCCGTCCTCGTCGTCTGGGGCGTTGCCGCCGTCATCACTTGCACTATCCTCCCCTCATCCGTTGCTTTCACCTCCCTTGTCTCCGCTGCAGGTGTCCCCTCGGCTGCTGCTTACGGACTGATTTGTCTAGCACGACTCTTCCTCACACCCAAGAACTTCCCTAAGCCGGCGTGGAGTCTGGGTCGACTGAGCAAGCCGTTCCAAGTTATCGCAGTCTTTTGGAACGGCTGGGTGGTTGCGGTACTCTACTCCCCATACATCTTCCCCGTGTCTGGAGAGACTCTCAACTATGCCCCCGTCATTATGGGCGGCACAACTATCCTCGCCTTGCTGTCTTGGTGGTTTGTCCCCGCCGATCGGTGGCTGCCGAGCCAGAGGATCCAGCAAACATTGGACGCCGACAAACATGCCAGGCAGCAAACAGAGGCACAGAGCGAGCCGTAATTGGCCGCCAGGAAGCTCAGCTGGCAGACACGTGTTTGGGTTGAAGAGTATTTGTGTTGTTGGAAGAATGCGTTTGGGTGTTGAGGGCAACCTCGATCACAGGTATCTCTAATCAATAGTCAGTTGTTCAAATAAGAGATAACAATATTAACACACTCTCTCTCTTAATAAGCCTTCATACAAAACCTGTATAAAACGCGGCTAAACTAATGAATTTGCCGTTTGTGAATGGTACTGCGTTAGACAATCACTCCAGCACCTGGGCGTTCGACAGTAGGGTATGTGACTAGTCATGTTCGATTGAAGCCTAGATATCCTACGAACCCACATGACTCTGTCCCAGTGAAATGAAAGTGAATAGTACTGACTTGATCTCATACTCCCCCGATAGAAAATTCTCTTTTGAGAACTCGTGTCGTTCGATGCGAGTGTGACCTTGTCAGACGCAATCACGTGATAAGCCAATGCCACTCGATTCCGGCGACGCCTCAATTGATCCAACGTCACTGCATCACCAACCTCGCAATGGATCCATCAAGACCGCCTTATTTACCGCCAGAACCCATGGGAGTATCAATACCCCCGGGAGTACAGGCACTTATGGGAGGTCCAATACCTGTGGGAGGACAAATGCCCATAGGAGGATCAATACCTATGGGAGGACCAGGACCCATGGGATACTCAATGCCCATCACCGAAGAAATCGTCAAAAAAGCCACATGGCGTGGTGAAGGGGACGATAAACACAACACGGCCCTAGTCATCCGAGGCCTCAAACTCAAAAGAATGAAGCATATCCCGCCAAAGTCTCCCATGGAACCCATCGGCCTGCTAGACACCCTACCCCTAGAGATCCTCCTCTGCATCTTCGAATACCTCGACTTCCAATCTCTCCTCCGCTTCACACAAGTCTGCCTACGGGCAAAGCTAACCGTCGAGTCGATGCCCGCATACGCAGAGATGCGTCGGCACGCAGGAGATACCCTCATCGCCCTCGGCAGGACTCGTTTACTACGGTACCACTCAGCCGCTCTCCTCCGCCAGACGCTTCGCTCGGCCCACTGCGTCTCCTGCTTCGATTTCGGCGGGTTTCTTTTCCTACCGACGTGTGAGAGGGTCTGCTTCGAGTGTATGCACAAGAACAGAGGCCTCCACATGATGACGCTCAACACGGCAAAGAAGTGCTTCGACCTGACGGACAAGCAGCTCAAGAGCATACCCATCCTATATAGCATACCCAACACCTACAACGTCAACAATTTCATCTCACGGAAGCGCATGGTTCGCCTCGTGTGTGCCAAGCAGGTCAAGAAGCTTGCCCTCCAAATCCACGGTCCCCAAAACTTGGCCAAGCTAATCCCCAGGGCTCCGCCCCGGGGAATAGAGAGGAACTCGGCCGTGACGAAGGAGTACTGGATGCTCAGAGGATTTCACGAAGCTCCGCTAGCGCCGATAGGACGTCATCTATCCATGCTACCCCTCAATCTAGACCTCCCGGAAGACGAGTATGGCGGGATGGCATCCATACGCATGCCCTACCTGAACAAGGAGGGCCGCCGGGAGCGTGGCCGCATCTGCCAGGGGTGTCGTCTAATCGTTGATCTCTATGACAAAGGTCAGCTCCCATCCCATGTTATAAGAAGATTGGTTCCGCCAGGTGTCCCTGAGTTTCTGCCGCTGTTCGGGCACATGAACCGGATGCGCTCCGAGGGGGGCTTTCGACATCACATCTGCTGGTGCTTTGGCGTGGGGCAACTGCTAAAGCAGTGGGGGTATTTTACAAAACCGCAAGTCAAGGAGGCTTGAAGAATAGACAATCTTCAACGCCTTGGTTCGTTGAAGCAACCGAGAGCCTTATGTTCGGGCCGCGCACCCCAGGTCTCCTCTCTGTCGTTACCCTTGGACATGGTGAGGTGTAGGTGGTGTACATTCGCAGCACATACCTTGACTGTATCATGTTGCTGTGGGAGTGGAACAAGTGCCGTCATCACTGGCCTAGCAAGTCCTCGTTGGAGGCCAAGCGACATGAGTGGGCGTCTGGTGCGGAGACATGATGCGCACCTCATCGATGGCATCGATGGACAACAAACCACCTGTAAATCAAGCGCTCTTATTGTGCTGTAACTCTGGTGGAATGCGGCCCATGGATGCCCAACTGACCATCTCGTCATGGCACTCAGTATCACTTACAGATGTGGTTGATGAAGTGCAACGACCAGCTTGCAAACATTAAATCTACATCTAGTAACATATAATCAACTCATGATACAATTCCGTCATATCCATTCCATCATCACCATGCCCATTCCCATGTCATGCCCACTGCCTTCACTCCGCAAATACAGAACCCCCCCCCCAACCATTACTGTCATCACGGCCTCGAGTATCCCAATAGTGGCATTCACAGCCCACGACTTAACCTACAACTGCGGTCTGTCGTCGCGCTTGGCTGTTTGCTCCGGTCCTCTTCTGGCTACCCGGCCGTGCCAGTGTATACTTGGCAAACGCTCGTGCGAGAGCCTTCTTGCAGCTGAGCTTTTGGCTGCCGACGAAACTGTCCACCGTAACCGCAATAGCACGGTCAATATCCTGCGTCGAGCAGTATTCTGACAATCGCATGCGGCAGAATGCTTCGCTAATTCGGATGATGGCTTCCAGATGACGCACCTGGTCTTGTTAGTATGCTGTTAAATAGTATGGATAAGAATTTGAGCACATACCGTAATGGGATAGGCGCCAGTAGCAAGAGACTCTCGTCGCATGTCGGCAAACAGTCGTGCAATCTTGTCCTCGTCGATATGGTACAGCTTCGGCGAACAGTGCTCTCGGGCGTAGAGGATGTACTTCCTCAGCAGCTCCTGGGGAATCTCGCCCTCCGCCTTACGATTACCGGTAGTCGCCTGGGTATCTGCTTGGGTATCATGCTCAACCTCCATCGAATCTTGTTCTTGCTGGCTCAGAGGATGGCTTCGGCTGTGTGATCCCACAATGAAGCGCGCAAGACGCTCATCCTCAGCCGGCTCAACAGTGTCGCGCACTACACACAGGATATCGAAACGCGACAAGATGGGCTCTGTCAACTCGACGTTGGAGGAGAAGGGAGCTGTAGAGTTGTATCGACCACCGATAGGGTTGGCAGCTGCAATCACACCGCAACGAGCCTGAAGAGTAGTCACGATACCAGCCTTGGAGATGGAAATGGTCTGTTGTTCCATAGCTTCGTGAATAGATGTACGATCCTGGTCGTTCATCTTGTCGAACTCGTCGATAAGGCATGTTCCTCGATCAGCCAACACGAGAGCACCACCTTCCAGAGTCCATTCGCTGGTCAGAGGATCACGGCGGACACTGGCTGTCAAACCGACAGCACTGGCACCCTGACCGGTGGCAAACACAGCTCGGTGAGCTGTCTTCTCGGCGTACTTGAGGATCTGCGACTTGGCTGTACCAGGATCACCCAGGAGAAGAACATTGATATCGCCTCGCAGATGATGAGCACCTTTTGTTGTCTTTGCGACACCACCGAAAAGCGACAGAGCGACAGCCGTCTTTATGTCAGTGTGTCCGTAAATGCTAGGAGCGATCGAGTTGATGACCTTGTCCACGATGTTGGGATCTCGGGACAGTTTGCGGATCTGATGCTCGTCCTCTTCAGTCATGCGGAAACCAGCCAGCTGGTCATGCGACTTGACGGCATTGTTGGCCTCGAGGATAGTGGCAAACACAGGGAAGCCGTTTCGGTTGTTGAGTTGAGCATCGTAGTTGTTGCGGTAAATTCCAGTGACTTCAATCTCCTCACCAGGCTTTGCCTTGTCGATGAGATCCCACAGCAGGATAACCTCACGCTGTCGAGGCAGTCGACCAGCAGGCACTGTACCGGGAGACTCCTGGAGAGTGAGCTTCTGGTAGTTACGGTAGACAGTCTTTTCCGAGTTGAGAGTAAAGGGGCCCCTTGACTGGCAGCTCTGGCAGTAGCTGATCTTGACCTCGACGTTGGACTCCTGCTGGAAGGGTCCCAGTGTGACACCGCACTTTGTGCAGTCAAACTTGACATACTTGAGCTGAGGGAAGACACCCGATCGTCGAGTAACGACACCACTCACCCGCACCAGACAGTTCAGATGCGATTGACGAAGCTGTCGCAAGGTGTAGTGAACAGGCAGATCAAAGATTCGCACGTGAATCTCGGAATGAATGCGCTCGTAGTCGGGGTAATGGAGGAGAACCACATCCATGGCGACTTCGTCAAACAGCTTGAGCATCTCTGCAGGTGCGTTGGCAAGGAAGTAGGCCAAGATGGCCTTGCTCTCGGAAAGATGCTCGTATGAAACCTCGAGGGACTCGGCGTTGATCTCACCGAGTGTTCGGATACGGTTACCGTAGACAGAAGAACCAGATGTGTCGGTGTAAGATGTGAGGAAGGCCTTGAACTCGCGCTTGATGGTTCGCTGAACTGAAGGTTGTGACACCCACTCGGTCAAGGTCGAAGCCTTGACATCACCAAGGGCCTCCAGTGACAATTCCTCAGCCATGATATCCGTGTCCATCATGTCGTCAGGATCTTCATCGTAGTGGTGACGGCGACGCCGAGGCTGGGCAGTCAAATCGATATCGCCATCGTCCTCATCGCCGGGCAGGAAGGCAGCCGGAATCCTTTGTCTTCGTGCGACTTCACGATCTCGTCGGTTGAGTTGGGCCTCGAGTTGTCGTCGAGCAGCCAGGTCCATGTCGCCATATTCACCCTCGTCGTCTAGGCCAATGCCCTCATACATGTCGTCCTCCCTACCTCGGTAATCGGCTTCGAAGCCTTCGCGGAACAGATCGACGTCATCTTCAGCCATCTCGTCCAAGTCGTCAATATCGTCCTGGATCTGGGCTTCTTCCTCGATATCGTCATCGTCCTCGACACCATGGACCATGTTGAACTCGGCAGGGGGAGACGAGGGCATGGGGCTCGACCCCAGAGTCATAGGGGAGGCGGTATCATCGCCTCCAGTTCGCGATCGCTTACGACTCGAGCGCGAAGGGCCGGCAGAAGGGTGTAGCGGGGAACTATTGGGGTGTTAGATGTTGTCCCTTCACAGAAAGGGGCATCCTCAAGAGAAATACTGACCTCATATTTGCTAGCCCCAATCAAGAACGTAGCGCCAATGAGTGTTGCGAAATGGTATACAGACACACAGTTGAGCACGCAGAGAATTGGTGTTGAGAATGTCAAAGAGTGAGGGGCTGAATTTGCCAGAAGATGCGTTGGAAGGGAAACGGGACGAGGGGACAACCAAGTGGAGGCCAGCGACAAGGGAGCAATTTCGCGTATCACGACGCGACTTGACGCGTTAATTGATTGTGGCTGCTAAGCGCATTGGGTTGTATACGCGTAAAGTGCTTTTGGAGGGTGGAAATTACGGACAAAAATATGATATCAGTTTGGGTCTTATCTAGCGCAGAAAGTGTCGCCATTATTACTTCGCCTCCCCAAGCTTCATCGCCTCCAACTCTGCTTCACCCTCCTCCTCCCTGTACTTCCATCACCCATCGCATCGGTTCTGGGGAAATCTGCCATTCATTTCCATCGTTCCCTTCTATTTTTGTCATCTTCTTCATCAAATTTTCATCTCAATCTTCTTACAACACGCATCACCTTCCCTAATACGACCATCGCCATGTCGACAGATCCTCCCTCAGCTTCCGCGCCCGCGCAAGACGCCCCTCAACAAGCTGCTCCATCGCGCAAGGACAGCTTCTCTGCCAAGTCGGAAGACTCTCAAACTGCAGCCGAGTAAGCGCATGATGTCCTTCTTTTGAGTCAACAATACTCGTGGCGAATTGTACATTGACACTTCCCAGATTCATCCGTACCCAGGAAGCTCTCGAAGCTGATGCCCGCGAGGCTCTGCCATATGTATGCGCTTACCCGCGAATTCCCTCCCTCGATACCTCCCACTCACGCGACCTTAGAGCATCGAATCCTGCACCAAGATCCTCGGTCCTCTACGACAAGCTGTATTCGCCTGCTTGACATGCAATCCCGCTCCCGCAAAGCCCGGTGATGACTGGACTCCCGCCGGCGTCTGCTACGCATGCTCCATCCAGTGCCACGGCGAGCACACCCTCGTCGAGATCTTCCAGAAGCGAAACTTTACCTGCGACTGTGGAACCAAGCGCATCCCATCCACAAGCCCATGCACGCTCCGTTTGAACGAGACGACCAACACGCGCGGAGTTCATTCGGAAGAACCTGATGTGAATAACAAGTACAATCACAACTTCCGTAACCGTTTCTGCGGCTGTGAGTGCGACTATGATCCTTTCCAGCAGAAGGGTACCATGTTTCAGTGCCTGGGCCTGGGAACGCACGAGACTGGCGGTTGTGGCGAGGATTGGTATCATCCAGGCTGTCTCGTTGGTATGGGGCCCAACTGGTTCGAGAAGATGGAGAAGCCTGAGAAGAAGCCGGCCAAGGAGGGTGAAGAGGGTGCCAAGTTGACCACCATCTCAGAGGGCAATGAGGACCAACCAGATGCTGCCCAGAATGGTGCCCAGGAGACCGCTGTCGAAGAGGACGACGACGACGAGGTCCCGATGCCTACAGGTTTCCCCGAAGAGGATGCCTTTGAAGCCTTCTTGTGCTACAAGTGTGTTGATGCACACCCCTGGATCAAGCGCTACGCAGGAACTTCAGGCTTTCTCCCCGCCGTGTTCCTCAACCAGGCTGAGTCTGCTCCCAAAACCGAAGAGACAGCAAGCAACGGTACCAAGACCCCTACAGCCGAGACAGCCGATACAAGCGAAGCTCCTTCGCGCAAGCGCAAGGCAGATGACGATGCGGAGGATGGTACAGAAGCCAAGCGCGTAAAGAGCGAGGCCCAAACCGAAGATCAAGCTGAGAAACCAGTTGAACAACCAGCTGAAAAGCCAGTTGAAGAGCCGGCTGCCCCCGAGGAAGAGACATCCTCCACAAACGGCACTCTCCCCTGCAAGCTCAAGAACTTTCCCCCAGCCCCGGAAGGCCAATTCTCACTCTTCCTCAAGGAAGGCTTCCGTGAGGCCTTCTGCCGCTGCTCTTCCTGCTTCCCTCTCCTCAACCCTCACCCCCAGCTCCTAGAGGAAGAGGAAGTCTACGAGCCGCCCCTGTCCGATGGCGGTTCCCAAAACGGTGGTAACGGAGGCGGCTCCCACGGCAGCGGTAGTCTCCTCGAACGTGGAGAGAGCGCCCTACGCAACGTGGATCGCGTCCGCGCCATCGAAGGCGTCATGGCGTACAACCACCTCAAGGAGAAGCTCAAGCCCTTCTTCCAGCAGTTTGCCGACAGCGGCGAGACCATCGGTGCCGAAGACATCAAGGCCTACTTTGCCAAGCTGAGAGGTGACGAGCAGGGTATCCAGGAGGCTGGGGAAAAGGCAGCCAGAGAGGGTGGTGGTGATGGAGAGGGAGATAGTCGAAAGGAGCAGAGCGGATATTGAACGATGAGGTAACGATGGAGTTTGGATGATGAGTTTGGCAAGAAAATATCAAGGCGAGCGAGGTAATGTTGGTGACGGATGAACGGCACATCTCTTGGCGAGATTCATGTATGATTAGTGTAAACTACAAAGGGCGTGTCAGTCATTCTAGGCCGAACAGATCACGGCATATTTGATTCCTTTTTCATCCTTCGTCTTCACCTATCTGCCGTGTGACTAGCTGGCCTACCTAAACTCCCAAGTCCACGACAACACATCCATGGACGACCCAACACCTAGGTATGTCTATAAGGGCCAGTGTATATCACGGGACCCGGTTCTAGGATCAAGAGGTATTTTGTGTCTGTGAGAGTTACGCATCGCCCTTGTTGTTTCACAGCTACTTAGTGAAGACAAGCTGAAAGACAGTGTTTGCTCAAGTAAAGCTACCTCAACGGCAGCCGTCGTGTTTGTCTCGACTACCGCCCGCCAAACAAGTCTTAAACAGTTTCACGTTACTAATAAGCCGCATGAGATTCCAGGCACAGCCCGTGGTCTTCATATCAACATTGGATCCTATCCACCACTATTGTACATTTCCATCCAGTCCTGGGTATCGCTAAATCAAAACATTCCCATTTTCATCATGCCTCACTTCACTGTCCAGTGGACCCCGTACTCGACGCTGCGCTCAGCGGCCTAGGAGGAAGCACCGGCACACCGTGTCCAGCCGCCGAGTCCTCGCGCTGCATCGCAATACCTCCCATCATGCTCATACCGATCCCCATCCCCGGCAATGGCAGCTGCGGTGGAGGACCTTGGCCATCGCTGTCTTCGGCTTGACTGTCCAGCTGTTCCTGTGCCGCCTTAAGGTCCAGTTCACGCAGACGGTCCTTCTCGGCCGGGTCGATGATATCGTCGTCGTCACTCCAGTACGGGTCGTCATCTTCCAGTTCCGGCATAGCCATGCGCTTCCAGAATCGCAGTTCTTGCCTGACTGCCTTCTCATCCACAAGTCTGTTCCAGCGCGCCTCGTCCTCGTCGTATTTGCACCGGAACTCGCGCAGGCTCTCGTTGGCGCGCCCCGCATGAGCCTGCATCTGCCAGATCTGCTCGCGCAGACGGGCGTTCTCATCACGCGCATCGGAAAGTTGTTTGCGGTAGGAGCGGTGCCAGGAAGCGACGTCGCTTACGTGCTTTGTCTTGTACTCGTGGAATTGTCGCAAGAGGTTGGCCATGGCGCTGGCGTACTGTGAGAGAAGCTTCGCGTTGGCGTCGCGGCTAAACTTGGCCTTTTCGAGGGACTCGGTTAGGAGAGAAATGAGGGCATCGATATTCTGTTCTTGGCCTGTACAATGCCATTAGCAGAATTCCGGGTAAAAGAATCTCGGGTGAGGGGTTTGCGGCCACACGTACCATTGATGTCGTCCGAGGCGCCCTCAATGACCTGTTGGTTGTTCACACCGTGGGTCCTGGCCCTGTTCCTCACTCTTCCCAGCCCGCTGACAATGTCTTCTGTCACCCGGCGGTTCTCTGCCAGCTGGCGGCTGAGCTCCTCAACCATGCCATAGATGTAGTTCAGCTCAGCCTGGTGACCCGCGGGTGTTGGCACAGGCATTCCTGCCGCCATATTCGTGCCATTCATACCGTTCATCATGGCGATATGCTGCTGCTGCTGCTGCTGTTGCTGTTGTTGCTGGTGATGTCCGAAAATCTGATGCTGCTGGGGCTGCGGGGGGTACTGATTGACTGGAACCTGCTGGTACTGCTGCTGGTACTGTTGCTGATGTTGTTGCTGCTGTTGGTAGTGACGCGCCGAGGGTGTAGAGGGCGACGGCGCTGGAGCGGGCGATGACGGCGAAGATAGAGATGGATCGTGGGGGTTTGGGCCTTGGGGTGTTGGAAAGCTCATATCTTGTCCACCCGGGAACTTGGGTCTTGAACGTTTGTAGAATGGTCTTGGTGTGTTGGTTGCGAGATGGAGCTTCCGGTGTCTTTCTTTGGGTTAGCCTGGCGTTTCTAGCAGACTTTGGTACGTCCTCAAATGGACACAACTTCCATGCCATCGATCGGCCACTCTAACTCGCGCATTATCATTCTGCCGGCTCCACACGAGCCCCGATCAACACCATCAATGGCCGTCACCAACATACAGGCAATGAAAATGATACTCAGTAACAGTCCAAAAAGATGCGTTTCTATGCTAATTTTACTTTTCCTCTTGACTTTTTCGTTTCTCACATGCTATCTCTTGCTCCACGCATTTTGAAAAATCCAACGCCTCATGATACTCCGTAACCGCATCTCACGAGAGACTCATCTTTGCTAAACGAGTGACCGAGCAAGGTAGCGACCGTCACAAAAATTGTATAGAAATGTCGTGTCATGTACTTCGTTTCGTCGTTGCCGTGCATTGCACACGTGTCGTAACCGGGAAAGAATGCTCAACTCCTGTCCTCCTCAATCCTTTTACTCAGGCGTGTCAACCTCCATCCTGTCCTCTGGAGGCTTCGTCTCCACGGCAATCGTGTCCTCGATCTGCGACGTCTCGTGTGTCGACATGGACGCCGAGTCCTTCTGCTCCAAGGCTGGAGGGGGTGGTCCGCTGCTACTTGGAGGTCCTCCCATCCCATTGCTGGCAGATAAGCGATACTCGCCGTCAGCCTTGCGCTCGATGATGCCCTCGTCCAAGGCCCACTGAGCCAGAAGGCTGTCAACACCAAGCCTACCCCCCTCGCCCTTCTCCATGTGCCGTCCCACATGCTCCGTCCATTCGTCCCAAGATGAGGGCCCTTCAAAGACGCTTTGACAGCCTTGCTTTGGGCAAGCTGAGCGCTGAGGCGGGTGACGGCGCTGGACAAGACAACTCTGCTGCATATCTTTGACGTGAGTATCCCATTCCGTCTGGATTTTGCTGTCGCCCTTTGCAATAGCCCGCTTGATTTGGAAAGGCGCGTGCATACGCCGCAAGTGCTGTGTGAACAAGTCTTTTCGGTTGAACTCGTTTCCTTTGCCATCGGCGGCGCTCTGCGGACACGAAGAGCAGCGGTAGTATTGCAAGCACAGATGCTGCGAAGCAATGTGCCGCTTCCATTCGTTCTTTGAGCCAAATGTGCTTGTACAGCCTGCAAACGAGAATGCGCATGGGAATGGCCTGGTATGAGCCGCGGCAATGTGCTTTCTCAGCGAAGATGAGTCCTTGAACGGCGCATGGCTGCAATGGTTGCAACGTGTATCTTGCTTGGGCAGTGAACGACGTGGCGCCTTTGCTGTCGGGTTCGTGCTTCGAAGTGACAGGGGATCATCACCAGCAGCCTCATCGCCATCGTTTTCAGCTCTGATTTCAGGCATTCCGTCGGGGAGAATTGTTCGAGGACGTGGTGCATGCTGGGGCGTCTCATCGCTCCGGTGTCGAACATGGCTCAAAGCCTTCAGCTGCTCTGCGGCCTCTTGCATCTCCGCCGAGTCCTCAACGTCATCCTTGGCCTTGGGTCGTGGTCCTGACGAATTGGCATAGGTCGCCGATGTAGGGCTTGCTTGCGATCTATATTCCTTGCGTTCAACAGAGCTTGGCGGATCTCTCGTGGCCGAGGAGTGATAAGCGTGCTCATGCCCGTCGTCACGGCGGATACGCGCGGGCGTGCCGACCGCATGGTCCCTCGCTTCGAGAAGAATGCGACCATCCTCAACTTCCTTAGCAGACGGCTTGATGCCAGAAGAGCCAACCAGTCTATGGTACAGATGAATCATGTTGTGGGAACTGATGTACCCCAAGAAACAGCACACCTTATCATGCTGCACCACGTTCCAAATAGAGTGCGGCATAGAAATGAGGAGCATGGTGGGCGGGCCCAAAAACATGCCTTCAACTGCAATCTTGTCGCCAAGAGGTGGTGTGTTGTGCAGCCACTGGGAGAAGAACGACATGTCTGGGCTTGCATCGCCAACGAATGTGGTACAGACAAGGACTCGGTGCTCCTCGAATCGAAGGTCGACGACAGACTCTGGGTCAATCAGTTGCTCTTCACGATCTCGATTACCCTGGCCATCTGTGTCAAGGCCATTCTGTGAGCCAGTGCGTGGCCTGGAGGTCATCGGCGCGAGGCTGAGACTTTGGCCCTTCCCAGGAGTAAGCGGGATGAAAACGGGGTTTTGAGAAGATGGAGAATTGGCCGTGCTGCCGTTGGCTATTCGTGGAGCTTGGCTAGATTGCTGTTGCTTCAATGACAACACTTCCTCGTGTAGCCTCTGCGCCGTGAAAGGGCGGCCAGTGTTAAGCTTGTTCAGAGCCTCAACTAGATTGGAGGTGAAGGAACGCTCCGAGCCGTCAGAGGGACTACGATCTGAGGGGCAAGCTGCAATGGCTTGTTTAACACCATGGCTACCAGCCATTCGAGGGTCTGGGACAGAGCAGGTATCAAGCAGCAAGAGGATATCCGACTGGGCATCCTCAAATAAGCAGCGGACGCCATCCCACTTGAGCTTTGCGGCATCTTCCCGAGCATTGCTATCGAGAGGCTGTCAGAGGCAGGAGGCAAAGCACATCTGAGAGAATTGCCAACTCACCAAGCCCAGTAGAGCTGGCCATCGGTGCCCACGTAGCCGTGGCCAGCATAGTAGATGATGAGAAGATGGTTGGCTCGGGCGTGCTCGAGGAAGCTCGCCATCTGAACCCCAAGCTTAATGCTGGGGTTGGGCACTGTGGGAATATGCCATCGCTCAGTGCGAAACTTGTACTGCTTCTGGAAGACCTGCTCGAGGGCGGCCAAGTCCTCGTCAACTGACTCATCTTCTTCCCACCTTAGTAACAAGACGGAGACGTCGGTATAAGGGTGGCGCTCGGTCTGCCTCTGGATAAGCATGGCCGCATCTTGAAGATGACGGGCGAAGGACTCAAAGTCATGGCGCTCCGAGAGAGGGGCAGGAGCAGGGGCATCCTGCACTGGATAGTGTTGTTGAGGCTGATATCCAGGTCCTATTAGCAAGAAGTAGATGCAGAGCTAGGAGGATCAAGAGCTGACCGATTCGTGGGAATACTGGGAAGGCTGAGGCTTGCTGGGAGGCGTGGCATTGACCTTGGGGGCCAGCTTTCGCTTTTTACTCGAGGGTTCCATCGACAGAGAGGACAAGGCTGCGAATTGAATCGAGGTGGAGGCTATCGTCAGCAGGTGAAGTCGTCGGTGATCATTGATCTGATCTGAGGTCAAAGTCGGGAGCTGGGACCGAGTCGAAGGGTGGCCTAGCAACAGGGAGATGGCGGGGGTTGAAAAGATTCGTCTCCTATCAAGTCGGTTGGTGAGAATGGAGAAAGCGGTGTAATTGGTAGACGTCGACGAAGCGAAAACAGAAGTCGATGCTACTTTACGACGCGGAGAATCGAATCGGACGATACGGCACGAAGAAGGGCAAGGGGACAACAGGACAGAAGGAGAAGGCCGGGAAGGGGGCCAATGGAGGAGAACAGAAAAGGAGCTGGGCTAGGCCGCAGAGAAGCAGAAATTCGCCGTCTCAAGGGACAAACAGAGAGAGAAGAAGAAGAGGAAGAAGAGGGAATAAGGCTGGCGCAGGCTGGAATTGGGGGGCCCAAGGCTCGGCGAGGCTGTCGCGGCCTAGGCCAAGTATGTAGACGTGTGGGGTATTTGATAGTCTACCATTGGCTGATAGCCGAGGGGAAGATGGGCCGGGGCTTTCCTCTCAAGGTGGGGACAAAACGAACAGGAAGGCGAGAAGAGCAATCGGACCAGCCAACAGAGAAGGAGCGTGAGCGGAGCAGCTTCCACTGCTGCTGCTGCTGCGAAAACAGACGCACAGTCGGAAGGAGGGGCGGCCTCCGCCTTCTCGTCAGCCTCTCTTTGGACCTTGTCACCAGTTGTGAGCAGAGCTGAGCTGTTCGCCTCGCACAAAGGGACCACCACAAAACCACAAGCAGCGCACAAAGCAAGGCCTCGATCAAGACTCACTTTTCTTATGTCTCTTGTCTCCTGCCTCTCAGCTGGTTCTGCCCGTCTCCAGTCTTAGCTAGGGGTCGAATTGACGGCTGGAACCAGAGATGGGATAACTGACTTGCTTCACGGAGAGCGAGCGAGCTTGATCAACAGAGGAGGAAGAAGAGGAGACGGCAACATGCCAGAAGGTCGACATTATTTCTGTACGGCTGCACAACTCATCCACAGCTCGCACAGCTCACTCTCACACAAGACTCGACACAGCCGGCTGATTACGGCTCTTCAGCCAATCCGAGCCTCAACCTGCCCTTTTTCCCCTCCATCCTCACCATCACACGCACCGGCAGACTCGCAGAGACGCTACGAGGAACCCAGACCCAGCATTGCCACGATCCGGGGGCAGCCCTGTGTGGGCCGCGTCTTGGGCCCGGAGGGTTTTCTGTGGTTTTGGCTCTAGCTGGTCGGTTTTCAAGGTTTCAGCAGCGCCCGCCACTCAATCGTCTTCCCAACAGTCACAGCTTGTCGTGTCGTTTTTCCATCTTGGCGATTGTCCTTGGTCAGACTTGAGGGATGGCATAAGATATCGAAACCAAGGGCAATGTCGCAGTGAGCTCTCAAAGTGGAGTGATGGCGCACCCCCTCCTCAACCCCGGCAGGCCTCTTGACGGCGGGCGACAACTTGTCAAGACGGCTGTGGACAAGTGCAGACGGGAGACGCTTAGTGGACGGCGAGGAGGAGGCCAGAACGCGAAACGGCCGGGTCGGCGACGAATTGGACGAGGCGGCACAAGAGGGCCGGTCGGCAACCTTGCCCTAGACACGCGCTACGGTAACACTGACTGCAGATGCACAACTTGTGTTGCCAGTCGTGCCAGTCGTGAGAGGCCATGGGCAAGGTGCATATCATGCTCTCTGCCAGAGGCAATTCGGTGAGAAGCCCAGCCTGTCTGAAACCACCATGACCCAGACCTCTGGTCATGAGGCCAGGTACGGCTGCAGAGGTTGTCGCATAACATGGCTGGCATCCTGCTGTACAAAGAGGTGCGCCAGCATCTGTGAGATTCAGCCAAAAGGCTCGGCGTGGGCAGGGCTGACACGTTGTAGCGAGGAGGAGCTCGAGATACATGGGCTGGCATTGTCTGAGAGATGCATAGAATCAACCGATGGCATCAACTTGGGTGCAAGCAGGTGGAGACTTCGTATTGCTCTTGTCTGTCTGCCCATGGAGGATAAAAGCTGACGAGTTCGCCGTGGCTTCCGTTCGCGACATGATACCCAACTTTCTCTTGAGAAATCTGACCATGGGAAATGCCGAAGGAATGCTGACGAGTTTCCTATCCATCCGAAGTGTCAGCCAGTGAGGCGTGGTGAGCGGCGGATACGGCAACTGACTGTGCCTTGAGCCGCGCCGCGCCAGCCTGACGTTGGTGAGCAAAATAAACACACAACCCGATAGCGAACTGAACCCTTGCTTGCCGTGTTCCACCAAAACATGTCTTGATTCCAAGGCTAAAACACGCAGCTCTTTGTTGAGTTGACTCGGTTGTGAGGCAGCCTTTACTCAACATTGATATCCCGGCACTTTCAACTCCGTACAACTCCGTCTACAACTCCCAGGTTGTTCGATGGAGGCAAACGAAGATCTCGTGGACACTCTTGCGTAGCATAGATGGGCTCCCTCATAGACACCAAGGATTCAGGATTCAACCGCCTCTCCTGGCCCTTGATAAATGTCGCGCCCATCCATTGAGACCAAAAATGACGAGACAAGGCTCGGGTCGCGGCAATGTGGCGAAGCACCGCCACAAACAAACCCGCCGTTCCATCCCCGTCCACAGGCGGATATCCAATCAGGAGCTTCAAGACATCTCGTAGCACTTGGTACTGACAAAGTATCCCTACCCTCGGCCTTTCTATTCCCACGCAACAAATCCCATCCAGTCTTTCAGGAAATCCCAGCAATGGAAGATGCATCTAACGACGGACCTGCCCCTTCCCGTCGTTTCCCCCTTGTCGATCACGGATGCGATCGATCTTTGTCTGCGAACCACGGCGTAGAGACTCTTTAGCGAGAGGCACGAGGCAAAAAGGCCAAGTCTTTTGAGGCCCAACCGAACGGACTACAATCATGTCAGGGGCCTTGATACGGAGAGACGAACGAGAGCCAAGCTTACACAGCCACTCTCCTCCCGTCTCGTGTTCTCCACAAACCACATGAGATTTTGGCTGCAAGATATCTCGGCAGGCCAGTTTGGTTCGTTGCCCACATTCACGGTAGTTTCAGGCATGTAGCCCACACTCAATATCAAACTGGATTCTAGAGGCTTTTCCTCTTAGACTGCCATCACCAATCAGTCTCATTAATCGTGCGGCGAGCTAAACAACGGGCGCTACTGTCAAAGAGCTGTCACCGAGAGAGGTCCAAGAGCTTGAGCTTCTGTACCAGTTCTGTACCTTCGCTGTAACTCAGAGAGCTACAGGGGTCGAGGGGCGCTAATAGTCCCATGGTTCCCAGCGAGCTACCCCACTGGAAATAGAGTCTCCGGGTTGTCCGCTCACTGTTGCGTCACGGCTCCAAGGATCCCTCCATCGTCCTGATCCAAAAATGGGCTGGAGCGGGGCTCACTGCGTTACGTAGTGCTCTGTCACTGACGGGAAGGATCCATGGAAGCCTGCCTGCCCACCTTAAGCCCAACCAAAGAACGACTGCAGCTCCAACCAAACTCGACTTCTCCAACAAACACCCAAGACTCATATCTCAGCGCACGAGACGTGATCAGGCCCATTGTCCCTCAGCGCATCATTCACCTGATCTCGGCTGTCGTTCACGTTCACAGCGATCACTAAACCCTTACTACGCCATTAGCGCGACATCGTCATCTTTGGCAGTCATATCAAGAATCTGCCCCTCGAGAGATTCTAGTTTACCAGGCGCAAAAGCGCATACCAACCACCTTTCCGCACCCATGGATTCTTATGGGGTTAGGAGGAAAGACACAACCAAGGGGCCTCCCCTTCGAGTTCTATCGCTCGGTAAGCGCCTCATTTACAACCTTGGAGAACCCTTTGCTAACCCGCGCAGATGGAGGAGGCGTCCGCGGTTATTCGATCTTCATCATCGTCCAGGAGCTGATGCACCGAACCTTTGTCGAAATGGAGGGTCGCGCTCCCAGACGAAACGAAATTCCCAAGCCATGCGACCACTTCGACCTCATCGTCGGTACTGGCACCGGCGGTCTCATCGCGCTCATGCTCGGCCGACTGCGCCTCGACTTGGAAACATGCAAGGAGCTCTACGTGCGTCTCACCCGTATGGTCTTTGAGACGGACAAGACGATTGCTGGAATCCCGTATCGATCGACCCTCTTCAAGGCCAGCAAACTCGAGGAGGCTATCAAGGCTGCAGTCCAGGAACATACTGTCAAGGAGAGGGAGGGCAACGACGGTAGTGAAGCTGACCTCGTCAACCCTCTCAACGCCGCCAGCTATTCTAGCGCCGGCGCTCCTCGGCGAAATCAGAGCAATGCTAGCACTATCAGCTTCAGTGCTCGAAGCCCCGCCGCCCAGATGGCTCATCGACCAGCCTACAACTCGAGATATGGCGATCCCAACGCACGACTATACGACCACAGAGAAAACCGCACCAAGACGTGAGTTTCCACAATTGTTTACCACATCAAAACAGTAATCGCTAATATTCAACAGTGCTATAACAGCAGTATACAAGGGTTCCCCGCGAGGCTCGCCAGCCGCCATGCTACGATCCTACGACTCCCGAAAAGAGCCAGCGCCCGAATACGATTGCAAGATCTGGCAGGCTGGCCGAGCTACCTGCTCTATCGGTCTCGCGTTCAAGCCCATCACGATTGGCCAGTCGGTTTTCCATGATGATGGTGCGGGTACCTTCAACCCTAGTCCTGAGGCGCTTGACGAGGCTGTGGTCAACGAGTGGCCTGGGCGCGAGGTGGGCGTTTTCGTCAGCGTCGGTACCGGACGTCGACCCAGAGGCAGTGACGCAAACACTCAGATATGGTATGAGGGGTTCATGGGCGATTATGCTGATGCACGAAGAAAGTTGATCGCAAAGATCGAGAACTGCGAAAAGATCCATGAGTACATGATGCGAGAGCACTTGGGGAAGCGTAATGTCAGCATCGACGCCTACTACCGCCTCAATGTGGAAGTCGGAGTAGGCGAGTTCGGCATGAACGAGTGGACCCGACTGGGCGAGATTAGCACAGGCACACGACGATATCTGTCGAGGGAGGCGGAGCAGAAGATGATTCAAGGCGTCTCGTCAAAGCTCGCCAAGATCCACAGAGCCAAGCTGCGTCACGAGCGAGCACCCCAGGGAATTCCAGAGCTGGTCAAGTCAACGTCAAGCACGTGGGAAACACCACTGGCATTTGAGCTCCCCGGAGACATTCCTACAACGGTCCCGCTCCCTCACAGTCCGGCGAGTCGGTCATCGTTCGAATCTGGATCGGATAACCTACAAATCCACAGCAACCATGCAAGCTCCCCTCGAGCCTCCAACGAGCGCATTCGCCCGGGGACATCTAACTCGCACAACTCTCCTCCTCTAGGTCCTCGTGTGCCCGGAAACGCCAGCGCCAGCGCACCCAACCTCCGGCCTGAGGATCGTCTTAATGCTTCGTTGCCGCCGCCGCCCCCACAGTATCGAGATACATCGGGACAGGACCTGATTGCCATCATGAGCCCTGACGAGCATCCTCGGTCGCCACCAACGAACCATGCGATGCCAACGAGAATTGAGCCTCCGCCGCTGCCACCAAAGACACCACTCCCAGAGAGCCAACAGCAGCACGGTGGCAGACGGCCTCCAGCAGTTCCTCCTCCATACCCAGTCGATGATGACGAGCCACCACCCGTGAACATGGCTCGCAAGCCCGACTACAGGGGAAGATGAAGTTGATGGATGATGATATCTATGTTTTTGATACGTCTTGCTGCACGAACAAAACTGGAGAGATGGGGTTTCTTGAACCCCTCGACATTGGGTACGGTCAAGATGTGATTTAGAGCCCCGACAGGAATGGCGTTGAGGTCGGGGACACGACATGATGTTTTTTTCTTCTGTTTCTGCACAACTAGATACCACCTGGGTTTCTTTGCCGCGAATTTGAAAGTACATGATTGAACGAGATGGAGGATGACACTCGGGGTTCTTTTGTATACCACTCGGTTAGGTACATGAATATGACATGAACTGTGTGCGCTTTCTCATGGAACCATAAAGTATGCGGGACTAGAACAGTATGATATGAATTTGGTAAATCTGAAAATGCTATGAATAGTCTTTTTGCTCCATCATGCGCGTTCCTATGTATAATATGACTTGTAAGCGAGTCTAAGATCTTGATCAGCATCTACGCACTGTAGCTATTCGTCATGAGCCGAGCGTCCCGCAAGTCGTACGCCAGCATGAGATCCGTGGAGCAGCAAGCAAGCGCCTACTGCGAGCCAGGACCAGGGTGCTGGGTTCCATTCAGATAGCCAGGGGCTTGCTGGCTCAGTCATAAGACAAGACGGAATTTGCCTGGACTGCACGACACCTGCAGCGGGATAGTGGAGTTGTTCCAAGGATTCGGCGGCTACTGATAGGGCACGGGAGATGGAAGATTGGACCTTGAAGGCTACAGTAGCTTGAGGGTTTTTGCTGGTCGGCAGTTGAAGCCGAGACGGTAGAGATGAGCACGTCCAGGATTGAAGCGGTGGTTTTGCTAGAGATGTTTAGTGGCTTGAGGCTGGATGAGACGCTGGGCGTTGTCGTTGATCGGCATGACCGTGAGTGCCGTTCGGCAGTGGTGTTTGCCGTGTGTGCCCTTGCCCCGCCAAGGCCAAGACGGTCATTCTTACATGCAGATTCGGCGTCAGTCATTAGGCAGGCAATGCAGTATGGGTTGAAATAATAATTCAAGCCTTGTCTTTCATTTTGACCACCTATGGCGAGTTTTATCTCTACTGGGAATTATCATAAGAAGCACCATAATCTGTTCAAGTGATAACCCAAGCTTGCTGCGGAACACATGTTCCTGGTGGACAAGGATAGAAGTCCAGATCACCACACGCTAGGGATGAGGGGAGCGGCACTCTCCGTGGACCCCGACAGGACAGGGTCCAGAGCTCCCAGCAGCTCCCAAGCCTCTTTTTGTTTTCTTTTCGCCTCTGATGTTTGATGAAAGGGGTCTTTTACAGGATACTACGCAGTTTTGGGCAAAGTGTTATGTATTAGATAGAGTGACGATCTGGGTCTACTGCAATCTAGAGGAAATCTAGATTCAAGTCTGTGAATGAGGAAACAATTCGAGACAACAAGGCTACGGTTCCTTCACTTCCGTACCTACCTACCTACCTCTCTTGGTAAGGGACTCATTGATCAGCTCACTCGCTCGTTGGGGTACGTAGAAAAACGTCCGGCTTATCTCCCCATCGGCATCCACGACGTGACAGGACGTGTGGTCCTTGCCTTTTTTTTAACCTTTCCACTCATTCAAGTCGAGCTCTGCTTTCACATGGACATGAGTCCAATCTGACTGGAGCTCTCCGCACCGCGCGCTTCCATCGCTCCTTGGCTAAAGCAAGGCACCCTGTCTGTCTATCCGTCCGTACCTCGGCGGCGAGCAAACACCAAGGCAAGGACCTACAGTAGCTTTGCCTGCCCGTGTGCTTGGGTGCAGTAGCATTCATTCTGGACTTTGCGGTGGCTTCCCCTCCTTGGATGGAGGTTCGCCAAGACCTTCTTCCCCCCCCCCCCCCGCCGTCGTCGTGTCTTGAATTGCCGAACCCGCCCTGACACTCACTGACGGATGGAAGCTTGGGTACGAAGTTACATCCGATCCTGTCTCTACGCCCAGACTCTCCTTTCATCCATCCCGTCGTCACTTTTCTCCCTCACTCAACAACAAAACTCTCTTTTTGCCCGTGCCATCTTCGCATCGGAATCACAAACGAGTTCTCGCTCCCCCAGTAACATATCACCGCCAAGCCGAGGGGCACAACGGCCAGGGGCACCCAGACGTCATTGCATCGTCGTTGATCGACCGTGGGGGGGGAGAGAGGGACAACAAGCTTTGGGATTTGTCACCTTTCTTTGTTCCCCTTTGTGCGCCCAAAATTCCCAATCACCAGCAGTACCCGGAGGCCCCGAAAATCCTAGAGACCTTGTTATTTGCGACGCTGGGAATTCGATTTTTTTAAACAAGGGTTTCCGGACACGAACTTGATTCAGAGAGTGAAAAGAGAGTGTGTGGACGACTTCAAGCTTGAGGTGCATCTTATACCCGAGACGCACCCCGTAGGCAAGCCAACGCGAATCTTGGGGGAGACACGAACCAACAACATCTTTGACGCCCTGCAGCGACACCCCCCAAAACCTCAAACCCAAGAGCTTCAAGCAGCGCCACCATACACGCGACCGGCAACTGCTCCGATTCCAGCTATCCCATCTCCGGCCTGGTGAGCCGCCTTTGCCGCGTTGATCTCTAGCCAACAATAATCGTCCAGACTTTGTTCTCCTTGAGCTTCTGGTCCTCTTCCATGCCGACTTGGCCGCGGCTGGGGGCAACCTGACGTGTTTCTTGATCAAATCTCACCACGGGCTCACATCTTTCATCTTGGGACTCACCATCGCGCCGCTTTTGACTTATCACCTCGCATCACTCCCGCCGTTGCCTCGCATGAGCCACCGCCATCCTTGGCATCCGCATCTAACCCAGGAACAGCGCCTCGATCTCGACCTGGTCCATTCCTGCCGGAGTCTTGGCCCGCCGTCAACCAACGACTCTATCCATCACTTTTTCTTGAACTCTTGTCGCGCGTCGCGTTCATCTTTGACGAAACCAACACACGATTTTGTACTCACTCAAACTGAGACAACGCTCTAATTCTTTGCTTCTAATATCTACTCCGAGCTCTCCGACTCCCCAGCCTTGAATATCCCGTTGCCAAGCCCGCGACCCGGTCCCGCGTCACAGCCGGCACAACGGCGACGAAGCGGCATCATGCCGGGGGTCGAAGCCATGCAGGGGCAAGCCGGCCGCCGGCGCGCTGAACGCCAGACGTCATCATGCACCGAATGTCGTCGCCGGAAGCAAAAGGTAACCGTCATTTCTCACTTTTTCTGCTTTGGCCCTGTCCCCTGTCAGATCGTGTCGGTGCCGGATCGTGTAACTCGTTTCCTTGGCTCGACGTTGTTGTACATGTCAACAACCCAGGTCGTGATTCCTTGATGTCTGCACTTGTCCAGCAGTTGTACCGATACCATTCTGCTTGTTCCTGCATCTTGGAACTAACTAGTCTCGCCTCAGTGTTCACAAGGCCAACCGTGCACAAACTGTCTTCGCCGGTTTCCCCAGCCTATTTGCGAATACAAGGTCAAGTCCTCAAAAAGGTGAGTTATACTTGGCTCTTCTCTGGGTTTTAGCCCGGGTGCTATACTCTCAAGCTTGCTCTCCCCTAGTATTGACGATCGAAAGGCTAACGCCATGCTCCTAGATCTTCTCCCCCTAGTTCCCTCCAGAAACCACCTCCTGCGTTAGCCGTGCGACAAGGACCATACGCTCACTTGAATCCTGCCGACGTCCAGGAAGCCATCATCAATCTAGAGGATGCCTTGTCAAGTTCTTCATCCGGCAGCTCCGCCCAAAACCCCCATTCCAAGATCAGCGCCTGGGTTCCGTTCAAAGTTGTCTCCAAGGAGGTTCAAGATGAAGACGAAGCCATACTCAAGTCACTTCAGGTCATCGTGGAACACCGTCTAACCTTGGCTAATCGTATCTATTTGGATGAGCGTGCCGAGACCACCAAGGCATTCTTGACGCACCACGAAGGACGGCGGCCTGTTGGATTACCAGTCGAAGGCTCGATGGAGCAACTACGGTTATTGCCAATGGAGCCTACTAATCTGAATAAGGAGTTGGTACGCATACGTAAGTTGACCTTGGCGATATGCTTTCGTGACACGACTAACACTTATTCTGATTTCAGACCTGCAGCTACTATGCCGCTTCAAGTGCTCCGTGGATGGGAACCCAGATCCAAGCAATGCCTTTATGAAATACTGGGTTCCCTGCTGTGTGCAAGACCCCCTGCTTCTCCAGATTGTTCTATTCACATCGTCATGTTTCCTTTCAGAGACAGGACACATCCCAAAGATAATAGCAATGATGCACAAGGGCAAGGTGTATCATTTGCTCAACTCACAGCTTCGAGACGAGGCCAGCCAAACCAGCGATGCGTCAGTTCTCGGCGTCGTGCAGATGATTGCTGATTCTTGGTATTGGGGCGCCACAGCCGATCTCAAGGCCCATATCAGAGGTCTGAAACAGATGGTCAGGATGCGAGGTGGTCTAAGCCAACTTGGACTACACGGATACTTGGCCAAGATGATTATCGTGTAAGTTGACGCTAATATTCAGAGACATGAGCATCAGCTTAGTGTCTTGGACCTTCGTTGTTCAGGGCTAACCCGTGACAGTCACGACGTTGTCATGGCGCTTGCACATGAAATCGATCCATGTATCTATGGTCATCCCGGCTTCACGTTCCAGGATCCTATCATGGTTCCCTTCAAGACGGCCTTGAATACGCCTCTCATCTTTGGATGGCCCTCATTCCAAGGATGCTCAAACTCCCTGCAGCTTCACCCAAGCACGGCTCAGATTCTTGACGACATGCGTTATCTATTTGACGTTGTTCTATCGTTGCCGGAATTCCCCAGCGCGGAGGAGCTTGACAACGTTGTAACAACAGCGGGTTGGGTTCAGGACAGGATATCTGACCTTCCAGATGACGCCCCATCCCGACGGTCGCCAGAATATCGCACACCTTCTCGATCAAGCTCTGTCGAAAGCCCGGCAAAGTCACCAGGTTCCGCCAGGACCGACAAGTCTTCCCCGCCTGTTGAACTTCCAGACATGATGTATCGTGTCGTCCGATTGACATCACTGATCTGGGTTCGGTCAATTCTCAACCGCTCCCCAACCACCACAATGTGCTCGGAGCGCGATGTAATGATAATCTGGGGCTCAGTATGGCAGGCTGGTCTACCCTGCTGGCAAACCGTGGTCGGCATCTTTGTGTGGATCATGCTGGCGCTTGTTCCCAGTTGTCACAAGACACCTGCTGGTCGCTTCATGAAGACGTTGCTGGTTTCCACTTTCATGTCGATCGGGGTTGACAATTGGCACATCGCCATGGACATCACCAGGACCGCTTTCAAGCTGCAAAGATGGCTTGCAGGAGGCAGGATTCAAGCAGGCGAGAAGGGTCTCAGCGGAGGGGAGACTGTTGTGGATAAGTACGGATTTGTCATGAAAGAGATCCTGCCAGAGATTCAGCTCCCAACCGACGACGAATGATGGACCCGAATCCAAGACACGGCAGTTCCCGCCTGCATCTGACGTGGGCACCCTGAATGGCTTCAACCCCGAGCGGGCTGAAGAATGCAGCCATTCAGGTGTCGACTATGACGACATGTTTCAGATCGACCAACGATGTAATGTAAGCAGGCGCTCCACTACAGCATACTGTGAGACCCCGGAAAGCGTCAAATACGGGCGTCCTCCTCGACGATCCGATGCAGATGGCTGCTTCTTCCCTTTTCCCCCTGTCCATTGACGGTTGTGCCGTCCTGGGATTGTACTACACTGCACTGTTATCTCGACAGGGTCACAATGTGTGACTTTACTCAACTTCGCAAGGATATACCAAATGGGATTGTCCTCCTTCCGGGGCAAGAGGGCTATGGGGAGGTCCTTGACAGATGGAGCGTGGCCTGTGTAAAGAGGGCGGTACGTATTGCTTCGCTAGACGCCGACGTCGTGGCTAATCATCTTTCAGGCTGTTGTTGTTTTGCCTTCGAATTCACAAGAGGTTTCTACGGCCGTGAAATTTGCAGTTTCGAACAAAATAGTCATGACTGTCTGTGGTGGTGGACACTCTTCCAGTGGGACCTCTTCTTCTGAAGGTATGGTCATTGACCTGAGGAAGATGCGAAAGGTCAAGGTCGACACAGCAACTATGACTGTCGAGTTTGAGGGAGGCTGTCTTTGGAAAGATGTCGACTTTGCTCTTGAACAACATGGACTGGCAACCGTCGGAGGTGTTGTCAACCACACAGGAGTTGGAGGGCTAACGTTGGGCGGAGGCCACGGATATCTGACACCTGTCCACGGACTGACCATCGACAACATGATTTCTGCAGAAGTTGTTCTTGCCGATGGTACCATTGTGGAGGCGTCAGAGGACAAAGATCCAGATCTCTTTTGGGCTATCCGAGGGGCAGGGGCTCAGTTTGGCGTTGTGACCCGATTCGTCTCACGCGCCCACAAGCAGGGCAAGGTCTGGAGCGGCACGTTGGCATACTCGGCTGACAAGCTGCCCACCTTGCTTTCCACTGCGAACGATCTTCACCAGCGACATACCTCGGAGGGTCATTGCCTTGCTCTAGGAATTGGCTTTGGTCCGGACGGCACACGCGTTGTCTCCGCGATCCCCATGTTTCATGGCTCCGAGGCCGATGGGAGAGAATACTTCTCGGGTCTTCTAAAGGTTGGACCGATTATCGACAATGCCTCAATGATGACGACAGCGCAGATGAACACTCTCATGAACCCCATCATGGAACACGGCATCCGGCGCCTAATGGGTTCAGGGAATGTCACAATGCCGCTAAACACCAAGTCCATGTTACAGAACGCGGAGGAATTCTGGAAATTTTGCGAATCTCACAAAGGCATGGGTCATTCCGCCCTTGCCATCGAGTTCTTCCCGACGGATAAGATTCGCGAGGTTGCGCAGGATGCCACGGCATATGCCAACCGGGGAGACTACTACGACGCCATGACAATATTCGCTTGGGAGGATGCAGCCCACGATGCAGAGGTCCGCCGCTTCAACCGGGATCTCTGCAGACGCATCCGCGAAACGAATGGTTACCAGGCAGTGTCTGGCGGTCACTGGAGCAAGGGACCTGTCGGGGTGTACATCAACATCGAGGCGGATAGTGTCTCGCCCAAGGACGCTTGGGGAGCGAATCTGCCGCGGCTGAGGGAGTTGAAGAAGAAGTATGATCCACAGAATGTGTTTCATAAGTGGCATGGCATTGCAGAGACAGAGTCTATATCATGAGGACAGATTTGGGTATAGAAGGGTGGTGGATGTGGTTGTCCAGGCACTAAATGTTATTTTCAGATAATAGTAAATTGCCCAGCAAGTTATACTCAGTGTCCAAGTATTGTGATATTGGTCTAGATCTTTGTTACCTTCGTTTGAGGTAGGAAGGAAAAGGGTTGGCTGAGTGAAAGTCTCAACGAAGGAGCACCGGTTAGACTGCTCAAGTCAGCAAAATGTCTACATACTTCTGACTGCTCTGTAAACAGGAAATAGGGCTGTTTCAGGCCCGTTTCATTTTAAATAGAAGTCAGTATTTGTGAGGAAAACCGAAGGGTCCCGTTGACAGAAGCGTTCATGGATGACAACTCCAGAGGTCTAGGGAGCGCACCTCAACCTTGCATTCAGAGCTAATCCAGATCCCGACAGCTGATTATATACACGGCATATAAGGAGTTTGGAGATCCCAGTTGCATTAACTTGATGGGTGTTACTGTAGGCCCAGGCATTCGCCTTGTCACGGCGACAAGGAGCGTGTCGGCCAAGGTAGGAATGAAAGGTAATGTCAAGACAATGTTGATGTTGAACCCACAACATTCAAATGGCATATATTGGGTCTCGGATTCGGCCCCAGCGAAGGGTACTTACCTCGCTCATCTCATCTTGCAGACGTCCTGTTGCAGGTTGTCATGGCCATGAGACAATGAGACGAGGGTATTCGGAATGTCAATTTGTATGCTAGGGAGCCAATTTTATGGATACTCCGTTCTACCTCTTGGCTCCAAATCCATAAAACAGCTACTATTGTTGTATTACATCCTGTCGCTGCCGTGAAGCTTCTCAAGTAGAATGTGCTGCGTTACTTACCAGCAGCCATTTCGTCCTAAGAACCCGGGTTTCAAGCGGGATCCATCAATGATGGATGCCATGTCTAAACACCTGGAATGGCCTCTCATAGTTGCAGTACGTGACATTTACGTCAAGAAATGGAGGAGACGATAGAACGGCAAAGGTGATCTGGCCCTCGTAGCTAAGTTTATGTAAATATACTAAATTAACATCCGAGGATATTCAAGATATGAGGCCTCTTTTATATACTATTCTATCATTATTATCACATCTCCATAGTTAGGTTTAGTAAAGAATAAGCTCGTGTATCTCGCGTCTCGTTTTTTTTCCTTGGCCGACGTGTATAGTTAGCAATGTCGATGTTGTGATGTCTATTATCTCGTTACTCACGAGGTCAAGACTTGGTGTTGGACCGCTCGCTGAAGCATCTGCGCATGTCAGTCAGTCGTCTCAAGGTTAAAAACTATGTTTTTAATATCCATAGTTGTACTAACCTGTGGTAGATGGTGCTTCTTCGTTGAAGTAAATGCATCTCTCTATACGGAGGCTCTGCACTGCCAGGAAGTAATTCCATTGCTGGTGGTTCAAGAACCTAGGACTTTCTAAAGGAGAGCGCAGGCAAATTACTCGTATCAATATAAGATATCCAACTCGACTAGAACATGGTAAATGCATAAGAGTTTGGTTACTGAGCAAATGCCCCGTACACGCAGGAGGAGCGGCATTGTCCTAGGAACGAAGGGATGTACTTAAGATCCAAGTAACGCTTATTCCAATGTCTATGACATCTACTAATTATCACCAAGGCTCGAATAGTTGCGAGAGTGAGCTCATTCGTAACGCAACATTCGCGAAGCCCTCAGGAGTTGGCCGTCTTCCAATTATTCATGTCCATTCAACCAGCCTTTCTTTTGTGGAAACACAAGCGAAGAGCAACACGCCTGCTACAACTAGTCTCTACAGAGTAACAAGGCAGTTCCCGGTTACCATTGGCGAGAAATAGCAAATAGAACTGCGCGAGCTTCACTGCTTCACTCAACTTAGGAACAAATGCTTGGCACCACCGTGACAACCAATGCCCTTCCCTGGCAATATAGAATCTAGCAAGCTTCAAACATTATGTTTGAAGAAAATGAGCCGAATTCATCCTATGTGGTCTGCGTACTCTAACGCAGTGAACCTGTTGTTACCCACACGCTCGACGATCCAGGATTCAATGAGGGTAATACCACTAACTAGGTATGCAACTCACAGTGAGCTCAGTGGCTCTCCCTGGAACTGTTTCATTCATTAAAGAGAGGGATTTCGGTGAAAATGTGATAAAACGGCATCCACAGATCCTCGAGGATTACTATTGTTCCTTTAGTGGCTTGGACGTTCTCAGCTTGGCCATTACACCAACATACTCACGGTCTCACTGACAGATTGTGGCGTATTGAATGAGTGCAACTTTGAAACCAGAATAGACCACAATTCCTTTCAGGTCCGAGTCGGTAAGTCATCTACATTTTATAGATCATTTTGTTTCGTATCTCGATATGTGAGGAAACTTGCCAGCCCGCCTCGTTCTCAGCCCATGTGTAGGGTAGCACATACACCACGGGCAAGCAAAAATCAAGATGATGGTTCTAAAGTAGCAATTCTTTCATGATATTATTTTACTATTCTTGGACGAATTCATATCAATATTCGAACAATGCTTTATAGAAATGAGTCTATCTTCATTACTGTTCTGGCGTCCTGGTCGTTTCTCGACCTGCGTGCCATGTTCGTTCCAAGATCGACTTTCAATAGGATTCAAGACCCACGAATTGCAAGACTGTCCAAAAACGGCGCGGACGCGAAGTTTACAGTGACAGGCCTCAATGGCGATTGGGGAGCACCAGTAGCTCAGATTGTGGTCCCCATGGATCCGTCGCACCATCGAAGCTGCGGAAACTGCCGTGGCCACACCTCATATCATGAGACCTCACGATGGCCGGCGAGCAACGCTTCATACCGATCGTGAAATTGGCCTGTTTCTCGCCGGCGGGGAAACCAGCCCACCAAACATTGTTTCCCTGGAAGAAGAGGGATGACAACAGCGCCCGGGGCTGACTAGGTACCAACGCCACCCCTTCCTTGTCTCTGAAGAGGGGCATTCATGGGCTCACATGTTGTCTCCCATCACTACTGCGCACTACGGAACTGGGTTCACTTATTCTGAGCTGAAGACGTGGGGAGGCAACTAGGGCTGAGCTGAGGGGGAACCAGTCAAACAACGCAATTGATGATGTTGGGGTTAGTAATTCATCAAAGAGACAGGGACCTCGCGTCCAAGGCCGCGTGGTGGTGGCGCTTGTTGCGTGGGGACTTTTCCAGTTGCAGCGGGATTTGTCTTGCCATTCATCGCCTGAAGATGCTGCATGAGATGATGCAGGCCCGGCGGCCACTCAAAAAAGAGGCGCCCGATGCGATGGAAAAATACCAATCCAGTTAGAAAGGAAGAAGATATGCAAAGTGATGGACTAGGGGCGGGGGTCACAGAGGCACGTCTTGGACGATATGACGATATCGTGAGATTGTTTACTGGTGAAAGTGGTGTCATGAGGTTGGGTACGTAACCCTTCTCTGATCAAATATTGGGACTGGGGGGTAGCTTATACGAATAATAATCAATCGGTGGAGTAACGAGATGAGATACACGTCTTCTTTCGTGGGGAGATATTACATGGTACCACGTAAAAAGAGTCAATGGGGATAAATGATATTGAGATGGATCTATCCGACAAGAGACATGTATATCCTTGGACCTTGTTGTTGGTGGTGAAGGATTAGGAACAGGCCTCCAACACTCTAACCCTCCTTCTTCACTCACCTTGGAGCATACCGTGCTTCGACGCTCAGATTCCAATGCCGAGTAAAAAGAGGGAAATGAAATACAACTGTGACAGTTGAGACAAAAATGCAGCCATCGTCACTCGCGTCTTCAAGCCTCAACTAACTCCGTGTATGCACTGCACCGCACAGCCGGGATCGCGCGCCTACAGCTACAGTAGCGTAGCCGCCTCCCATGTGCTCTGGCTTCCCTCCAGGGGTTGGTTCCAAGGTGAAGAGGGCCTGTCTTCCAGGGGGGTCCTCATCGGTCAAGGACGGGAAGCCCGGATGGTCACCCGGTGGCCGTTGGTCGTTTGGATAATGCTGCATGTGCAGGATCAGGATCACTGACAAAAAGATGGTTCTGGACTGCCGAAGCTGAAAGGATTTCCCCATGGCAGTTCAGTTTGGTTGGCCTCACTGCACACGCCCTCTCCCACTTTCACCCCCGGCAGGAGTGCCTGCTTTTGGATATCGGATGCGCTGCTTGCTGCGGACGCGGGTGCGCTTCTTTTTGTCTTCGATATTATTTGCTTTTTGCTTCCATGCGTACGCACACGCACACGCACACGCATACGCGCGGGATGTTGAAAGGTCTCTCGGTGTATCGGTGACTTACGGGGAGGGGGGGGCTCAGCTGAGCTTGAAAGTGGGTGTCGTGCCCGGAGGAGGCATTTCGGTTCGGAGGGAGGGCGGGGCATCGGTCGACCCGACCGGGATGCCGAAGACGGTCCGTAATCCGGAGGAGGTTAGAGGAAGGCGACGGTGACGTCGACGTTGGCATCTCGTTCCTTTGTTTTACCATGGAAGAACCGTAGAATAGAAGAAATCGATCCGGTTCGGCGATTTCGGTGTTACCGTCAGCTACGGGCAGGATATGGCGGGGCTTGATGGAGGGGATTGGATGAACCCCGCCTTGAAGAAACAGGCTGTATCATGATTTGTTTAGGGTTCGAGGTAGAAATAGACAGTTGGAAGTATCAAACATCAAAGGGAAAGCTGTGATAGCTACGAGAAGCTTGTAAACAACCTCGTTGTACTGACAAACTGAGCAATATGGCACCTATCGGCGTAGCCATGATTGGCGGCGGCCTGTTTGCCAAGCAGGAACACATGGTGCGAGACCTCAGTGAAGAGAATACGGGAGAATATACTAAACGTCTTTAGCCTGCCCTCATGAAGTGCGACAACTTTGCCCTCAAGGCCATCTACTCCCGCTCCCTCAAGTCGGCCCAAGAAACGGCAGCCCTCAACACCCGGGAGTCAACACCGGACCTCTACTCGGCCGACGCCGGGCCGGGCAAGTCCTACGATGACCTCCTCGCCCGCGACGACATCGCCGCCATCATCCTAGCCCTCCCGATCATGAGTCAACCCGCCCACATCGAGGCGGCACTCACAGCCGGCAAGCACGTCCTCGCCGAGAAGCCTCTCGCACCGACAGTCGAGGCGGGGAAGAAGCTTCTCGAGTTCTACCGTCGCACCGCAGAGGCCAACGGCGCGACGTTTGCCATTGCCGAAAACTTTCGCTTCAAGCCCTCGTTCGAGTACGCGGCCGTCGAGGCGGCCAAGCTGGGTAGCGTCCAGCAGTTCAACGTGAGGGTGCTGGGCTACATGGGGGCCGACACGCAGTGGTACGCAACCGCGTGGCGGGCAAAGCCAGAGTACCAGGGCGGGTTCCTGCTCGACGGCGGAGTGCACTTTGCGGCGGCCACGAGGATGCTGCTCACCACGCGCGCCGCGGACGTGAGGGCGCAGACGGCGCTGACCCAGCCTCACCTGCCGCCCATCGACACGGTCAACGCCGTCGTACGGCTCGAGTCCGGAGTTAGCGGTGTCTACCAGCAGTCGGCGGGTTCGAGGTTGAGCGCATTCGACTTTGACTTTTCCTACGAAAAGGGCACGGTGAGTGTGTCTGGGGACAAGGTGACGGTTACGCCCCTGGAGGGTGAGGCGGTCGTCAAGGAGTTTGAGAGGACCAGTGGTGTAAGCGAAGAGGTTGAGGCGTGGGGAAAGGCGTTGGTGGCAGGGAAGCCAGATGAGAGGCAAAGTGTGGAGAAGGCATTGGGAGATTTGGAGTTTTTGGAGCAAATGTTTGAGAGCGGTTCCAATGGGGGTGAAACCAAAAAGTATGAGCTCCAGTGAGAGTCTTTTGAATACGCAAAATGGCTGGATGGTGTATGCTTGTTGGTAGGCCTCAACTCAAGACCCGTCATCCTGGTTCATCGTTCCTCTAGTAAAGGACATCTCACTCACAGCTTCGACTTGGCCACATTAGCTTCCTCATCCACAACAAGCAGCTTCTCTAGCTCCCGCCGCAGCGTGTCTGCCATGCCCGCCTTGAGCGGCCTGCCCGACTCACGATCGACATAGACCTGCACAAACTCTCCGACCGCCTTGACCTCGTCGACGCCCTTCTCAAAGAGGGCCATCTCGTACGTGACGCTCGACCGCCCGAGCTTGTTGACGCGCAGAGTCAGCTCCGCAACGGCAGGGTACGCGATGGATGCAAAGTAGTCCGTGTGGGTGTGCACGCACAGGCCAAACTCCTTTGCCGTTGGGGGATGAAGCTTGCAGTTCTCGATGAGATAGGCGTTGAGAACCGAGTCAAACCTGGTTTCTTTAGCAGCTTTTCTCTCGCCTGCCTTTCCCTGGAAGGACCACGAGACCAGGCCAGGGATCGTCACTTACAGAAAGTTGTAGACGGAATTGTTCATGTGGTCATACATATCATTGTCGTTCCTATTGGTAAAGGGAGTCAGTCTATTGAAACTCGTCTCCCAGACCCTTCATTCCTCTGGGGCTTTTTCACGATGCTACTCTGGCAACATTCCGGAGATGCCAACCACTAGGTCAAGATCATGATTGTTCCATGCATGCAAGGAAAAGTGCAAAGATGCTCTAGAGCAGGAGGCGTAAACTCACCATCGCGTGCGGTACTCGAGCATGAAGCGGTAGTCCTCTCTCCTGCGGGCCTTGAGCTGCGCCGGCGATGCTGCTGTTGGAGCCATTCCTGCAGAGGCTGTGACCGATGACCTTGAAAAGCTGGCAAGTCCCGTTCTAGGCCCGTCGGATCTGACAATGTCCGATGATAATGTTGACCAAACGTCCGGTGGTGCCGTCTTGGCTCTTAGCCAGAGAGGCGTGAAGTTAATCGACGATACAAAGTAAAACAAACACCAAGAGACAGAGATCCCAAGGACGACGCGAGGGATCTAGATGTTTATCATTTGAGATTGAGAATTGTGATAGATGATCAATTTGAAAGGAGTGAAGGGGTAACCGAGCAGAGATGCCTGCTAAAGACAAGAGTACCTAAAGACAACAGAGACGATGCGCGTATAGTAGCGAAACAGAAACTTGGAAAGGATGAGGTTGGCCATGAGCGGGAATTCCGAGGTTCTGGACATGTGCCCCGAAAGGGGAAAGCCGAGGCTCATGGATTGAAGCTTCTTGAAAGCTTGGATGAGATGCGGATTTACAGCGGGTTAGCGGCAGGCATTTCCTCCTCCACCCACTGACCTTCCCCCTACAGAGCCTCGGGGGGCTAGGCCGGGCATGGCGGGAGGGAGCCTTCGCCTGGGGAGGCGGGCTGCTGGGAGCGCCCGATCCAGCGGTAGGGCGCTGCATGGCCAGCGCTACAGCACGCCATCAGTGGGCTCGGCGGGGGATCTTCCAGCGGGGGCAAGGCCTAAAACACATCTGCCGGGCCAGCGACGGCGATAGGCCTCAGCGTCTGGCTTGTTTCAGAGAGCGGCATGACTCCTCTGGCAGAAAAAAACTGTCATCCAATCTTTTCTCTGGCAGATCCAAAATACGTACCCGTGACCGCCCGTATCTACCGGGTGTTTATTCCCGAAAAGGGTTCAGGCACTGGTTCTGCCACATCCCACCGCCTACTTTTCTGCCGTAACCTAACCCACAAACTGCGATATCTGATTATCACCAACAATTTGCGCCCCAGGACAGGACGAGACCGATATCCGCAGGGCAGAGTTGTCGGGCCCACGAATTTCACATTCAGGGCAGATCTGTCTTTATTGTTTCTTACATTTTGACTTTGGCGCAGCACTCCCTTTGCGCCTTTCGCCCGCATATCTCCCGTCGTTGCCTGCCGCAGAGCGCCGGCGTCCCTCGTTTCGTCCCCCGCTGTGGAATGAGGGCTGCTGTTGTCCGCCTCGGCCCGTTGTCGTCCACTCTACACAGATCAAGGCATCTTCCCAGAGACTCGTTTCTTGCTCGACGCGGCGCGCGCCCCATCGCAATGGTCTCGTCCTCCCCCAAGCCCTCGTCGCCCTTGGACGAGCTGGATGTCGCAGCCGTCGTGCAGGGCTTTGATGCCCAGGGCGAGCAGGGTCTGAACCAGAGTCTCAGACCGACCCCGGCTCCGAACCACCCAGACTCCGAAAAGTCCCAGTCCCAGACAACCACCAACGGAACCACCAACGGCAACGCTCAGAACACCAGACGGCCCAAGCAAAAGAAGCCGCAAAAGGTCCCGCCTACCGTCTCAGACCCCGACCGGCCCCTCATCACTCCCGTCGGAGACCCGTGGCCCCGACCATACCATTTCGAAGGTGATGGTCTGCGCCGCGTTGCCCCATACCACTTCACCTACAACACCCATTGTAAGGAGCGATGGCGTAACCGGCCCCTCCTTGAGATCTACGAGGCCGAGTTCCGGGACCGACCCATTCAGTACTACTACGATTCCATGGTTCGCGGCACCATCTTTGTCAACGGTCGCCGTGTTGGCCCTGACTATGTTCTCCGAAACGGAGATCTCATCTCTCATACACTCCACCGTCATGAGCCACCCGTTACAGAGGATCCTCTCCAGGTTATCCACGAGGATGAGGACATGATTGTCATCAACAAGCCGGCCGGCGTGCCTGTTCACCCAGCTGGCCGTTACAACTACAACTCGGTCATTGAGATTATGAAGTCTGAACGCGGACAGGGGTTTCTGCCCTATCTCTGCAACCGCCTGGACCGTCTCACAAGTGGCATCATGTTTATCGCAAAGAATCCTCCCGCCGCTGAGGCGCTCGGCATCAAGATCAAGCAGCGAACAGTGAGAAAGGAGTACATTGCACGTGTTATGGGCAAGTTCCCAGACGGCGAAGTTGTCTGTGACCAGCCCATTCTGCAGATCTCACCAAAGTTGGGTCTTAACCGGGTTCGCGCAAATGGAAAGACTGCCCGAACAGTGTTTAAACGCCTAGCCTATTACCCCCCTCCGGACGGAGAAGAGACAGAGGGAGATGGGCGACCCAAGACACCAGAGGAGGAACTGGACGAGAAGCATCACCCTTGGATCAACAAGAGGGGTTATTCTATCGTCCGATGTCTTCCAGTTACGGGTCGGACTCACCAGCTTCGTGTACACCTTCAACACTTGGGACACCCTATCCAGAACGATCCCATCTACGCCAATAGGCGAGTCTGGGGCTTCGATCTAGGGCAGAACGATGCGGATGGAACACTCAACACTGACGAAGACGTCGTGAGTCGCTTGTCTCGTATGGGCAAGGACGAGGTTGCAGATGCAGTAGCCTACTACGATACCATGGTGGACAAGTATGAGCAGCGGCGGGCTGAGAAGATGACGGGCGAGCTCTGCGACGTATGCCAAACGCCTCTGTACTCAGACCCTGGCAGCCATGAATTATCGTTGTGGCTCCACAGTCTTCGATATGAAGATGCGGGCGGAAGCTGGTCGTATGTCAGCCCGCTGCCTCGGTGGGCGCTCCCGCCAGAGGGCATGAGTGGGCCAACGACGGTTGGCGGGATGGAGGAGCTGGTGGAGGCGGTAAAGGACGAGAATCCCGAGATATCATGACAAGACAATTGTCTTTAGGGCCATCCATGCAAACAACCTTACGGAACTACAAGGCAGGGCAGCGCCACCAGATAGACCACGAGGACGCAATCTCGTAGACGCGGAGCTGAGCTCCACCCCTGACAAGACTTGTCGGGATACGGGGTACTCTATCGGTTGGGGACTCGCTCGCTCGCAGCCAAGACCCCATCCATGATGGACTAGAGGACGAAATCCGATCCTGGCTCCAGGAACCGTGGACCGGGTTGCCCAGTGGATGCGTGTAAGCCCCTGCAAGCGCCGCAGGATACGTGAGCGGAGCAGACGACGGCTCTGCCCCATCGCCAAGCTATCTAGTTTTGCGCAAGCATTCTTGCCCTTGAGCCCTAGGGTGTTGAAGGTTGAGATAGGGCAGACGGGCAGTCGGACAAGAGTTGGTAATCAAAAGCCTGGGCGGATAATTGTGGCTTCGGATTTGAGCTGGTCCCGCGCTCGCGGTAATCGGGGAGCGAGGTAGACAACTTGAGACACGGCAGTGGGACTGGTGATGGCAGCAAAGGGCAGATCTTAGGCCAGATGGACGTGAGAGGCGCATTGTGAAGCAAGCCAACAGAGATGAATGCCGCTGGCCCGGAAATGCTATGCTCCGCGAAGGCGTCTAACCTCGCGGAGCGGGACCAAGCCCCGTCAGAGAAGAGACAGAAGGAGGCATCTCCAGGATCTGAATGGATTGGGCATGTCCAGATGAAGAAATACTACGGGGCCATTTGAGAGAGAGATCAAATCTCCAAACCCACCGGGACGGAGCCCGCGTGGCCCAACGCATTCCACAGTGACCGTGAGCCAAGGCCAAGACAATCCGGGCCGGACACGGATGGGGCATGGACGGGAACCCATGGGAGATTTGACGAGCGAGCGAGCAAAAGGGCATTTGCCAAGACCACGATGGACACGACCGACGATGCCATGAGGATCAATTCAATAGACCAGAACCGGGCGGACGCATCCGCGGGCGGCCGTCTTGGCCTAGAGACTTGCTGGCGTTGAAGCAGAACGGGGGTTTCTTTTAGGTCGAGACTTGAGGCTGGACCCTTGATGATCACTGACTGGGGGGGAGACAGACTGGACTGGATTAGACTGGCTAGATTCCGAGTGAGATGTGAAAGGGACAGTCAAAAACGTCCAATCAACCCTGAAGCTGAGCCATCACGCTGCATGAGGCATTGGTCATGGGGTTGGTTATTGCGCACGAAGCAGGGCCATATCATGACTGTCTACAGACTGTGATTTTAAAAACAAGCAAGGGCAAAGGTTCCCAAAATGGGCAATAGACCCTGAGAGCAAGGGCCCCGTCTAAAACAAAACAAATCAGAAACTTGGTAGCACATGGGTTTAATCAAGCCAGGCAGGCAGAGAGGCAAGGGGCCCATGGAATTGTGGCGGGCGATCAATGGACCACGCTTCCCAAGCACGCAAGCCCATCAAGCCCTCCGAGTGGTCCCAAGGATTCTTTTTCCTGTTGGAGTCTTATTTCCTGGGGTAAGATACAAGTTCAGCGAGAGAAAGAATTGTTTGCTTTTTTCTTTCTGACTCCACGGATCCGCCGCGCGCGTGCGAGAAATGTGGACTTTTTTTTCTTTTCTCGGGCAGGGCACCGCGCGCACCACCCACCCACCCTTGTTCGCAGAAAGCCGATTTCGTCAACGGCAGCCATCTGGGCAGGTTACCACGTTGCCGGGTCGCCTCTATGTTTGAGGATTGTGTGTCTTGTGTGCGTGTGTGTGTGTGTTGGTGGCGCATCTCATCACGGAGGTTTCAGCTCTGTCTGGTTGGGCATCTAATAGCCCCTGTCTCTTGGTTGACTATTCAAGAGGACATTCACCTCTTTACAAAGACATGGAGGGCAGACGAGGGGGCGATAGAAGCCAGCCATGGGAACAAGGGACCCTACAAGCGAACGTCATGATGTACGGATTTATCCATGGAAGCGGCATTGGACACGGCAGAGATAGACTTAAAAAGGTACGGAGAGCCGTCCTGACCTACCTCAGCTGAACCTCGCAGAAAATGGCTGCTCGAGGCGACCGAAATTACCGAAATCTGGTAAAGCATCCATCCTCCACCTTCTCCCGTGCGTTTCGGAGAGGGCGTCGGATTACTATTCATTTCCATCAAAAAGGGTGCTTGCTCCGTCCCGTGATGGATGACGCCGCACCCAAACATGACGCGCCATGAATGGACAGTTTGCCGTCCCGACAACTTGACGGGAAAAAGTAAATCAAGCAGAAGCAAGCCTGAGCGGGCGCCCCCAAGCCCCTTTGGCGAACAAAAAGAACATTCTACTCAAGCGCAGCCATCATGCATGGAAACAAACTTCCCAATCAGCGTGAGAGGCGGTGGGGGGTTGAATTTTCTCTTTCCATCGAAAAAAACGGGGGCTACAAGACGGTTACCTCCCCACGATGGACGATGGATGATGGATGATAATGGTTGAGGCTTTGCCTGCAACAGTAAACTCGAGTCCGGTGCCGTCTTCGCCATGTGCGATGCCGGCCACCCGCCGGATCTCCGACCCAGTCGCCACGAGGACCAAAGACGTAGTGCAGTGGAAGCTGGATAATTCCGAGCTTCGTCCAGCGTCGTTCTGAAGGAGGGGGGCGCACATGGCTGATGGTAGGATGGAGGTGTTTCGGGGACTTCTGTTGTATGGATGAATGGATGGATGGAGGGATGGATGGATGGATGGATGGACGGCGGGGGGCCTACTGTACCAAGGGAGGAGGCAATCCCTTCGGATCACTGCCATGCGTTATCAAGAGGAGGAGGAGGAGGAAAAAAAGCCTGCTTCAGGAAATGGGCGCGGCAGAGCGCTCGCGCGTGCATGAGGCAGGGGAAAGACAAAAAAAGATGGATGGATGGATGGGCCATGACTGGCTGTCACTCTGTACGTATGATGATGCCTGATCTGCAAGGAGATGCGGCTGGGATATCTCTGGCGCGCCTGTCCCTCTTTCTCTTTCGCGGGGAATCCGAAGAGGGGATGCCATGGGAGATTTTCCCCATCCCCTCCTTGGATCCCAATGCCATGTGCAAAGGCAACAGTTAGACCGCCAGATGTGCAGTGATGATGACATGGGGGAGGGGAGGAGAAAGATCGACGTCCTGGGACTGGCTGCCTTTGCCGGGGGACCGTGTTCATGCTGGAGAGTAAGGTAAAACCATGGAAGATTGTTATCCGTAGGTAGTTACTTGCATCTTTGACCAGACCAGACAGACCGCAACGCTCCCACGTTTCTGCTGGTGAGATGGCCGATGTGTTGCATGTATCTCTGACTTGCAAAGCGCCTCACGCCTCACGCCTACGCGCGCATGGCTTTACGCCCTACACGCTAACGAGTACAGTACCGCCTGGTGTTTCCTACTGCAACTCAACTCCCCTAGGGCTCTCTCTCTCTTGCTCATCAATGCTACTGCTCGCAAGGCCCTCTTCCATGCTCCCCGCTATGCCCTCGAGGGAATGGTCGACCTGCTATTCCCCCTGGTCCAACGTGCTCCACCAGCTAATTCTCATCCCAAAACTCCACTCTTTTCTCCTCCCCTCCTACAAGGATAGGCCGTCGACCGCACAGCGCGCTACTCGAAAGCCACTCTTTGGTAGAGACACGGCCCTCCTTCTTTTCTGACGACCGACCCACGCCCTCCTCGACTACGCCGGATATCGGCTAGGTCTCCTGCAAGCGGCCCAAGGCCAAAGTTTATTCTCGCAGCGCTCTCTCACACCTCCAAGAGGGGGGCCGCGACGGTGTCATGGCATTGCCCTGGAGTTCTCCGCTAGGCGCTGTAACCCGTCGACCATGGATCCTGATGGGCTTCTAGGGCTACGGCCTGCCAGCCCCGGTCTACCTCCAGGGCAGCCCTCCGCACGCCCCCCGGGAAGGCCATCAGAAATCTGAGACATTGCACGCCCTTTTCTGCCCTTCTTTCTGGTTGCTGTTTCTTTTGTCTCCACCGCCCAAGTGACATGTAGCTTACAGTATTGGGTTAATTGTCGGCTTCTACAGAGAAGCAATCGAGAAGCGGCGAACTGAACTCTCTCTCTGACTGCGGTAAAGGACGGACATGCGCGGAGGCCTTGTACCTGGCCGTACTGCATACGGTGACAGGAGAGGCCATGGCCTGCAACCAACGTGCCTTGTCTACACCTACGGTACAGCGAGCGAGGGGAGCGAGAGCCCAGGACGAGGATGCGATACCCACTTCGCCCACGAAGCCTCCAGTATCCGTGGTCCGTCGAGCGGAGCCTCTCTTCTGGAGATGCGAGAGGAAGGGAAGGGTCCGTGAGCTTCAGTGGGGACTCGACTCTGCTCAACCTCTGGAGCCATGATCCATGGAGGATGACCCAAGTCCCGCCATGCCCATGGTCCGGATACATCCCCAGCCAGAGGACAAGCATTGTATCAAGACGCGGCCAGGCCAGGCCAGACCAGGCGCAGCCAATTCACCTGGGCATAACAGAGCAGGTCTAAAAGAGGGCAGGACAGGCAAGGCAAGGGCAAGGACAGGGCTGTTGAGTACAGAAAACAATCAATGGCTTCAGAGACACTCAAGCAAAGACGACAAGAGCTGAAGTCTACTGCTCTGTCGCCTCCCCGTCCGGGCTTGATCCGGGAGACAGGACGACGCATCCACAGAGATACAAGCCACCCCCGAAGGTTGCAAGAAGGTTGGTCCAGGTTTCTGGTCTGGCTTCAAGGGACACACCACAGACACCAGACACATGGGGAGACAGTACAAGCTCGACGTATCTGGTACACTGCCGTGGCGCACCGGACCGCGCTCGCTCAACCAGACTGAGGGGACCCACGCTGGACCTAGCCTTGCCCCCGATGGGCGATGGCGCATGGCCATGGCACACTACTGGGGTATACCCATGGATCCAAGGGTCTCCGAGGATGGTCCACCACCACGAGAGTGCCGTAGGTACTCCAACGACCAGAGACTACACACCAGAGGCGCGGAGGAGGGAGACGAGGCCAAAATGCTATAACTAACACCCCTGGCCCGTCGAGGAGCCCAGGTCGATCAACTAGCTGGGCCGATCTCCATGCGAACACTTGCTCCAAGGCTCTTGCTCCACAGCTACGAATACCCTGCCTGCATCATCTAAATACTCCAACCTGGGACCTTTGTTCTTCTCTTTGCTTTTTCGCCAGGAGATCTCTTGGAGACTTGACATCTCTTGTACACAACACACCTTGCACACCTACCATCACCATCACCAACACCAACACCAACAAGCCTTGGCTTATATCTAGTCGTCTGTCCCCGGGACTTGATATGACCCGGCAGATCCCCATGTCCTTTCGTCGAACAACCTCAGACCTCTCCTCCCCCGTCGGCGACTCTTCACCAACACACTACCACAACACCAGCAACACCGACAACATGGTTCGCTCATCTTCAGCAGAGCCCGCCAAGACCACCAAGCGGAAGGGTATGTCGATTGACCTCTGCTCGTTGCTTTTGGTGTCAAGCAAAAGCAACGAGGGACAATCACCATTGATCAGCACTAACACGAACCCCAATTGCAGGCACCCGAAGCGTCTCTACCCTCACACCCTCACAACTCGCCCGCAAGCGAGCCAACGACCGCGAGGCTCAACGAGCTATCCGCGCCAGGACCAAGGAGCATATTGAGCGTCTGGAGCGCGAGCTGGAGGATCTCAAGAGCAAGCAGAGCCGCGACCAGACTGTTCAAGAGCTTCTGCGCCGGAATAAGGCGCTCGAGGAGGAGCTTATGCGACTCAAGGAGACCATGGGCGTGTCCATGACCTCGTCTCCCTACTCCGCACCAGGTATGAGAGAGAGGTCGCGGGTGTATGGGCATGCGCTGACAGCAGCAGTCTACGATGACAACCTCAGCTCCGGCAGCGGCGCCATCCCCAGCCCTCGCGGTTCACCCTTCCCCTCTGGCGACTACAACTCCCTCCCCGACTATGGACAGCAATATGTCCCCCTCCCCAATAACTGCGAGTCATGGGCCAACACAGTTCCCTGCCCCGTCCCCTCCAACGTCTCCAGCCCCTCATCATCAGCCGACGACTACAGCGCAGGCTACATCCCCACGAGCGTGCCGGCTTCGATGCTGCCGTCCAACAACACAAGCACATCCAGCATCAACGCAGTAGGCCACAAGGACGTGATCAAGATGGAGTACGAAGAAGTGGACCATCACGGTACGATCCCCCAAGGACTACCTGATGTGCGCCTAGGAGAGGAGGCTAATCACGCTCAGTGTCTAGACGCCGGGTTCCGCCTCAGCAATCCCTCGCTTCCGCCCGCCACCCCCCATACCTACATGCAGCAGCAACACCACCACCACCACCAGCATCAGCAGGCCGCGTGGAACATGTATCCGGTCTACTACCCCCAGGCGCAGTCCTCGGTTCACTGAAGGGCCACCACACGCCGAGCTCCCCCGGCAGCTGGCCGGTGCCGGTCCTGACGACAGCGCCGGCCTGCCGCTTCGACGAGCTCCTGGTGGGCTTCCTTCAGGACTGCCGCCGCATGACAACCGCCGAGTCCATCTACCAGACGCTGGGGCCGGCCGCCGTGGACGTGCGGTCTCTGTTCCGGAGCCACGACGCTCAGGGACAGCTTCCGTGCTCGCCTCACCCCATCACTGACCTGATCCGCAGCCTGGTGGACATTGCGGGCATGACGAGGCTCACCGAGAGGATTGCGATTTTTGCGCCTCTGCAGACATTGGTCTGCTGGCTGGCTCACCCCACGGCCGAGAGGCGAGCACGCGTGGGCGACGACTACGTACCGCAAGAGAAGCAGCTCTCGATCCGGCACCCTCAATGGGTCGACCTCGTCCTCTGGGGCGGACTGCGCGAGGCCATGATAGACCAGCAAGAGGTGTACGCCACGGAAGAGTTTCAGCGGGTCTACTTTGACTCATTGCGCCTCATCAACTGGCCCTACCAGCCGCTCGACGGGCTAGTGACGGATCCCCAGACGGGCCATGTTGGGCTCACGGATGCCCTCATGGCGCACGCCATGAACGGGGCCAACTGGCGGCTGAGCGAGGCGTTTGCCCAGCGGTACCCTGAGCTTGTCGAGCTTGTCGAGGTGGAGAGTCAATGACTCTTTTGACTCGTGATCCGATCTTTCTCTTCTCACGACATGTTTCTTTTTTTGAATCTTGACATTCTATCTCTCTTGATAATGACGGATCACATGCCTCGGCAGACTCTGTGGGAGAACACGGCACCACATTGTCGATCAAAGGAGGCTGGACTCTCCACCGCGGCAAGCCTCTTCTTGTTTAGTTGATGAAGCATCCACATAACAATTTCCTTTCTGTCAAGAGGCCTGAGCAACAAGAGGCCTCTACTGAAAAGCATCCAATACTATATCATATCATATCACGAAACTAGATAGAGGAGGAAGACCCACTACTTACTACCACTACCAACATCAACACACATCATCACACACTCTCTCACCGAGAACACACGGGAACACACACACACACTTTTAACGGCCGGAAACATGTATTGCATCTTACATCTCATGCCACTTTTATGCTATGGAGTTTTCTAGTTTTGGCGCGTCTTTGATCTACCGGGACGGGGCGTGCATTGGGAAACAACACTACGGGAACGGAACTATGGGACCCTTTGGGGGAAATTGGCGATACGGGGTTTTCTTAGAGAATTGGATACTTTGTTACTCTTACGAATCCATTATTTTGTTGATTACGAACTTTGTTGGTTCTTACTGGGGGAAACACCAAAAAAACAAGGGTAGACCGACAAATGAGTAAAAAAATAAAAATATCATGGGTACTCAATCAATACCGGAATCTTGACCCGGGTCCATCCATCCTCCTCCCCCCTTGACGTGAATCTCGGTGATGACATTCCAACAGGCGGAACTCGAGCCAATTGGTGAACATTGTAGGCAAGGTGTAATATCAAGACCAGAGAGAACGAGACTCTCTAGACCCAACTGCATTTTCAACCCCGGTCTCTTTCATCTCGATCGTCTACCGTTGGCCGAAAGGACAGGGATTCTACTGAAGAGGGGGATCCCCCGCCGTCTGAACTTGTTTCTGCTTCTTTGCTGTACAGTAGCAGCAACTTGTAATTGTCTCCACTCCGGCAGACCGGGATGTTTACAGTAGCAAAATTGTTAAACTAGACAGGATAAGGAAAGGTAGAGCGAAAGCAAAAAGACGCTAGGGCTCGTGGATTGCACGAGCTTGGAGGACCGGGGGGATGATCAAGAGGGAGGGGATGGACATCAAGAGTGGGGATAACTATTGTTATTGCCCTTTGAATCAAGGGAGAAATCATTGGGGGCTAGTTTCTACAGTCAAAAGTATTAGATAACAAGAGGGTAATGTGAAGCTGTACTACGTACCAAGGGAACAACACACGTAAGAGTCAAGAAGTTTTGGGAACCCCCATCTACGACGCTGCAATGTTACCCACGAACACCTTCCTTCGAAGCTTCCATTCCTTTCGCCCCCCCCCCCCCTTTTTTTTTTTTTTACGTGTTCGATAAACGTTTTTTGTCTCTGATGTTCGCCTCTCACATGGCAAAAAAAAGAGAGATCGATGACAGGAAGCGTGTGCGCACGCGCGCGTGGCGAATATCAGCACGTGGCCATGCCGGATCTGAAGATCATGACATTTGTGCCACCCTTTTTACAAAGAGACGGTGACACATCTGAGGGTGTTGATACGATCCCGCCTTTTCTTCGGGTACCCCAATTGAAACGAGGGAGAATCGAGAGACACGATGCAGAGAGACAAAATGTTCAGGGCGTTGAGACAACACCTTCTCGGGATGGACGCAAAAAGCAAGACGCCCAACTGTCGGCGCGACAGTTGTTGCACCTCCCAAAAGTAATAAAAAAACGGAACTTGGAGAAAAGCTGGGGGTTCGGGCAACCTAGAGGAATTAATGCCCCGATGGGGTAGTGTACGGCGTCAAGGGTTTCCAACGTTGTTGGCTGATTGACTCCTTCTGGGCGTTTACCGTATACGGTAGAACAAAGCTGAGCTTGTCCAAGCCATTGCCATCTAATAAACGGCATCTGCCGTTTTGACTGTACTTTGATAGAGTACTCCGCGTATACAGCAGAGCGCCGTAGACACAAGAGCCAACGCGGGAAGCGCCATGGCGTTATTGTCTCTCTAGATTATCTCGACACCCAGAGTGAGAAAAAAAAACGCAAAGTAACGCCGGCGGCAACGGCCCTGTTGTCGTTGACCTGTTTGTCACTCACTCACTCATTCGGCGGTAATAGTCGGTCTAACATTTCAACAACACACACCGTTTCTTCGTGTATGCAGACATTCAATATGCAAGAGCCATTTTCCACCAGACACATTCTCTGTCAAGCACAAGATAGGGGATCACCGAGAGGAATCGGGCAGGACAGTAACGAGGGAGAATAAAAAAATCAGACCGTCAACTGAGCATTCTCTTGCAGCAACGCTCGGTGCCATGTGCGTATGTGGCTTACAGGGAAGCACACGAGCATTTTGTGAGTTTGCGTTCTTTTTTGTTTCGAGAGAGAGAGACAGAAGAGATGTCAACCTGCATAATCGCGGTGAAAGATTCCGGGTACGTACACAGCAAGGGCTAGAAAACCTAGAAGGAGCCTGGAAAAAAAAAGGGTATTGGGGGGCGTGTGAGATTTTTTTGCTTTTTTGTCCAGTTTGAGGATCGAAGCCAATGCAAGGCGAATCTGCAAGTTAACGACGCGCGAGGATGGCATCGGCACGTGTTGTGTGGACTGAAGAACGGTAAAAAAAGGGGGGGGGGGGGGGGGGGGAGGGGCGTGTGTGACTTTTTCATCGCAATAGATTCATCCTGGTTGGACCATGTGTGTGGGAACAAGAAGCAAAAGAAAAAAAGAGACTCCAAAAGAGTTGATGAGGAAGGGTCGTAGAGTTTGACGCTAGAAGGATTGCTGATGCTTCCATGGAGAGGAGAAACGAGGGAGAAAGCGTCATTGAGCAAGGAGGGCGGGGAACGGGCTGAGTGAGACATTGGCTCAAGCTACGTCAGGAAGAAGAAGAAGGAGAAGAAGGCAGACAAGATGATGATCGAGAAGAACAGCAACAGAGAAAATGGTGATGGTGTGCTCATCAGCGTGGTTTTCCGCCGTCTTGCCCTTTTAGGCCATCGTGAGGATGCAGACACACAGACGCTTCTTCTGCCTCTATATTTTGTATCTCTGTCTGTCTCCCTCTGCAATTACCAATGTAGAAAAAAATGTCGGGCAAAGACGGACGAGACGGGGATAGACGGCAAACGGCAACGGGCCCAAGATTCGCCGAATCAGGGGGGCGTGAAGTCGGTGATTCCCCGACACAGCAAACCCAGACCGGGGTGATTCTATATGTTTTGTATCTCAGACGCCATCCCATCGAAAAGGACAAGACAGAGACTAGACAGAAAAGAGAAAGACGGCCCATTTGTCGATCATCGGCCCAGAGCCGACATGCAGTAGCATCAGTTGCAATGACAACGACACAACAACAACTAACGTCAAACACCCCCTCAGAGAGAAGGGAAAGCAAGTCATCCGTACTGTAGGATTCAAGATGGGGATCTCCTCTGGTGCTGAACAGTTGGGATCATCCCTGGCCGACTTGTGTCCCCCCCCCTCTCCACTGACCGGGCTCAGAGAAGGCGTGGCTTACAGGGATTGCCTCTCCAGGGATGCCGTCGATCACGGCGCTAGGCAGGGGACGAGTTCACTGTCTGAGGGGGGTACCCGTTTCTGTCTCGCACGCGTCAGGCAGAATCACGGTGAAGAAGGATGAGAGTAAGATGCATTGAGCGAGGGATTGACAATCTCTCACAATAAGCATGTGAAGTCTTCATCTGCCGAACCCGCCCCCGGTTGAGCGGCCGATTTGATGAACCCTTTCCCTTCTCAATGCGTCTGACGCAAGACTCATCAGGGGTCAGAGGGGAAACGCCAGCGTCCTGCAAGCCATGGCAGCAGGTGCTGAATCTGGCAAAGGGGAGCAAAGAGTTGCGGTAGAGTAGCAGTGAGCAGGCGTGTGGACCGATTTCTCGGAGAGGGACCCAATAAGGGACTCGGGTCAGGGCTCCAACGACGTAAAAGCCACGAGGCAGTCATGGAGCAGAAGAGGGTCAGGTCAGTGACAGAAGACACCGAGAGAGACAAGAGAGTTGACAAGGTCCTGTTCAGCTCGGGCACAGACAATTGGGTCATGGGGTACTCTGCAGCAGCCCCTTCATCTCCATCTCCATCTCCATCTGCATGCATGCATGGAAAAGTCCGTGGAAAAATCCATTTGCATCAACCCCCAAATATCCGCTACGTAAAAGCTTGAGATAGAAAATCCTCCATTGGTCGTCATCTGATCCCGCGAGATGAGGTGCTTTGCGCCCGGTGAGGCTTGAGAGTGACGGTGACGGGTGGCTTCAAGCTTGTTCGAGAAGGAAAGCCCAAGACAGAGTTTCTTCTGTTGCTTCTCCCTTCCTTCGCCATGTCCATGTCCATGTCCTTGGGTTGCGCTCACACCCTCGCCATCCTCTCTCCCAGCACGTGGCCAAGCGACGCTTGGCTGCAAGCCACGAGTTTATTGCTGCGAGGACACGGAGAGAAGGGGACTCAAGTACAGGATACAAGTGCAACACTAAGGTCAACATGGCACCTCGTAGTGTTAGACTTCAGGTCCGCAACATCATGTCTGTCTCTCTGCCACCACACCCAGCGGCAAGCCATGTGGACGTGACACGCGTGTGTGTGCTGCGCTGCGTTGCGTTCGCGCTGGGCAGACCCGGCTTGGTCTATTGCTTGCTTGGAGCAAGCTTCTCACGCACGGCACGGTGACGGTGACGGTGAGTGTCGAGGTGTGGTCGGTGACGTGACCCCTTTGGCTCGGGGGAAGGTCCAGGCGGTCAAGGGGGCACGGAGCAGATAGAGCGTAGCACGGAAGACGGTGAGTTTTCCGAACCGTCGCCGTTTGATTTGGAGCCTGAATTTGAATTCCGAAACTCGTCCAGATGGCTTTCCCGGTTCCCGGGTTTGTCAAGTCACCTTGGACGGATTAGCCGCCAAAGGCTTCGAGGCTAACAGTCATGGCTGGAGATCTCTCCTCTCAAGCTTCCCCGGTTGCGAGGCGAGGGAGGACATGAATTGATGATTCTCCTCCAGGCGCCTCCTAGACTTTGACTCGGGGCAGAAGCCTCATGCTGGCAATTCGAGATTGGGCAAGGCTCTCCAGTATCCGAGAACCCGATCACCAAGACGCCCGCCTGCCTCTTGAGATCATCTCAGGTGGATTCCTCATGCCCCAGCCTGGATACAGAATCCACTCTGTCTGTGGCTGAAACCCTCTTCACACCCCATCCTCAACGGGGACGAAGCAACACAGGCAACGCAGGGCATGCTCAAGAACCGCATAGCCGGGAAGCTGGAGAGCCTTGTGCAACCTCACTATGCCACAAGATGTGAGAGCCGGGTCGGCGGGTTGGACAGCTAGCGGTTTCATTCAGGGCGCCTCTGCGCCAGCCCAGCCCGGAGCAGTCCCCGACCAACTGACTGATACCATGCCATGCCGGCTCAGTGAGAACTTCAAGTCAAGTCGGCTCGGGTAGCATCATCGCGGGTCTCTTCCCGGAGCCAGGCCAGGGCGCCCGCGATCCGGGGTTCATCCTGATTTAGCCTTGGGACGCTGTGATTTTGTGATCTATCACGTCTCTTCGCTCCTCATGGCTTTCAGCGAGACCTCTTGGCGCCGCGACGGACTCGGGCGCGAGGACCAGCAGGTGGGACTCTAGCATGAGATGGGATGGCCAATGCATGGGGGTTTTGCGAGCTGACTCCGAGCTGCCGGGGGTTGGTGTCTGTCCGAAGGTGAGGTGAGAGTGAGACCGATACAGAAACGATGGATTGGATTGACTGAATGAGCCTCGTTGGGTTTCATTCCGTGGCCGCTTCCGTGACCCGACCCTGCCTTGCTAGCTTCGAGTGACACTCTTGTAAAACGTTTGGATCCATGGCCATGCCATGCCATGCCATGCAGAGAAGCCAGCAAGGTTTGGATCGACCGCCGGAGCCACGCGCTGGGCGGGACGGCGTCCAAATGAATGCCCGTCGGCGATCAAATCAGGGCTGTCCAATGCCTCGCCTGGCTCTGCCCGGTGCCGTCATTTGCCCGGAGTGTGTTGCGCATGTCACTCGGCGGCCCCTCCGCTTTGGATACTTTGGGCTGATCCGGCCGTTTCTTCCTCCGTCGACAGGTGAGCACTTGAGTGCAATTCCGTAGTGGCTTCGGTAATTCCTCCGTTCAGGAAGGATGAAGCGCAGAGACACGGCTCGGTAGGGCGCTTCTGGCTTGTGGTGGCGCCTAGGCCACCGCCGTCGCGTTTCCGGGCACACAGCCAGAGGCGTGGAATGCACGTTGCAGGACGTCGACAAATGGCGGTAATCAGTAATGCCTGATACCACCCATGGCTGCCATTCAACTTGACCCTTCCCTTCGTGTAGGGGTCTTGGCAGACGTGGCCCATCAAATTCCCATGACACGCCAGGGATCAAGGAGCAAGGGAAGCTGTGAAGGCGGACGACCCAGGGTATGTACATACATATGTACACATTGAATCAAGCTAAGGCAAATGAAACCATGGGCTCTTAGTTTCCAAACTAGTCGGTGCCGCGGGGGATCTGGACTTGGTCTAGCTCGCGTCGTATCTGAACCAAGGATCCAAGGATCAAGGGGCTGCTTTGACTTGCCGCCGGCTGGGACTCTTCCGGTTTGCCTGTGGCTACTTTGAGGTGCACTCCAACGTCGAAGAAGGTGTACCGTGCTGTGTTGGTGTTCGTTGCTCCTTCGCTTCGCTTCCCTTCCACCTTCGCGTAGACGTTGATGATGATGTAGAGTCTTGGCAAACGTAGCCACGTCGTCTGATCTGCGACATTGACCGGGCAGAGGGAAACACAATCGATGCAGAATCGTGATTCAAGCATACGCATATCGTCAATCACGGATTCATCTCTCTTTGCTTTTTCTGCTGCCATTTCGTTTCGCATTTCGCCGCATGAACTGGTGGGCCCGGAATCTACGGACCAGCTCCGCGACCTCCGGGCTGTTGTCCGTCTCTTTCGGACACGGCGCCGCTGGGCTAGATTTCCGGGTCTATCCGGCCAAGACCAGACCCAGGTCACAAACTCCTCCAAGAAGTCGATGGCGAGATGGCCTCACGCTTCACGATTGCGGTTACACGAGCCTCAGCCGGCTCCCGGCGCAGCGGGACTGCCCTTGGTGATCCGGCTCCTTGGGTAGCCCTTCCCGCCCCAGCTACCATGGCCTTGGGAGCGGAACCTGTTGGTGTGGGAGGGATTCACGTAACGGTCGACGGCGGCGGAGACGGTTGGTTCCAGCTGTGATTGTTTGCTCCCTCGCCAAGTCTTTGTGTTCTCCGTGTTGGTCACAAGCCTGAAGAGCAACTGACCAGTGTGGGTGATGGTCGCTGAGCCAAGCTGATGCGAAGAAAATAGGCGCGATATGATATCCCACGTTTCGATACTGGAGTTGCCCTTGTCAAACTCATGCCAAGCTCTTGACAAGTTCTACCCCACGACTCCGGATTATTCCCACTTTCCTCTTGACGTTAGCACGTGATCTATCACCTGACTATCACCTGACTTTCACCTTCAACTTCAACATCAACCTTCACCGTGATTTACAGCTCGTTCCACTTTAGCACGAACTGACGAACATAAACGCCATTCTCCTATCCGACATTCCGCGTAATCTTCCTTCCCCGCTTCCTTCTGTTGTTTCCTTGCTCTTGGTTTGCCTGGCGGAATTTCGTGCCGACGAAGCGACAAGCCTGACAAGGGGTAAAGGAAGGAAAACTTCTGATTGGTCGAGTGGCCGGTTAATCGTCGCTAGAAATCGTGAGAGCTGCGGCATCGTGGGGCTTCACCTCCAACTTGATGCTCTTCTGGCATCATGAGACGAGATTCTTGGGTTCAATTGGCAAATGATTTGCCTGAATCGACGATTAATACAGGCCGGGCATGCATCTTGTTCCGGCAGAACCGTCAGCCAAGCGGCTGCGGGGTTGGTATTTAACCTGGTGCCTTCTCCAGAGAGATTTGAAGGAGGGCATGCCTCCTTCGTGGACCAGATTGCAGGTCCTCAAGAATTGACTGATATTCGCCGTTGAACCTTTTCTTTCGTGACCGAGACCGTTTTACTGGTGAAAATGGCCGATTTCGACGTCGAAGCGGTCCTCAAGAAGCTCACGCTCGCAGACAAGGTCGCTCTGCTTGCAGGTTTGTGACGCAACACCATAGACAGCAACCCAACTAACTCTCCCCCAAGGTGTCGACTTTTGGCACACCAAGGCCCTTCCTGACCATGGAGTACCCTCCATCCGTCTCTCAGATGGTCCCAACGGCGTGAGAGGCACCAAGTTCTTCAACGGCATCCCCGCAGCATGCTTCCCCTGTGGTACCGGCCTTGGTGCTACTTTTAACCAGGAGCTGCTCGAGGAGGCAGGAAAGAAGATGGGTGAAGAGGCCATCGGAAAGAGTGCACATGTCATTCTGGGCCCAACCATCAACATGCAACGTTCTCCCCTCGGCGGACGTGGCTTTGAGTCTATCGGCGAAGACCCCTTCCTCGCTGGTCTCGGAGCTGCTGCCATCATCAGGGGTATCCAGAGCACAGGTGTTCAGGCTACTGTCAAGCACTTTGTCTGCAACGATCAAGAACACAAGCGCATGAATGTCCAGGCCATCGTCACGGAGCGTGCCCTCCGCGAAATCTATGCCCTTCCCTTTCAACTTACTGTGCGAGACGCCAAGCCCGGCGCCTTCATGACTTCATACAACGGCGTGAACGGAGTCTCGTGCAGCGAGAACCCCAAGCTGCTCAAAGATCTTCTCCGAGGGGAATGGGGTTGGGAGGGTCTTGTCATGAGCGATTGGTATGGAACTTACAGCGTCTCTGATGCCATCAAAGCTGGTCTGGACCTTGAGATGCCTGGTCCTAGTCGCTGGCGAGGTGATGTCCTCAGCTTTGCTGCTTCCACCGAGAAAGTCTGGGCACACGAAATTGACGAGCGTGCCCGAACAGTGCTCAAGTTCGTCAAGAAGTGCGCTGCTTCTGGTATCCCTGAGAACGGGCCGGAGAAGACGCTCAACACCCCCGAGACAGCGGCTCTTCTGCGCAAGATCGGAAACGAGAGCATCGTCCTTCTCAAGAACGAGAAGAATACTCTTCCCCTCTCAAAGGACAAGAAGACACTCGTCATTGGTCCCAACGCCAAGATCTCAACCTACCACGGTGGTGGTTCTGCCTCACTCGCTGCTTACTACGCCGTCACGCCTTATGATGGCATCACTGAGAAGCTTGGCAGTGCGCCAGCCTACACCGTTGGCGCATACACCCACAAGCTGCTGCCACTTCTTGGAGACCAGACCAAGGGTCCCGATGGCAACTCTGGCATGAGCTGGAAGGTGTTTAACCAGCCTCCAAGCATGCCTGGTCGTGAGCCCGTCCAGGAGCTCTGGCTGACCAAGACGGAGATGCACCTAGTCGACTTTTACAGCGATAAGGTCGATGACCTGTGGTACGCCGACCTCGAGGGCACGCTCCAAGTCCAAGAGGATGCGACTTATGAGTTTGGCGTCATCGTATCCGGAACCGCCAAGCTCTATGTCAACGGCGAGCTCGTTGTCGACAATGCCACCAAGCAGTACCCCGGCGAGGCCTTCTTCGGTACCGCCACCCGCGAGGAGCTCGGTCGCATGGACCTCAAGAAGGGCGAGAAGTATCAAGTCAAGGTCGAGTTCGCCTCCGCGCCTAGCTTCACCCTCAAGTTTGACAGACGCGTCGAGGGGCACGGCTCCCTTCGCGTGGGTGCCTGCAAGGTGATTGACGCCCAGAAGGAGATTGAGCGTTCCGTCGCTCTCGCCAAGGAGCACGACCAGGTCATCATCTGCGGCGGTCTGAACGCGGACTGGGAGACTGAGGGCTCGGACCGCGCGAGCATGAAGCTCCCTGGCGTTCTGGACGAACTCATCACCGCTGTCTCGGCTGCGAACCCCAACACCACTGTCGTCATGCAGACTGGAACTCCTGAGGAGATGCCCTGGCTCGATGATGTTCCTGCTGTTATCCAGGCCTGGTACGGCGGCAACGAGACGGGTAACTCGATAGCAGATATCCTCTTTGGAGACGCCAATCCCTCGGGCAAGCTGTCCCTCAGCTTCCCCAAACGTCTCAATGACGTCCCAGCCTTCCTCAACTTCCGTACCGAGGCAAACCGGACGCTCTATGGTGAAGACATCTACCTGGGATACCGATACTACGAGTTTGCCGACCGCGAGGTCAACTTCCCCTTCGGCCACGGTCTCTCCTACACAACCTTTGCCTTCTCAGACCTCTCCGTCTCTTCCACCGAGGGCAAGCTCACCGCAAGCTTCAAGGTCCGCAACACAGGCTCCATCCGCGGCGCCGAAGTCGCGCAGCTATACGTGAAGCCGCTGGAGGCAGCCAAGGTGAACCGGCCCGTCAAGGAGCTCAAGGGCTTCGCCAAGGTTGAGCTCGACGCGGGCGCCGAGCAGGCAGTGACTATCTCTGAGCTGGAGAAGTACGCCGCCGCTTACTTTGACGAGGAGAAGGACCAATGGTGCGTCGAGGCTGGCGAGTACGAGGTTATCATCAGCGACAGCAGCGTCGTTGGTGACAAGGCGCTCAAGGGGACGTTCAAGGTTGACGAGACATACTGGTGGTCTGGTATATGATGACGGAGCTTTTACGCCTGTTAATGATAGATTCCTGGATAGTTATGAAGTACTTGATTTGATACAGCATCTCGCCATCCCGTCGTGCTCTCAAAGGATAAAGTTGTGGTCTTTATTGTTGCTCTCCACAGCTCGTATGTTACTCCTCATGATACGGCATATTGGAAACTGGTCAGTAAAACTCTACTAAGTTCCTAATACACAGCTCGAATGTCCCAGACAAAGATACATGGACGCCTTCGTTGACGAGATTCTCGGTTTCTTCTATTTGACCTCAATCGCCCTCATACATGGCGTGTCCATGGGCAGCGACAAGATAACTGCCTGATTTCCTGGCGATACCAATGCGTCGAGTAGTAAGAATTCTGGCCATTCGCCCTCTCTGGGGCTTCATTGACCTTCCTATTAGCTTTTGATGAATGCGGCTGGTTGATGCTAGGGATTGGTTGGATCCAAGTAATGATGCATTGGATGATTCCATCCGACTCATGAAATGAATCGCCACTTGTGTGTAGACTGAGAGGGATGCAACCATAGGCTGCCATGAGTCTTGATTGCCAAGTCTCCAGTAAACAATCTGGAGCTCCGAGCGAGTCGTCGAAGCTTCATGTTATTAGGGCTGTTTCGATACGCTGGGTCCGAAACCCCATGAGCGAATTGAAGCAGTCTGCTTAAAGCCCAGGGAGTTCGCCTCAGTTGTCCGTGACTTGACCTCACTTATGAGGGGGAAACACCTTGTCATCAACAAGAAACTGATCAACACGCCTCTTCCGGCCTTGAGCCCCAACTTCACTCAAGTTGATCTCCTTGGCAGAGCCATTAGAAGCTTCATCAGGCAAAGCATGAACACGGCCACCAACTCTGGCCAACAAGAAGCGCATCCTCTCGAGCTCCTTTTCGACGGGGCCGTTTCGCGTGAGCAGGTTCTCCTGGATACCGGCTCCGTTGTCGCTCGTCTGCAAGGGCTCAACGACGGATTTTAGGCGGCTGAGTCTCGCTACTTGCTCTTTCAATTGCTTGCGCTGCTGATTGAGTTCGGATAGCTGAGCGACGGCATCGGTGTAGCGCTTGGCTTCTGTTGGGTAGTCGTTGACATCCTTATCTGAGGGCCAAGTTGGCGGAAGAGATTCAATAGCTTTATCTCCAGCTTCATTCATGTTAGTACTTGAACCCTACAATAGATGCAGTGAAACTCACTTAGATCAAGTTCTCTGCCAATACCGCCCTCGACATCAGCCACTCCTCCGACCCTACGCGCAGCATCTTTTGTGTAAATATCATCAATCTGCTCAGCAATATTGCGAGTAGCCTGCGGAGCATAGACGCGACGGCAATGCTGCTGAATAGTGTGGTTGAGATTGAGCAACGCTTCTTGAAGGACGCGCTCAGGTATAGCTTCACTCGACGCGTCGTTAGCCGCCTGCCATGTGCGAGACGGCGCGAGAGGCTGTGCGAGCAGCGTTGTCTGGTTGACGAGGAAGGATTGCTTCAGCGACGGGATCGTCGGGGCAGATGCACGGCTAGACATGATGGATTTTTATCAAGATGTGTACGTTCCTTTGGTGTGAGGATATCTCGGTCTTGATGCTTGGTGTTGTGGTGATGTTGTTGCGGATGTCACATGACCGCGCTGAGCAGCATTCTTTCAGGCCGATGCCCCTGTAAAACTCGCTACAGCGCTCCACCGTAGATCCAACATCAATCATACAAATCGGGCTCTCAGCCAACGACATGTCAATGGCCTTTTACAACGTCAACATGACTTTGTTGCCATCATATCCAGCTCAAGCCCGGGAAATATCCTCTGGCTTGTCTCCGATTAAAGACCAGTTTGTATCGCCAAGAGACTCCTCCTGCAGAGGATGCAGTAGCGGCAACAGAGCAAACACCATGAACAGCCAGAATACCTCATCGGGCTTGGCCCTGGGGTAGAATTCCGCGATTGCCAACTCGCGGTCTGCAAATGGTCAGCCTCAAAGTCCATGACTGCTTTGAATAGCCGAATCCTCATGGCCAATGTCTTTAGATTGGCTATAGATCTGGCACGCGTTAGCGAGACATTCAACACACCATTGAGATCTGTCCAACGATGCCCGACTCCGGAGAATATCGACACTGGCTTGATAGCCTATGCCTGCCAAAGTCACACAATAGCGGAACACCTCGAGGTCAGCTCCAAGTCACACATTCCGATAGGGGCCTCAATGCAGTGTGACAAGGTTCTTTTTCGTAGCCTTGTGGGTTCCTCCATGACCAGGAGGGGGGGTTCAACTCGTGTGTGCAACAACCTGGCGCTTTTCAGCCGTTGCTAACTAGTGCCCTTCAACCTTGCAAAGGAGAGACGAGAGTCCCATATCTAGTGGATTCATCAAGCGAGGTCCATCGGAAATTGCATGGTTATTTCTGTCACCTATCGACTCTGATAGGTTGACAGCGTGCGACGAGAAGCGAACTGGGCGGAATATCACCGCGGCTTGTCCTCGAGGGCGTTCGCCTACTTCAAGAAACCTGGAGTAGAATGCACGTGCTATGCGAGTGCGAAGCGAAGTTGCATCTTGGCTGAGCCTGTCTACACCATTAAGAGAGCGAAAAGGTGTGGTGGGGCAATTATTCCTCAATCAACACCCCGAGGTTATTGTCCAAAGGCTGGGCTGGGCTTGCTTGGCTTGTTCAATTTGAAAGGGGGCTTTTCCTATTGGGTTCCTGCATGAATGAATCCATCATGCTATCGAATCTTTCCTTTGTGCATTTTCGCGGATGCGAATGCGAAATTGGGTCGTCATTGACTTTGACCTTCTATACCATACAACGTCCTTCAACACCGGGAATATCACCAAAGGATTCTTGACTGCGACCCTGACATGCATCACATACAAATGGGGAAGTCGATTCGAAGCTGTCAGTGAAACGGTGCCATTTCTTCTTACACGGGGAAAGCCATTCGAGTTAAGATCAAGGATTCTTTTTTCTCTCTTCGCAGTGGTTGTCAGTTGCAGCCACTTCTCAACACTGCAGCAAACACCAACACGAGAGAAACCCGGGAGGAGCAACGCCCGGCATGGTATAAGGCCATCGCCATTGTCCTCGGCCGTGAATCGCAGTCTCTTTGTGGCATGTTCAAAAGGGCACGCCTTGGTTTCTCTGTTCTTTGATATCTCGGCTTCCGCTGCTACACAGCATCTTCTCTTTCAACCCGGGCACAAACTTCCCTTGTGTTGCCTGTTACTGCATTTCAAGAGATCTTGATACCTGTCATGGCTCTCAACGGGTCTGGTACCTTTCATCGCACTCGCGAGCACGAAGGAGAGGATCGTTCGCAGATCACGCAAAACATCTTGGACGAATCGTGGAAGAAATGGCCCAACGAAGCCGCTGTAAGTGCCTCCCGCAATCCTTATAACACTCCCGTTCATGTACTGATGTCTCTAGTTTGACCACCTTGAAGAACATCGCGGTCCCCTCCGCCTCAACCTCAAAGGCTCCATCCCCTCATGGGCTGCTGGCGCTCTCTTCCGCACCGGCCCCGGCCAAAGCCGTGTCGAGAACACAATCCGCGGCACGCACTTTACCACACACTGGTTTGACGGCTTTGCCCAAACGCATCGCTTCGACATCGTTGTCCCTGATGACGGCGGTGATGTCCAGGTGTGGTACTCTTCCAGACGCCAAGCCGAGTCGTGGGTCGAGAGCGTCAAGAAGAAGGGATGGCGAGCCGGCATAACGTTCGGACAAAAGGCAGATCCCTGTGTGGGCATCTTTGCCAAGTTCATGAGCCACTTTGAGCCCAAGTATGGAAACAACAATGTCACCGTATTGCCCAATGTCCCAGGCCTATCCAACGCCGGGAACTCCAAGGCTCAGGAGAACTGGCACATCACCGGCCAAGGCAAGCACAAGGCTGATGCGCCCCAAAAGAATGGCCCCGCAAACGGAAACGGGGCTACGCCTCCTGCAGCTCCTCTCGGCCATCGTGCGAATCTATCCAATGTCTTCACTGCAACCGACTTTGCCGGCATCCGTCGCATCGATCCCACCACCCTCGAGCCCCTCGGCCTCGCTATGCAGAGCGCCCTCGACCCTCTCCTCAGCGGACCCTGTTCATGCGCCCACGCCCAGCGCGATCCTATAACCGGAGACTTCTTCAACTACAACCTCGACTTTGGTCGATACCCGACCTACCGCATCTTCCGAGTCGATGCAGCCTCGGGTAAGACGGAGATCCTCGCTACGGTGACGGACCCGAACGTCCCGCCTGCGTATCTGCACAGCTTCTTTCTCACGGAGAACTATGTCGTCATTTGTATCCCATCATCGCACTATGCGTGGAGTGGACTGAAGATGTTGTGGAAGAGCAACATCCTCGATTCTATTCTCCCATTTGACGAGGGCAAGAAATGCAAGTGGCTCATTGTTGATCGACGGCATGGAAAGGGGCTTGTGGCTACTTTTTCGACGCCTGCTGCCTTCTTCTTCCACTCAGTCAACGCTTTCGAAGAACATGTCAAAGATGAAAATGGCAAGGAGCACACTGAGCTCTGCTTTGACCTGTCCAAGTATCAAAACATGGACATCATCAAGGGATTCTACTACGATGTAATCCTCGACCGCAACGACGCCACAAAGAAGTACTGGTTTGAGGGCAAGCGATACGAGAATTCGTTCCCTATCTTTACCAGATACCGCTTCAGAATGCCTACAGGGGGGGCGGACATGACATTTTCGGCCACGGCGAAGGAGGACCTCTGCATCCCAACGCCCCACGCCGGCGAGCTCTCAACCATCCATCCTCTCCGTTTGGGGAAGCCTTATCGCTTTGTCTACGGTGCGACTCTGCGTGGCCTCGGCACCATTGTTGATGCGCTGGTCAAGACGGATGTGACTACAAGGGAGGCGCTGATCTGGAGTGGACCAGAAGGGCATACACCAGGAGAACCTGTTTTTGTTCCACGGCCTGGGGCAGAGGATGAGGATGATGGCGTAGTTCTAAGCGTGGTTGTTGATGGCGTTACAGAGACCACCTATCTCTTGTGCTTGGATGGTAAGACGATGGAGGAGCTGGGGAGAGCCGAGGCAGACTTTGCCATCGGGATGGGATTCCATGGCGTTCATATTCCAGTTGCACAGTGAAAGGGTCACGATTTGAATGATTCGCCTGGTGGAAGCAAGCGTGTATACTGTCACCCCTGAATTGGGGGCACGGAGGATTATCTGGCATGGAGGACGTTTCGGGAGTAGGCGAGCGTATATCATGAGACGGTCGTTTATCTGTAGTGTACGAAATGGAGGGCTTATCTAAGCAAAGACAAGCACACGGCCCCTCATACATGTACGCTCGAGCGTACAAATAAGGTCACGTGATATACTGTACGCTCGAGGCGTACAAATAAGATCGGTTATATAAGAGGCATATATGGCCTGATTGCAAAGGGGCCACACATCGCAGATTAGCCCCTTATTTAGCGATTAATAGCTTCTACGGTATTAATTCTCGTTGCCGCGCCTTGCTTCTGCTATAATGGATCTAATTGGCGACTCTTATGGCTTCCCTAGGGATATTTTTCCTCCTGAAGGCGAATTTAGCTCACGAGAGGAACTGGTAATAGCAATTAACGCCTAGGTAACGCCACGAGGCTATGCCTTTATCTCCTAAAGGTCTTATAAGACTACTAATAGGAGAGTTAGGGTTACCTTTATATATGACCGCGGAGGAGGGCATGCCCCTTCTATATTCCCTAAGAAATAGATACGTAAGACCGCATTATGTTATATGGGATACCTCTTCTCTATGATAGCAAAGGAGAGCCTATGCGGGACTCAATAGAGTCTAAGGCATCGTCCTAGCCTTGGCTTTGATTAATATAATTACGAACTAAGTTTCCACTAAGTGGCATATCTAGTATATCGTCAATTATTACGCTCAGATAAATCAATAGTCCACTAACTCGCTAACGCCGGTATTACGCCTAAGGAGATTAGATCCTATTTATGTACGACTTTAGATATACTTACCACATAGTAAGATATCTATAACTATATTGCATAGGGCAAGCGAGATCTTACCAAGGGTCAGAGTAACATATATGCCCTTGCTAATTAGCTTAATAGCGAGGGCTTCTAGAGCGAGATTCGCCTCGATAAGGGTAGCAGGGTTATAATAGTATTATTTGCATATCCGCAGTTACTAGAATACCTTAAATTATATCCCGAAGTGCTTCTATTAGATTGTATATATAAGACTAATAAGTATAAGATGCCCCTTCTCGATATAGTTAGTATTGATGCTTATTAATGATCCTTCTGTGTTGTATTTGCCTTCCTTAGCGGCGAGGAAGAGAATGACTTTATCTGGGCTCTTGAATAGTTAAGGCATATATATAAGCTTCACAGGGTAGCTATTCCTTCTGTGATACTCATAGATCGCTGCCTTGCTTGTATAAATGCTATTTCCTCTTCTTCTTGCTTCCCTAAGTTAGCCTTACTCTTATGCCTATGGCATATTAATAAGGCCGTCCTGATATATTGTATGCCTGTATTTACTCGAGATAAGGGCAACCCTAAGGGGCAAGAAGAGTAGAAGCAATTCTATGACCTATGGCATGAGATCGTTGCCTCGCTAACCGAAGATATATATAACGAGAGACTCGAGAAGTAGAAGAAGTATTACCTTCCTATACATATTAAAGAGGTAGGCTATATCATAGAGACCTAGCTAGATCCCTATAAGCAGAGATTCGTTAAGGCTTAGGTTCACCAATATCTTCACTTCGAGCAATTTATTACCTCTCGGGCCAAGGGCATTTATTAGCTTATTAAGAGTTATTTAAAATACTCTTAAGTTAATCTCTTTGAGGCCTGGAGGATTATTAAGCTTATTCTATTAAATTAGCTTTCCGAGCTTAAGGCCAACCAGGCTAAGCAGCAGATTACCATACCTCTCGATATATCTAGGGTGTTATATGGCAATATCCGCGGCTGGATCTCACACGAAGCCCTGCGGAAGGTTGATAGCTAATGGGCACGGCTATTGAAGGAGCTTCCCGCGTATACAGGGGTCTTCGCGAAGACTCTCAGTCTACCTTACGCTCATAACCTTTAGCCTTTACTAGCGCAAGGTCTGCCCCTTTAATTATACTATTTCCATTTATATTAGCACCTCCAACGCTTAGGAACCCCCCAGCTTATTATCGAGCCTCGCAAGCTATTTGATCGCCTAGTAGCTAATTCGATACTGCTACCGTTAAGCACGTAGCGTAAGCCTTCTGCATTCGAGGCCATTGAGAAGGCATTGAGTTGGGGGAGAGGCGTGCTAGGCCGTTTTGGGCCATTGGGCAATTTCCTGTACGTAGAAAAGGGCCAAGGCCGCGGCCCTGACCATCATCACCATCATCTTCTTCAAGGATCGGATCAAGAACGGGGAGCTTAAGGGCTCTTTTCTTGAGAAGATCTTCATCACTATCAATTGATCATTTGCCCTTATTATTTCATATGGTATTCAATTCACGAGAAAGTACGTGAAATCTCTTTTTCGAAAGTCATCAGAAGAAAGTCATACAAGAAGTTTTGGCTGTGGTTGGTGTGTTCTGTTTCTCCAACAAATCTGGTGCCCCCACACAGGATCTTTCGATACTCTTGCTTCTGCAATCACTAGGATACGTCACTCGAAGGCGATTCAATTGATCAGACAAGAGAGTGCACTTCTATGCTGCCAATCGATGAACTATAAACACAACCACCACCATCAGGCCAGAAGAGAACGAAACGCCAAAAACCATCACGAGCAAGAAAAGGGTGGGAATCAGAGAGACCCCGAGAAGTCGTTCAGTCAAGAAGGGAGACCGATTACGAATGTACCTTGCTCTCCCTTGACCCCGGATTTCGAGACATCATTTGATCAAATTCCCTTGAAGAGTCGAGGCCAAGATGGACCCCTGGAATACCCCACAAAAGGCGAATACAGGGAGACGGAGGTATCCGCCCACTACGGATGAGGAGAGGAACGACAGCAGTGGCGCATGGTTAAAACGGAAAACCGTATTTCCCAACAAGACCAGTGGTTCAGCCTCACTTGAGATGCCTGGAGGACTCCTAACCAAGCGGCAATGGAAGGTCTTGGTGATAGGAATTCTCATTTGGATGGTCACGAAGAGCGAGGCTCTTACTGCCCTTATCCTCATCCTCACGACATTTGAGGAAGCCTCTGTGGCCAACCTATTCTGCACCATGACGACCGAGAATCTCAAAGCAAGAAACCAGCCTTACCAGGAATCAACTGATCAAACACCTACTACCACGACCACTGTCACCCCAACTGCAAAGATGGCCCAGAACGACAAAAGCGCTGACCTCGGAAAGAGGTCTAGCAACATCCAAGGCCAGAACCCAGAGACAGGAGGCAACAAGGCCGCCGAAGGCAATGACGAGGTCAACAAACTCCTTCTTGAGATCCTAACCAAGGGATCAAATGGTCCCTCTTTTGCTGTCCCTCTTAACCCCCTCCCCCTCTTTAAGGGAAAGGATGTGACTGAGTACCTCCGAAACTTCAACCAGCAGGCGGAACTCACGAATGTCTCTGAGGATAAGAAAGTGGCTCTCTTTGAGTCATACACTGATCAGGAGATCAAGAGGGAGGCCCGACAAGCCATGGATGGACTTGACTGGGAAGCTGCCCAAGAGAGCCTGAAGGAAGCCTTCGCGAATGAAGATTCTGATCAATCAGAGACTATTGAGGAGAAACTGGAAATACTCAACGAAACCCGTCTGAAGGCAGACTTCCATGCTATCATCAAATGGCTGAACGAGCACCAATACCTCTTCCGGCAGATCGACGGCAACTGGAAGACATCCAAGAGCCAATCCAGAGCGGTTTACAAAGCACTCCCTGAGGAGATCATTGAGGGCATTTGCGAAAGACACGACAAGAACGTCCGCGAGCTCACGGCTATGGAGTACCATGCGCTCACCCAAATGATCAAACGATACTGCGAAAATAAGATCGAGATTCGGAAGACTCATCGCCCCCGGAGCGAAGAGGATACCCACCGGGTCACCTGGGCCCCGACTCCTCCTAGGAGCCCGAGCCCTTCCGTGAAGACAACCAAGACCCCAAAGATCCTCAAGAAGGAATCCGACGAAGCAGCAACCTCGAAGATCGACCAGTTGACTGCGCAGCTTGGCCAACTTGCAATCAATGTGGCAAAGGGGCAAGAATCCCAACTGCAACTAGCTCAGATCCTCGAGAGAGAACACAATAGGCAGGCAGCCTCGGGAGCGCCCCAGGCTTTCAGGACAAACGCGGTATCACTTGATCAGATGCACGACAGCCAGAACTTCTACACGACTGCAGCGTACGGATCTGGGCGAGGCAGCTACCAGAACGACATGGCATGCTGGTATTGCAGCGGAAAAAACCACTTCCCAAGCAACTGCGCAGACCTTACCTACGATAAGAACAACGGGATCGCAAGTTATGACCCACAAGGTGGCGCGGCTCTCCTAGGAAGGTCTGACAAGATGTTGCCGCCGAACCTGGTCTACGCCTTTAGGAGGTTTGGGATCCGCAAGTTAGTTCACAACTGGCTAAGCCGCTTCCCAAAATCGGATATGTTTCCCTTGGTCAGGAGGATGGAACAATGCAACCGCGCGGGAATCAACTTCCAACTGACCCAACAAGAGAATATTGTGATCGACGATTGGATCAGGAAGAACCCTGAGGCCATGAACCTCTACCGACCGGCGTATAAGTCCCCAGCAGGGTTTGATCGATTGCCCACGGACGTCACAAAGGGAAACCGGGACATCCTGGACAGCCAGAACCCACCGACAGGAGCCTCCACCAATGTCATTTTAGTCAATGAGGAAACCACGCCTTCTGATCGCGCCGGAGAACTCCAGACGATCACTACGACCACTGTGGCTGTCAACGCCAACGCAAGGAAGAGGGTCCACGTTGAGGACATCGCTGAAGCCCAAGAAGCGGCGCAGCCTATCCGGAGGTCTATATCGACAGAGAAAACACCTATGACAAATAAGGAAAAGAACGAGAGATTTCAGACACTTGAAGAGAAGCAGGCCTCTATCCTACGAGAGCTAAGAGATGAGTATCGAACTAAGAAGATTTCAGTTGCAGCTGACAAGCTTTTTACGTTACTGCCACAACTCGGAAGAGAGGTGGCGGAAGATTGTCAAGACATTGCTGATAGCGTCGAACAGATCACCTACGTCGAACCCGCCCCGCACACTGCTGGAGAGACGCGAGGATCATCTGATCAGAAGCCTCAGGGCATGAACGCGATCCAGATCGGCGAACAAGACTGGGGGGAGTCATACTGGGCAGAGATCAGCGAGAGAGCCGGAGTGAACGCAATCCTCATTGACGACGAGCCTCGAATCGAGCGAACCGACGAAGTCACAAAGGATCTTCAACTCGGCGACTACATTGTCACCACCAATGTAGGCACAAAGGATGAGGAAACCGGGACTGTGGAAGTGCGTCAGGATGAGGCAGAGGCCATAGGAGGGAGCGAGACCACCACCAAGCACGACGAATCGACTGATCAGATGACCAACACCGTCGAACTGTCGCTAGAAGGTCAGGGCAAGGCTGTTGCACAGTCACAAGAGCTGCCCCGAATTCTAGTCCGACTCGACAATGCGGAGGGCAAGGTCATTGAGGCCATGGTGGACACCGGTTCTGAGGGGAACATTATCTCGGAAGAACTCGCGAGGGCGTGTGGCCTCAAGGTTACGACTACGAGGGCTTCTACGACCTCCTTTTCCCAAGACAAGGTCACCATGCTCGGCCAAGCAACCGTCCGGCTATACCTTGGAAACGTATGGATCCAGCAAAGGATGTATGTGGCGCCCTCCAAGGGGATCTCAATTCCCTTCATTCTCGGCATGCCATTCATCCGCTCGGCAAGGGTATCATTTGATCACTCGACTAGGGATGGCTCTATGCTTCTTCGTTGCCAACTGGGCAGCACACGAGTGGTTACCCCTGCTGCCGGCTCTATTAAATGGGAAGCGCCAAACTACGGTATGGACAATGGCATGTCGTTAAAATAAACGTCAACCTTCTATCCAAACCTGAGGTTGACTGGGAGAGTGGTTTGGGACCTGACGACGTCCCGACGTCACTACGGTGGTTGAGTCGGGAGTCGGGGGAGGAGGTGATCGGTATCGTCAAAACAGAGACGATCAGGCAGTACCACGTGGCCCTTCAAGATGCGAACCGTTTGATCAAAAGATGGGCGACAAAGAAACATGAGATACGGAAGGGAAAAGACCCACCCGACCGGAGCAAGTTGAAGGAGATTTTGGTCAACACTCTTTACAAAAGGAAGGGTATCAAGATCCACCCGAGGGACGATGTCCCATCGGACGGCTCTACCCCAGAGGGCGACCCTGAGTGGAAAGCCAAGAAGTGGGAAAGAGTGAAAGAGAAGCTTCAAGAAGATTCGAAGTACCGAGATTGGATCACGCCAAAGTTCTCAGATATCAAGCGAGGAACCCGGATTTACAAGGAGCGACTCCAGGGACTGATTGATCAAGTGGATGGCACCCTCACACGCGAAGAATTGGACGTATTCCTCGAGATTATGTACAATAGAGAGGCGGCACTTGCATGGGAATTTTCAGAATGCGGGAAACTCGACCCACTCGTCGCACCGCCACAGGTCATCAGGGTGGTCGAACACAAGGCCTGGCAAGCAAAAGGCATACCTATTCCCAAGGGATGCGAGAAAGAAGTCATCAAACTTCTGAGAACCCGGATGGAGAGAGGAATCCTCGAAGAAGGCCATGGCCCCTACAGGAACCCGTTCTTTCTTGTTCAGAAAAAGGATGGTCAGTTTCGATTGATCAATTCGGCCACATTGATGAACAAGCACACAATCAGGGATAGCCTCATTCCTCCGGGCTGTGACGAGTTCTCTGCGGACTTTGCCATGTGCAAGATGCTATCACTTCTGGACTTCTTCTCAGGATATGATCAGATGGAGCTGGCAGAGGTCAGCAGGGACCTGACTAGCTTCATGACACCAATTGGGCTACTAAGGATGTGCACGTTGCCGCAGGGAGCCACGAATTCAGTCGCCCAGTTCACCCGGAACATTCTTCGAATCCTGAGAGACCTCATTCCTGACGTATGTCGATCCTTCCTAGACGATATTTGCGTCAGGGGACCCACGACGGACTACGACGGGGAGGAGGCAGCGCCAGGAATACGCCGTTTCGTTCTAGAGCATTTGATCAACCTCGACAAGGTGCTGGTGAACATTGAGCTATCCGGTTGCACAGTTGCAGGCCAGAAGTCTCAATTTTGCAGGACGACAGCGGTAGTGACTGGATACCTCTGTGGAACTTACGGGAGGAAACCGGAGGAAAAGAAAGTTGTGAAGATTTTGGAGTGGAAGGTTTGCCTTGATGTAGGGGAAGTAAGATCCTTCCTAGGCATCGTTGGGTACTATCGTCAATGGATCAAATGGTTCGCGTGGATTGCGAAAGCCTTGACGGATCTACTGAAGAAGGACGCTGAGTTTGTCTGGGGAGCGGACCAAAAAGAGGCCATGGAGACGTTGAAGAAGAAGATCACGGCACCGCCGATTCTTATTACTCTCAACTACTCCGAAGAAGCTGGGGAGGTGATCCTTATGGTCGACGCAAGCCTCCTGGGCTGGGGAGGCGTTCTGATGCAGTTGATCGATGGAAAACGGAAGCCGATTCGATTCGAATCCGGATTGTGGAACCCAGCCGAGACCAAGTACGACGCAACGAAGAGGGAATGCAGGGCAGTCCTTTACGCATTTCGCCGCCTCAGAGGCATGATATACGGCATCCCCTTCGTCCTCGAGACCGATTCGCAAGTGCTGGTCCACCAAATCAACGGCAAGGCAGACGACGTCCCCGGATCCCTAGTTCTGAGATGGATCAGCTACCTTCTTTTGTTCGATTTCACGGTTAGACATGTACCTGGAAAGAAGAACCGCGTGGCGGATGGGTTATCACGAAAACACGCGGGACCATCTGATCAAATGGATGCCCAGGTTGAAGGGGATATTGAGGACTTCATTGACCTCCATCTCAACTCAGTCCACGTCAACAACGAGCCCAGCGTCTTAGATGGCACCTACTCGCAGGGGCACAAGGACATAGCCAAATACCTCTGCACGTTCGAGAAACCTGAGGGGCTAACACGCTCGCAATTGCAATGGTTCAAGAGAAAAGCCCTTACATTCTTTGTCCAAGGGCGACGACTCTGGAAACGAGCCAAAAGGGACTACGACTCACCCCTACTAGTGGTCGATGATCTACCAACGCAGAGGAAGTTGATCAAATCATACCACATCGATAGCGGCCACAAAGGGAGAGAGGTGACCTACAACCTCACGAAGAGGAGATACTTCTGGAATGGCATGTGGAGCCAGATCTCGGAAGCGGTGCGGTGCTGTCCGACTTGTCAGGTACACGCCCCTTGGAGGCCATTGGAAGCCGTCCAGTTCACCCAACCATTTGATCCTATGATCAAGGTTCATTTCGACTGCCAATACATGCCCCTTGACCAAGGATTCAAGTACCTAGCAGAAGCAAGGTGCGACATGACAGGATGGGTGGAAGCAATTCCCTTGAAAAAGATCTCGGCTGCGGCGCTAAAACGCTTCGCAACCAACCTTATTTACCGATTTGGCATGATTTCTGCGGCTGTTGTGGATGGTGGTCCCGAATTTAAGAAGGAGTTCCCACCCTTGCTTGAAGAATTGGGAGTACAAAAGATCCAAATATCTCCATACAACGCTAAGGCCAACGGCATCAACGAACGAGGACATTACTCCCTTTCGATGGCTTTGAGGAAGTTGAAGAAGAAGGGGAAGGCAAACTGGTACAACAACCTGGAGAAAGCACTGTTTGCCGACAGAACAGCTGCGAAGGCACCACATGGACACTCCCCTTTCTACCTTATCCACGGCTGGGAGCCAGCGTACCCTCTGGAGGTTGATGTTCCTACTTGGCGATTGATCAATTGGGATGACGTGGCTACAACAGAAGACCTCGTCCTAGCGAGGATCAGGGTCCTCGAAAGGAAAGGCAAAGACGTAGAGGCAGCACGACAGAAGATCGGGGCATTCCGGGCGAAGGTCGCGAAGAAACAGAACGAGAAGAATGTTCACAGGCTGAGAAAGACCCCCCTGAAGGTCGGGGACTTGGTATTGAGATTCGATGTTCCCCGATCAATTGATATGTCGACAAAGATGAAGATGGCGCGCAAATGGTACGGTCCGTTTCGCATCTTCAAACATCACGACGGAGCGAATTACTATAAGCTGGAGACGCTTGATGGCTATGGGGTCACTAAATCTATCCACGGAGATCACCTGAAGAAGTTCGTGAAGGACGAGAACGGTTGGTGGGAAGGAGAATCAGACGAAGAGGAAGCCCTCAAGAAGCTCCAGGAGGAGAAGGAGAATTCCAAGGGATGCGAAAGGGAGGAGAATACACGAGTGACAAGGAGCATGAAGAATTCGACTGATCAAATGGTTGATCAAGAAAACGATAGCGAAAGCGACAGCACAGACAGTGGGGAGGAAGATCTTGGTGAGAAGAGTGAGATACAGTACCCGAAGAGACAGACTCCAGTGCGCATGGAAGTTCAACTCCCTGGCCTCACTGCTGAGCAAGCTGCTCAGTATGAGAGTCTCTAAGGAGAAACGGCGAGATGGGCAGCTGGCACTAGAAACCTGTGAGGATCCTTAGGTTTCTAGTGGGGGAGGAGGAGAGGAAGGAGAAATTTTGTACCACAACACAACCACCGGAAATTTTCAACAAAACCGGACATTTCATTTTACGAGGGACACGCAGAACATTTGATCAGACACCAGGGACACCGCCCAAGACACAGGGGACGCTGTCCAGGACAGGCTGGACACAACAAGAGACAGCCACGACACCATCCACGACATTTCAGACACAACACTCAAATTTGCCGTTTCTCAGAAAACAGGCTTAACACAAGGGCAACAGAAAGCAGCCAGGAATAGACGAGGGTCCCGACAAGAACATTGGAAGCAGCTGGAAACAATTGATCAATTAAAAAGCAACTACGGACGCAAAACCAGGCCTCGCCATGAGGTGGGCCGAAACAACAAAAACGCCATGCCACGCCCACTCAGAATCCACAATCACTCGAAACGCATCGCCTCCCAAAAACCAGTCTCATCAGCCCTCTCCTCAAGGGCAGGTCCTCGCAACTCATCAAGAAGTTGACGGTCCGTTTCGGCAGACCCATCAATTGAAGGGTACTCGCAGGAAATACGAGGACAAGACATTGGATTCAATTGATCAATTGAAACCTCATCCGGTGGATTCGCTGGAGTCTCCTTTCCCAGAAGCGGCCATTCCAGAGGACCCTCCGTAGCGGACTTCGGTTGGTATCCAGTCATGAACTCCCACTCGCAGGGCTTTTGGTGCCAAACGCAGTTGGCGCACTTCCCATTCATGAAGCCCTTAATAGAGACACAAGTCGAGAAGGGATATAAGATGTGCTCCTTGTTCCAGCTGATGTTCGTCAAGTACGACTGACAGCAATGGCGACAAAGAATGGGGTTGCGGTGACCGAGAAGGGCGATTCCAAGAGCCTTTCGGTGCTCAGGGCGTGAGATCAATTGCTTGAAGAACCAACCGCGAGGATGGGCGAAATCAGCGGGGATGTAGATGGGCTGAAGAGGACGCTTGGAGATCAGGGAGACGAGCTCCCCTATGACCTTGTCGGGAGTACCGCAGCGTTCGAAGAACATTTTTGCATGCGCCTTTGGGTTCTCACCCGGGCTATCGTTGAAAGCGAGCTCCACGTACAAAGGATAACCATCCCGGTCGAGAGCGAAGCGAGAACAGATCCAGACCTTCAGACACTCGCGGATCTGTTTGATCATTTGGTCAGAAAGAGCATCAAGGGCAGAAAGGATTTGAGAACGAGCCTGGGGAAGACGGGCGTTCTTTGCCTCCTGAGGGGTGATCTTGAAACCTCCGCGATCGCTCCATTGCGAAGAGGTGCCCTTCTGGAAGTCGGAATGCGAAATCTGAGTCTCGGCGACAGCCTGAATGTTGGGAAGAAGATTCCGCCGCTTGGTGGCGAGAACCTCATGAGGAAGCGGCACAGACATGATGAATCAATTGATCAGAAAGCGCAGAGGGGTGTGAAGTTGAAGAGGAAGAGGAGGGAAGAATGAGGAGCACGGAAGGTTAAGTATGTGAGAAGGAAGAAAGACGCGTTGGAAAGGAGTGGCCTGTTCGGGTGACCTCCACGCGTGAGACTGTGAATCACGACCAACCTTCGCGGGCAACAAAAGAACCGTTCAGCACCGAAGCAGTTGAACGGCCGACCTTCTCTTTTCACACCCACCGCACAGGTAGCACTCTGCCTCTTCTCTTTGTGCAGACAAAGCCTGAACTCACTTTGTTCCCTCCCGCCTCTTCACAAACCAACTGATCAAACCACAAATGCCCTTTTGTTCGTTTCGCACAACCATAATCGACGCTTGAACAGACGAGAATCCTTTGTCTGATGACCCTCGGATCAGGACGAATCCAGTGACCAGTTTCATTGCGACCCCTACACCTCTTCGAAGATCACCACTATAAAGAGCATCGAGTCCTTCCACATTTGATCAGACAAGACGACACCACAACTACATCACATACCCGCCACGAAGACGAAAAAGAACCGCGATACCCTGATCTATACCCCACGAGTCATCAAGATGCCACCAAAGACCGCATTCTTTGCCCCCAAGGGCCCTCGCAGGTACATGAGCACACGGCCGAAGCAAGCTTACCTGGTTGCCCGGGTCAAAGGCGTTGGCGGGCAAGGAAGCTTCCTTGAGAAGGACGAGACCATCGCTGACACAATTCCCGAATTATACGACAACGAACAACCACCATTCTTCCAGCCTCGTGAGGAATGGGACCACTGGGACCCGGCAACCTTCGAGTACCCTTGCACAACGGACGATCGGCAATTGATCAATCGAAAGCTGGGTAAGACTGAGCTCCAGCGAAGCTACTTCGAGAACCCAACCTTCGATATCTCCTGGGCGGACCACGTTGAAAGCCTTTGGTGTCTGCACCAGGATCTGGCTTGCGACGACAAGATGCTGCTTAATATCTCGATTGGAGGAGTACTGCGGATGCTCGCGAATGGGCTTGAGAAGGTCGTTACAGTCACCAGGTGCGAGATTGAGATCCCCGGGAAGGAGTCAAAGTGCAATTCCCATTGGAATACCCCTACGCCATACCTGCCAGATCATTACGACCGGATTAAAGCCTACTTCGACATGGGGTTCTACGGGCCCAGGAGATGGCGTGAGTCCCTTATCGGGAAGAGATTCTTCGCTGGCTTTGTCCGACACCGATACAATAGCCACTTCACAACCTTCATTTGGGATAGGAAGAAGGCAGACCTCTACCACTTTGATACCCTACCAGATGATCAGATGATTCGAGCGAAGAACGTCTCCCTTGCCTGGAGAGAGCACCTTGCAGTGGCCGGACAACCTTACGACTTCAACTTTCACGCAATCCCACTGACTCCGCAACGGGGAGCCTGGGAGTGTGGCCTTTTATCTTCGTTTTGTCTCTTTCAGACCCTTAGAGGGTTAGTAGGATTGAGTGCAGACGCACTTGCCCAACTTTGCCCCCCCACGACCCTGGAGATCGACGGAGAGGAGAACGAACCAGTGGGATCATTTGATCTATTGGTCCGTGACTGGATGCTAGACTCCTGGACCCGCGTGGGAAAGTCCAAGGATATCGCATACGACGACAATGTGGAAGTGATCAAGGGTATTTTTCAGACCATGATCATTGACGAGATCGGGATCCAAGACGGCTACTATTTGCACAGAACCGGAAGAGGACCTTTTGCGAAGCACCAATCGACCTACGCAGACGAAGTCAAGTACAAACCAAGCTTCCCCGACGAATTGAGAGCCACAGAATGGCTCTACACTGACATGGGAGGTTACATGCCCGCAGAGCCGGAATCCATCGGTACTGTTAGCAACTGGACGATTGATCGCTTGATCCCAGCCCCAACGATAAATCCTGGCGACAAGGCACTTCTTCCGCGAGGACCTGGGCCATTATCAGCCATTGTCATGGCTCCGGTCCTTGCAGACATGCCTGATGATCTGATCAGATGGTACAAGCGCCAGGACTTCGAAATCAAGGACAATGTGCCAATTTTTGAAGGCGGGGAACTCATCTCGTCGGATTCTTCGTCGAGTTCTGAAGTACCCGACCCGGGGTCGAAGGCAGCGGTGAAGAAGCCAGTGAACCCAGTGTCGAACCGCAAGAAGCAATTGATCAAACTCCCACGATTCCCCCCGTCAACAGCGTCAACGGCGACAGGCAAGCCTGTCACCCCGGCACCTCCCGAGAAGACGAAGGACCCCTGGACTCCGAGCGGGCCTCTGAAGTCCCTCTCGCTGGGCACCCCGAAGCGCCCACGCCCCTCCTCGAAGAGTAGCTCTGAGTACGTGCAGTCGAGCTCGTCGTCAAGCTCTGGAGGAAAGGAATCTAAGCCAGGGGCTCAGGGAGGCGACGAACCAGTTGATCAAACGATGACAGGTTATGGTTGGGGCGAGTGCAAGGACGGGCGGCCCTACGTTGCTGATATTGTACCTGACATTCGGGGCGCCGAACAGTTTACTTGCTCGACTTTGGAGAGCGATGATGAATGCACTCCGGCAAAGAGAACAGTGGGCCCGGCCACGAAGATCATGTCGACATTTCCAGGGTTGAAAGGCTGGCTTGGGGAGGTAGGAAGCCGGCCTACGCAGCGACTGCTGACTGGGAACTACGCAACTTACGTGCCAGCGGGTCTTGTGAGACCGTCCCAGTGGGATGACATTATACGAGCAGCCGCGCAGCCATGGGCCCCTGCCACGGCTTCGAAGGAGAGCAGGGACGAGAGAATGAAGAAGCGGCAGAGAAGCCGAGGCGAATGATCAAATGGTTCATGAGCACTCTAGTGGGTAGGAAATCGAGTTGGGGAGGTCACGGGCCAAAACAGGCGAAAGAAGTGTCTGGGATTGACGAGGCTTTTGGGAACCGTGAGGACAGGTGTCAAAGCCTCGTGGGGAGCTGTGAGTTGGGGGAGAGGCGTGCTAGGCCGTTTTGGGCCATTGGGCAATTTCCTGTACGTAGAAAAGGGCCAAGGCCGCGGCCCTGACCATCATCACCATCATCTTCTTCAAGGATCGGATCAAGAACGGGGAGCTTAAGGGCTCTTTTCTTGAGAAGATCTTCATCACTATCAATTGATCATTTGCCCTTATTATTTCATATGGTATTCAATTCACGAGAAAGTACGTGAAATCTCTTTTTCGAAAGTCATCAGAAGAAAGTCATACAAGAAGTTTTGGCTGTGGTTGGTGTGTTCTGTTTCTCCAACAAATTATATATCTTCACGATAGTATTTAATATGGAAATAGAGAACTCTTACTAAAGGAAAAGGCTCTGCTTTATATACTATACGCATTGAGGCGATTCACTTATACCGCGATAGCTATAGTAATATGAGGGGGCATTATCTATTCTTTACGGCCACGGGCAGACTCGTGCCTTGCTAATAGATAATATATCGTGTATTGAATAAGTATATATATGAAGAATTATCCCTTTCCTTTAATTATATATATAAATAGTGTTGTTATTAATTAAAAAGGGATCGTTATGGCATATACACATATGCCTCTTATATAACCGATCTTATTTATATGCCTCGAGCGTATAGTATATCACGTGACCTTATTTGTACGCTCGAGCGTACATGTATGAGGGGCCCAAGCACACAATGCTTGAAAAAGGTCAAGTAGCTAGTATTACCCAGAGAATTGAAAGTAATGAAATATAACAAATATGTACATATCCAAACCCCCCTCTACATCTCGAAAACACCATGAGCACAATATCAAGATCCCCCACCAAATCCTTCGTACGAAATACGAAAAACCCCACAAACTCTCCTCTCACCCTTCCAAAACCACCGGAAAATGAAATTCATCTTGCACTTTCCAAGCCTTGCCCCGCGAAATGCAACGTGGTGGCTTTTTCCAAAGGTGTGGATTATGGCCTGATGTTTTGACGCTCTACCCCTGCCCGGATATAATCCACGTCTCAAGGATTTATTCCCCCTGGGAAATGTATAGATAAGATCTCATGACGCAGGAGAGTAGCATCACGGAGTTGTACCTCCTTTTTTTTATTGCTGTTCAAAGATCAATGCACGACACGCATGGTCAGCACATGGCTTCTCCAGGTGGGGTGATTGACAAGGCGCCGCGAGTCTGGAATCGCGAGATGCCGACCGGGGAAGGCATCCAGGCCTGCCGATTGGAAAGAGGATGGCAAGGCAAGGGGATGTGACTTTATTCAAGGTTGAGATGGCGATGGTTAAACATGAGTTAGGCTGACGCTTGTTAAGGGGAGGATGAGCGGTGACGGGGATACTCTGTGATGACACAAGAGTCAAAACTCGTGATATTGGGTCGAGACACGAGATCTGTGGGCTATTCACGGTGAGCACGTCAGGCATCGGTGACTGGAGAACCAAGGATTCGGCACCCTAGAACTCCGCGGACATGAGGCTGAACGTGAGCCATCGTCTCGGTGCTCGGACATGAGAACCCTCCCCGAACCCGGAGATGCTCATCTGATAACCAGCTTATCAATCAGCAAACACATCACATGTATCACATGTTGTGGCGACATTCTCTTGCGTTGTTGAAACATTTGACATTTCATGCTCCCGTGGCTAATAGTTACAGTTGGTTCACAACAACTTCTCTCATTTCCCCCTCTCAACTGCACGCTGTCCCCGTAAAATGCATTCGTCTCAACCGTTCCCCCCGGTTCCCCTGTAGAGCCGATCACTCCTTGTGTGATTCAAGCAAAAGTAAACATTTGAACCCCTGACTCCCAAAGTAAAAGTTCCCAAGTGTGCGCGAGAAAAAGAAGGAGAGATGAGATGGGGGCCTCCATCTGATGCAGCCGATGTGCACTATTCGCCTGGCCGGCGAGTTCCCTCTCCTATGTGTAGTCTCATGCTACTTTTTTTTCATCCAGCCTCAGTGAGGGTATCATTCCAGTAGTTCCCAATCGTAGCGACGACGGCGACATGTGATATATGTTGGGTCGTATGTGCGCGCATGTACGCTTAGGCGGTGGCGGCGGCAGGCTCGGCAGTGGGCATCTTCATGCCGGTGCCGCTGAGGTTGCTGATCTTGGCGTTGGGGTTCTTGGTGTAGTAGTCTGAGATGGCAGACTTGATGGCATCCTCAGCCAACATAGAGCAGTGGACTATATATCAGAGTCAGTGAGCTGTGAGTGAGATATGCCGCAATTGAGCGACAACGTGAGTGATATGAGGGTATACATACGCTTGACGGGGGGTAAGCAGAGCTCCTTGGCAATCTCAGTGTTCTTGACCTTGCCAGCCTCATCCAGGCTCATGCCACGGACGAGCTCAGTGAGGTAGGAGCTGGAAGCGATAGCCGAACCGCAGCCGAAGGTCTTGAACTTGACGTCCGAGATCTTCTGGGTCTCGGGGTCGACACGGATCTGAAGCTTCATGACATCGCCGCAGGCGGGGGCGCCGACGAGGCCAGTGCCGACATCAAGATCCTTCTTGTTCATGGATCCGACATTTCGGGGTCGCGAGTAGTGGTCGAGCACCTTCTCATGGTAGGAGCGAGAGGCGTTGACGGCGACGGCGGGAGCGAGCTGTCGCGCAGGAAGGGCAGGGCGGACGAGGGGAGCAGCGAAAGCAGCCCGCCGCGAGACAGCGCGAAGTCCTCGAGAGAACATTGTGAATATATGAGTATGTGGGTGAGTGTGCGAACGGGATATGTGCCGAGAATTGACAGAGGAGAGCTGCGCTTGATCCGACGGAAAGGAGTCGAGGGAGTAGCTGCAGTAGTGTAGTCTGTGAATTAGGATCGGAGTGAATTCGACGAGTTGTCGTTGATATGGTCGGTGCAAAGTTGGTGATGCAGGATCCAAGTTTGTCGGGAGGCGAAAGGGCAAAAAGGCGATGACGGAGGGAGGAATTTCAGCTTCTCAGAAGGCGTCCGGCTTTGCTCAAAAAAAGAATGCGGGACTTGCACAGGATGGCGATTTCGGCCAATGCATCGCGGTGGTGTGGGTCTTTACTCAGCCAATCACCAAGCTTCGATTGCTCGGCCATTACGTCTTTGCTGGCTCGGTCCTCCTCGGAGAAGAGAGCCAGAGGAAAGGTAACGACCCACATCGCGCTTCCCCTCTCCTCTTTCCTCTCCCAGTTGTTTTACTCTAAGAGGAATAGTCTTGCGGCAATGTCAGTCTTTTCTCCATTTAGTTAGACCTCCAGTATCTGATTGGAGGGGAAGGGGCAAGCGTGGCGGGGAACACGGACCCAGCCTGCATCTGATAAGATGGGCTGTGGGAATATTGTGGATGCAAACATTTGTCATGACTTGCTAGACGAATCACCGCCCGTCGCAGCTTCGGAGCACCGCATCCCTGGCCGTCCTCAGAAACCCGCTATTCACCGGTATCTTGCGCCGTGGTCCCTCCAACCCTAACGATGATGATCGGTCGCGGATCTGGCCAAATGGAAGTCGGCGATAGTTAATAGAGACGGTCACGTTCAATGCCAATGTCCCAAGTGTAAGCGACCTCGGTACTCGTTCTCCGAGGAGTTGTGCTCTTCAATAACGGTTACACACCTTTATCAGATAGATAAGCCCTACCTCTACAGATACAGATTGATAAGTCGGCATCCATCCCGTCCTCCGTCCGCGGGGGAACGACCACGTCCGCGGGGAACGGAGACACGGTATTGCTCCGGGGGCAGGGGAGATGCAGACGACACAAAAACTAGGATTTAATGATTATATTCAGAGATGAGGCTCGATTTTTTTTTCCCTCTGTTCCCTGTCCCAAGGTTCAACGACAGGCCTCGTCGGTGGATCTCGGCCGTTCGGCGCAGCGAATTCGCCGGTCGCCCAATTCACGGAGTCGGTGTTACGGCGCCGGACATAACACGGAAGCCACGGATGACAAAGTCAATGGCGAATACAACAATTACGTTGCGTGGCCAATGCTCGAATTTACCGAAGGATGACATCCTTTTCACATGAACAAAAACCGTTGCAAACCTGGTCTTTTTCCCATAAAAAAGGTCGGTAAATACTAGCGTTCGGTCTTGGCTCGCCGGACCCTCGGGGATACCCCCAGACGATGGAATTCGGGGCTATCCTCCGGCCAGCCGGCATTTGTCCTAGAGACAAGCCTTTCCCTGTCCGGATCCATGCAAACGCAGATGGGGTATCATGCAGTTATCCCTGGAGCTCCTAGTCTGACAGCCAAAGATTTGAAATACTAGCCTGCAGGTTTGTTTCGCTTGACTATTCGCTTCAACGGACTATTCTCAAATGTTGGGCCGAATCCGTGCCTTGGCTAAAACATATCGCTCTTCTCCGCTTGGCGCATCTCAACCCGAACTTTAAAGTCCAGCGGCTTCACGAACCAGTAGTTTTGCGTGTGCCACTTCTCCCGCTGTAGCGATGGATCAAGCCCAAAGTCAAAGTCTCGAACAATTCGGGGGATGAGCTTGGACATTTCAAGCATCGAAACATGTCGCCCAATGCATGTTCGAGAGCCCAGTCCGAACTGTGCGAAATGTCAGAAGGATCATCAATGCATGTAGTTGGGGCTCTTACAGGCATATAATAACGGTTCATTATGGATAGTCTTGCTGCATCGTCCACTAACCATCGATCGGGGTTGAATGTCTCGGCATCATCACCAAAGACTCGATGATCGCGGTGTGCTACCCAAGTGTTGATGCCAACTGTGGTCTATATCATGATTGACTCGTTAGTCTCTTCTCATACAGTACCAGATCGTCGCGTTGACTCACGCCTTCTGGGAAGAATCGTCCGGAAATCGTTGCTCCTCCTTCAGGGACCACGCGCTCCAGTGGTAGTCCCGTGGCGGGATGCATCCGCAACGCCTCCTTGATGACGGCTTGAAGATATGGCAGCTGCTGGCTCTCCTTGAATGTTGGCGATTTAGACAGGCCTCCCTTGGCAGTTAGGCCATCAATCTCGTCCCTCAGCTTCTGCAGACAGGCAGGGTGCTTAAGTAGATAGTAGAGGACTGCTGAAAGGCTGATAGCCGTGGTATCAGAACCTGCCACCATATTTGATGTACACCCAGCCAGTACATGAAAAGACGTAAAGACATCCGGGTCGGCTGCATGCTTTGCCAAAAACTTGGTGAGAAAGTCTTCCATGGTGACTGCGCTCTCTTCAGCCACAGGCTTGGGAGTGACCTGCGCTTCACGGATTCTCTCGTTAGTAAAGCTCAAAACATAAGCTCTTCCGGCACCTTTCGCGCCTGCAAGGTAATTTTTCAGAGGGAATAGATATCGGTGCAAGCTTGGGAAGATGCCAACGAGCGTAGCATAGCCCAGGTGCTCTTCCAACGCGCTGATGACACCTCGAATATCGTCACCACGATCTAAAAAGCCAAGTCTTTTGGCATAAGTGATCAAGCCGATGACATCAAACGCGTAGCACTGGAACCAATGTCTCATGTCCACAAGCATATTGGACCTTGACATCTCTGCGAGTCGCTGTGTGAAGAGGTCGGAGCATTCGTCTACAAAGGGCTCGTAGTGAACCAGAGACGACATTGCATAGGTCGCTTGATAGAGTCTTCGGTTTTGGGCGTGGCGCTTGATTGACTGATCACTGAAGATGGCCCATTGCCCAGGGCTTGCCCATGATGAATACCATGATGACTTGGGGAAGTGGTTGCCGAGGCCGTAGATGATCTTGGCTGCTTCTGGGTCGTTGAAGCTGTAGCGGTTTGGGCCGTAGCGGACAATTGTTCCTGTAGCAAACTCTCAGCGTCGAAGGCTGAGATGAAAGTCCAAGTGAGCCTACCGTATTTCTTGTGTAATTCCACATTTACATCCTGAAAAGACCCTTTCCGGACGTTCCAGAAATACCAGCCATCGGTAAATCGTGCCAGAAACGGACCTGGCACAGTCCGAAGCGGGGATCGGATAAACTGAACAAGGAAGCGGACAAGAAACGCGATGAAAAGGACGGAGAGTACATATATCGAGATTGAGGACTCCATAGTAGCAGTCAAGTTGAAGGGCCAAGACCAGATAGACCAGAGCAGAGTTCAGTTCAGTTCGTTATTGAAGATACGATGACGTTCACAACTTGTATCAACGCATTCGGTACAATTTACCAATCATGGCCTTGCCGATCTCCTCTGCCGAATACTTTGGAGGTGGTGATCCCGGAGTGTTCCCTCGAGCTCCTGCGGGGTTGGCTGCCACTTCGGAGAGAAACGCGGGGGGTAGCTCAGCGTCTGACCAACAGGAACAAAATGATATGAAATGAAAAGAGATTGCTCAGTTCTTGAACATGTTTCCTTGTTATAATGCTTGCTTGACCCCGCAAATTCGTGGCGTTTTTTCTACGATCGGCTCGGGAAGTGGACGAGAATCTGGGGTATCCGGGGCATTTGTGGACATTGACCCGAGTTCACAATAGCCCATACTTACTTACGTTGTGTTGGCTCATCCGATGAAACCTTCTATTCCCATGAGGCCTTCAGAAACAATTATAATAATTCATGTTTCTTTAGCTCGTCGAGATTTACTTACTTTATTTCTTGCCCAGTTGTTGCGACGGAATGAGATTGTCCGCCTCAACATCACCAGGCTTGTAACTTACTCTCTCACACAAACAGCCTTGTTATCTACACAAGATTGCAAAGCAACTTTATGTGATTTTTAGGGAATACAGCACAATAGTTCCCACATGGCTTCAGAAAGACCTAATTTAGTTTTTCTAGTCATGCAAGACCCTTACTATAGAAACTGCAGCAGTGCCAAGAGCCAGGTAGTGAAGCTAATAAGGCGTTTCGGCTTACACGAGCATAATCTCAAACTTCTGCATTCTTGTTCCACGAGAATTAAATCAGCTAAGCTATCATTAAAATTTCACTTATGGCTGCGAGCGGCGCTGGGCTTGTGTCATTACGATTGTAATGTAATGGAGCAGATAAACTCGAGCAGGGATACTATCCACTGTGGCCTGCGAAAGACTGTTACTACGCAAACTAAACAAGATTCCAACATAGCCATAAAGTGGTGGCCATAAAGTGGTGGCCATAAAGTTATGACTTACTAAATGTCTGGTAGTCGGGTGCAATTGGCCTCCCATCTGACATACCAAAGACTTGACTTACTTGAGAACATCTCGAATGGCTTGGCCCAGCATCCTCCAAGATATGTTACTTTGAGTGGAGATTCCCTTTCTTAATTGCATACATAAAATATCATGCTCCTGAAAGATTTCTCGAAAACCCATATCGAAATTACTTATGATCTTCTCCCCTTTCCCCCCCTTCCTATCATTGTTCCTTTGTGTTCGTGGATGTTTTAGCACTTTCTGAGTGATAAAGTACAACTCAAGCTCCACCCAATGTTATTCATTGAAGAAAAAAAAGTGTTCAAAATCAGATGAGCTATCCTTGCCACCAAGAAGCTTAAATACCCGATATGACTTCTCAACATCATGCATTTGGAATCAATTCGACGCTCATAAGCCTGGAAGAGCCGGTCACCCTGGGGTGCTAACCTACCCCAGACCAGTCAGGGTCGGCTGCCGCAGCCATGCGTGAGCTGACTGACCAGCGAGAAAAACGCACACTTCCAGTTGGACTTTTTCCATTCATGTGATACATGACACGTAAAATGTAACCCTTCAGGAGGACAAGACCTCATGAGCGAATGTTCCAGTGCCATCTTGCATACAGAGATCTGGTACGCCACACCCGCGCCACAGGTCGATGCAGGTTCGTGGCTAAAATGCCCCGCCTTTACTAACACTTCCCCAGGCAGAACCGAGCTCCAGTGACGTGTGCTACCGCCCATCGCTGAGCTTCCCTCGTGGCTAAGGATTGATTCCATTCAACATCGCCTACTTCACAGAGGATAACTGAAAAATTTCTTCTTTCCTCCTGTCACTCCTCTACCCCAAGCTGCAGAGAGAATAACCAGAGAAGCCCGCCTATCATGGCTTGCCCTCATCTCGAGTCGATCGGTACGTGAGCTCCTGAAAATGACCCCGCCATTTGATCTGCCGTTGATCGAGGCAGCTCTTTAGCGAGCTTCACGAACAACCTAGAGTTGGGATGAAGACGACTAACATTACCTCTAGGGCTCAACCCCCCTACGCCAGCTCAATCTGTCTATCGCGAAGACTGTACTCAGTGTTTTGACTCGATTGTAAGACCTCCCACTCATAGCTTTACGTCGATCCTTTGCTTCGGTTCCCATCTTGTCCAACGCCTGCTCACCTCAGAATCTGCAATAGGATGACCCCGCCGGCCTCGATGTCTGCCTCCAGTGCTTCAACGGCGGCTGCGCTGGCGACCGCATGCACAATAGACTCCACGCTGCCTTGAAAAGCCACCCTCTCACCCTCAATATCCGCCGAACTCGAAAAGTCGTCGAACGAGATGAGCCACCTGCCAAAATGTCCAAGCTGGCCATCGCTGCCGAGACCGAGGAGGATCGATATGACACTGCCTTGTCCGTCAAGTGTCTCGAATGCAATACCGAGCTCGACCGAACAAACCCGAAGCTCGCCCCCATGGTTGACAGCATTCTCAAGGCCAACACCTTTTCCCGAAAGGAGGAGGTCAAGGCTTGGGAACAGGAGTTGACTAGTTGCGAGCATATCCTGATGCTTCAGCAGCACCCTTCGCGAAAGATTGAACAAGGTGCCTTGGGCCATTGCTACGCATGCGACTTGAATGAGAACCTCTGGCTGTGCCTGGAGTGTGGCAACCTGGGATGTGGTCGCAAGCAGATGGGCGGTGTTGATGGAAACTCGCATGCTCTGGCTCACTCGAACGAAGCTGGTCACGGAGTTGCTGTCAAGCTCGGATCCATCACTCCAGAGGGTACCGCAGACATCTACTGCTACAAGTGCGACGACGAGCGAGTCGATGACAACCTGGGCGAACATCTGGCCCACTGGGGCATTGTACTAGCGGAGCGCCAGAAGACCGAGAAGAGCTTGACAGAGATGCAAATTGAGCAAAACCTCAAGTGGGACTTTAGCATGACGACCGAGGATGGCAAGGAGCTCGTCCCCCTTTTCGGCCCTAGCCTGACTGGCTTGAAGAACCTGGGAAACAGCTGTTATCTCGCCAGTATCACTCAGTGTCTTTTCGACATGCCCTCATTCCAGGAGAGATATTTCCGACCTAACGATGACCTTCCCATCGTACAGGATCCTGCAGAAGACCTTGAGACTCAGCTACGAAAGTTAGCCGATGGACTTTTGTCTGGCAGATACTCCAAGCCCGATTCCGACGTTGGGGGAGATGGCATCACCCACCAGAAGGGATTGGCGCCGGCCATGTTCAAGCATCTCATCGGCCGAGGACATGAGGAATTCTCCACCATGCGACAACAGGATGCATTTGAGTTACTGCAGCATCTCTTCAAGCTCATCACCCGATCTCAACACCAAGGTGGTCTCAAGGATCCTACAGAACCATTCCGTTTTGCCCTTGAGCAGCGTCTTCAGTGTTTGGGCTGCAAAAAGGTTAGGTATAGCAGCACTGAGCAAGACAACATCTTTATTGATGTTCCTCTGGAAAAGCTCCCCGCCGAGGAGGGCTCAGATGGCCCAGCAGCTTATAAGCCCGTGACCTTGAAGGAGTGTTTGGACAACTTTACGGCTACCGAGAAGGTCGAACTGACCTGCTCTGCTTGTGGAAGCAAGGATGGCTTTGTCAAGCGATACCTTTTCAAGACCTTCCCTGATACCCTGGTTGTCAACGCTCGAAAGATGACGGTGGTCAACTGGGTTCCGATCAAGGTGGATGTGCCAGTCATCGTGCCCGATGAGCCTTTCCCCTTGGATAGCTATCTATCACAGGGGCTCCAACCCGGAGAAGAGCAGCTGCCTGATGAACCAGAGGCCAAAGCACCAGCCTTTGAACCCGATGCGACAGCGCTGGCACAACTGGAGGCCATGGGCTTCCCTCGTAACCGATGTGAGCGTGCTCTGCATGCTACCGGAAACTCGGATGCCAACGCCGCCATGGAGTGGCTCTTTGGGCATATGGAGGACCCCGATATTGACGCTCCTCTGGATCTTGGTGGACAATCTGCCGGAGGTGATACTGCTGATCCTGAAAAGATTGAGATGCTTGGAGCCATGGGCTTCGGCGCTCCTCAGGCTAAGAAGGCACTGAAGGAGACAGGCGGTGACGTCGAGCGCGCTGTTGAGTGGCTCTTCAGCCACCCAGATGATCAGGGAACCTTTGACGATGACGCGCCTGCTGAAGGGGCCACATCGGCGTCAAAGGAGCCTGCCGGAAGTGCAACACTGCCAGCAACTTTCCAGCTTCGGTCGATTGTGTGCCACAAGGGCACAAGTATCCATGCTGGGTGAGTGATGACTTGTGCACACACCTAGAGAAGACTAGCTAACTGCATCTAGACACTATGTCGCCTTTATCCGCAAGGCGTTGGGTGACGCCAACACCCCAACCTGGGTGCTCTTCAACGATGAGAAGGTGGTGGAAGCGCACGACGTTGAGGAGATGCGCAAGTTTGCCTACGTGTACTTTTTCAAGCGGGTCTAGTCGAGACGTAGTATCATGAGAATTGGGTGATGATTGTGACGAGGCGTAGACGGTTTTGCTGATAGGCTGGATGGTTGCATCGAGACGGTGAATGGCGTGTTGGTGATGAAGGGACAAGAGTCAGGATGAGGTTCATGGCATCAAAATTTGAGATGACCATATTTAGACAGACTTGTAGAAGCAAGAAAGACAATTCGCGAGGATAGTTGATATTTGCTGTGTGGATTAGACGGCAGAATATCCTTATTATCTCATATCGTACATCTATCGCTGCCGTTGAATGTTTGTATAAAAAGCCATAACGTCCCTCGCGCCTTGAAACGCCTTCCAGGCCACTCCCTGGAGTATACCAAAATCCTTTGAGCCAATTGTATCCCCCTCTTAATTCGGGAGCATCCTCCTCATTACTTGGATACATCGTACCTCGCTATTCCGTAAAGCGATAGCTCACCAAGGTATCAACGCGATGGTTGGCAGTGCTGAATCCCCTCAGCTGCACCTTTTCGCCGTTCTCAATCTCCTTTGCGTCCGAGTCACCCCACTCGACGGGCACCTCACTATCGGCGTCGGCGTAGACGAGCACGTTGAAGGTGCAGTCGCCGTTGAGCTGGGGGAGGAAGGTGACGGAAGCGGTGATCTGGCGGAAGATGGCGGCGATCTCGGACTGGATCTCGGTCTCGGTCTTTTCGGCGGCGAGGGGGGTAGCGCCAGCAGAGGCTGCGTTTTCTTGATCGGCCGAGGAGGACTTGGATTTGGACTTGGATTTTGTCGGCTTAAAGATTTGGACCTGGAGATGGGTTAGATGTGTTGGGGATAGGGGGTATAGGTGTCGTACGTCGAATTGCCAGCGCTCAACGTGTTCGCCTGTGTCTTTGTCTGTAATGACGATGACGAGCTTGGAGATCTTGCCGCCGACCATCCACTTGTCGAGCTGGGACATGATCTTTTTGATGTAGGCCTTTACTTGGTCATCGGCCGAGACTTGTTCGGGTCAGTTGGAGCGGGACGAGTAGGATATCGAGGAAGCTGTACCTAGCATGTTGAGGCCATATTTCTTGACGCTGGCAAGAGTTAGTCTGAGTAAAGAATAAGGGGTAGAGGAGGACGCACGCTGTAAAGTCTTCGGCTGGGTAGACTCCTCGTTGGAAGCTGCAAGCTGGTTAACGAAAGAACCAGGTATCGTTGTAAGGTTATGCGCATACAGGATGGTATGAATTGAGTATTGGAACTATTACCAAGCCGCAAAGTTAGTGATGCGCATTGCTAAATGTGACCTTTATGCAGACGTACGAATTCGGCAACCAGTCGGGCGCTACCCTTGAGGGAGAGCTTGTGGACTTTGGACTTGTCCTTGTCCTTGCTCTTGGACGCTTCCTTTGATGACATTTTTTCTGCGTTGTAGAGGGAAGTGTCGGTATCAAGGGCGTCAAGCTGGGCGGTTTCTTTGGGTTGATGGCGGGTTGGAGTTTGGGGATGGTCGGCTTTGTTTACTTGCGGTTGCGGGGTGGAAAAGGGACCAGATGGTCTGTGCGGCGGGGTTCACCGAGCTCACCGAGATTCACCTTGAAACAGGAGACATGAGTGTGAATTTGAGCAATTACAGATGCAGCATTAACTAGACCTTGCCGAGTAGTATACGCTAGGAGGCCACTGAGGCAGATGCGGCCAGTAATAATCCCAACCATATTCACCATAATCAACAAACCGGCCATAGTACTCCTCCATTGGATCAATGCTGCTCGTTGCAACAGAAGTCGACCACGAATCATCCCAATCCTGCTCTTGATTTCTGTCGCGGATGACCCACAGGGCCCATGACCTGAAGAACAGCCCAATGCTGAGAAAGAAGGGAATCAATTGCGCCAGTGTCTCAAATTCAGTGACATTGTCGATGTGATTCCAGTAAATGGGGAGTTCGATGGCGAGAACCAAAAGGGTAAAGACAACAAGGCCTGATACTACACGAAGAATGCGAAGACGCTTGATGTGCTTTCTTCTAGAGACGGTCAGTGGGGCTAGCTATCAAGTGTGAGTATGAATGTCCTCACCTGATCCTCCGTTGAGTAGTGCTCGAAGTGTCCGGAGCATCGCAACATGAACCTAGAAAGATGAAGCCCGCGAGCATTACAAGAATGCCAATGTAAAATATGGCACTTGCAATGACATAGCCCCTATTCTCCAAGTCCACCTTTCCAAGCACAAAGACAACCTCCCAACAATCACGATCCAACCGCGGCAGAAACGTCGTATAATACCATGCCCCCATGGCTGTGTTGCCCGCCAGGATCGTCACTGTCATCAAGTTGTAAAACACCCCATGATCCTCCTCTGATAGAAAGAAGGGGTCTAGATGAGGCTGACACCTCGTGACAAGCTGCCAGGTGCGTAACGGTATGAGAAATAGGAAGAAGCCCATGGCGAAGAGAAGAAGGAAGTACACATCGAGAGGATGGAGTTTCCCCTGTGCCGCGCCAATGATGAGGGCTGTCAGTGCCGCAGCGGAGGAGAATACGCTGATGAAGCGCATGTCCATGAGGTGTTCTTCCGAGAGGAGCTCGATTATGAGGGAGCCGAGCCATTGGATATAGAATGCAGTGCGGATGCCAACGCCATATAGTTCTGGCCGGCCTGGAAGTAAGCAAAGATTTGAAATATTCTCATCCATGGGATATAAAGAGCAGCTGCATCAACTTGAGACAAAGAACCCAGGCCAGGGTGCAGATGGCTGGGGTCTGGTATACACTTGTATGTCATCTTCCGTATTGGCGACATATTGCAAGCTCTCATATGCGCTGCTATGCTGCAGAGAGCAAGATAGACATGTGCATGGCAGCTTCCACGACTGACGGGCCGATGCGATTCAGAGGCAGTCCGACACTAAATGCCAATAGAGCACTTGCTCGCGAGAGGCGTACATGAACAACTGCGGCGCTATCACTTGGTGGGGCCAGAGTCTCCAGAACCGAGCTTCTTGTTTGAGGTGCGTGAAAGCCTAGAACCCTGAGCCTTCATCCTGATAATCTCGTTAACAAAGCGGGCGAAGGTCTGCCGTTCCCAGAGTCGACGTTCCAGCGGGAAGATGCATTCACGGAGAGGCCTTGTGACAGCTCCCTAGGTATGACACCATGCCATTCTCGGGTGCCGACTTAAGTGACAGATACGGGGCATTGTTACGCATTCGAGAGCCCCAGAGTTGCGGATTCTCGTCGTTGAAGTTGTAGGTTCCTAGACTCAAGACACAACAGGGCACACGTGTCGCGGAGTGCGTGAACTGTGAACCCAAGCCGGTCGCGTCGTGGGGTACGGTGAGAGTAGAGCAAGGCAGCCGATGTAGCATCTGTGAGAACAGGCAAGTCTTTGCTTAGACAAGTCAACGATGTCTGACTATTCTTGTCGATATCCAAGTCTGGCACTCCGGGAGAGGAGGACGGCGAGGAGGTACGTACCTGTCCGATCGGCGGTGGAAAGTGGGCCCAGATAACGGCTCGCTTATCGATAAGAAACTTTTTTTCTGCCGCTCCAAGAACAATCCCACGCAGTTTTTCGCGGCGCATCCTTCTCTGCGACAACTCGACCGCCTTTCAATAGATTCCTCCACCAAAGGAATTTACCCTCTTTAACAATGGCTGCAACAAAGCATCTCCTCGCCGAGAGCGAGGAGAACGGCGTCGACCGCCCCTCCAAGAAGACCAAGATCGCCGACGCCGACGAGAAGGCCCGCTTGAAGAAGGAGAAGAAGGAGCGCAAGGAGAAGAAGCGCAAGACAGAGGAGGAGGCTGCTGAGGCTAGCGCCGAGAAGGCTGAAGACTCCGAGGCTGAGCGCGCTGCTGAGAAGGAGCGCAAGAAGGCCAAGAAGGAGAAGAAGAAGGAGAAGAAGCTCAAGGCTGCTGAGGCTGAGGTTGAGGAGTCTACTGAGCAGAATGGCGATGTCTCTGAGGAGGCTCCCAAGGAGAAGAAGTCTAAGAAGGACAAGAAGAAGTCCAAGTCTTCTTCTGTGTCGAATGGCGACGCCTCCGGCAAGGGCGCCTACTCTCAGACCATCAGCCTCTCCAGCGTTCCCCAAGCCGACATTGACAACTTCCTCTCCACCAACCAAATCGTCATCACCGACCCCAAGTCCGAAACCGTCTCCCTCCGACCTGTCCTGGAGTTCTCCCACCTCCCCGCCACGAACCTCCTCGAGAAGAAGCCTTCGCCTTTCGCCAACTACAAGACCCCCACCCCCATCCAGGCCGCTTCATGGCCCTTTACTCTGTCTGCCCGTGACGTGATAGGAGTTGCTGAGACGGGTTCCGGCAAGACCATGGCCTTTGCGCTGCCTTGTGTTGAGGCTGTTTCGGCAATTGGCGGAAAGAGCACCAAGGCGGTTATTGTTTCGCCTACGCGAGAGCTTGCCATGCAGACCCATACTCAGATGGCTCAGGTCGCTGCTTTGAACGGTCTCAAGTGCGTGTGTCTCTTTGGAGGTGCCTCCAAGGATGACCAGCGTGCGCAGCTTCGTCGTGGTGCCGACATTATCGTCGCTACTCCCGGCCGTCTCAAGGACTTTATGTCTGATGACACCGTGGATCTTAGCCAAGCGGCCTTTGTCGTCCTCGATGAGGCTGACCGTATGCTTGACAAGGGTTTCGAGGAGGATATCAAGCAGATTCTGGGCAGCTGCCCTCCTCGTGAGCAGCGCCAGACGCTCATGTTCACTGCGACATGGCCCCAGTCGGTGCAGGCTCTTGCTTCATCCTTCATGGTCAGCCCCGTCAAGATCACCATTGGATCCAGTGGCAAGGAGACCGCGGGTGGAGCCGTCGAGTTGCAAGCCAACGCACGAATCTCACAAAGCGTCGAGGTTCTTGAGCCCAGAGAGAAGGAGTTCCGACTTTTGCAGCTCCTCAAGGAGCACCAGCAGGGCAAGCAGAAGAACGACCGTATCCTGGTGTTCTGCCTGTACAAGAAGGAAGCCACCCGTGTGGAGAACTTCCTGAGCCGCAAGGGAGTCCGCGTTTGTGGCATTCACGGTGATCTGCGACAAGAGCAGCGGACAAAGAGTCTCGAGGCGTTCAAGACTGGTGTGACTCCTGTTCTTGTTGCTACTGATGTTGCGGCCCGAGGTCTGGATATCCCCGAGGTCAAGCTGGTTATCAATGTTACAGTATGTTTTCTTTTTACACGTCTGCTAGCGGTTCTAACAGTTTTAGTTCCCCTTGACCATCGAAGATTACGTCCACCGTATTGGACGAACTGGCCGAGCTGGCAAGACTGGTCAGGCCATCACCTTTTTCACAGTGGAGGACAAGTCGCACTCTGGCTCGTAAGTATATGTACCCTCACATGTCGACCAATGACTTACACTCTGCAGTCTTGTCAACATCCTCCGAGGTGCCAACCAGCCCGTGCCTGAGGACCTCCTCAAGTTCGGAACCACCGTCAAGAAGAAGGCCCACGACATGTACGGTGCCTTCTTCAAGGACGTCGACATGAACCAAAAGGCCACCAAGATCACGTTTGATTAAGTTTATTTACGAAGCAACTATTGTTTGGTGGCCTTGCGACCACGGATAGAGTGCAGACACTCGAGGATAAAACGGCGCTCAAAGAACAAACTGCGATGATTAGATGTGTCCAAAAGTGTTTTTTTTTGTATGGGCTGTAGACATACATGAGGAGCAATAATGGGACAGCCGAGGCGGCGACTTTGATGAGAGATTTGATGGGTTGGTCTTCTGCGCTGTCGAGGACCTTGAGTTGCTTAAGAAGTATAGCCGTAGCAAGGGAGAAGGTCACTGAACCCTCCGGGAGCAATGTCTTGATTTCGAAATCGGTCCCGTGTTTCTTGAAGTATCGCTTGATGAATGCGCCGCTCCAGACGATGCGGCATGCCATGTTGATGATGTTGGCTAGCACGAGGCCGACGGCACCAAGAGGGAATACCCACATGAAGAGAAATGCCGAGGCAGCAAAGGCGACGGAGAATACGCCCATCCAACCAGATTGCTGGTGAACTTCTGCTTCTGTGGCGACGGATGCAACGAATGACTCTGTGAGGCCGTTGAGGGCGAGGAAGGGGATGTAGAAGCAATATGCTGCGAGTACGTCGCCAGCCCCTGAGCCGATCCATCGCTTGCCGGCCACGATGGCGAGGAGAGGTGGAGCGGCAAATGGCCCGATGTTGATGATGATAGATGAGAGAAGGATGTAGAGTCGGAGAAGAGTGCGGAGGTTCTGCTTTGCTTCATTCACAGCTGGCGAGGGCTTTGTAGATTGCTTTTCACCATCTCCAGTGGGAGGGCTTGCTGTAGGAGATGACAGGAGGCGGGAGAAGTAACTGCGGCTGCTCTCCTCTACCGGTTGAAAGAGTAGACGTGCTAGAAGACCGCCGTAGTTGTTGGCGAGGGCATATGCGCCTTGGACCTCGGCGGTGGCGAGCAGAGAAACGAGGAATGTGTCGCCTTGTGTTAGGAGATGCTTCACCACGCTCTGAGCCATCATGCTCCCAGCAAGACTCATAGTTTGCCGGTCAAAGTAGGATCCCCAGAAGCGGCCATCCTTGGTTGAAACAGCCTGGGGAAGAATAGAGAAGCCGATTGTAGAAGCAAGTTGATATCCAGAGATGAGGTAGACGAGGAGAAGAGATGCGCCATAAGTCATCTGGCCGAGGGCAAAGGGGAGAACACCAACATCTTTCTGCTGCTTCGATGCCCAAACAGCAGAACCAAAAACAACAATGCATCGTAGAAACGTGGCGATGGACTCTGCGGCTGCTCTCGTGCCAAACTGGAGACGCATCTGCATAAGGACAAAGCAAGGCTCAGAGAGAAGCTCAACCATTGCCGCCAGACCGTAGAGATACAGCGACTCGACGAGATACGGCGTTGAAACAGCTGCACCGCTCGGAAACGCGAGGTACATCCATCCTAGGACGAGACTCACAACGCTTCCTAGGCCAATGGCGAGATATCCGAGGTTCACGACAGCCTGGCTCTCCACCTTTGCTGTGTCGCTGGCTTTTGTGGTACTTGCCACTGTGCCTTGCCGTTGAATAGCCACGCGGAGACTCTCACGTGCGAAAAAGAGGACAGAGAGGTAGTAGACCTCCAACTGGGTTGATAGGCCTAGGAGTGGCGCGGTGAGGTAGCGCAGAAGGAGCTGGTTAGCGACAAAGGTGATGAGGCGCGATGCAAGCTGGAGGATGATGAGGAGAGAAGCGCCCTTGAGCATGGACGCGCTCTGAGGAGGCGAACCCGCATCTTGGGACTTTGTAGATGGTGACATCTTGAGCCTATGGTGAAAGGTGGCCGTGATGATGAGTTGAGGTTTGATGTCTTGAACACGTGGAGGCGCGATGGCTGTGGCGATGGATCCATGGTGTTTTGGGGCTTCAGTGAGTGACCGCTAATTTACAGGGCTTCCCCTTCTAAATTTTAGTGGGCTGCCATCCATGTCGCCGGGTCCATGTTCAACCTCAACCATGATGAAAATAACCCATAGACAATATCCTATGGCCTCTAGTTTTGATTTACATGAGATGTCTCTGTAATGTGTCACTCAAAGATACTTAGAGCATCCTCAGAAGCCAAATCCAAGTGGCATGAGTCTGTCTTAATAACCCGGGCGGGTTAAACGAACCGTCGAGTTACATAATGCCTTTGTGCTTCACCCGGTTACCCAAGAAGTCACCACCCGTGAATTTGATGTTTATGGTCTTGTGTCAATGGGACTTTTGTCAACTGAGTTCTAAGAATGTTGCAATCACTCCTAGGCAGAGAGGTTCATAAGCTCTAGCGGTCTATCGCGTGTGGCTTACGCCATGCATTGAGGCTCAACGCTCACCAGGGATAGGTAGACGACCCATTTTCTGGCCTCACTACAGGGATTGGTTTGACTTCAAGTATTAATTCCGTCGCATGTTTCTCTCACAAAGTATCTGACTGACGACGAGGCATATAAACCAGAACTCGCCTGACCATATTACCAATGCTCAAAGAACAGCAGAGTCAAAGCCTCTCTCGCTTCTGGTTAAGCGTTGTTTGCTGTTGGGAGACGTCAGACTGAAGGATCGGCGGTCTAAGCCATGATTTCCGTTCTTGGGGGCGGAAACCCCATAAATAGCACTCGACAACGCCACAGAGATGTTGAATTGCTTTCTGAATGGGTGAGTTGGTACTTGATCATGTCTCGTGACGTATTGATCTAGATTATCTAGACGCGTTGAAACAAAAAAGGACCCTTGAGTTATGGGCAAACACCAAAGCTGACGAGGTGAGATGAACATGGATCGTCGGTCGATGTCAGCGGCGATCCACCCTCTCGGGAACGATGGGCGATTTTTTACAAATGGAAATGGTCAGCGAGGATGAAGCAGATGGTCTCTTATTGTTTTGAATACCCTGGGCAAGGTTCGTGTAGTGTAACATAGGCTGAAACTCATCGTTATGAACCCATGATTGAGATCGGCATATTATCGACTTGACCTTATGAACTTCTTCTTCCTGTGATGCTATGCCTATCTATTGGAATGAATTCGATCTAGATTAGAGGTAAACAGGCAAACAAATTATCTATTTTTATATATCTTTCCATTCGCCTCTCGTCACGCACCTCAGCCTCTTTCTTTGTCGACCCTTAAACCCACAACGCGGAAACTCAGCCTTACATGTCCCCGATGGTCTCAAACCCCTGTCCAAGTTCCCTGTCATTTCCATTCCTAGACCTCTTTACTCAGCAAATCCTCCCTCCGCCTCAGAACTTGATTCGTTGAATTGTGTACTGACGAAAGCGGGCTTGTCAGAGCTCTCTCTCCCTTGCAGTAAAGACCAAGAGCTTGGGGCAAGACATTGTGTTTCTGTTTTTCCTCATCCGTCGTCTTTTTTCACTCCCCTTCTTGTTCTCATTCCTTTGAGTTGCTCCGTCACCCCCTGCTTGCGCCACACTTAGCAAACTGAATTGAGCGATCCCTGCGATTCCCACACCTTCGCAAAAGAAGTCTGACATGGGACCAACGCCTCAGCTTCGACTCGACGAAACTTGATGTGTGTTTGTAACAAAAAGAGGGCCTACTCTCTTTCACAATGGCCGATCCCTCAAGGCCTCTCACCTCTCCCGACGACACCGTCCCCCCATCACTGTCGTCAGCTTCGAGGAGGGTGGCGTCCCCGAGACAGGCGGCTCTGAATCTGTTTCGCGGAAACAGTGGATATCAGCGCATGCCTTCGGGCGGTGACCACGAGATGGTCGATCTCGACGATTCCGGCCCCTCGTCATACGCATCCGGACTCGGCATCTCAATGAGATCGGGCCCGCCTCCGGCTTCAAGATCAAGTCCACCAGAGACACCTCTTTCGCACCACGGTCTTCTTGGTTCAACTTCTTCAGCTGTCGCTTCACCGAATTATCCCCCAGAACCATATCTAAGTCCCAATATGGTGAAGACCAGCAATCAACAAGGTACGCCGGAGCCATTTTCAGAGATTTGGACTCCGGCTGTTCCTCACCCAGCTTCATCACTCAGTGGAAATACGGCAGAGGAATCTCATAATCTCAAGGATTCACCTAATACGGCCCGTGGTTTCAACTCGCCGGCTTCAAACTTGGATGGGGAAAGGACGCCGACTATTGTAGGACCGAGGGGGGAGGTGATAGATGACGACTTTGACGACGATACGTTTTATAAGAAATTTGGTAAGAGAGATTCAAGTGTTGCGCTCACACAAGGCTCACCAAACCAGGCGAACCTCCAAGTCACTGCTCCTCCGACCAAGACATTCACCAAAGTAGAAGGAGATGGCTCTCTATTACGATCTACGTTCTTTCACTTTACTCCACCATCATGAGCAGCATCTGGCTTGTCACAGCTATTGTACAGCCCAGATGGGGTCACGGCATCTCATCGAAACATGGCCTTGTGCCCTCGACAGCGACAACTGTTGCCGCGCTTCTCGCAAAAACGATTGAAATGTCTTTTGTGACAGTTTTTGTCTCCTGCCTGGGTCAAGTTCTCACACGAAGGGCGTTTATCCGCAAGGCTCAAGGAATGACACTCGCAGAAATGACAATGCGAAATTGGGTCATTCAACCAGGCTCTCTCATCACTCACTTTGAGACCCTCCCTTCTTCGTCAATGACTATCCTCGGTATGCTGTCTCTGACGGCAACGTTCGCTGCAGCATTCTACACTACCGCCTCCGACGCCATGGTCTCTCCGAAGCTCAAGTCCGGGGGCTGGGAAACTAAGGAGCTATCGGGCTATGTGCGCGCGTCGTATGCCAACGCACAATACGTCTCTCACGACTGTCCCTATCTCTTCAACATTGACAAGACCGATATCCACGCGGCCGAGTCCTGTATGAATGTGCAGTTTTCGGGCCAGTCGTACCGCAATCTCTTGAGTTTTATGGGCACATGGACAAACATCAACCAGAACAGCACCAGCGTTGGAAATGATCTATCGAAACGACCGACGGGTACGACGCTTCTCTTTGACAACACGACTATGATGTCGACTTGGATCGAGAGGGAGCATAGCAACGTGACGGCGCAGTTTGAAGAGACGGGGAGAATCATTAATAATGTCACACTCGCTCTGCCTCACCCCGGCGTTTACGGCGCTGCGACCCTGCCAAAGAATGGCATCCTTCAGCCAGATGACCTCGCCGGAGTTGGAGAATACGCCGTCAGAGCTGGAGTTGTCTCACCTTCAGTCAACGTTCTGTGTGTCGACGCGGACAAGAAGGACCTTGCCCCGCTCGTCTATACGGAATGGCCTAATGCACTGGTCAACGAAACGGATGTGGGCGATCAAGTTACGGGGTGGGATGGTTGGGCTGGTGAAGTACCTCAACCGACCAAGAAGGGAGGAAAGCCGGAGTATCTCAACCGAACGGTCCTTGATGACATTTTCAAATGGGGGCCAAAGTACGAGCGAAGGCCTCCAGTGTTTCAACTCGTATGTTGCTATCCACCTTTCGATGATACGACTTCCACGGCTAACTTCTGCAGTACCCCTACGACTACAACCTTCTCTCCAACGGCACCGTTTACGAAGGTGACGCCATCTACATGCTGGGGAAGTCGGCCGGAAACAAGAACTACACGATCTGCCAGCTACGCTCCTGGGTCTCTCCCAACTGCTCCACGCAGTTCAACATCTCTGGCACAGCTGGAGCTAACATGGAGGCGCACTGCGAGGATGACGAGGACGAAAATGCCTACCGTCGATCATTCCCGCCTGACCAGGGTTGGTCTCTTCCTTCTCTGGACTGGAAGGTGAGTTTTACTTGGCATGAGGCCAGCAAGATGCTAACATAAACAGTGGCTCGCTGATCAATGGCGATTATCCATGGACCTCAACGGCGGTGCCATTAACAACAACGCCTCCAATGCCCGTATCCTGACCCAGCTTGCCCTTCACGAGCCCAAGCTTCCATCGAACCTACCCTCAATGGCTGAGGCTGTCGCCGTTTACTCAAGCGCCCTCATCATGATTAGCGCCATCGATACCCCCTTCCGACACTACTGGGACTACAAAGCGCCCAATAACTGGGTCGAGGACGGCCCAGGGTTCCTGCAAACATTCAACGCATCGCTCATCACGCAACAGTACACGTCAGGCCATACAAACGACTGGCAAAATATCTTTTACGTGGTCCTCGTGCTCGTCTTCGCCATCAATCTCTTCTGTCTATTCTACTTCATCATGCGGTCTGGTTTGGTGACCGACTTTACCGAGCCGCAAAACATGTTCTCTTTGGCCGTCAACAGCCCACCGAGTTATGCGCTCAACGGCAGTTGCGGAGGAGGACCTGAGAAGAGGCATCTTGTGGTGCCATGGAAGGTGGCATTTGCTCCAAGTGCGAACCACTACTTCTTTCAGGATACAGCAGGTGGCAAAGAGCCATCGCAAGGGTTGAGCACGGCGAGGGAGTATGGCCAGCCAAGAGCGAGCAGTTACAAGAGACTGAGTTCAAGCAAGGGATGGCTATAGGAGTTTTTCTGGGAAGCATTGTTGGGCGTTTGGGTGTTTGAACATGGTGTTGTTGGGTAAGGATTCAGGGTAGTCGCTGTCTGTAGCTCTCCTCGCAGAAGGTGCCGTAATGAATGGTGGCTACTTCCTCAGGAGATCAACTCTTGTTGGCCTCCTATTCCTGAGATTCCCTCCTCTTCCATCTCTTGAACTTGAATCTTTCATCAACCCAACATTCTTCATCGCTTGAACTTGATTGCTCCATCAACTCAACATCAATCCAACATTTTCTTTCTATCACAAGAACCACAACATCATACATCATGTCCGACGTCCAAGGTTTCCCCCCATCCGCGAGTGACTACGTCCTGTCCGATGAGATGTTCAACGACGACATCCAAAAGGCAACCAATCCCAAAGACCGCGCCAGGCGTCAAGAGGCAGTGCGAAGAGTCATCGGGGCTTTTAACAGGGCGAAGCGTAGCATGTCACTCTGGAGCGTTTCGATGCTGTGGAACTACCTCCGGACTACCGACTGGGTCTGCAGCGAGAGGCATGTTTCGAAACACCCCGAAGGAAGGTTCTTGCTTGAGCAAGATGCGTCAACAAGGTGGCCCATGGACTGGTACGGCCGCCTCTTTGTCATCCAGGCAACCTGCCACAAGACGGAACAGCTCGACAGGATTCACAGAGAACATGCCAGTCATTGGGGCTGCGCGTACCACAAGGGCCGGCCGTTCTACCCTGACCTCTACCGTGACAACAGCAGAAATAGTCGCCGTTCTGGTTCTCCCGAGCATTCTATCGCCCCGTCTACGTTGACCCAGGACTCTGTCTCCTCTCTGGAACTCGACCGGGGTAGAAGTCCGCCTCGCGCCAGATCTCAGTCTTCAACCCCTACTCTAGCCAACTACGACATCATAGACCCTCACCATCTTGAAGTGGCAATACCTCCTTCTGCAGTGAACCGACCAACACGATCTGATCGGAGCAGCCCTGAGGGCCCGCCTGCCAAGGTTAACCGGGTTATGTCTCCCCTCAAGCAACAAACACAACCAGTTCACACGAGCCGCAAGGCCTCCCCACGGCCTGGTCACTCCAGCTCAGCCTCGTCTGATTCTATCCTCAAACGAACCCAACCTACCAGCACCAACCCTGAGGTCCCACAACCAGGCTACACCGGCGATGGGGTTGTGAATCATGATCCCCCCAAACCGTTTCTCAGTACATTTCCGGACCTGTCTATCCCAGCCACTTTCCAGACCAGCCAGGTAGGCCCACCTGCTCGCACCGGCCCTGAGATCTCACATCCTATCCAGGCTGATCCGACTGTCCCTCCTCTAAAGAGCCAAACAGCCGGTCCAGCTTGCACCAGCTCCGAGGCCACCTCGATTCCTGCCCGCGTCAACCCAGCATTGCCTCCTCACGATCTGTCCAACCAACCAAGAGGCATTCCTCCAGAAGGCATTCACCCCTTTGGGCACACCATGAGTCACGACGGAAGAATTATTCCTGCAGGCATGCCTCTGCCAACTTCTCGCTCCGTCGGCCAGCCTATGCATTTTTTTAACCATCACACTGGGCGCACCATGGGTCCTGGCGAATGGCCTCACCATGTAATTCCAGACATACATCTGCCAGCCTGGAACTCTCACCCCCTCACCCATCCTATGCCTCTGGCACCCCCTCAGCCCTTCGCCCATCCTATGCATGCTCATGGTCCTCACAGCATTGTTGCAAATCCTCAAAGCCCACGACCGCGTTCTCCTCGCCCCATCGTCCAGCCTATGCCTGTTCGTGGCCGCCGTCACAGCATTATTACAAATCCCCACAGCCTACGACCACGTTCTCCTCGCCATGGCATCCCGCACTGGTCTGGTCGTAATATTGGGCCTGTCAGTACAGTGCCGGATCTACAATCCTGCATGATCCAGGCCATGCAAGCTGCACAACAGGCAATCGAACTATCCCAAAGGTCACTGCATCACGTCCGGAGATTGGAAGACTTTTCGAACACCATGTCGGACTATGTCCAGCAGTCGGTGATTCATGCCCACCGATCAAAAAACTACATGGATGAGTCTGCGGCCGTTACGAAGGGGATACAGGAAGAGATCCGCGGATCAATGGCCAACAACGAGGCAGCCGTGACCACAGCGAACCGGGCCTTGAGTCTTGTTGAGAGACTGCGTCAATATTTTTCAATTGAACCATGAGAATGAGGCGATGCGAAAGTGGTCTGCTCATGGAACCTCAGTCATGTACAAAAGTGTGGAACATTTCGGTGCATCCGAGGCTCAAATTGCCTGGAGTGGAATCAAGTCTTTGTAAAGCGTGTATTGTCATTAGCGATTTGAGATAGAAGAATAGCCATAATGTACTGTTGGCCGTGGGCTAGCGCTCATTTCATCCTGCCTTTGGCCTTTGTCCTCCTGGAGCTCTCAGTCGCCAGCCTCCATGATCCCTTTCCCTTTGAATCGTTATCGTAGATTTCATGCCATCAACTGTGCCTAGTAGCACAGACTCGTCTTAAATGTAGCTAAGCTCTTCGAGATGCTCTCACGCAGTTCCCTGCATCGTTGGGCAGGGTTGGGGCTGGGCCTGAGCCTGGTTTGTGTTGACGCTCTCGGGTCTGACTGCTCCTTGGACAACACGGGGCAGGTTGACGGCATCGACGCGACTGGCCTCTTGTTTGATTTCATCCTCGTTCTGTCGTGGTGGAGCTGGTGTGGCGACTTGGCCAGTTGCCTGGGCGTTCTGGGCTGGCTTCGGAGGTTGTTTGCCAGAGGGAGCGCCTGCGCCTCCAGTGGGCTTCAATGGAAGGGGACCTCGATCATGTCTTGGAGCCAATCCCATCGCATGAGTGCTGCGAGACATGGACGCCTGACTCTCGCCTTCAGACTTGACGGGAGTCTTGCCGAGGAAGAGGAGATACTCCTTGTTGGGATCGTCAATCTTGGGGTACGTGAGCTTGTCCATGTTGAAGAGAACACCCCAGTGAGTCGAGAACTCATAGAGAAGTCTGACAACCCAATCTTCAGGTCCCCAGATGGCATGACAGACAAACAGATGAGGATAATACAACCGTCCATGTCCACGGGTAGGTATCTGACCTTTGAGGCTGCGGTACAGGGCGTAGTTGGACGGGTTGCGGGCGCTTCTGATCCATTCGCCGCGACGGATGTACGTGTAGAGTTCCTGGCGGGTCGACGGGGACATTGAGGATTTGATTTTGCCGTAGGCTTTCAGGACCTTTTTGACGCATTCGCGGCGCCATTGCTGGGCGCTGGGACGGGGAGCCATCATGCCGATCTTGGGCTCGAAGTGCTTCATGTTGAGGGGTTCCTCGCCTGCGGGGGAGGCGTCGGTTTTCTGCGCCATTGTGGGTAATGTTGGCTTTGATCTTGTTGATCGATGGTGGGAAGGGGAGATTAGAGGATGAGATGTGGGTGTTGAGGTGAATTGGAGAGAGAGATGGAAAGAGGGCTTTTGAGGCGAGTGCTCAACAGGGCCTCTGAATCACCATCACTGATGCTTTTCAGCGTGCAAGAGATATTGAGCAAGGTTGAGCAATGGAATTGCCCTTGGTCGCATAGCATAATGCGAATCGCGACTGATCCAGAGCACGAATAGCAAAGCATTTCTGAAGTCATGACAAGAGAGCCCGAATAATACCGTGGGCGCAGTGGCGGATTTTTGGCAATTAAGACTTCCGATTCGAGATTCACTTTTTACACGTATTAACTCAGACAAGACTGGATGATGTCCGTATATGTTGGTGTCGTGCAAGGCCTTGGCGAGCACTTACACCAGAGTGTGCCAAGGACTTGGCAGGGCGATCACCACGCTACAACCCGGCGGATCAGGTGTAACAAAAGCTTGAAGAAACAACGTCAAGTATGCTCAAATGAGAAACCAAGTTCAGAGTTTGTTTGGTACCTACAAGTTGTACAAATTCCGACTCAGGCCTGGATTGGACGCTAGCGAGGCATTTTTATGGTGTAACTTGGCGATATGGTCTGAGTGGGCATGGCTGAGAGACAGTGCTGCAGCCCAGGGAGACCATGAAACAATCCCAGTGTATGAGTGTTTAGTTGGAGCTATCCGTCAACTCACGTCAAGGTGCTGTCCCTCAAGTCAGAGCAGGTACTCTAAGCTCCAGGGCAGCTGAGCAACGTCGACACTGTCAATGCCTTGATTTCCAAGGGGATCACATCTAGGAACGGGGAATTCGCGTACCAAAGAGGAGATTCAAGGGGGGGATGGGGAATTCCACTCCACCATCGATAAATCGAGCGAACAACCTCGCCACCGCGTTCCGATTCCAAACACAGTCAACCAACGGAATTGGCTCGACGTTGCAAGTAGATGAACGGTAAACTCTATGATGGCGGAGAAGTTTCTCTTTGTTTCATAGTCATGGCTCCATAGTTACCAGCGTCAAAAGGACTTATAATGTAATCAAGTCAAGTCAGGGGCTGAGTGCGATGGATGGCCGAGCCAAGGCGGGAAGAAGTTTCACGCAGCTCTCACTCAGCAGTAGTTACCTCAGTGTCTTTTTGGATGAGAGAGTGGCCGTCTAGTACTGGCCCTGTTGATATGATCTTATCAGCGGGGTAATGAAGCCGCTCCAATCGTTGGGCGGATACAGTAGGGGGTAGCTTCGTCACCCCGATGATGAGATTCTAACAGGAGCGATGCTCTACAACTCTCTTTGACCGAGTTAGCCACTGGCGAGAATAGCTTCATGCGAGCCCTGTGCTCATCTTTGCTCGGTTATGCATCCACGAAACCATCGGGGCAGCTTCATCACCTCGATGACGAGATTTTAACAGGACCTGTTCTCCTGGTGAGCTGGAGTGGAGTTGGGGTGATATGTATCCAGGCAGGCAATGATGAGGCCTCTGATAATTCGGAGCCCGCGTGCTTACCAAGTTCTTCTCATACATGGGCCTCCAGATGATTTCACGGATGCAGCGGGTGATGAAGTCCATGTGACGAGAAGAACTTGACAAGCACACGAGACTCCCAATTCTCCGAGGCCTCGTAATTGCCTGCCTGGGTATCAGCCTAACTCCACCTCAGCTCTCAAGCAAGGGGTCGTATACCTTGACAGTCCAGACTGCGGAGTGTGGAGGTGTTGGGGATAGCGTCCGAGGCAACACCGAAGCTGTCGTCCCATTCCCATGCGCGGCTCCGCAAGTTGACAGAGCTACAATCATGTCAAGCATGACGAGATGTCTTGAAACAACATGGAGTATCACTTCAGTGGTGGTTTGTGGTCAACGGGCCGACCTCGAGAAGGAGGGTTGGAGAACTCAACAACACCATAAACTCCCATCATGCAACACTTCTCCAACAGACATCTAGTAGGTTGCCCTCCTCAGTTTCGAGTGCCGGTCTAGACGGGCCTGACCCCACAATGCCGCCGAGCCTCAAGGACAAGGAGGTCCTTGATCGGATGGTTTATCAAGATGCTGTTGACCTCGGAGAACGGGACCCACGAGTAAGAGACTGTCATAGGCTACGAGACCCTTGCGCCCGTCGAAACGGTGCGCCCTCGGAGCCTCCGTCCCACACTCGAGAGGAACAAAAAGAGTCGTCATTGGTGTTTTGACGACATGTCGGCCCGACATGTGATTGGAAGGGGGTGATTTTGAGTTTCGCGATCGCCAAGTTTTCGATCCATCGTTCAAAATTTTTGGAGAGAATGCAACCCAACCTACAGAACTTGGAGATCCTCTGTGTTTTCCCCTCTTCTTTCATCTCCAGGATAATAACAGGTTGCGGGGGATAAGACAGCCCATGGGGAAAAAATCAAGGTCTGGGGATGTAAAGTGTCAAAGGGTGTTGGTCGAGGTTAGGATGCTCCCTTGATCGGGATGGCCTAGGTACTATCTCGCCACTTACGCCAACACTTTTTGACACAGAGGATGTCATTTCTCAACGGCCGTGATGAGACGGATGCTTCGATTGTGCTTGAAGCATCAATGTTGAAGTTGGCTTCTAGAGTTTCTTCGAATGTCTTGCATGCCCTGTAAATCAAACGTCTATCGTTGATCTGTCTCAACAATGCCATTGTCTTAGGAAGTGTCTCTTCACCATGAGAGTCAATCCCAAGTTAGAGTTGACGCCATGGATAAGGGTTTCTCTCGGGTACTCCAAATCCAATGCCTCCTCTCTCTTCCCGCCACCACACAAAAAACAAGAATCTTACAAACCTGATGGGTGTAGACAAACTCCCGCTGACTGGACAGCAAAGCGCTCGACAGGGCCTACCACACGAAAAAGCTAAATGAAAATATGACCTAGTGGACGTGGCCGTAAAAGGGCCGAAACGGTCGTTGGTCCTCGCGCGACGCTATTCCGGAGGGTTTTGGCCTGAGCGGTTAGACTGACATGCATACTCTCATACTCTCACAACTAATTCATCACTTGGACATGTTGGAAAGCATCAAATTGCTCATGAGAGTGGCAAATTAAGTAGTTCATAGTTCAATGCCAAGGACAAGATTCTCCCACAGACGATACTACAACTTGGCGTTTGCCCAGCCGGCCTGGCCCGGGGGAGGTGGGATCTCGGGAGACCCGCATCTCGCCCCGACATCTCGACTGTGGGGATCTTCATTACATGGTCATGGGTTTTATCATGATGGAGATCCTTACTTGACCTCGTGGTTAGGAGCATTCTGTTTCATCTGCCGAGGCTTTTCTTCATCCGAGTTATCCGTGAAAGGTCATGCATTGGAGCTGAGACCAAGGATTAAGCAATGCTTCTCATACATGCAAACATCAAGTATTGTTGAGTCTGTATTCTATCATGTATCTCCCATATGTTGAGTGTAGTATGGCACAACACCCTCTTTCTCCAAAGAGGCGAGACAATTCAACTCTCAAAACCATCAACAACCCATTCAAAACATCAGATCAATCCTCCTAGTTCACCACCGCTAGGCAATATCACGGCGAGGCGTCAAAGGAAACGCCCGCGTGGAGCACTCCAAGTTTGACAATGTGACACTCTCCTAACCCTTGAATCCCCCACAAAACACCCTTCCCCGTATCCATCCTCTGTCAGGCCATCTAAAAAAGCCAATGTCATCGGTGGCGATCCCCCAGTCCTGGTGGTGGTGCGGCTGCTCCGCATCTCCAAATTCCCCCTAGTCGCGGTCAGCCCGGGGTCGAGAGTCTGGAGCTCCCCGAGCTTTAGCTTCCCCCCTCGTTGTAAGCGATGGGGGAAATTCGTGTAAGAAACGTCATGTTGGAGTGGGTTCTTTTTACTTGCAGACCGTTGGTCATCTGGCAAGCTCAACTTTAAGCCTTTTACTTTAAAAGCACGAGCTTCCCTCCTCGAAATCATGTCGTTTTTTTTCTCATCAGGCTTATACCCAATAACCATTGAGCTCTTTGCTCTCTTCTCTACTATTCACAAACTCAACTCGCCAAGAGTCGATCTTCATCAAGACTCAGGGGTAGATCCCAATTCAGCCCAACGGCTCCTCAACACAGCTCCTCACTAGGAACAAGAGCAATCGCCATGAATACTATTCGAAGAGCTTCCCTCAACAAGCCCACGGAGGAGGGCAAGGCATGGCCTGCCATCGCCATTGGCATGTTTGTTGCCTTTGGTGGTGTCCTCTACGGGTATGTCCATGAACTGAACTCATACATCTTCAATACTGACTGGACCTAGTTATGATACTGGTACCATCTCTGGTATCCTTGCCATGCCCTACTGGCAACGCCTCTTCAGCACCGGTTGGAGAGATTCGGACGGCGACCTCAACATCACCACATCCCAAGAGTCTGGCATCGTCTCCATTCTCTCCGCGGGCACCTTCTTCGGCGCTCTCTCTTCTCCCTTCATGACTGATTACATCGGTCGTCGCCCCGGTTTGATGATTGCCACCTGGGTCTTCAACATAGGTGTGGCGCTTCAAACTGCTGCCACTGCTATCCCCATGTTCCTTGCTGGGCGATTCTTTGCCGGCTTCGGTGTTGGTCAAATCTCTGCCATCATCCCCCTCTACCAGTCCGAGACAGCCCCCAAGTGGATTCGCGGCGCCATCGTAGGAGCCTACCAATGGGCCATCACCATCGGTCTCCTCCTCGCCGCCATCGTCAACAACGCCACATCCAAGCGCAACGACACAGGCTCCTACCGCATCCCCATCGCTGTCCAATTCGCCTACTCCCTCGTGCTCTTCGGTGGAATGTGCATCCTCCCCGAGACGCCCCGCTTCCTCATCAAGCAAGACCGACACGACGAGGCCGCCAAGGCCCTGGGCAGGATTCGAAGGCTGCCTCAGGAGCATCCTGCTATTCAGGCTGAGCTTACGGAAGTGAGGGCGAACCACGAGTATGAAAAGACTCTTGGAAAGGCTTCTTATCTTGACTGCTTCCGACCTCCTATTCTGAAGCGCCAGTTTACTGGTATGGCTCTGCAGGCTCTTCAGCAACTTACTGGCATCAACTTTATCGTATGTCCCCTAATTCACTTCATCTGTACATAACTAACAAGAGTCCAGTTCTACTATGGTACCAAGTACTTTGAGAACTCTGGTATCTCGAGCGGCTTCGTCATTTCCATGATTACATCAGCCATCAACGTCGCCTCCACCATCCCCGGCATGTACGCCATCGACAAATGGGGTCGTCGCCCTCTTCTCTTCTGGGGCGCCATCGGCATGTGTGTCTCCCAATTCATCGTCGCCATGGCGGGTACATTCTCTACCGGTCAGAATGACAACGGCACAATCTTTGTCAAGAACCTCGCTGGACAAAGGGCCGCCGTGTCGTTCGTGTGCATCTACATCTTCTTCTTCGCTTCCACATGGGGTCCCCTTGCTTGGGTCGTCACCGGCGAGATCTTCCCTCTCAAGACCCGTGCCAGGTCTCTCAGTATGACTACTGCGACTAACTGGCTCCTCAACTGGGCGATTGCCTACTCAACCCCCTACCTCGTCGACTTTGGTCCCGGCAAGGCCAACCTCCAGAGCAAGATCTTCTTTATCTGGTTCGGCTGCTGCTTCATCTGCATCGCCTTTGTCTACTTCTTCATCTACGAGACCAAGGGTCTCTCCCTCGAAGAGGTTGACCAGCTTTACGACGAGGTCAGCGTGGCGCGCAAGTCGACACAGTGGAAGCCCACGGAATCCTGGGAGCACCGCCAGAGCGTGTCTGGACCCGGTGGAAAGATGTTTGGAAATGAGCACGGAGAGGTCACACACGATGAGAAGAACGAGAGTGTTTGAGATCAATAAGCAAGAGCATACGAGTCATGTATTCATAAGTTTACCGATATCCGGTTGAGGATCGGCGAAAGCGACCGAGAACCCCACAATACCCGGCCCCACACGGCCCGGGATCCTGTACATAATATCCCGAAATAGTCCAAATCTTCATTTACAGCGTAAAAGTCCTACGTCCCTCTCCCTTGATGAACCTATTCTTCTCCTTATCCCCGATGAGCGTAGCATCCTTGGCACTATCATCCACATCCAGGACCTGTGTGGCACACTTTGCCGACTTGCCCTTGTTCTCCACGTCGACCTTGTCGTTGTCCTTGCCGTAGGGGATGGGTCGGATCACCTTGAGGTTAAGGGAGCTGCCGTCCTCGTCGTCGTCGCCGAGGCTCTTGTGGAAGATGCGGATACCGGCGACCACGACGGCGTTCCAGGGGTCCTTCTCGGCCTCGTCACCCTCGTTGGTGTCAGAGTCGGAGGAAGAGTCGCTGGACTCCTCCGAGTCGGAGGGAATGTCTCCGGTGTACGTGTCAATGGCGATCTGGAGTTCCCGTTCGGAAAAGTCACGGAGGGAGCCGACGGTAGAGGCCGCGCCGTCATCGGTGTCGCTCTCCTCTTCCGATTCGGGCTCCGACTCCTCGGCCTTCTCCTTCTCGTCATCTCCCTCTGCCGCCTCTTCCTCGGCCTTCTCCTCCCCTTCCTTGGTCTCCTCTTCACCCTCAGCCTTCTTCTCGTCCTTCTCCTCGACATCATCGTCAGCAGTAGATTCGGGGGTCAGAGGCTCCTGTGGCTTCGACTCCTCCTCCTTAGACTCAACCTTCTCCTCAGAGCTGGGAGTGGCCTCAACCTTCTCAGTCTTTTCAGTAGACTCGGCTTCCTTCTCTTCCTTCTCCTTCTTCTCTGCGGCCTCCTTCTCCGCAGCCTCAGCAGCGACCTTGGCCTCCTCGGCAGCCTTCTCAGCTCGAGCAGCGGCCTTCTCAGCCTTTCTGGCCTCCTTCTTGAGCTTCTTCGCAGCCGCCTTAAGCTTAGCCTTCTCCCTCTTCTTCAGTCGTCTGTGCTCTGCCCACGCCCACTCCTTGGTGGCCAAGTAGTGAGCCGCCTCTCGGTCCTTGATGAGCTTCTTCCTGATTCTGTCCTTCTTCTTCTTCTTGAGCTCCGCCTCGTGCGCCTTGCGAGCTGCCTTTTCCTCGGCGGTCTCGACGAATCGGCCCTTGCAGTGGCCGAGGTCGTAGGTGAGACCGATCCGCAGGAGCTTCTCACGGCGAGACTTGGCGTTTTGCTTGATGACCTTTTCAATGGGGAAGAGTGACTCGTTGCGAGTGGCGTTGATCTTGACGCGGACTTCATAGTCGCCAGCCTCGAGTTCAAGCTCGACGTTGGCGGATCGTGTCATCCGGTAGGGTGTCTGGCTGCGGACAACATAGTCAGACTTGCCAGCCTTGTGAACACGGAAGGCCAGCTCAAAGCGGTACTGGCCCTCAAGACCTCGGAAGTATCGGTCGTCGAGCTGGGCCAGGACGATCACGACGGGGCCTGGCTTGGTGACAGTGAAGGAGAAGTGGGTGTCGTGGTAGTCGAGAGCCCAGGGGACGGAGAGAGTAGTCCAGACCTGAGTGACGCGCCACTCAGGGGTGAACAGACGGGTTCGATCGAAGGACTGGTACTTTCTAAGAAGGTCCTCGTACGAAATCCAAAAGTCTCCGTCATCGCCGAAGCGGTGGTCGAGCTTGGTAAGCCACTCGGGGGTCCATTCCTTGGATCCATCACCTGGAACTGTTAGCATCTTCTGGTAGCGAGGCATCGACGAGGTTACGTACTCCACGGGCCGTTCCATTCTCCCTTGCCCCAAGGGTTCTTGAGTTTGAGCAGACGTTTTCCGTCAATCTCGACAGCCTTCTGGATCGAGTAGGCGTGAAGCTCGATGATGCCCTTTCGGTCGCCCCAGCCATTGCCCCAGACGCCAGTCCAGCAGCTGAAGAGGAACTCTTTGTTCACCTTGAGGAGTTCCTCATTCCAGAAGTAATCCTGTCAAATTCGTTAGTTGATGTTGTGAAAACGCACGTGTGTTGGTCCCACCTTGTCTAATATATCATTGGCAAAGAGCTCACTGCTGACACCACCAGTGAGATCTTCAATACCCTCACCACCATAGCCACCTTCGATGGCGGCGTAGTCTCCGTGGGCCTTGGCATAGCACTTCTCGAGAAGGGGCAGCCAGGTCTCCTGGGGATGCTGACACTGTGCAAAGTAGAGAGAGCCGCTGTTGGACTGATAGATCCGGCGGTATGCCTCCTCTGGGTCAAGTCGCTCAACATTATCAAACAAGACTCGATCCAGATAGCTCTCGTCATAGTCGGGCTTGGTCAGATAGAGCTAAAATGTCTGTCAGTTGCTGTATCAAGCACAAGATGGAGACACGTACATAGTCATCGACAATCTCCGAGATCCACTCGCCGTCGCGGAAAAAGACGAAACCATAGACACCGACAGCTTGGTCATGAGCAACGCAAAGCCTCTCAATGAGACCAGGCTTGTTGCTCAGAGTGCAAAGAGCAGCCATGAGCCAGCAGTCACCATTACGGCCCTGCCTAATGTCACTCGTAGTAGGTCCATCAATGTAGAAGCAGGGCTTGTCAAAGATGTCACCGACACGCTTGACGCTCTGAGGCTGCATGTCAAGGCCAGGTGTGTAGTCCTCGACGTTTGAGAGCGATTGAAGGCAGTCATTCTGGCCAAACTTGAGATCGGCTTCAATGTCAAAGTGGGGGTCGCGATACTTCTTGTTGATGCGACGACACTCCTTGACAATCTTTTCAACCTTGGCACGGCACGTGGCCGCAGCCTCTTCATAAGAAGCATCTGTGGTGCTGGCGGTGACTCTGTTGCCTCTCTTGGCAGCAGCCTGGATGTAGGTGTTGGAGGGGATGACAGTCGTAGCTGTAAATCATCAGTTTACTGCTCAAATTGTTTATGGGGGCACAAAGACATACCCTTGCCCGGGTTCTTGGTGGTGAATTTGCCCCAGAACTTGTCAATCACATGCTGGGGTGTAACCTTTGAGCGGTCGACCGAGTCAACACCAGCAGCGATCTCTGCAACAGATCTGTTGGGCGACGATGACCTCGAAGAGGAAGAAGAGGAGGAAGACATCTTGTCCAATGTGGAGTCGACACCCTGTTGTGTAAAAGTACTAGGCAGGTCAAGAATTAACAACACCACACACAACTCTCACTTCAAAAACGAGAGTTCAATGGTGAGCTCTCAAGAATCTGAGAAACACAAGAAACGATCAAATGCAAAGGAAGAAGCCCGCCTTTTATCCCTCTCGTGTCCCCCTCTATCACATCCCCCATAATGCACGCCGAGCAAGCTTGCGTTTAAGCGCCGCTTCAGCTCGTCAGCCCGTCAGCAATTCCATCAGCCGCCAGCTCATCATCCCGGTCTCCATTTTGATACATCTGCCTCCTCCCTCACAAAAGTGCAAAGACCCCATGTCTCGGGGTCTATGGTTTGTGGTCGTCGTTCCCCTACATCTTGGACTCACAAAGTCGTACAGCCACACCGGTTCCCCCATCCTCAAGATGCATCTTGTAACCAGAATAGGCCGTCTCCTCCGGTGCTGCAACTGCAAATGCCCGAGACCTGAAGCAATAATCCTCCCCAACCTCTCTTCACATCAGCCAGCGGCAGCGCCCGGCCCCCAACTTCCTTGGCGTTTGGTCGAGATTCCCCCCCTGCCACCCGTCAGCCCACCCCGGGTTAGTTTGCAGCTCTGACCCCTCCTCCTCCCGAAACCTCGTAGGGCTGGGAACTTTGGTGGAGATGAAGTGGTTGGTGATCATGTTTGAGCCCGTTGCGGCTGACGACTTTTGTGACTTGGCACCATGCAAGGCCGGCCATGGCGACTATTCACGGCAGTCTATTGCCTTGGCTTCCAAGGATACAAACGTTGGCTGCGGGGTTGATGTTCGTCCTGTTTGAGCTCTATTTCGCGCTCATGCTGACGCGTAGCATTCTATCTGCATATTGATCCAACCACGACTGGGCCGTCTCTAGTCGTATTTTCAAACATGACTGCATTCGCAATGTGTAACACGGCTGCCTATGGTGACCTCTGCGGTTCAGATGCTTGATAGGCTGTAGTCATCCATACAACTACTTCAGCCACATGCTCTGTCCGTCTTCCTGAGTGTAGGGCACAACCTATCCCTTTTCAACCATCTAATGCCGTCTCCGGAACCAACTCCGAAGCCCGTTGCACAACCCAAATAGTCACGGTTCATGCTGTCTAGGCCGCTGTCACTCTTGTGGCACAGTGAAAGCGTTTCAACAGCCGATTGCTCTAAGCAAACAGAGCTATTTGAAGAGCCTTGGGGTCGTGCCGTGCCGTCCGCTGCAAGGTGATCGCCAAGATGTTCAGCTCATGCAGGAGGGCACCCAACAGAGGCACGTTTGGTCATTGTAATACCTCATCACCTGGTACCTCCTTGATATCATCCAAGGACAGCTCTTGATTACCAGCACACATTCGACACCACCATACAATCTGTACTAACCTCATAACTCCGCTGATCGCAGCCTCATCGAGATAACCTGACCTGAGCCCGAGCTCATTCCCATTCATGCCTTAGCATACAGTTCTGTTAGCCTGTCCAGTCCAGTCCTTACTCCATAAAGAAAAACAGTTTGCCATCCCAACGCCATTCCGTTGTACAGTGCCAGCATCGTAACACCTCATCTCATCTCATCTCATCTCATTCTTTGCTTGCTGATGCCACTTCGCTTCATTTTTTGTAATGCTTGTGTATCAAATCGTTCGTTTACAACTCTGCCGCAACCACAACTTCACCCCCAACCATCAGACCCACGCTCAACCTCAACTGCAACCGCAACCACAACCACCACATCTAGACAGCCTTTCAAAGACGAGGGGTCTGGGGACACCTTTACGCTCCCAAGGCTCCCCACCATGACTTCTCTCCCACTCATAAAAGTCTCTGTTGTCTGTCTGTCTGTCTGCTGCTCTGTGGAACGTTTTCTTCCGCATCGAACAGGGCCTCGAGTGAAACACCTGTCGTCCACAACACAAACAACATCCTATCCCCCAATTGTCATTGTCGTCGATCAATCTGGCCTTTAGCCCACCACTCCACTTCTCACGCACGCGTCCACTGATCTTTTTGCCGCCAGGCGACAACACAAGCTCTCCCGAGGCTTGACCTACCCGCTCTGGGGGCTTCTTTCTCTCGTCAAGCCTGAGTCTCTGCGCTTTTTCTTTTCCAAGCTCAACAACCAACACATCGCCTCGCGGGGTATATCCTTCGCAGGGTGCCGTAGAATTTTTTGAAAGTCGTTAAGAGCCACGTGACAGCGTCTGTCGTTCAAATCGTAGTAGTAGTCCTTGGGTGAATGATCCAAAGTTCCGTCCGAGGAAAGGTGCCAGATGCGGAGAACCGCCCAGAGACCCCCTAGTAACCAAGGATCCATGCAAACAAGTCTAGGTGAAAGATGGAAAAAGGAAATATCGTTGGTAGATGTCTTTTCCTGTCACCCAAGGCTTTCCTCGTTCTGGACTGTCTGAGGCAACAGTCACGTAGATGCCGCCCAGATAGCTTGGACGAGGACTCCGTGGGATATCCAGGTCAAACAAAGAACGAGGTTCAAAGATGAATTTAGACGGATCGAAGATGCCGTAAACCAGACCAACCAAATGGTGCCGGCTGGCATGCTTCAGATCGAAATAAACAAGAACCGGAACAAAGAAATAAGACGAGGGTAAGAGATAAAGGGATAATATGTTCACGTGTCGGCATCAAAAAGAATAAATAGGCAAGAAACACATCTGGCGGCATCCTCGGTTTAATGCCTCAATGAGAGACATCATGCCCGAGGGGCCGCCGTTGGGCCAGCCTTTTCAGGCACGACCCAAAACGACTCCGTATGGACTTAAGCCACGGGGGCAATAGGAGCAACAGGAGGAGCAGGGACGTTGCTCATGTCAACCTCGGGAGGGATCTCGCCAGGGGCGTTCTTCTGAGGGCAGTCCCGAGAGATGTGACCGGCCTCGCCGCACTGGTAGCAAGTCTTGCCAGCAGTGTTAAGAGGGCCACCGTTGGGAGCAGTGCAGTCCCGGGAGATGTGGCCAAGCTTGCCACAGGCGTAGCACTTCATGGCCTGAGCCTGGCAGTCACGGGCAAAGTGGTTGGGGCCACCGCACTTGTAGCAAGTAGCGGGACGAGGGCCACCAGCGAAACCACCACGGCCGTAACCACCGGCGAAGCCACCGCGGCCCATGGGGGCACCACGGCCAAGAGCAGGGCCAACAGGGTTGGGGCAGGCGCGCTGTTAATCCGCTGTTAGTATATGGAGCTTCGAGATATGGCGACAAGAGCATACAGCAAGGTGACCGGGCTGGCCGCAGTTGTAGCAGCGGCCGCTGGTGCCAGTACCGCTCAGGCGGAGAGTAGGGCAGTCAGCCTGGACGTGGCCCAGACCCTGGCAGTGGTAGCACTGCTTAGCCTCGGTGGTACGGGGAAGAGGGCAACCGTTGGACTCGTGGCCTAGAGAATATTAGATGCCAATGACAGTTGTCGAGGTCAAGATGCATACCAGGCTGCTTGCCTATGAGATGTAAGTTAGCGCCAATAATAGTCCAAGAGGGGGGTAAATCCTACAGTTGTAGCAAAGGCGCTCAGCAGAGGAGCAGACCTCGGCATAGTGGCCAACATTGCCACACTTGTAGCAAGCACGTCGAGAAAGAGAAGACATTTTGAGAGTATGTGTCTGGTATTTCGGTTAGTACAAAGGGCTCGTCGAGCATGTTGCAGTTGCAATGCGTGGTTGCGGCGCAGAAACCAGCCCCCTCCGGTTCGTCCCATGGTGGTTCGTATCCAAGTTGATATCCAGATCTCGATGCGCGATTATTAGGAACCTCGGTATCGGATCCTGGAAGACAGTCCATGGCGCTGACGTGAAGCCAAGCTCATATTGTCGATCAACCACGAATGCGATCCTTGGTGGTAATCCCAGGCGACAATCGCAAGCGCAATATGAGGAAGCGAGCGGCGAAGTGTCAGACCATGTTATCCAGTGCGGCAACGACGTTCGGGTAGAATATAATCGCATCGCATTTGTAACATCGAGACAACGGTTGATGACGGTGATGGCGCGATGCTTGGACGTTGGTGTTATCGGCCCTCTTTGATGGTTGATCTTGGTGCTAATGTCGAAACCCCGCACCTCATCTCGCTCGGAGGGGCAATCTGAGCATCAGGTCTCGCCGTGAAGGCGCGACGACGACATGCGACGCGACATGATCAAGCGCCAACGCGACGGACGATATCATGAAGATGTCGAGTCGCACACAGCGACAGCCAAGAGCGAGAGCCATGTGTAGGTGAACCGATGCTTGAAGCTTTCGAAAACGCGTGATTTCTTGTCGGTCGGAGGGGAAATTCGAGTCCAGACGAGTACACTCAGAATGCGACAAATAACCAAATCGAGTCGGTCGTTTTTTTTTTTCGGACGATAAAGATTCGAGAACAACCGTTGCGACAGGAAAGAGGTCGTCATCCAGAGGCTTGTCGCGCAACCAGAGGGGGACGAAGCGAAGGAGGGGCAGCAACACACGGCAACACAAAAAACGCAATGCAGTAGCAAAACCACGCTTTTACCGGTTGTCACATACCTTTATGGCCTGAAAAGGAGCTTGATGGTTAAAGAAGGGAAAAAAGAGTATAATAAATGTATATCCAAGCAGTGGATTATGGATGTTGAAGCTTATCCAAGGATGATGATGATAATGATAAACCAAGAGATTTGATTTTCCCTCGAGGGTGTGTTTTTCGTTCTTTGTTCCCAAATGGAAATTTATTTTTTGATTAAAAATTTTTCGCACGAAGGAAATGAGGGGACGACAGACACCACACACACACAAAATCAGCCAGGAGCCAGTGGACGGACGGAGCTGGAGCCCGCGAATGACTACGACTCTTTGACTGTGCCCGGCAAACTACCTAACAGACCCTACGGGCGACCAACGGATTCCATTGTGGGTAGATTGTGGGGAGGGGGCGACTCGGGCATCAGGCGCAAGCGCGTGGGAGGGGGAAGCAACCGGCGCGGGTTGGTTCTCTTTTCCCACTCATCCAGTGGATTTGCTCCTTCGGAATCACGCGCTGAAAGAGAGCACTGACTTTGGGGGGGAACATCCTATCCTCTTGGGACGGAATCACGGAAGCAGAGGGCGAAAGGGGAAGGCGATTCATCGAGTCAAGCCGGGGTCTGGAGTCCCCGTCCCGAGTCAAGGCAAAAACGGTCCAATCACTAATTGCCTAAAGGCGCCCTTGGCCTCAAACCTTCCCCCTTCCCTTGGGGGCATCTCGTGAGTCGTGGGTGTGTGTCTTGATTAGGGAAAGGTTGAGTTGAGTTGAGTGGTCTGAGGGGAGAGAGAATGGATGTTTTGTGTGAGGGTTATTTCTGCCGCTAGGGAGGATGGAAGCAGGAACAGTGTCTTGCCTTTTGACCGTGTTCCTGACATGGGTGGGTGATGTTTGACTCGGGATATTCACGTGATGAACCTTGGACTTGATCCAACCTCCATCGTTGATCTTGAATATCACACAGCTTACTTCTAACTCCGTCATTCTCATACCCAACGACTCAAAATAAATCCCATCTCTACATCACCCAAGGATATACCAAGACTCACATCCGGTCGCAGGGGCAAACCGCGTGATGTCTTCAGGATAACAATAGCCCGCAGCCCGGGCCATTTCCGTCACGTTGGATCCAGTCCCCCGAACCTCGATGGATGTTAATATCCCCTACCCGGCCCGGTCATAAAAAAAAGATAGGCTGATTTCCGGGCGCTCACCGATCGGGTTCCATCGTCACTGGATCCTCTCAGCTCAACCCCAGTCCTCGGCTCAGCCTGGGTGACCAGACGCTTACACGATACTGATACGAGTGGAATTCCTTTATAGAACAATGCCCTTGTTTATAATTGCTTTTGTTCTGTTAAATCATGTGGTATCTATTCGCCAAGTTTGGCTCGCAAGACTCCCTATCTATCTACGTATTTTTCTGGTCTCTAACATGTTGTGATGCTGTTTAAACTCGCTAACAAGCTGTCATATATGCCGTGTAAAATCATGTACGCTCAATCAAGAGCACCCTCGCTAGGGCTCCTAGAATCCAATCCCTCGCATGTCCCTCCAGTGCCCAGCATGACGCTTCCTTCAACCAGATTCCGTTCCACTGTACTTGCGCAAATAGCAGACCCCCGGGTCGACATTAAAGATTAGGATCGCTGGCTCATCGATTCTCTTATGCAGTTGGCATTCGAGCTACTCGTCCCACTTCTGAAGGATGCGGTGGGAGCGGCACGTCAGTCGTAGGCGCAGTTGATCGAGGAGCCGCCTCGACCACGTAAGAAATGCCGTCCTCGGACACGTAAGAAGGCGGCCGGGGTCCAGAATGAGCTCCAGGTCGCAGCTGAGAGAGATCAACGTCCTCATTACGTTGCCAGAATAAACGGTCGGGGTCGACTCGCTACACATGGTCAGCATCAACAAATTCACCGCAACTGCAGGATCAAGACATAAACATACCACTGTCTCTCGCCAACGGCCATAGGCTGGCGGCTGACACTTTGTCACTTCACTTTCTATGCCGACCGCTTCTTCGTCTCGAGCAAGGACAACCGGGATAGGCACAGGAGGCACGGCGTATCGTGGAGGTCCACGATAGCGTGGGGGTCGGTTTGCGCGCATGGCTGCTTCTCGGTTACTCTTTATAACGAGGATGCAGAGTCGAACAAGGCCGTGGAAGAAGAAGACGGTGGCAAAGAGGATGACCATGATGAGCATGATGGACATCTCACGAGTGTTGACCTTGTGGGTCATTGAGAGGGTGAGATCTGAGCAATTGATTAATACCCTTTCTCTGGTCATGGAAGTACAATTCATGAGGTGACTTACAAACAGTGACGAGAACAATGAGAAACAGACCAGACGCAAAGCATCGAAGAATCTGCGCTCGCATACGTCTTGACCGAATCCATGGCAGACAAAACATGAAATGCTTCGGATGCCGTGTCGCATTGTTCCTACGAGATCGGTGTCGAGATCGAGATCGATCATGGTGATGTCGTCGCCTTCGTCGTCGGCTAACAACAGATCCTCCAAGAATCTCAGCAAGTTGTGCCTCAATTGGGTCCATATGTTCACGACGATCCCTGCGCTCACGGCGTTCTCGACGTTCACGACGAGCCTGTCTCGATTCTGCTGAAGGCGTAGCCACGGGGTCTGGTATCGTAGGTGAAGATAGTTCCGATGGCTGGGTAAGTGGTAGCAGCGGCGCGGGAGAAGCAGTCGTGTTGCGAGTCTCATTTGTTAGTAACGCATTGTTGTTTCCCCATGGCCGGAGGAAGTTTACACCAAATACCCGAGAATATCGGTTCGTCTGATTCGGGTTCGAGTCTTGGGATTTGATGCTCTCGATTTCCGCCAGCTGAGGTTGCGCATTTGTCGATTGGGGTTGACCGCGACGGAACAGTCGAGAGAAGGGGTTATTCGTACGAGACTCTTGCATATCGGGCTGGCCTTCGATGTCGACATTGCTCCCGTTAGAGTCTCCCTGTCGCTCCATATGAGCCTGTCGAATGAGGTCGGAGCGCAGTCGCTCCATGGCAGGGCTATTCAAGTTCATCGTGTCTTGTAAACGCGAGGCCGCTACGTCTGGAACAAACGACTACGCGGACAATGTCGTGAGATTAATTCGATAGCAGACAGAGGTAACACTCTCAACGCAAAAGATGTTGTCGTAGCATCAGGGGTAGCATCTCGTTCATGGCTTGAGAGGGCAGGGGAACAAGATAAAGACGGTTCAAGAGCCCGTCTTGAACCTGGCCTGGGACACTATACACAGAGTGTGAACGAAGACGGCGATGATAACAACAAGAGAGACAAGAAATCAATAAAAAAGAGGGGACAAAAGTTGACGACCAGCGCCGGGTCGAGATGATCTAATTACCTAGTGGGCTCTCGAACGCCCCGTCGAAGGAGGTTCATGTGTTCGTACGAGACCACGGACCCTCCACCACCCCCCTAGCCAAGCCTAAACGACCCATGATAACGGGTCCCCCGACGAGAGGATCAGGGACCGTGCCAGGGCGAACCCAGGGATCGATGTCGCGATTCTGCGACATGGGGCCCTGTTTTAGAGGCTCAGAAGGTCTGAAGACGGAGTGACAAAAGCAAGGGCCATGACGGGCTTGAACAAGGAACGTCCCCGTTTTCTGAAATGTGATTGATTGCAGAGACTTTTCACTCTTGTTTGCTGTTCCATCGACTGGTTGCGGGAAACGACATGACTCTCTCTTCTTTATCCCTTGTCAGTTGCCCCTGGTTTTTTCTAACAGATAAACACGCCATGCCTGCAACCGGCCTAACATCAACGAACGGCGCGCACCGTAGGCAAGAAAACGTGGGATGTGGAGAACAATAGTCGAAGCTTTAACACATCCAGGGGCAGGTCTCCGGAGTAGGGGTGACAAAAAACGTGAGACTAACTGAGTAGCGTCAATACTGTCTTGATAGGCTTGAAGATATGCAGCATAGTACTTTAAGTCTTGCACATTCTTTTGATGTTCTTTGTAAGTAACATGTCTTTCATAAAGGTGGTCAACTGACGATTCAAGTCAACACTCTCGTTACGATCTGGTAGTGTCAGTCTCGCGTTTTTTGTTACCCACAGACACACCCAAAAACTAGTCTAGATCCGGTATCCGTGGCTCTGTTTGTCCGTCTCGGGTAAAGGCACGCCCTCATTTTCTTGCCGCGGCAATTGGCCAACCACGACCTGCAGAGGGAGCACCTGAAACCTGAGCTCTCACTTTTCCAGCTGGACAAAAGCAAACCACACGAGGAGCACGATTGGATGGTGATGAAGGGATAAGTTATCGAGGGGCGTCACAGTCTGTCGATGATACAAAAGACTATTGGAAGACGTCTATTCCCTTTGAATTTTACGTTCCCCTCGTGTTTTGCCGTGGCTTTTTCTCAAGGAGACGCAGGGACCTACTATCCATCAACTATTTGCAGATAGTGAGATTGGATTGCCTCGACGACGATGGACATGATGATTGCGACACCGTGCCCCCCAGCTCAAGCTCCTCATGTAATTACAAAGTCTTACATGTCTCATACTTGATACATCCACCTGAACGCCTCCAAGCCCTTCCCGATGCTTTCAGAAAGTAAAAACAAAACAAATTATACATGCAGGCTCCAATAAGTTGCGCTTTTCTAGCCCTCACGAAACACCTCTGTCCTGTCCGCCAAGACGACAAGTGTTGCCGCTCCCTGGCAATAGTTGACAGGTTAAGCCACGTCAAACTTGCTTCACGATCGAGTTTGCTGGAGATGTTGCCAAAAACGATTGCCCTTCGTTGGTTGGTTTATTGCCCCTCGACAAGGAGTTGTATCAAGGGCAGACCATCGTTGGCAAACCTTCGTGTTGTTGACACGCCATTATCTCGAAATAGTTCAGACACGGACAGTGGCAGAATTAGGATATGGCCCAGCACGTGTTGCCGGCTCATTTCAGCTCGCCAAGAAGCATCTTGCGGTCCGATGATGCAGAAAGCACTGAATTCTCCGTTAGCTCACAATTCACAGATTCTGCCGGCACAAGAGACTTACAGATGGGTTCCTTTCCTGGCGAGAATTCGGCGCAGTTTACAGTACCCTTGTGACCGGGAAGCTTGTAAGCGAGCTTGCCAGTCTCGCTCGACCACACCATGACTGTACCGTCACCTGATGCTGCTGCGATTCTCTTGCCCTCAGAGTCCCAGCTAGCACCCATTAGGTTCTTCTCCAGGCCCATTGTTGCACCATCAAAAGTCCGAATGTGTCTCTCTGTGGGAGCAAACGGTCGAATATCCCATGTCCGTACAGTCGAGTCCATGGCATAAGACACAAGTGACTGAGAGTCGGGTGAAACTCTCAGTGACATGATGGTATCCGAGTGTCCCAGCATCGAGTAGACCACCGCCTTCTTCCTCAAATCCCACACGCGAATGTCGTTGTCAATACCGCCTGCGTATATTTCGTTGCCAGCTTCCGAGACAGCCACGGCAGTGATTGGGAATTCGGTCTGAATGTAGTCGACAGCATTCTTCGATCGAGGATCCCAGATTCCGATGGTTGAATCATCGCTACCACTGACCAGTAGCTCCTCTCCTCGCCTGCTGATGCCCACTGTGTTGATGATTTCCTCGTGTCCAACGTATCGACGAATGCGTGTTCCAGATGTCAGATCCCAGCTCGCCAGGTGCATGTCGGCAGATGCGCTGTAGAGGATTTCCGAGTCGCGCGACCATTGTAGATCCAAAATCGCACCGCGGTGCCCGTTCAGTATTCCGTAGTTCTCGCAATCGCCATAGGTTCGCCAGAGCACTAGAGAGTCAGCCCATGTTCACGCGTCACGTCACTGCGCTCTTACTCAGAGATCTGTCCATTGATCCAGACGCAATCAGGTTTCCAGTAGGATCAAACTTGGCTGTAAAGATCTCGCCCGAATGTCCTGACAGCTCCATAACAGGAGCTTGAAGGGCACTGGTTCTTGGGGCCTATTCAAGTCAATATTTCACATCTCCACGGTTTCGAGATTTATCAACTCACACTCTGAACGAGGGCACTGCTCGACGCGTTAAGACGCGCAAGAGCGCCAGTCGAAGAGCTAACATTTTGTCGCTTCACGAGCGACTGAGACGAACCCGGATCGTCGTCGGCGGGACGCTTCTCTGCGGACATGTTGGGCTCGGTGGGGTTTCGAGGGTCAACTGTGATGCAATGCGACGCTGGTTATCCAAATGCGCTCGACGCTGGCAAACTTTTAGAGCTGTAAAGTGAGCTTGGAGCTGCCTCTTGCATGCAGCACGACGATGGTGGTGGGCATGGAAAGCAAATCGAGTAGCAACGATTGATTGGTGGCCGGGCCGAGAGTTGTTCCTGACATCGGCGCTTCAACACTCCGTCCACCGACTTCCAGGGTGACGTTGGGAACTGGCCTTCACTCCTGTACTGGTGGTCAAAGATTAACGATTCACGGTATTCCTTACGGCTTTGAGTCTGGCGTTGTCCTAGCTAGCTTCTCTTACTTTTGCATTGTCCATATCTCCTCCGCCTAACTACCGAGCTCGTCGCACGTCCTACATTCGGTGCGCCCCGCCAGATTCCATCCCCATCCGCAGCAATGTCGGCCAGCAAGGCGTCCCGCGTAGGCGAGGAGTATGTCGACCCTCGGCGCCATCTTTATCGCAATAATAACATGTATACTAACATCGTGGTAGAATCTGGAAGTACGCGAAAACCGAACGATCCTTGGCGCAAATGTTTGTCTGACTTGGAATCACAGAACCCGAATCGACAAGGTCAATGCTGAGCTGGTCACATTAACATACGGAACCATCGTCGCACAACTCTGCAAAGACTACGAGAGCGACTATGTTGAGGTCAACAAGCAGCTCGAAAAAATGGGCTACAATATTGGGCTGCGACTCATTGAAGACTACCTTGCCAAGTCCAATACCAT